>NW_026848232.1:2400000-3000000 GCF_030867565.1 Colletotrichum costaricense | reverse complement strand
CCTCGCGTTGCCCCGCCAAATTAAAGCCCCTGCCACCTTCCTACCTCTTTCGTCATTCATTACATCCCAGCGCTGGTTCACAGATGACATTGCGACAACACCCATTGGTGACATTATCTGAAGCATTGCCCTTCGATCAGTGATATTTCAGATTCATCAGATTGACGTTATCAATACCTCGATTTTCCGTAAATCGGTCACTCAAACTTGACGTTCTCACACCCACCCATTTAGACCCCTGCCAGCCCACGTACTTGCGACGATTCACACAATGCCAACCACCAGGAGATCAACAGGAGGAGGCCGCGCCAGACCTGGCCCAGCGCGAGGCCAATCGACCATCAGCTTCTCCAACAGAGTATCGAAGCCGGTGCCCAAAGACACCAAGAAAACAGTGGCTCTTTCCTCTGCCATTGACCGATCCGATATCGCCAAGCCAAGCAATAAGCAGCACAAGGATGTCGACGAGATCCAGATCGAAGAACCCTTGACGCCCGAGGTTGAGAAGGTTGAAGCCAAGGAAGAAGTCCCCGAAAAATCAGAGGCCGAAGTGAGGGCCGAGAAGATCAGCGACGCCCAGATCAACAAGTACTGGAAGTCGATCGAGGCTCAGCGCATTGCGCCTAGGGTGCACCAAGGTGATGTGAGTCTGGCTGAGAGGGTTTTGCGATACTTTGACGTTAGCTCTCAATATGGTGTAAGTTATCCTGACCACAATTGCTTTCTGGCTGGAGATACTGATATGACTTGCAGCCCTGCATCGGCCTCCAGCGCATGAAGCGGTGGCAGCGCGCGGAGAGGCTAGGTCTCAACCCGCCAATCGAGGTCCTTGCGGTACTTCTAAAGCAAGAGAAAAAGGGCCACGCTTCGGACCGGGCTCACTTAGACGAGCTTATGAACTCGACAGCGGTCGGAGCCTCGTAATTGTGGAGGATCTCAGCAAACATCTACAAAGGTCAAAAAGGTCAAAAGAGTTCACCCCCCCGGTGCTGAATTGGGGGCTACATCTCTTGGTGCTCATGCTGGGATTCGAACTCGGTACTCGTATGCGCTGAGCCTGTCGTCGCGTAGGCTGGTTGGCGATTTGAATGTTGACCATTAACCATTCCACCACCCACGCCACAGTTTGACCTGACCCCCGACCTAGGGGGCGCCTGCTGTGCTGGTGACAGGAATGGGATTGAGGGGGTATATGAAGGCTCTGATTGTGGCGGAATGGCATCGGATGAAAGTTTGGTTGTGTATTCGTGGACCTTTGGGGGGCGACCAAGGGGGGAAGGCACGGATGGCTGACCGGGTGACCGTCGAGGTGCCTCCTTCCCGCGAAAACCATGTGTGAATAAGCAGACGGAGTTTGGAGTTGCTAGCGGTTCGATGGCTTTAACGGTTCGGTTTTTTGCGGAGTGGAACACGAGGCATATGCGACACGAGGGTTTTGCTGTAATTTATCACACGAAATGTTCTATGCTGGACAGCAGCGAACATGAATTATACCCCTTATCAGAGGTGCTGAAGGTCTCTCGTCTCCCCATCATGGCCATATCTTGATCAAGCTGCTCTCTACCTCAGTACCAGATACTCCGCGTTCTGTGATGTCCTATCGTCTCCGTGCCAGCGGCCTCCAGCTCCTTCATGGTATCATACAAAAAGAAATCGATCAAAATGGCATTGACGCTCGTCCCAGGGTGGTCCCTCTGGATCTCCCGTTTGATGAGCTCAACGCACCAAATACTGCACGCTGTTCTCATAGTTAGCAAGACGTTTGGAGAAGTGACATAGTAGTTGCAAAGGCTCACCTCTCAATTGCAACTCCAACCTCGACCCGCTCTCAATAACCCGCTTATCAGTGATAGCCGTCGCCAGCGAAGGGCTATAATACAAACAACCCATGGTGCTGAGGATCTGCGGGACCCGGTAGTCGGCGAACATGGTGATCTTGTCGATATCCTTAAAGGCACCAATGCCCTCACCGCCAAAGCATGCCCAAATGTCGGCCACGAGGATCTGCGCTCTCTTGAGGATTCTCACCGGCTTCCGACGGCCGTCGAACTTGTGCTCATCGCGGAAACAGTCAAAATCGCGGGCGAGCAAGTTCACAAGCCGTGCGGCCGACCCGTTGGCGGTCTCGACCAGTTTCGTCACGCTGCAACTGTACCTCTCATACAAGACAGTGCCGGCTTCCCGCAAGCACGCCAAGCGTTCCTCAAGAAGGGGCATCTCCTCCTCCGTCTTGGAGCGGAAGACGTGTCTGAGAATCTCCAAGTTGCATTCGTCCTCGCTCTGCCAAAAATCGGAGCTGGTGATGGGGATGCCTTCCTCGAGGGCGCGCTGCAGCGAGGCGACCATGCTCCAGTAGCCCGTCCAGGTCTTGCCGCGATACTCGACGGCGTACCTCTCGTCCTCGGGCTTCTCTGACCAGAAGCAGAAGTTGAGCAGGTCCATGGTGAAGATGAAGGCGGCGGTGCTCTCGTCTTTAGTCTTTGGGTGCAGCTCGTGCTCTGCCCAGGTGGAGGTTGAGTACTTCTTCTGTTCCATCTGGGCGTAGATGGTGGCGGCGGCCCTCTTTGTGGCCCTCATGTCGATGGCGACGTCGATGGAGTTGTCGTAGACGAACTCGGCGCCGTCGAGGACGCCCGTCTCGGGCTCATCGTCGATGTTGAGCTTCCCCTGGAACCGCTGGCGGAGGAGGGCCAGGAGTTCGAGGTCGGGCTCGTCGTCGGACATGATTCGGTTAGTGTGCAGTGCCCCGCGGTGAGACGCTTGCAGGCGGTATTATCTGCTTGGAGAGAGCCGCAGGAATACGACCCTAGAACTGGGCTTGACTGCACCTTTCAGATGCTTCTAGCCGGCGGCAATGCAGTAGGATCTTTCACAGAGCTTGGACGACGATGAGGGCAAGAATCGCAGGACTAAGGCTTTGGACTAGGCGGTAAAGAAGAGACCCATATCGCACCGACCCGGTTGTTTTTTGTTGGATCAAAAGGCGGGATCACAAGCGGCGATAATCCCAGAGGACCCCTCCGAGTGAGTGACCTACGATCTCGTCACTTCAAGGATACCTGTGAACCCCGTTTCTGAGGTGAGCTTTCAACCGGCTGCTTTCCACGTGAAAGGGGATGAGAAGCGGCCCTACCACGGATACGCAGTAGAGAGGACTCGAGGAACCGGTGGAGGCCCAACGAACCTTCGCTGGGCAAGCGAGGTCGGCCTGTATTTGGTGAGGTACCTACATAGGTACGGTGTAAGCAGTTAAGGTACCTTACCTACTTTCCAAGGTTCCAGAGGTAATGGAAAGGTGAGGTACTTTAGGTAAGGTACCGGACTATGAGCAGGCGTCGAGTGTTTCACGGTGACTGTAGGGTGCATTAGACCGCTGAGGTTACAGCGTGCTCCAGCAAGCTTCCACTGGCAAGCGAGAGAAACCCGCCTTTATCTGCCAATCAGGACTCGAGCGCGGAAGTTCCCCAGGAACCAACAGCTCTAATCCCTGCTGGGATCTCGTCACCGGCTGCCGGTATTGGCTGGAACCTTGTGCTAGGCGATCGCTACCTCAGGGAAAACCTCAACCTTGGAACCTTCCTCTTCGCAGCCTCGCTCCCGTGCTGAAACCACCCGCCGCCGTCGTTCCATCCCACCTGGCGCGGCTTATTTCCACCCTCAACTTCCTCTTCCCAAAACCACGCGATCGCACCCATCTTTTCCCTTTCCAACCCATTGACACGTCGACGCACGTAGAACGGACATCTCAACAACACTGCGATCGAACGAAAGCCCCAATGGATTCCACCGCGGAAGCAGGAGCTGCACCTGCAGCAACCGCGGCACAGGCGACAGTGCCCGCCGCCGCGACGGCGCCTACACCAGCATCAGCACCACAACAACAGCAGCAGCAACCAGCACAAACGGAAGCCATCCCCGTCGCTCAACCACCCGCGCAAACGACGCAGCAGCAACAGCAACAAAAGCCGCCGCCGCCGCAGCAGCAGCAGCAGCGACCTCCCACCGTGCAGACGCGTGATCGATTCTTCCAGCAATCGCTCGGCGGCTCATTGAACGCCAATGTGAAGAAGGTACGTCGCAACCCTCGTCAGAGAGCCCCGGCGCATCAGACCACGCGACCTACCTAGCATCGCGGCTTTCATCCAACGTCGTCCCCCTTACCTATTCCAAAAGCAGCCAGTTTCCTCCCGATGATGGGTTACAATGCAATTGAAGAGTCAATGGAGCTAACTTACAACACGCAGGCGCGCGTTCTCATGGTTGGAGCTGGCGGTATCGGATGCGAACTACTCAAGAACATCGTGCTTACGGGTTTCGGTGAAATTCACGTCGTCGACCTCGACACCATCGATTTGAGCAACCTCAACCGACAATTTCTCTTCCGACACGAGCACATCAAGAAGTCCAAGGCATTGGTATGGTACCAGAAGCAGTGATATAGGTGTGGAGAGTATTGCAATACTGACTTACAAAAAGGTGGCCAAGGATGCTGCGCAGCCCTTCAACCCCAAGGTTAAGATCGTCGCGCATCATTCCAACATCAAGGACGCCCAATTTAACGTCAAGTGGTTCCGCGACTTCCACATTGTCTTCAATGCGCTGGATAACCTAGAGGCCAGACGGCACGTCAACAGGATGTGCTTGGCTGCGGACGTACCTCTCATCGAGAGCGGCACGACGGGATTCAACGGCAACGTCCAGGTCATCAAGAAGGGTGTTACCGCATGTTACGACTGCACGCCCAAGGAGACGCCCAAGTCTTACCCGGTCTGCACCATTCGAAGCACCCCTAGCCAGCCCATCCACTGCATCGTGTGGGGCAAGAGCTATCTTCTCAACGAGATCTTTGGCGCGAGCGAAGACGAGTCCGCATTCGACAACTCGGCCGATGCCGACAATGCCAAGGAAATTGAAGAGTTGAAGAAGGAGGCTGCGGCCTTGAGAACGATTCGCGAATCATTGGGCACTGATGCCTTCCCGCAGCTGCTCTTTGATAAGGTCTTCAACACCGACATTGTGCGACTCGCGTCCATGGAGGATATGTGGAAGTCCAGACGGAAACCTGAGGCTCTCGACTACAAAACTTTGGCAGAGCAGTCAGCCGCAGCCCTCGCCTCGAAGGAGACTATCTTGCAGGGAGGACAACAAGTATGGACGTTGGAGGAGAACTTTGCAGTCTTCGTCGACAGCCTGGACCGTCTGAGCAAACGGATGCAGGAGCTGAAAAAGGCGCACAAGGAGGACGCATCTGGACCTGAGCCCCTGATCACCTTCGACAAGGACGACGAGGACACGTTGGACTTTGTGACCTCGAGCGCAAATATTCGATCATCCATCTTCGGCATTGAGAGAAAGTCGCGCTTCGATATCAAGCAGATGGCTGGCAACATCATCCCTGCTATTGCGACAACCAATGCCATTGTCGCCGGCCTGTGTGTCTTGCAATCGTTCAAGGTGCTGAGAGGCGATTTCACTCAGACCAAGGAGGTAAGGTCTAAAGTTTTTGGGTCCTGGCGAGGAATCGGTAGTCTAATGTTTTTGTCTAGGTGTTCATCTCTCCTCACAACCCTGCCCGTCTGCTTAACTCGAGCAAGTTCCGCGCCCCTAACCCAGATTGCCCGGTATGCAGCGTATATCAGACGAGCGTCACTGTCGACATGTCCCGAGCGACGCTCAAGGACCTTGTCGAAGACTTTGTGCGCCTGGAGCTTGGCTACGGTGACAAGGAGTTCGCCCTGAATAATGACGTCGGGCCGCTATACGACCCGGATGAGACGGAGAACCTCTCCAAGAAGCTCAGCGAGCTTGGGATCAAGGAGGACTCTTTCCTCACAATTATTGATGAAGACGATGACGAACCCTTTGTCAACGTCGTCATCAGCATCCAGGAATCGTACGTTATCTGCTCGAAAGCTCGTATTAAACCACAAACTAACAACCACATAGCAAGGAGCCCCTGACTGATAAGCCCATCCAGGGCTTGGTCGCGGACAAGAAGCCCGAGATCCCTCGCAAGCCCAAGAAGGAGGCATCCGCCGAATCTAACGGCACGAGTGAGCCAAATGGCAAGCCCGCTGGTGAGGCATCGGAGGGGACATCTAACCTCAAGCGGCCCCGGCCGGACGACGGAGACGAGCTGATCGAAGCCAAAAAGGCCAAGGTTGTCGCTACCACGAGCGGCAGCGACGACGTGGTCATTGTGGACGACTCTACCGGCGGAGCCATTGTCATTGACGACGACTGATTGTGCTTGGGTCCACTTTCTTCCAAGCCAAGGGTGTCCCTTCTACGTAAAAATGGGAGCTGCACGCCAGCTCAGACAGCACTGAGCCCGCCATCTAAGTTCAGGATGCAGTTATTGGCGTAGGCGTTTTGAGCAAGAAAGACGGCAGCGTCGGCGACCTCGTCAGGCCGCCCCAAGCGACCCAGCGGTATCCTCTTCTCAAGAGGTTCCCTCGACATTGCTGTGATAATTTGTATATTAGCTGTTGGCCTACCTAACCAAGGATATTTGGTGTATGGGGTCCTCTGAGGTCGGCCCTGCAAGTGGGAGATGAACGGAGGGTCTCTTACCGGCAAGCATGTTTGTTTCTATGTAGCCAGGAACGATGGCGTTGGTCCTGATGCGCAATGGCCCTAGCTCGACGGACAGGGCGTGGGTGAGGCCTTCAGAAGAGCGGAACGGAGGTGTTAGACTTGCTTCACTAAATCGGGGGGGATGGGCTAGAAAGGATACAGCCACGGCGACCCCGCGATGTATGAGAGACGAAGCAGAGACCAAAAAGAGAAGAACCTACCAATGATACCGGCCTTTGATGCAGCGTAGACACTGGTGCCAGGGCTGCCTTTTTCGGCCAGCAAGCTAGCAACGTTGATAATGCAGGCTTGAGAGAGTGGATCGCGTGGTTAGCGGGGCTGTCGATGCAGTGCGTGCGTGTATGTGATGTGTGTGTTTGCAGCACATTGTTGGCATGAGGCTGGCGCATCTGTGCGGTGCAGGTGGTTGTTGCGATCGGATCGATCGCGTGTGTGGCAACAACGGGTTGTGTGGGAAAAGTGAATATGCATGGTTGTAGCGATGTGCCATGACTTACCATCCCTGTCTGCGCGCCTGCGCTTCATGCGTTGGGCCATGTACCTAGACATGAAGATAGTGCCCATGAGGTTTGTGTCGATGAGCTCTCTTGCGGCCTGTGGGGAGGTGTTTTGCAACAGCTGGAATTGCGCAATACCCGCGGCGTTGACAAGGACGTCTATCTGGCCCGTACGTTTCTTGAAGAAGGGGAACGGGGAAGTCCCTGTTAGTCAATGTGTCTACTTGTTCATGGTGCGATAGCCAGGTAGCCTCGTTTCTCTCAATGTAGTATTTTTGATGTGTTTATTGATGTTAGGTGGAGGTGTGGAAGATGGGTGGGAGAAAAGACAAACCCAGATATCATCGAGGACAGCCTCATCACGAGCGTCAGCGGAGACGTCCATGACGGCGTAAGAATGGGCTGGTTTAGCCTCTGAGGGCGACGATGAGGCGGAGGCAGAGGCAGAGGAGGTCAGAGGGGCGAGGCGGTGATCCCGGAAGGGCGGGAGCTGAGCGCAGAGGTCGCGTAGCTTGTCTTCCTTGCGGCCGAGGAGGGTCACCAGGGCGCCCTCGGCGGCGAAGCGGGAGGCAATTGCGGCGCCGATGCCTCCGTAGGCGCCGGTGATGAGGCAGTGCCGGGCTCGGAGGGGAAGAAGGGCGCCGGACATCTTGATGGAGTTGATTGTCCTGACGTAAGGCAGCTGTTGTCGAACCCGTGTTTGCTGATGAGAGTAGTTTTTTCTGGCGTGACGGGAGTTTGAGTACAATGGTGCTCGTCAACGAGGATCGAGTGCTTCAGCTTATTGGTTGGGTGAGGTGAGGTAGGTGTGTAGAAAGGGAGCTCTGGAGCTTCGAAGCTTTGGACTTGTGGACATAGAATGTCTAGGATACTAGATGCCTGAGTCTACTGTGCAGTAGAATCCTGGTGGGGGTGTCGTTGTATTCTGCATGGCATTCTCCGTGTAACCTTTCTGGAAGAGGCACTCAGTTGCCCGCCCCCGCCCGACTACCTTATCGTACACTGCTCGGCTAGGTAGGTACTCAAGGCAACCTGAGGCACCAGAGGGCACTTACAGTACAGTCTTGGTAGTGATGAGAGGAGAACGACGAGAGTGACGACAAGCAAAGACCAGTGAGGTCAGAGTGTCGTGTTCTCGAAAGGCAGAAAGAAAGGGCCCTCGGACTCGTTCAATGCAAATGCGGAATGGCCTTGGGCATCTGAAATCCCCCCCTCCCTGGCGAAAGACGATACTTAGCGCATACTGTGTAGAGGATTAGACCAAGACAGGATGAGACGAGAGCGAAGGCTGTTGATTCTGGGGAGATGCTTGTTTGAGGAGAGGTTAGCTTGGGCGGCCGTTGGTGTCTGTGTGCGCGTAACAATGGCATTATTCGGGATGGTCCTAGTGGCCCTTTCTTGTCTGACACTTTGGCTGCTGGATGGCATTTCTTGGAAGGAGGGGGGAGAAGAGAAGGGAGAATCTGGTCCCGAGGCTTGGTGGTTACTTTGCTCGCTCCCGCCCCATTTGCTCTGTTCATACATTTCTTCGTCATCTCATATTCAAGCTCTTTGATGGTGAGACAGATGTCCGTCCGTTGACGATGTGCCACCAGTGGACTCCACTCCTTCTGGTGCATGAAGAGAAGAAGAGAAAGACCGAGTCGAGGTCCATGATCTCGTGCCCTTTTGTCTGTGGATTCTCTCGACGCCTTTGTGAGGTATTATATGCTGCGTTGGATGCTGGGATATCTTGTGGAGGACGAGTGCAATACTAACGTCGTACTAGAGGTACTTACTTGTGCGATCCATGCAAGGCAAGTGCTGGTGGTACAAGGTCGGGGGAACGGGGAATCTCGACGTCCACATGGTAAGTAAGGTACATTCCATAAGTACTCGAAGCCTGTGAAAGTGAAAGGCCAAGGGACCTACTTGGAAGCTGGGGAGAGCTAAGGCGAGCGCCCCCGCCGTTTTCGATTACAAGGGCGAGCAGTCTTGGGTGCAAGTCCAAGGTGCTACCTACCTAGGGATGGCGGGTGGTCACTGGTGTCTTTTGTCTGTCACTGTACTGTGTACTGCTGTCAGGTACCGATCCATCTGAGATGCTTCCATCTTTCCATGAGGTGTTCGTAACGCCTGACACAACGTAGCGCTACCTTAGCGCGGGACCCTTCCGTGCCAGATTCATTGTCTCTTTTTTCCTTCCTTCTTTCTTCACTCTACCCGTTGTGCCGTTCAAGAGGACCTCTCTGCTCGTTTCTTGTTGGCTCACAAGGTACCTGTCAAGTATTGCAGATTTTACTTTAGGTTACCTCGAGTGCCTCATCCGGCGTCCAAGAGTAACCCCTCAAGAGAAAGGTACATCGTCCGAGAAGTACCACAAGGTAAGCCAAGTAAATGTACCTTGCCCAGCACAACACCACTACAGCAGGTTCCAGTTCGAGTTCAAGTTACAGGTTCCCACGCCCGTTTGTGGCGCGAACGCAACATCGCAATCCCACTACCATCCATTTGCTGCACCTGCAAATTTCCCCTGCACTCCCGTCGTTTCCCTCCCACAACCTTTGACGCCAAATCTCGATTCCTGCGACATACTCACAATCTTCTAGTCGTTGGCGATCCCTCTTCTCTCCTAGCAAGCGCATCGTTCGCTCCTCGGCCTTCTCGCGAATTAACCGCCCCCAGATGCCCAGTTGCTCGCCAACCCTTCGAGCAATTGCATCCGCATCTGCTTCCCCTCCACCTTAAACGCCTTACACCGAACACTTCCCTCACCCCCTCCGAACCTGCGACTCTACCCACGAATACGCACCACGCAGACCGAACACAACTCGAAGAGTTCGTCGAAGAGAATCAAATCACACTAGAGAAAACGAATGGCCGTATGCCTCACGACCACGACCTCAGACACCGCTCGATGACTAGCCATACCAATGGCGCCGCATCTGCGCCGAATCCCCAGCCGGACGCTACCCTTGCGAATCTAAAGCTTGCCGACCCAGCTGCTGTCGCCGAGGCCCCCGCCCCGCCTCTGATCGTAGTCAAGAGCCCCAGCGACGCCCCTGATGCGGGCTTGAGAAGTCTCGATCATTGTACGCTGCTACACTCTCCCGGCACTGCCTTTCGCGCTGTCGCTCTTGTCTTGAGCCTGGCGCATCGACAAGTGCCCCATATACCTTGCCCGTACGCAAGCCTCCAAGCCTTGAGCTGACCATGCCTGTTCACAGACAAGAGAGCGCTGCCGCCATGGCGATATCGACTGCGGCAGTCGCTGCTGCCACTGATCCGATGGGAGACACCTTACCTGGCCTATCTGCAGGAAACGATGCGCACACCGTGGCTCGATAGTTACTTTGCGATCACGGCCAACCTAGGCACTCATACATTCTTCATGATCGGTCTACCCATGCTCTTCTGGTGCGGGTACGCCTCCTTTGGTAAAGGGTAAGCATGATTCGCCGCGCACAGTTTTATAGAAAATATCTAACAAGCTGCTATCTCACAGTGTTATCCACATCCTGGCCGAGGGTGTCTTCTTCACCGGCTTTATCAAGGACTTCTTCTCTCTACCCAGACCGCTGTCCCCGCCACTGCATCGAATCACCATGTCCGGATCTGCTGCGTTGGAATATGGCTTCCCTTCGACCCATAGCGCCAACGCCGTGTCGGTGGCCGTGTACGCAGTATTGCTTCTCAGGAGTCCTGAGAACGCCATGCCAGAGACAACCAAGACCGTCCTCGAGGGCTTGTCGTACTTTTATGCCATTTCTATCATTCTCGGTCGGCTGTACTGTGGTATGCATGGCTTCATCGACGTAATCGTGGGCTCGGTCTTGGGTGCTGCAATCTCTCTTGTCGAGTTCCACTACGGCCCGCCGCTGGACGCCTACATGCATAGCAGCTCATGGTGGGCGCCCGTTATCGCTGCTCTCGTCGTCATTGTTCTCGTGAGGATACACCCCGAGCCGGCGGACGACTGCCCTTGTTTCGACGACAGTGTGGCCTTTGCTGGAGTCGTGATTGGCCTGGAGATCGGAACATGGATGTATGGGCGGACTTCAATCGATTCGTTCGGAGGTTCTGCCCATACTGTTGAGTCCATTGATCTCAATGCATTGGGCTGGCACATTGTACTAGCCCGGGTTGTATTCGGCGTAGTTGTCATCCTGTTGTGGCGAGAGGTCATGAAACCTACCATGCTCAGAGTTCTGCCTCACCTTTTCCGTCTCCTGGAGAAGGTCGAGTGGAATCTTCCCAGACGTTTCTTTACACCAGCGTCCATGTATAAGTCTATTGACCCGGGCTCGAGGATGGATACGCTTATTCCCAACGTCAGGGACTTGCCCCGTGTAGTCCAGTCCATTCGTCACCCGACAACGCGTGGTCGCTCAGTTTCGATCGGACCACAGAGTGCTGCTGATGCGTATGAGACACTTGCATACCGCGAGCGACGACGTCGGGAGAGCATCGGAAGCAATGGCAGCATCAAGAGCAAGGGCAGTATGCACGAGCTTCGAGAGAAGAGCAGCGACTGGGAAGGGAAGGGAGCAACGTCTGGTGTTCAAGGCCACCACGGCAATTCGCTTAACGACTTTGAGCGCATGATGGGTACGGGGAGCGTGCTGGCGAGCCCGAGTGAGGAGAAGGGAGAGGTGGAGCTGAGGGTCGGCCAACAGGATGAGATGAGTGAGAAGGAAATGTTTCTTCGACTCATCCGCCCACGAGTGCGTTACGATGTTGAGGTGGTGACCAAGCTGGTTGTTTATACAGGTAAAGCTGCATCCCTCTTCCGCATGATCCGACCTTGCTCCACATTTGCTGACAGATGCCGACAGGTATTGCTTGGCTGGGCGTCGGCCTCATCCCAATCATGTTCGAGTTGATCGGCCTTGGATCGAACCATCTCCGCACCGCGTAAACCAATCCCAGATTTTGGATGGGATACATTCTTCACGACCGCTAAGAGGGGTACCCTCTATTCACATATATCTAAGTTCTTAACTTCTCGCATGGCGTATCGGCAACGTTGCACAGGAGACCTGCCGAAGGGAGGATCGAGGGGTTTGGGGAGAGAACGAGACGCATAGAACCTTTTTTTCACGAAGCACGATCATATTGTACATTCTTCTGGCAATTGCATTTAGCCAGTGGCGGGATTTTTTATTTACTTTTATGACGGTATATCAGACACGCCATTTTCCTTCATCACGTAATGAAAAGGGCTATGAATTTATTGGCGTCAAAAGGCGGACAGAAGAGTTTATCTGATTCTAGGTGGTACTATTGTGTGATTTGTTTGCCGAGGTAGACACCAGAGGTGAATGAGAGAAGCTTTGTTGGCGCGCTACATCAGTTGAGGACTGTCTACTGTCCATGCCTCTGCTGTGAGACGTACACGTTGTTATGGGCCAGTCACGGCTCTAGTATCACTGAAGATTGTCTAAGATGATGGCACCTCACCTCATCTCAGGCAAGGTGATGGGAAGTTGTGATGCCTTTGGGGGTTGGTAGGCACGGGGTGAGACCCACGACAGCCATGCCGACATACTTGCCTAGGTACGGGTACTTAGTGCATTGTCTTCCTCAGACGTGCTTTGCATACAATATCCCCTCACTTTTCTTGCCGAACCAAATTCAACTCTGTCACTCTCAACATTCGACTGGGTGGGAGACCCTTTGTAGCTGGGGCCGCCATCATCCTTAGTGATATCTGGTCAAATCTATGTTGCTGATGAGAACCTTGATGGCTCATGATGAGCAATTGATGAAGGGGCCAAAAAGGGTCATTCGAAAGTAATGGGGCAGATCGAGCGCCAGCATTCACGAGTGGTGCTTGAAGTCTGGAATCTCAAGGCAAGAGATGACTTCCATCACGAGAAAACAATGTTGACGAATATCACAGGAAATCTAGCCACCATGGATACATCTCGTCGGCGTCTCGTTGTAGCGGAGCAGGTGTACGATCAAAGACCACGTTCGAGGAGGCCCAAATCCACGCCCCCCTCGGAGTCAAGTCAACCCCATCCTCCATGGTTGGGGACGTATGTGGGGGGTTCTGCAACTCTGATCTTCGCGGCTCCAGCTTCCTCGCCCCTCACGCACCGTGGAGAGTGCGGAGTCGACTGATGATGCTGGACTCTACCTTAGGTAGGCGGGCGCTGTCCGATAAGGGGTTCACACAATAATGCTCATAGGAACAGATACGTGGGAACTTGGTCACGATAATCATCCCCGACGGGACTCGATGCCACTGTCAACATGGGCAGACCTTCGACTGAACAAGCTCACTGGGGAGCTTTCGGTAAAAGTCAAGCTATCGCAGGCAGTGATGCGTACGGGAGCCAGCTTTCCTCCTGGCAGCCCCTCTCCCCTGCCTCACCTCAGGTTGCTCGCTCCGCCGAGCAGCCAGGCCAGGGTACTCGGTAGATTGGATCATCGGACGATCCGCTGCCGGCCGGCGGACGCTCTCGACCGGTAGGGCTGGATGGGTCACACCACCCCCCGGAGACTTTGGAGCTTCCAAGTGCCATGCGAGATTATCAGATCTTGATGCTTCTCTCCATTGGTCGAAGCTTTCCAGTAGGGGAAACGATTCACAATTCCGTTCCTGGCGCGATGTTCCCTTGACGCCGTCCGCTGTTACGGCCTGCCGGAAGCGACGGCATCTCCAAACACCAAAGACCAGTCAATGGCAGGGACCCACAACCTTCTGTGCGGATTTGTAGCATTTATAACGGTAAATGTCAGGGAGAAGAAGCAATTCACGCCTAGGCACAAAAGGGCGACAGCTTTGACTACAAAGCAACCCGGCTCCACAGGATCTGAGACCATCGGATGCTTTAATGAGTTGCGCATTTTTGGATGAAGCCATCGAGATATTGAACCTGACAGTGCATTTATAGCTGATGATTCGCCCATGTGGTGGTATTTCTGAGCCGAGTTGCGCGCATAACTCGCAATCAAATGCGTAGGCTAGATCAATTTCGCTGTGGTTGCAAATTCGACTTGCCCTCACGTGGCGACGTCATTTCCCTGCACTCCGGTGCCGGATTCTGCATTTGCCTCGCGTGCCTAAGGCACAGGGGAAACTCCCCAGTCGGGACTAGCGCAGATCTAATCAGTGTGGACCTTGGAAGCGAAGAACTGGAAGTCAAGGGGAAGAGACGGAACTTGGAAGGCACGAAGGCAAAAGAGGGAAGGGGGTCGCCAACACTGCCCACCTGCCTGCCCCGTCGGATGCTGAGAATTGGAAGGTGAGGTGCCCGCGCACTTTCCGTACCTGAACCACCCGTTCTCTCCCCCACAGCAAGCAGCAAGCGCAAGTAACAGCAACCACAGCCGCAGCCGCATCTGCCCGATGGTACAGCTCTTTCTCGACCCGACACCTCTGGTTTTTGGCTCTTTGCAACGAAAGAAAAAAAGGCAAAAGGAGCAGAGGCCACGACCCTTTTGAGTACCCTCAATACCTTGAAGATTTTCATCAGCCGACGAATACCTTATTTCTGGCCTTAATGTAAAAGCCCTCGTCTTGAGTAGGCTGATTTATTTTGTCAGGTGCGGTGCACGACTGCCGACCGTACCTGCCTTCCCTTCCTTACCTAACAGTAACCGTCAACCTGGGGAGGTGCAACTTCCGCCCTGCTTGCGCCAGCCCTGGTTCATCGGCCCAGATTCGCCAAAAATCGGCCCATTTAGCGAGCCAGCCCAGCCAGACGCAGTTTCCTCAGTCCTGCCGCTCCCTCTACGAATACTCTACAGTGGCCAACCCCCCGCAGGATCTGATAACCAAAAGAACCGAACGAATCTGTTCTCCGCACTCAACCAGACGTCTGCACCTCATATTTTCGGCGACTTGAGAACACCAAGCCTGCCCACTCTCCCAACACGACCATTCTTGACGACGTGCGAGGCAGAAAAATTCCAGCGCATCGACGGTCGCATGTAGTCCCCTCCACGATGTCGACCGACGCTGTCAGCGCTCCAGTCTCGGAGCCTGCACCTGTGCCGGCGCAATCCACGACTGGTGACCACGACGAGGAGCCGACCCTTGGCCAGATTGAATGTGCAAAGCCCGCCTTCCTCCACTCACCCCCCGACAGCAACAATGCGCCCAAGTCGGAAGCCAGCGACTCTGAGCTCAGCGACCTCGACGACGATGCCGTTGACCCATCTGCTGCTCCTGCGACCCAAGATGAGGCGCCGCCGCCCGAGGACGACATTGGCGAAGTCCTTCCCGACCACTGGTCCGGGACTGTCCCTGTCTTCAGGCCCACGATGCATCAGTTCAAGGACTTCAAGCTATTCGTACGCCCATGCCTCTCCCTTTCGTGCCCTTTGTCGCCGTGTCTTTTCATCGGCTGACTGTGACTGTGACTGTAGATGACCAAAGTCGATCATTATGGAATGAAGTCCGGCATCGTCAAGATTATCCCTCCTCCCGAGTGGAAAGAAAACCTCCCCCGACTCGACGACCTGGTGAAGCAGATCCGAGTCAGAGAACCAATTAAACAAGACATTATGGGATCGAATGGAACCTATCGCCAAGTCAATATTCTTCATCAAAGATCCTACAACCTCCCGCAGTGGCGACAACTTTGCGACCAGAGCGAACATCAGCCCCCAGCGCGGCGAGGCGAGCGCCGAGCCAACGTCGAAAAGCCGAAACCCCGATCCGCCCCCAAACCTCGTACAGAAGCGAAATCAACGTCGGCCGGGTCTAGAAAGCGGGGCCGAGGTCGACCGCGCCGGGGTAAGGCCAAGGGCAAGAACCAGGATGATGAGGACGATGCCGAAGAAGAACAAGAGGAAGAGAAGCGACCGATGACGCCTGTTTCCCCTAAGCCGGCTGCGGATGCGGACCCCAAGGTCAAGGTCAAGAAAGAAGAAGTCGTCGACTCTGTAGAAGACCCGGGAATGGATGTTGACGAAGATGAGCCACCAACCGTTGGCAGAATGGGTCGGATGGGTGGCGCGAGACAAGCAAAGCCAAAGACCCAGACTGTTTCGGCCCGTCGGAAGTACAGCAAGAGAGAAGGGTCCGCCATGATTGACGAGAAGGCGTTTGAAGACTTTGACTATCAGATGGATGTCTCTGACTATACCCCTGAGCGCTGTGAGGAACTCGAGAGGATATACTGGAAAACCCTCACGTACGCCCCGCCGTTATACGGCGCAGATCTCATGGGTACTCTCTTCGACGAATCGACAGAAATGTGGAACTTGAACAAGCTTCCCAACCTGCTGGACGTTCTTGGGACAAAGGTTCCCGGCGTTAACACGGCCTACCTCTACTTGGGCATGTGGAAGGCCACTTTCGCATGGCATTTGGAGGACGTTGATCTTTACAGCATCAACTATCTCCACTTCGGCGCCCCTAAACAATGGTACAGCATTTCACAAGCTGACGCCCGCCGTTTCGAGGCTGCCATGAAGAACATTTGGCCCACGGACGCCAAGGCTTGCGACCAGTTCCTCCGTCACAAGGGATTCTTGATTTCCCCATCGCACCTCAAGCAGCACTACAATATCACCGTTAATAAGTGCGTTTCGTACCCGGGTGAATTCGTCGTAACCTATCCCTACGGTTACCACTCTGGATACAACTTGGGCTACAACTGCGCCGAGGCTGTCAACTTTGCGCTCGACTCTTGGCTTCCCATGGGCAAGATCGCCAAACGTTGCGAGTGCGCACAGGCGCAAGATAGCGTGTGGGTTGACGTATACGATATCGAACGGAAACTCCGTGGCGAACCCACTCCCGAGTACGAGGAAACTGACGAAGAAGACGAAGAGGACGAGGATGAGGATGAAGACGACGCTACTGGCCTTCCGTCTCCTCCTGGTAGTAACGGCATTGTCAAGTCGGCTCGCAAACGAAAGCGCGCTGCTGGGGACAAAGAAGGCAGGGCAAAGACCAAGCGGATTCGTCTCAAGGTCAAGACGCGCGCAGAGCCGACGTGCTGCCTTTGCCCCAGCGATATCCCTGGTGCAGAAGTCCTGCCAACAGACGATGGCCGCAAGGCCCATCGGATGTGCGCGCTATACCTGCCCGAGACATACGTCGATACCGTCGACGACAAGGAGGTCATTGCGAATGTTGCCAACATCAACAAGGAACGCCTGGATCTCAAGTGTCTCTATTGTCGGTCCAAGAAGGGTGCCTGCTTCCAGTGCTCCCAGAAGAAATGTGCTCGGGCCTACCACGCCACATGCGCGGCTGCCGCGGGTGTCTTTGTCGAAGAAGCCGAAGTCCCGGTCTTTGGCGAAGATGGAACCGAGTACAAGGAGCAAGCGTTCGAGTTCAGCTGTCGCTTCCATCGTACCAAGCGTGATAGGAAACATACTGGTGACTCCTTGGAGGATGATGTGCGGATTCGCGAGGCTGCAGCAGCACTTACCAAGGGCGACATCTGCCAGTTGCAGTACTTCAAGGGCGACATCTTTGCCGGTGTCGTGGTTGAGAATCGCGCCGATGAGCAGATGTTCCTCCTTGATATCATTCCTAATGGGTATGTCTCTATCGACAACTTTGATCAACAAATTCTGACGTGCTGTAGTGACCGTCTCGAGGTTGAGTGGAAGTGGCTTCTACTGCCCGACCCATCTGACTACCACCTTCCAAAGGCGTCTTCCAAGGCTATCCCGATGCCATCATCGCAGAAGGCAAAGGAACGACTGAATGCGAAGCGCCCTGCTGATGAGATTCCCCGCAAAGATGCTCCCTTTGTTGAAGGCTACACATGGGCAGAGTTCCATCCATGCAACGAGTGTACTAATCCAAACCAGACCAAGGTTGATCTGTCGAAGGACAGCCAAGTCTGGCACTATCTCGGCAAGACGTCGACGGAGGCGAAGGCACAGTATTCTGATGATCCCGCCAAGCAGCTGCACAATCCCAAGAGCAACTTTCTTGACACCATTCCCAAGCCTCCCAAGCCTGTTTCCGCAAGCACGTCGCATCGCAGGGTGTCGGTTGTTCCCCCACAACCAGCCCCATTGCCAGTGTTTACGCCTGGAGTCGCTGTTCAGAATGGGCCCAAGTCGGAGAAGCCATACGTATACAAACCCAGGAAACCTGTCGAAACCAACTACGCTGGGACCGGTTCTTTCACCACACAAAAGTCCACACCCAAGGCTTCTGCGCCCCCGACTCCCGGAGGACAGCAGATCCACTTCGGAGCTGATCCTCGATACCCGATCCCGGGTACCCAGTTTGTTCAACAGAAGTTTGCTCCCGACGTACATCAACAATATATGCCTCGTCCCGCTCCAGCTGGGCAGGGCTACTACGAGGCTCCGAACTCGATGCAACGGTCGAGCCCGTACAGCACCCCGGGACCGCAACCCGCAGTCAGCGCGCGGTCCACGCAACAAACGTGGTCGACGCCGTCGCAGAACTCCAGACCTCCTTTACCACACAGTACTTCGCAAGGCTCAACTCAGCAGAACCATCGAAGATACTCGGCCGCACCAACGCCTTCTGTTGCTATGAAATATGCATTCTTCCAGGTTCACCACAATAGGTCAGATTTTTCCAACCCTAGGGACTTGATTAATAATACTCACACACTCCATAGAGACTCGAAGACGTACCGAACTCCCTATGCTCCATGGGGAGGATTCACCAACGGATATGAAGGTAACCTCCGAGCTCATCTCATGAGGACGTCTCCAGAAGCCTTCTTCAAAAACCGGCAAGGCTCCATTCAGGGAGGCACGCCGACACCCGCTCCGAACACGGGCCCGCAGGGACCTGCTTACGGCGGTCCATACCACAACACACTCACGAATGTCATGCCTCAAGGTTCTATCGGAATGTATGGTGTCAAAACAGCGGCCCCTTATTCTTCACCATCGCCGCAGGTCCCTCAGAATCACGCCAGGACGCCATCTTACTCATCGATATCTCCCTCTCCTGCATCAGGCAACTCTCGACCCAGCTCGCATGGCCAAAGTCAGGGCTGGCAGCCGCAGCAGCCACAGTCGGCGCCGCTACATCCGGCGATCCGGCCGCAGTATGGAGGTTGGGCAAACCAGCCACAACAGCAGCATCCTCAGCCTCAACACACTCAACCAGCACAATATCAACCCTCGCAACAGCCTGTCTCTCAGCAGTCTCCTGCTAGCCAGCCTCAGTCTACCCAGACGAAATCTCAGCCTGCAGCAAAGCCCGCTGCGCCGAAGGTGCAGTACAAGGTATGACCACCTAATACATGACATTTCCCCAAGTAGAACAAGCCCAAGCTGACTCAATGATAGATCCCCGAGAAGCAGACACCGGTTCCCCTCCCGGCCAAGTATCTCGCAGCCATGGGCAAGATGCCTTCGGCTGCTACTCCATCCAAGACCAGTTCGAAAACAACTGGGGCGTCTGCGCAAGGTACGAACCCACCCCCGGCTGCTCGTCCCGGGAAGGATGCAACCCAGGAACCGCCGACGGCAGCCATCAATGGCTATACCGCGCAAACGGCTTCTCAACCGTCAAAATCAGCTGGCCCAACGACAGAGACGGCGCCTCCCGTAGCTCAAGCCCCCGTGTCGGTACCGCACACACCAGTGCCGGCTCCAACCTCTCGAATGCCCTTTACGAATCAATCGATGACTACGGCGTTCCCCCGACAGTCTACCCAGTCTCAATCTCAGGCTTACGATACGCCATCAGCCCAGCCGTTCCCTCCCGCGAGCCGACCACGGACTGAGCATCTCAACCCAGCTGAGCTCTTGGCCCAATTTGCCCTCACCCCGCGCGTGAATCCGCCGACGCCTACAGCACCTTCCCATCAGTCCGCACCGTCGCCGGTTCCTCTACAGACAGCTGCCATGCCAGGCTACCAGAGTCATGGTTCAAACTGGGGACCGACGCAGCAGCAGCAGACACAGCAGCCCCAAGCTTGGGCGCCCCCGCCGGGACATTGGCAGCCTCCACATCATCAGCAGTACCACCAGCATCCTCCGCCACAGCAATACCAACAGCATTATCGACAGCAGAATCAGCAGCAGCCGCCACCACCGCCGCAACAACAACATCAAATGCAAGCGCAGCCATCGTTACCCCCGCCCCATCAAACTCCTGAGGACGACGTTCCTCTGCCCGATGTGCCTACGGACTCAACGGCCATCGTCGAGAGGATGATGCAGAATCTCCGCCGCGCTGCGTTCCAAGGCTGATGCGACACCTACCTGGCCTGCACGGCACGTGTACATATTTGACTAGTCTACGATTCGAAAACCAGAAACCAAATCTCTTCCAGTACGATACCGCCACAGTTGAACTGAAAACGACCAAACCAGAAAGACGGAAGGGGGGCGGATGTGTATGGAATGAAAAGATATGCATGATTTTGCACGGGTTTCGGCGTTTGAATGGGGTGTTGATCGGGCTAATCTCAGGCCTCTCATGGAAGTTCCTCTTCGGAGAGTGGTTTCATGATGGACGGATGGGCTTTTTGTGTTTTTGTGTCTTCTTTTATAGTCTTCTGAGCTTCTCTTTGCAAAAGCGTACATTAGGTTTCGAGGACCAAGACGCAAGGAAAGCAGGCTACCTAGCTAGCTATAGGCGCGACTTGCTTTCCCTGGGCGTCTTGAATGTATAAATAATGAAACGTGCGATGTTGCCCAAATTACATTATGCTCCCCTCGTATGGCTCCCGATGTTGAAAAACGAAGGTGATGGGTCTGAAGATGAGGCCATTGCTCTGGAATTTTCGCTGGTCGTTGGACAGGTCGTTCAGTTCGCTACAATACGTAACCATCCATAGGTGATTAAGCGGTCTAGTCAAAAGTTGTCATTGGCCATCATGGTTGGTTGTGAGGTTCTCACTGCAATTTCAACTGTCCTTAGGCAGAGGGATGGGAGCAATTTGACATCCTATCACTTAAAATTGCAATAGACAGACGAACGAAAGACCATACACGTAGTAACGTAAATAATGATTGGATTTTTTCGCTTTTCCACAAACAGCTAGCATTCTGTAGCTAGCTGACTACAACTTGGACGGAATATTCCCTTTCTGTACTCCTCCAGTTGTCGCCAATTCATCCCCGTCGATTCACGCATACTTGTTGGCGACGAGCCACTCCTTCAGCTTAGCAGCGTCACGCTCGCGGTACGCGGCGCGACCACGGACCTTGTCCTTGACGGTCTCGAGGGTACGGGCGAAAGCGCTCGTGTCTTTGTCGGCGAAGAAGGCCTCAATGTCCTTGACGGACTCAAAGTCGGTGAACTTGCCCAGGGAGACCTGGATGAAGCGGTCAACGACAATGGGGTTGCCGAGCTTGGCGAGGCAGGCCTCCCAGTTGTTCTTTACGTAGTCCCACTGGATCTGGCGGGCGACCGAGTTGCCGGCGAGAGCGGAGCCGAGGGAGTGCATGTCGGCGGACGGGACGGAGTCCGAAGCCGGGGCGGGCGGGGACTTGTTGAAGAGGAAGGGGAGCAGGTTGTTCTTGATGATGTTCTCGTCGCGGACGAAACCAAGGTTGGAGAGGCAGATCTCCTTGCCGTCGATGGCGGGGGTGGTGAACCACTCCTTCTTCAAGGCCTCGACGGCACGGGCCGTGTCGTTCTTGATGGCGACGCGGAAGACGGGCGTGCGGAGAGCGGGGTGCAGGGGGTTAGACTCGGGTGACTCGACCCAGGCGTTGAAGCGCTTGGTGGCCTCCTCGGTGACACTACGGTTGTTAGTACTTGTATAGACTCATCAATAGTGGATAATATTTACCCAGCATGGCCGTTGACACCAGCAGTCAGGAGGACTCTCTTGCGGAGAAGTCCGTCAAGGTAGCTCTCGCCCTCGGGGAATTCCCAGCCCATCTTGGCCACGACGTCGTTGATAAGCTTCAACGTGAAAGTCTCCAGACCCTTCTTGATCGTCTCGTCATCGCTGAAGATGGACTTGACAAGTGCGATAGAGTCAAGGACCTGACTCCACACGAGGTAGTTGTCCTCCTTGGCGAAGCCTTGGACGAAGGACAGAAGAGCCGCGGTGGTGCCGTAGCCAGAGAAGGCAAGGTCGGCGGAGGAGCCGATGATAGCAATCTTGTCCTCGGTGGTGAGGCGATCCAGCTGCTGTCCGAGCTTCAGAAGACGCTCAGGGGGGTAGTTGACACGGTAGAAACCGGAAGATCCAGAGTTGAGCTTGTAAAAGTCCGTGTCGATATCACGGATCGTGCCCTCCTTCTTCTCGAGAGACAGGGAGGTGACACCCTTGGTGCCGACCTTGCCCTCAATCTCAAGGGGAATCCACCAGGTGGTCTCGTCGTCTTCGGGCTTGACGTCGCCAGTGGAAAGGAAACGAGACTGCTTGACGGAGATCTGGCCGGGCTCCTCGGCGACGGTCAGAACGGGGTGACCAATCTTGGAAATCCAGGGGCCCATGAGCTTGTTCACATCCTTGCCGGACGCCTCAGTGAGAGCATCCCACAACGCCTTGGTCTTGGCGTTGCCGTACTGGTGGGCCTTCAGGTAGTTGGAGACACCCTTGAGGAAGGTCTCGACACCGAGGTGGTTGGCGAGCATGCGAATGGCTGAGCAACCCTTTAGGTAGCTGATGTGGTCGAAAATCTGGTTGACATCAAGGGCGTCCTTGACAGGCACGTGGATGGCATGACTGGCTCTGATGCCATCAAGCTTGAAGGCCATCTCCATACCCTCGTTGACAAACTGAGACCAAACCTGCCACTCGGGGTGCAGGTAGTCTGTCGCGTGCCATCCAACCCAGGTGGCGAAACCCTCGTTCAACCACAGCTCATCCCACCAGTCCATGGTGACCAGGTTGCCGAACCACTGGTGAGCCAGCTCGTGAGCGACAACGTAAGCGACACGGTTGCGGTACCTGGCCTCGGACGTCTTCTCGTCGAAGAGGACGGCGGTAGTGCGGTAGGTGACGAGACCCCAATTCTCCATGGCTCCGTGTGTGAACTCGTGGACGGCTAACAGGTCGGCCTTGGGCAGGGGGTATTCGATGCCAAAGATGTCGGAGAAGAAGTCGATGATGCGGGGCGCGTGCCACAGAGCATAACGGCCCTGCTCCTTCAGGCCACGGGTGGTGTAGACACGAACGGGCAGCTGCTTGCCGTTGTAGCGGCGCTCGGTGAACTCCTCAACGTACTCAAAGTCACCAACAGCCCAGGCGAGGAGGTATGTGGACATCTTGGGGCTGGTCTCGAAGGAAACCAGCTGCCAGCCCTCCTTGGTCTTCTTGGTGTCCTTGACGGGCATGTTGCTGAGGGCGACCTGGTCGTCGGGGATCTCAATCTCAAAGTCAAAGGTGGCCTTGAGGTTAGGCTCGTCGAAACAGGGGAAGGCCCGACGGGCGTCGCAAGACTCGAACTGTGTGCTGAACATGTAGTGCCACTCGTCGTCGCGGGGAACAGACTTGGCGGGCTCGGCGGCGGGCTTGTACTTGCTGCGGTAGAAGCCAGCCATCTCGTTGTTGATGATGCCCTCAAATTCAATGGTCAGAACAGCCTTTTGCGCCTGGGGGATCTCCTCGTCAAAAGTGACGGTAGCGCGCTGCTGCTTCTCGCCATAGCTGAAGTTGGTGGACTCCCATGATTGCGTCGACTTGGTGTGGCCGACGGCGATCTTTGCGCTGAGCAGCTTGATCTCGAGGGCGTTGAGGACAATCTCCTTGGTAGGCTTGACAACCTCGGCGTCGATGCTGTGGGGCGCAAGCAAGAGGTTAGCATCCCGGGAACGTCTTTGTAGTGCTGGTTGCAGCTCGTGCTGAAGTTGAAGCTGAAGCTGAAGCTCGGAGCTCAGGCGGAGTGAGGGGTAGGGGTGTATCCTTACGTCACGGTTCCCTTGTAAGTCCAGTCCTTGAAGTTGAGGTCACGGAGGGACAGGACGTAGTGGGAGGGCCGAATGGACTCGGGGAGAACTTCGCGATCAGCCATGTTGCCGACTCTGCTGGCGTACAGTGCCTTGTCGGATGTGGTGATTGTCGAGCAGTAGTTGCGGTGGGAAGCGGGTGCGGGGAAGGAAGAAGGTCGGCGGTAGCTATTTGTCCGCGAGGCGAGCTTTATGTCAGTTTCGTACCCTTGGGGTGGTTAAAGGTAGGCTGCAAAGAGGAGTAGTAAGACAAGGAGGACAATAGGAAAATGGGAGGACGGAGGAAGAGGAAAGAAGAGTAAGGTGGTAGTAGTGGTAGCAGGAGGGAGGCGGAAGAAAAAAAAAGAAGAGTAGTGTAATGGATAAGATCAGAGTAGAAGCTGTGCCAGCTCCACAAGAGTGCCTTCCTACTTGGGATTATGGGCAAAGCGGCAAGCGGCAAATGGGACGACTGGCGCGTGGTAGTAGACTCTCAGGTACTGAGGCAGATATCCGGATTGGTGGTATGGTTGTGGGTTTGGATCAAGGTGAAGGAGAGAGTTCCGGGGTGGATCAATGGTGATGCTCCGAGGTGAGGGGCAACGAGGGGCACACAAAAGGTCCCTGCATGGGTCAAGCTGGTAGGTAGCTCTCCTGCGTTCTGGGGCTGTCCACTCCTGTCCACTCATTGAGTGAGGTAAGCGTGGAGTATGCCGCCCACCACAAGCAAGGCGCCGCTACGCTCGACTTGGTCCACGGGTGCGCGCAGGCCACTAATACCTTCCGGTACAGGCAGTCCAGGAACACCCGTTTCTACCATCGTTGCTGTTCCATTACCAAAGAGTAAGGTAAAGCACAGAGTAAATCAAGGTCTACTAGGCCTTTGTTATCCGAGATGAGGGTACTTCGGAAAAAATAGAAAGGTCCCAACAGATAGAAAGGTGGCCATTCAACGAAGGGGAACCTTGAAACCAAAAGAAAGCAGACCAGACAAACTCACCTTGCAATGAAGGCATCGCGAGCAATCCGTCCAACATTGGGAGCCGAGGACCAGAGAGCATTAGACGTAGACGTGGTGGAAGCTGCTGCCTTGAAGACAGACGAATTCGAGAAGTGGCGTCTGAAGCCGATGTTGTACGAGCATGATGAAGAAAAAGAAGCCGGCGCCGATGAGCCAAAAGAGGACGATGATGTTGGTGTTACAAGAAGTGATGGCAGTAGTGGACGTGGTACAGATACACAGCAGCCGCGGACCAGACCGCGCGCCGCAGGACCAAACGTCCGTCCGGCCAGCTGCCCGATCGGGTTCATCCTGTTTGATCGATCCGCCCAGGACGGACTGGACGCAGAAACGAAAGGCCTATAGAGCTGAGCTGGTGATGAGGTTGGGGCAGGTGACAATTGCCTCAGTGCATCGTCGCTACCGATTCCTTCTTCACGCTGGTTGGAATACTTTGTAGATAAATCTCTGTACGAGGACGGGACAGACTCAGGAGGTCACACAGCCTGTCAACTCGGACGGTTCGGCGCGGGAATTAGCCTGTTTAGGCAGAAAACGGGGCTAACTGCTGCTGGTACGAGGCTGTGGTGGCTTGTGCTCAACCATAAGTTCCCTCGATGGAAAAAGAAAAAAAAAAGTTGAATTGCTCAACGCCGACGACAAGCGAGATGACCTCGGTACGACTGCCCCCATATAGGGTAGGTAGATATCTGTATGCTTTGAGGTATGAATGAGTGGAATTCCATAAGTTCAGTTAATTAATAACATATCACAGTCTCAAGCGAAGTAAGAACGAACCGAAAAGATATATAGCTGTAATGTGAACCATTGTTGCTCTTCCTCTGCAACGCTCAATGTATAAAGTCCTCCCCCGCTATGGCATCCCAAAACCTCTAATACTCGCTTGGTATACACATCGTCAAACGCGATCGATGCCTACCTATAGTGCTTCCCTTCCCTTGCCTCCAGACAAATTCCCTCCCAACACTCTGAGCGCGCTAATTCACAAGATACCCAATGCGTCCCACCCATGCCATGAAAAACGGCCTCGAAAGCAGCCAATCCCACACCGTAACGCCTGCCCCCATTCGATCCCGAACAAGTACATCATTACGTCGTCAAGAGAAAAAAGTTCTCAAGAATGCCTCCTCCTCTACTCGTATATCGTACCATGCATACACACGTGCTCTTCGTCTTGCAACCTTATGCCTTGCAACCTTATGCCGAACTGCTGGCGCTGGCGCTGGCGCTGGCGCCCGTCGCTCCTCCCTCCGCCGCCACCTTGGCCGCGACTTCATTCCACCACGATCCGTGGGCCGCTCTGTCGACGGCTCCGACCTTGGATATCTCGTCCAGCATCTCCCGAACCTGCACCGCGAACTCCGCCAGGCCAAGACCCGCCAGCTTCTCATGCGCAGTCGTGGCCGCGTTGAGCTTCTCCTTTGCTGATCCAGCAGTCAACCTGGCGTTCATGTGGCCCCTGAGCCTGGCCAGGAGAAGCCGCAGAACGGGCTCTGTCGGCTCGATGCTCTTCTTCATCGAGTCTTGGCTAGCCTTCAGCACCTTGGTAACGAGGGCTTTCAGGTGCGTCTTGGTCGCTGCTGGCATAGACCTGCCAGCCTCGAGTGCCGCCATGACACCCTGTACCGTCGATTCGACATTGTCGTGATCTGCCTCAAGCACCGCTGTGATCCGTGTCGCCTCCGTCTTCCACGGCGTGCGGACGTCTCGCTTCAGGAGGTTCTTGCATTGCAGTAAAATGGCCCCGGTGGTGACTATACGCTGCGAGGCCAGGGACAACCGCACCATGCGCTTGTAGTCCAGGCCCAACATCTCGGGTACTTTGTCAACGGCGATTGGAGCCGGCTGCGTGAAACTGTCGACGAGCAGCTGTGCGTATATTTTGTCGTCCGTTGGCCGATTCTTGGGGTGATTGATGCCCTCCGGGTCTCTCTTTCGAGCCTCCGCCAGAACCTTGGAGCGTGCAGAACGCCAGGCCGTCTCGGCCGCGCTCAAATCGTGTGCACCGCTCTCAAGCGCCCCAGTGAATCTCTTCCTCTCATATCCTGTTGCAGACTCAATCAACTGGGGAGCTGCAGTGGAGAACATGTAGTTGACGTAGTCGCACAACATGAAATCGACAAATTCTGTCAATGCTTCCACCCGATCAACCAAGCTCCCGTTTTGAAGTTTGTTTTCCACCAAATCCTTGGCCTCATCGTCGCGGAATGGCGCGCACAACTTGGGCAAGAGGTTTGCCATGGAAGTAAAAAACTTCTCATATGAGAAGTTCCCCATCTGGAACTGCCGCTCGGCCACCTCGACATCCAGTATCTCACTAATCGTTGTGTGCATGTAGGCACCGGGCTTGACGAGCCGCTGCAGATTGTCCTTGAGATACCTCATCATGATGACAAAATATGCAAAGCTAGCGTCCATATTGTCTTCCTCAATGCTTGCTCTCATTCCGGCAAATAGGGGTATCTGGACGGCAGCGTGGTGTTCCCGGTATTCGCTTGAAGGGATGCGGTATTCTCGGTTAATGGCAAGCTCGTGGACGACAATCCTGTTATCGGGCAACAGGCCGCCGAACCCAGGCTTGATCTCAATGGGCTGTGGTTTGGTATGACCCTTGGCCGGCGTTGGCGGCGGTGTCAAGGTCTGCGAATCCGGCGACACAAGGCTTTCGGCAGTAGCGGAAGCCTCTCCGGGCACGTTCTCGGCGACCCGAGGCTTCATATCGCCAGTGGGCTTCTTTGCGGCTCGCGCCTTGCGAGCCTTGCGAACGGCATCGCCAATCATCTTCTTGCCCTTTTCCTGGCCCGCAAGCTTCTTGATCCGCACAATCAGCTGAACTTGATTGCTCTTTATGCTCTCTCGGTATTGCTCAGCGGCCGCGTCTTCGGTGCTTTCCTGGACTGTCTGCAAAATCATGTCCAGCTCAACAAACTGCATGAGCATTAGCTGAACAAGAGACTCCGAGTCCCGAGACTTCCATGCAAGGAACGCATTGTAGAAAGTGGCATAAATCTCGGGCAGTGCACTACGTAGAGTTGGTGGGGGGGTATAATTGTTGGCTGCGGTCAGACGCGACATGATGTTCTCGAAAGAAATTAGGAGATCTCGGGCTTTCGTCACGAGGTCCTGCAGCTGTGGATTAGCAAGGTCATTACGGGGTATTGGTTGAGGCTGTGACAATCCAACCTGTTCCCTATCCCCCGTGCCGTCCTTGTTACTCAGAACCTGCGTGGGGTGGCCCAGAATGAGGAAAGCGCTGAGAAATGTGCGAACGGCGGCCATCTCCTCAACCGACCCCGTCTCGCCCTCCTGCAAGCCGCATATCCTGAGGATACGGGCGGTCTGTACGAGGACCTCTTCTTGCGCCAACAGCTCGAGTACTTGGTCAAAAGACGTGTCCCGCACGCCGTCAATGGTGATGCCTAACCCGGAGAACTCAGCAACAGCCTTTCTTCTCTTGAGGCTCTTCCACCACCATTGCAGTTTTTCGGCTGCTTCAGGCTCACTCAACACCCGAGCACGCTTCTCGTCAGAGGTGTTCGAAGAGGCCTCGGTGGGCTTCCGCGACATGAGACTCTGGCCTCGCGCCCTCTTGGTGGCATTACGGCCCTTTAGCTCTTCTCTCCGCCGCTCGGCCTCGGCCAAGCGTTCTTCCATCTGAACGCGGAGCTTGACCAGTTCCTGTTCTCTCTTGCCCTTCATGGTCTCGGCAACGGCCTTGGCCCTCTTGACCTCCTCGGCACAGGAAGCCACGATCTCGGCTAGGTTGCGCTCCCGGGCTTGTTGGGCAGCAATCGCTCGTTCTTCGGATAGGGAGGTGTCGCGGTGGCTGGCCTTGGCCATGGCGGCTCTCAGACGAACCTTTTCGGCGTGGGCAGCTCGGTCGGCGAGGCGTGCTTTTCGGTCTTCGAGAAAGGACGTGCGCCGGAGGTGCTGTGCAATGTGCTTGCTCTGGTCAGAGTCTCCATGGCGGGTGAAGGTCTGGGTCGAGGAACAGCGGGAATGTGCAGAAGAGATGGAGTTGCGGCGGGAAGAGGCTGCTGAGTCCTTGCGACGGGTCTGGGAGGGCCGGTAGAAGCGGGCGGCGATGTGCGGAGGTGGGGTGAAGATGCGGCCGTCAGTGTCGTCCATCTCCTCGTCGGAGGTCGGGGGCATGGATAGGTCAACGTCGGCTCCCTCCATGGTTGACGATGGTGAGCCAACAGACTCCTCTAGATTGCGCGAAGGGTCGGTGAGGTCTGCCGAGGGGCGACGCATGTTGTATGGCGTGCCTCCTAGCTTGGATGTTTCGGAGGTTCGAGCGGTTGCGGTTTCGCAATGGTTGATGCAGTAAAAGACGATATTTGGCGAGCGAAAGGGCGGCGAAGGTGGTGATGATGTAGTTAGGTCGGATGCTCTCAAGAGGGAGAAGGTTTCCGAGTGATACAGGAGTCACCAGGGGTTGTGTGTCGTGTTGTAGTCGCAGTCGCGGTTGGTGGTCGAGGGGGAACCGGTCGGGTCGCCCAAACAAGGTGGATCGGGCTGAAGCCTGGGATTAAGCCAAGGTGCCTAGTAGGCAGGCAAGCGAATGGATTTCGGCTGTCGATTTTTTGGGGGGAATAACAACCACAACAGAAAGGTGTTGCAAGGGGAGGGCTGGTCCTTTAATTTTCTGGTCCCGAGAAACGAAAAACGACTGGGTATAAGACAGAACCGAAAAGGTCAGAAGAAGGCGTCTGCCGTATGAGGGACGAAGGTAGTGGTATGTGAAGTCGGAAAGTCAAGAAGTTCGCATTGCAACCTTGGGGGGAAGTCAAGGAAAGCCCGAGGAAATCATGGCTGGCGGCCGGGCTGCGGGAGGTGCTGGCGTTAGGTTGGTGGTGGATGGTGAGGAGTGGTGGTGGTGGTGCTTGGTGCGTGCCGAGTGGTGTAACAAGTGCGAATGGATGGCTGGGCTTGTGTGTTTGTGTTGTGTTGTGCGTGTGGACTGTGGCCTGTGGACCGACTTGCTGGGAATGGAATGACGGAAGCTTCCAGTTTCCCATACCTTGGCCACTAATTGTGAATTTCACCCTCCGCCGTCCCTCCTCTTGCGGCTTTGCCCTGCTGACCGAGCATTTGGGGCCATTGGCGCCATTGCTCAGGATCTGCAGGTATGACAAACAGTGCACTATCCACCGATATGCACTAGCGTCCTTCCATCTTTAGCGAAGCTAGCGTGCTCCCGACTCTTTCCAGCCTAGATCCCACCACACTCCAGCCCCCCCACGGTGATACTTATCCGAACTCTACACGGAAGACCCGGAGCCGATGATACTCTGTCTTACATTCAGTCCGGATAACGCACTCTCATATGATTTATTCTGCGTTGGTCTGTTGGCTTGACCGGGTACTTTTCATCGTACATCTTTGGCTGCCTTGTTTTCGTTCCTGGTCGAAACGGTACATGTCCCGTAACGAAGCAAGCGAGAACTGCAGGTGCAAGATCGCGGGTCCATGCCGGATTAGGAAAGACGTTGGCGTCATAATCCAGCCAAGATGCTCATGATGCGACTCTAGTCACGTGAATGTGCCCGACCCCGAGGACCACCGACGACAACCTACTGCGTAAGCCACCACCGGCCGCCACGGACACTCCAAACGGTTGTGGCGCCGTCCCGGACCGTATTCACGAATAATGTCCTACCCTCGGCCACCCCAACATCTTCCGCTCTCCCGCTGTTGTGGTAGCTCGCACCCTCCAGATTAGCTTGCGATTCATGTCCCAGCGGTTGTGTGCTTCTGGTAACCCGACCGAACACACGATGTGACGCCTTAGACTCGGGGCTTGCTGTTGGACTGCGCACTAACACGGCTAGTCGGTGATCGACCTTCGAGAAACATTTCCGTTTGTCTACCTCGTTTCAAAAGACGTGCCATGTGGCATTCCGTCTCATCGGCTCTATCGTAACAACTGGCCTAAGTTGCGGAAACCTGATCATATCACTACCGCTGCAACTGATCATCTTCGCTGGTTATTTTCATGTACTCCTTGGAGACCTTAATATAATATACAGAGCTTCCCATGACCATGATGACAATAATAAGACAGGCAGCAGTATGAGAAGCAACTTGTCAAATGGACCGGCTGATTGCCCGGCTAGTTCGCTTCAAGTTTGGTTCGGTTTATCGTGGCTTGATTCCCATGGGTATATTGGGTCCCCGCGGGCTTTGGGTATTTAGGTCCCATGGGAACGGGTTTTGGGTCCCCATGGGTTTCAGTACCTATTGAAGACCGTATAATCCTAGGCAGCGGCATTCACAAGTCAATAAACCACATTCTCGTGCTACCAGATTGTCTGAGGTTCAAGGACTGCGTACTTGACCACGTCCTCATGTTCCGACACAAGCTTCTTACTCAGTCTTTTGCCCTCTTCTACCCTGTTGTGATCAAGGAAGTTATCCAGAGATCAATCGACTTGCTCAAAGCATGGCATCAGCATTAGTAGCCACCGCCACGTAACTTATTCGAGTCCATCTTCCTCGGAGTAGCTAGATCTCGAGCCTCAAGCAACTCGTACGGCCTCTGAGAAGCTCAACCTCATACTATACTTCGCCCTCCCAGTGAAGGATCAAATGGACGCCATTTTTTATTGACTTGTGAAGGACTCGGATCTCAAGTAAATGACTTGCTATGCTGTTGCAATTGGCACATCACAGTCTACATGGCATTCCCGTTGTCATCAAGTGGCTATAGTTCCTATTCGAGGGCCATTGATCCATCACATTTCTTCAAGCCCAAAACTAGCCAGATATCAATGCCAAATCGTGACAGAGTGCCCAGACCGGGGTGAAGAAATTGATGTTAACTAAGGTGAATACATCTAGCGAGCTGAATAATAATGATAACGACCGACCACTTGTTGTATGTGTCCATCAAAGTCTACATCTCTGCGTGAGGATTAAGTCTCTACTGTGAACCCAAGTCAATGGGTGAGGTGCAGGTAAGGTATGTTCGGCGTCGTAGCTATACACTTATCTAATCTCAAACTCCATCATCAACACTCAACATCAATCCAAATCACTAGACAATGAAACACATAGGGGAGACCGCAGCATGTCATGGCTCATCTACGTTTATTCAAAGCCTATGCTGGCTGTTTTGGCCGGTGAGCTTTCACGCGGAGCGATATTGGCGTTCTACAGATGAAGTAAAAGGCTTACATCAGAGAGCGGAGAGATCAGAGCTAGCTTCATACATCCAATATAACCCCCAGGGATATCTAATCTCATTGATAGATTTGGCTCATCAGACGCGCTCACAATTGCTGACGACCGTAGGCATTGGACGGGTTCGACCGCCACATCCACTCGAGAGCGTTGCTTCAGATCTCCAAAAAGCCCCGTTGCTCGCTTGGAGGTCATGCGAAAGAAGATAAATCCGAGCCCCAATTCCACCATAACCTCTCAGGAAACAAGCTACTCGTCCGCCCAGGTCATGACTTCTACTAGAGCAGCAGTTTAGCCAAATCTCGAACTTATATCCAATGAGTTTGAAGCATGGATCACAAGTCCATCAAGAACAACCAACACCACTATATAACGCAGAAGCTCCAAATTTTCTTCGTCAGACATTCAGGTCTAATTTGCGTAGATTGGTAAACTTGTGGGAGAGGCAGGGGGTATCCGTAGGAGCCAGACGACGACGTACACGCTTCTCAACGAGTAGGGGATAATTCGATCGCAGTGTGCTACTCGGCTGCTAGACGGGTCCTCCAAATTCCAGCTCAAGCAGATAAGTTAATTCGTTACCCTCACAAAGTGGCAAGGTCCCCTCATTCCGACAAAAGGCGATTGTAGAGAAGAGGCTGCGGGAAGCCGAAAACTTGGGGGGAATAGGACAGTTGAGATACATCTTCTTCCAAACGACAAACAGCAGAAAGGAAAAAAGAAAGCCAAAATAAGTATAACGACTAGGCTCTCCCTCAAACACCACCTCGCAGTGCCGTGCTGGATGCTTGCTCTTCCCCCTCCTAATCGTCCACCAGCACCCGTACTCTTCTCCTACTTCGAGCCTCTTACGGCCCTTCGACGATGACCACCCTCCACACATCAGCTCGGGTGATCTTTCGATGCTACTCAATCAGGACTTCTCTGCGAGTTGTATTTCGCGTCTGTGCTTCATCAGCGTCAAGAGAAGCTCCAGCACCGCGTCAATTGTCAACTCTCAATGTACCGAAGCCAAGGATATCTACCTGTATAGGCATGAGCCGAGATCGTCATACGTAACCCAGCTCTTGTCTCCTGGCTCTCTCCCACGTCTAGAATGAAAGTACTACACCGATGGGAAACAGGAGCCCTCGTGAATGCCCTGGAACTTATGTCTCAGGAGTGATTCATTGCCTCCTACTTCCCCCTCGACCGCAACGGAACTCAAAAGAAGGGGCCACAAGCGCTCAGGGGGAAGGTTTCGAGACGGGCGGAACCTCGAGAAGAGAGAGAACCAAGATGCACTAGTTTGATTTCGTATTTGGGAATCTAGTTGGCGGTGCGCTTCTACGTATAAAGAATTCTCCCCCTTCCGGCAAGTCTCATGAATAGTACCATACTTTCGAGACGTGTAGTTGAATGGGCTCTTCCATCCCCGGTTCAGAGTTCAACCTCAGCACACGGTTGATAGAACGCTGATGTACTCACTAGAGCAGACGAGAGGTCATACAAGCATGGTTTTCAACGATACGTGTTGTAATATTCGTAGCAATGGTGGATCTGGAAGGTGCTCTGGGCCGTACAAATAGCCCTTCGCCATACCACTGCGCAGTTCAATACAGATTATCGAACTTCATCCAGGCCGAGAGGCTGGCCCTGCTAACGTACATTCCAACAATACTTGTTTACTCGTTGAGCTATTAGAGTCATTTGGGGAGTCTGACGAACATGCTGATATGTCCACTCAAGCAACGTCAAAACAGCTACAACGTTGGCGAAGCAGACCTAGAGTTTCAAGAAGAGATTCTCATTCGAGGACATGAAAGGCGAAGGAGTATCATTCGGGATATGTAATCTCCAACTTTGCCCTGACACTGTATCAGGTGCAGACTCTCCACGAGATTTTGCCCGCTCTAAGATCGTACTTGTTTATTTTGCTTGAACTCGTTAACATCAACACCAGACCGTATGACGCTCGATCACCAGAAAAGCAGGTTCCCCATCGACTGTCAACTAACCCAGCAGCAAAGCCAACCTTCTCTCCGCACGTCTACTCAAAAGCCGTCGTTATTATCATAATCATCAAGAACCATTGAATTGTCGTTGCGCCGAAAGACGGCGAACGTCGGCGAAGTTGGCAAAGCTGCAACGTCCCGACACCAAAGAACTTGGAAACACGAAACAAACTTCTTTCGAGCATGCCGCCAACATTGACGCCCCGAATAGTACATGTGATTGGCGATTATTGAGCAACTTTTCGTTAAACCAGTGACCGCGCATATTGCGAACGAATGAGCGATGCGCGTAGCTAACACCACATCAAGCCAAAACACATCCCTCACCTACACGACAAGGTCCTCTCAACCTTCCTACCTAGTACGCGACAAGGGAATCAAACGGCCTCTGACATCATAGGCAGACGCGTAGCTACTACTACGGTAGAATGTCCACAGCTATTTTCAGGATTTCCCGGGGGTGGAGTTCTTTGTTCATGTTACTTTTGTTCTTCAACGGGTTCGCCGAACTCTCAGCGTGTCATGAGCGAACCCGACGTCGCCTTGAGAGAACAAGCCAAAAAGGCGACCCCCTGTTTCTCGTCCGATGTAGCACTCATCCACTTTCTCGGTGGGTTTCTACCGCACCGGTTGTGACTTGCATCAGTAGGTAGGTAGGTAGGTAGGTTGCAGGTAGCTTTTCCACCGAAAGGGGAGCTCGAAAGTGAGTGAACCGGAGGCTGGAGAATCATTTTGAAAGTAAGGCTGAAGTGAGATTAGTGACCTGACTGGTGAGGACTGGTCCCGATTGTCATCGATCGGGAATCTTGATCTTGTTAGTTTGTTGTGCCAAGGGGCGCTCCCGCGGTTTGTTTCTGCGTTGTCTACTTTTTTTTCCCACGGAAATCCAAGTCGGTTTTGAGTGAGGCTTTCTATCCGTAAAGATGCGATGGCTGCCCCACAGCCCTTCATTTGCAAACAGACGGACCCCCCAGGACAGGGCCATTATTACAATCAATCAACAGCAGTTGACGATTCTCTGGGAATGAGAATTCCAACAGAGATTAAAGCCCAAGATCGCTTGACCCAAGACAGAGCAAGAAAGCAAGCACGAGGGCAAAACATGCAGCGAGACACTTCATTGACTCGGTTCGAGTCTCACGGAGGGACATCCGCTATCCCGGTAGTACACAGCACCCAGGCTCAGGCTCGGACCGGAGCAAGAAGGTGATGGGCAACAACGTTGAACAGACACCACTGAAGGAGGGACAGCGCAGTCAGTGATCCTGGAGACAAGGCCCCGGCCTGTCTGGCGTCCGCGACAGGGCCTAAGATTAGCGGGCAGAAAAAGTAAAGAGGCCCAGGACTTTGCTGCGAGGGTGCTACAGGTGGAGAAGGTGGATACGTAGAAGTGTTCTAGACCGCAATAGACGCCAGCGTTGCAAGTTTCGGTGTGTGATATGGAACGGTTTTCCCTGGAGAGATGTGGGTGGAGATGCTGTACCTAATCCCGCGCCAGTGCCCGTGACTCTCTGTCTCTCTCTCTCTCTCTCCAAGGGGGGCTATGATAGTCGTCCTGGTGAGACGACCGGTGCGGGGGAGAGGAGAAGGGGTCCAGTCCGCGTTGGCTACGGCGGCCGGTTGGGCTGCCGGTTGACTCGCCCATTTTTCGTTTGATACAGCGCCGGACTTGCGGTCGGACTGTGAAGCTGATGGCTTCTGTTCAAAGCAGATCGACATCATCTTGTGCGTTGCGCGTTGAACCAGCAGCGGAAGAGAAGTACTCCGTAGCCGTGTACGCTAGGCACAGCAGGGGTAGCGAAACGCGGCGCGGCGGCATGAGCAGCCATGCATCCAAACTTGACGGCGCGAGGTCCGTCTTGTTCGAGACAAAGACAGACCTGTAGACTTTGACGAATGGCCGCCTTTCCCGTCCATCGTGTACCGTATACGACGCGTCTCCTACGGGTGAAGACTGCCAAGACTCTAAGGCTCAAACATGAATATTTTCTTGTCAAGATACAGCCCTCGAATGCCCGCGGCGGTGCTGAAAGTGATGACGTTTCGATTACGGGTCCTGCACCGAGCAGATGGAAACCTTAGTGGTGGTACAAGAATTGCGCTGAAGAAAAGGGGGGTTCGCAGGGCTCAAGGTTGACGGTGCCGGCTGCATGACGAAAGAATAAGGCCATTTGGACGGATCGCGGATAGGTATCCGTAATCGCAGTACGAATGGACTACGAAGTAATCGGATAGAGGTGAGAGAAATCAGGGTCCATAGTGATCTGAGAGAAAACCGAGGGAGGCCAATTCCCGCTGCAGAACCGCTGGCCCTGGCCTGAAAGCACAACAAGCGTTTGAAGGCTCTAAGCGGACGAACCGCAGTTGTCCATTTGGTGACCACAGGCATCAGTGTTCTGTTGTTTCAAGCCAGTAGAAAGGCGTAAAGGCGTGTGGGTGGACACAAGGACTTGTCTCGAGTTGGGAGTTGCCGAATACACTACCTCTTGGCTTCTGTGTGCGTTGTTGATTCTGCCCAGTGGGCCAGTAGTGCTGCTGTCTTCGTGATTGTGTAGCATCCGTCCTTGGCAGCTTGATGAGCCGTTGGGGTCTGCCGCCTGCGAACCGAGAACCCTGCAGATGACACAGAGTTACTTTGGCCTGGCGCTATGCAGCCTCAGAGATAGCGCAGCCTGTACCTAGCAAATGAGAAGAGCCGTCGCTGATGAGCCGGCATCGAGTGACCGCGCAGCAAAGGACCGAGGCGAGTCGGTAATGTTGGCACTATCCCAGATTCCCAGCATCTTACGACTCGAGGAAGAGGAGTCCCGGTTGGATTGCTCCGATCAAACAAAGACTAGCAGAGTGGTGGGTGGGCGGCCTTGCGAGTAAGGTACCGTTGGCGGTGCTTCAAGTTCTTGCACGCGAGGAGTGATCTAGTGGGCCTGAAAATGTAGAGATCATTGATCATGACCGTGACGGGGCCAGAGGTGAACAGAACGTCTTTGGTAGGCTGACGGAACAGCTGAAAAGCCTCAAGGGTTCAAGGGAATGAGTGCCATGCCCGAAGTAGTGTGGCATACCTGGGAGCTAGGTCACCATCCAATTGTCGCTGGGTTGTTGAGAATGAGACAACCGGGGGATGTTTGTTGGTGTAATGACTTGATGAAGGCGCCGTCTGCCGTCTGCCGTTATCGCTCGGTGGGAGCCCCAGGACCCTGAGCTTCTGCTGCGACGGGGGATGAACAGGTTAGGGAGCGCTTGGTATGTTGACCTTGTAGCCAGTGGTGCCGCTGGTGCTGGTGTTGGTGCTGCTGCAACAGAAGACAGACTGGAAGGGAGCGAGCTGTGCAAGATGGGACGGAGCTGCGTCCGGTGCGGGTGTCCGTGTGACAGGCGTGTCCCCTGTTTCTCCAATGTGCCGTCCCTACCTAGTGCCAACTGCCCAGGAGGTTACAAGAAGCGATGGTACTCGAACGGTCAGCGAGCGGGACGCTTGGGATGCTGGGCGCGCGAGCTAAGGAGGAGTGAGTGGGGATTGGTTCTTTGCTGAATCCTGATCAAAGCTGGTCAATTGTTCGTGTCGGTGAGGGAAAAACAGGGCGGCATGTCAATGCCAGTGTGCCAGATGGATGGGACGGAGTGGGAGGAACCATGGATGCGATGGACGGGTGCGATGGATGCAGAGTGAGACCCAATGGCTTGAGGCTTGAGGATCAAGGAGAGGGGCACGCTGCACGGGGGGCTACGACTGCGCTTTGCGGAAGGAATCCACCGGCCGAAGATGGATGCCCGGGCAGAAGTCCGGCAATCAACGGGGGAGAAACGGGTGAACGGGGGAACGGGCAGACGGGGATGGGAAAGATGAAGACTGGGGGAGTTTGGAGAACGGAAGGAAGGGCACGGGGGTGAAGGGGCGAAAGGATGGGGAAAAGATGGGAGAAATGCAAAAGATGAGGAATGCCCGTATGGAATTGGTGGGCAATTTCCCATGAGCAATTCCATTGTCATCGGGCCCCCTCGCTTTCTGCATTGTAGCCCTAGGCTAGGAAGGTAGGTAGGAAGGTTGCTCAAGTCTCAGGCATCTAGACGAAAACAGTAAAGCAAGAGACATGAGGGCAAGAAAGGGGAGGGCCAAGAATGGAAAACTTGGAGAAAAGACGGGCACGGGATTCGGGAAGGGAACATGGGATATCGGGCGAGACAGCAGCGATACCTACGCAGTAGTGGCCTAGCGTGCCTACCTACGCAGTAAGGTACGTCGTCTCAGTACCTAGGTTAAGGTAGGTGGCCACGGGGGGCGTGTGGGACTCGTGGGAGTGGAGGCAACTTGTCATAAACTTGGAAATGGAAAAGAAAATGGGAAAACCCTCACCAACACAAGTGAGGGCTGAGTCGGAGCTGAAGCACAAGATGGGAAAAACGGTGCCACGGTGAAGGTTTTCCGTTCCAGCTGTTGTGTGCCTTCTCCAACTTTTGATTTGGCGACGTTTGGGAGCTTTGCGATTACCTGTGTAAGGTAAGGCAGGTACGGAATAGACGTACCCCCACGAGACCTCACGTGCTGAGGCAATCTGCCATGGCAGCCGCCATGGATATCTCCGACCCGAACTTGTTCTTTCCCTGGGACCGCATTTGTTGTCAACGTGGAAGGTACCAACACATCCATACCTTCCGCGCGTGTATGCGTACCCATGACCTTGGGCAAGAGAAGGTACTCGTAGCACCTGCCAGATTCCTCTCAAAAGTAACCAAAGTGTCTTACCTTCGTAGACCACCTTAGCTACCGTAAGGTACCTTATGTCGTATACGTATACCATCCAGCGTGTCATCCGACGGCCTGCCAAACTTGGAAAGTTGGAATGGGATTGGCGCTTCACCTGAAGGGAGATGTTTATCGATATCTCAGTGTTACCGGTGCAAATGGCCGCGTCCCCGTTTCAAGTGTGCCTGATTGTGTGTACTCGAATTGAATGTCACTCTTGTTGTTGACCGTTGAAGCCTGAGGATCTTCAAAATATCAGGTAGGTACGGATCCAGACAACGGGGCGTTGCTCTATGAACCATGTCAACATGCAAAAGCTTGCGCTGTTGTCTTCGGCGACCTTCCGGCATGATGCCCTGCCATGCTTCCATTTCACAATTCTCGTAGAAACCCATAAACAATTGTTGACGGCATCGCAGACGACAATGACTGGGAATCGGCAGGTTTGGGGACTAACCGTTGGACACCTAGTAGTCGGCGCATCATCACCACTGCATCAGGTACACGAGTCGAACAGAGTTGATGGAATAGTTCTAGGCCCTTGGGACGATGAACAGAGTTTGAGCGAATTGGGCAGACAAAGTTGCAAAGCTGATAAACTTTGCTGTGTCACGCAGCTGCCGGTAGGCTGTACATAGCTACCTGAACCTCAAGGCTCAAGGCTTCACGGTGGTACTACTACTATGTACGTACGAATGTTCGCCGAATGGAAAGAGAGGGGCCCCACGCCGAAATGTCAGCTGAAATGGAGCACGGGTACCTGACCGTTCGTAATGCTTGCCTACGTCATTCCCCAAAGAAGGACCGTCAGCAAGGGGGGGCGGTTTGCAGAAAAGCCAATTTGGCGAGGAATCATGCCAAACTCTCGCCTCCTGGGCGAAATGGCCTGATGGTTCTATTCAGCAGATTGGACCAGAAACCATTTGCTGAAAATAGGCAACGAGGCGGATTTCGATAGCTTTGTGATTCGCGCAAGATGATCTTACGCAGTAACTACGTAGCAAGGTATGTAGAGGCTGGAACACTCATGGCTGCAAAAAAACGGTTCCCCCAGTGCCCGTATTCGAAGGTACTGTGGTTGTGGTTGGAGCAGATACATACCCAATGCTCCCACACGAATTGAGCGCAGATGTGCGATTGGCTGGCTGGCGGCGTCGAAAAGGGGTCCAGACTCTTCGAGACTTGGGATGATGATGCTAGTTTGCTCATCTACATGGGCCCTATGACGTCTGCACCATGCGGACCCCACTCTCCAAATAAAGAGTGAGATCTCGAGTCTGGGCAACTTTGGAGGGCGCAAGGTACAGGGAAGGTATCGGTACCTTTGGCCTGTGAATCCCTCAGAACAGATTCTCCATGGCAATTGGCTGTTGTGAAATTCAACTGCGACGCTCTATTGTGATGGCCTTGCGATGGCCACAACAGCGCTATTGTACACAGTAAAGCGCCTGCTTGCATCCTAGGTCGAACAAGGGCGAGCATGGCCTGTGGTATATGCAAATGTATACCGTTGTGTCTTGAACGGTGTGTGCGTGTTCGCGAGGTGGGCGTCGCGGTCTCTGCCCTGCTACCTGTTGCGCGGCTAAGGTGTTGGGGGCTTGCCCTGTCAATACCACCTCCACTGGCTCTTGGTCAGCTCGCAGAATAAGGTAGGGTAGAGGAGCATAGGTAGCTGGGCCTGGTTATTGCAAGCCGACTGCTAGATTCGTTAGCCTGCGCTTGCGCTTGTTGGGTCTTGTGTTTCGGAACATGGTGTTGTCGACTTGTTCTGTGTTGCTTTTTCGAGCCTTGCGATCTTGCAGCATCAAACCTTCTCTTCAAGCCCCTGCTTCCTTGTCTCCTTCTGTGGTTGGGGGATCCAGAGCTGTGGTTCAAAGGCAGGAGGGAATAAGCAGTACGTGTTCGGTACTTTACCTAGGTGACCTACCCAAGGTAGAAAGAAAGAACGAATTCTCATCCGTGGGAAGGTTGCGCTCTCTGCTTTTGCGCCATAGCTCATCTCTGGAGGGACGCACAACCGAGAGTCTGTCCAATGGGAGACGATGGAAGAGCCCCGTCAAAATAGCGCCCCCATTCTATGACGCGGTGGACCAGACACCAGCCCTGTGGGAACAAGTGGTGAGCTTCCTACCGTGCGAGTGCCTTTGTTACGATCGTTCTTCCCGGCAGCTGTGCTTACTAACACAGTGTCTGCATGTGCATTATGTGCATTGGGATCCTCACGTGATGACTAGTGTCTCACACAGGGTTGATGTCATAGACTCCGCCGAGCTAACCTCAACGCGCCGATCCCTCCCGTTCTGGACGACACACGACCTCATCAGACATGACACCTTCTTTTCTGTCCTTTCTCTTCCCCCACTGCGCGCCATGCCCTCGTGCTGCCCTTTCCTTCCCACTGCCTCGCGCCTCTACGGATCCCCGTATCTTGCTTACACCGTCGACTTGCCAGGTTGGACCGTTTTGGCCCGGGGACAGCCGTCGATATTGTGCCTGCTGCCAACGCCATGTCCCGTACTCCTTACTCACTCCGTACCGCCGCTAGAGAATGCGGTTCCGCACATGTGCTTTCAACACTTCAAATTGCAGAGAGGGCTGAGAACACACTGCCCTGCCCTGCTTGCCTTGCCTTGCCTTGCACAGCTCTAGCCATATTGGTTTTTGCAAGCCGTTGCCCAGACAAACCACCATCCCATCGTCTTTCATGAAGAAGAAGAATCCAATGTGAATGCGGTACGCCCCTGACCCAAGTCCAAACTCTCACAAGCAAAATCAAGCTCAACCAACCAGCTTTAGAGTCCGAAATAAAACCAAAAATGTATACCTAGAAAAAGGGTACTAGAAAAGAGAGAAAGAGAAGAGAATACCTAGCTGCCGCGAGACACACACACACACACATTAGTACACACCACACCTGTTTCTTGCTCCCACACCCAAGTCGGTAGGTATCCCTTCCCTGCCCGCAAGCCAGGGGTGCCCCCCCTTCTTCTTCTCTGCTGCTTTCTCGTGCGCGTTCCCATTCCATTCACTCCTACTCCTCTCCCAAGCAAGACCTGGCTGGACCCTTTTTTTTTTTTTTTTTTTTTTTTCTTTCCCTCTCTCTCTTTCCCGTCTTTCCCCCCTGCCCTTTTCTCCTGGGAATTGTTGTTCCCAATGCTCGCCTTGTCTTTCACACACCCCCAGACCTAGCAAGTCAGGTCCTCCCTTTTTCCTTTGCGTGTCCGGTGCGCCTTTGATGTAGCTATCTCCCCCCCGCTGGCCCATTTGCCCAGTTGCTCGCCTCAGTGCCTGTTTCCTTGGACCTTGCTTGGTCGCCCACTTCGTCCTCCGCCGTCGTGTCGTGTTGTCCCGCTGCTAGAGTTCCATTGCGCTGCGCTCAACCCGAGGCGTCTTCGTTCTATTACTTCCCATACTACCCATACCGATTCAGAGTATTATCCATAGTCCGTCTGTACGGCACCTTACCAGAGCACACATAACAGTCACATTGTCACTGTCACTGTCCTCGCTCTCTCAATCTCTCTCTACTGGTTCTCGGGACGCCGAACGCCACCACCTTGTCCGGCCCCCGTCAGCTCAGCCCAGCCCATTCTCGACCACACCATCCTGTCTTCTTCGCAGTTGAGAGTAGCTTCAGAGACAGTTAGAACCAGAGTCAGAGTAATAACCATCAGGTGTATCCCCTCTCTCTCTCTCTCTTTCTCTGCCTCTGCTCTCCGTCATCCTTCGCCCAGGGCATCCATCACCGCTTCAGAAAGTCACAACTCAACCAAGCAAAGGGCCAAGCAACCACCACCCCCAGGTCCAAACCGGGTTCAGATCGCCACTTGTGCCGTCACGTCAGAACCCCCCCGCAACCTTCTTTTCTCTCTAAAAGACCCCCCACTGCCTGTCCCTTTCCCTTTCAAAGAGCCTCTTCCGCACACCCTCCCTCCCTTCCCATTCCCTCCGATCTACCTGAACCCTATCCGACCTTGCCTTAACCGTCCCGCCCAAAAAAACGCCGCCATACCGGAATGGCGCTTTGATTGTTGACCAAGGGCCTTCAACACTTGGCCAGGCGTCCGGAACAATACCTATCCTCCAGAAACATCCGTGGCTCTCTCTCACACATCCCATCCTCTTTACAACCACCTACACCTACACACACACTAACCATGCTCGACAAGAGGAGCAACGACGGAGCAACATCCGTCCACTACACCATGAAGACTCATCATTCAGCTCCCAGGCCCTCGCCTGCGCCGCGATCTTCTCATAGCCACTCCCACTCACAGTCCAAACTCGCCGTTCCGCCCGCAAAGACTCCTAACCCTTCTACTCCCGTGGCATCTCCAAGAATGCCCTACTCCGTGGGCCAGTCAATGCCTCCCGGGAACGGGAACCTTACTCCGGCAAGACAGGCAGAGGCCAGGGCCGCGAGTCCAAACTACTTTGGACTTGTTGTCGAGCAGTCCGTCGATCCAAGAGAATCTGCCTCCATGCCACGAGACAACTGGAGCTCCCCGACTTCGTCCGTCCGCTCATTCGGCGCCGCGCTGCCCAAGCAAGTTCCCATCGATGCTAATCCCGACTATGAGGCCTTCAAACGGCAAGCCGACCTCAATCGCGGCGTGAGCTTCAGCCTCTCCTCCTCGCACTTTCCGCAAGCTCCCCCGAACCCCACCACTCTTCGTCCTCGACCGCCACGGTGGAATACGCATGCCAGCGACCACGCCTCGGACTTTTCGATACCTCGAATTCCCACGGAGCGAAAGCAGAGCAAGGAAGTTGACCAGCAAAGCTTGAACGACTCAGCATACGCCTCGTTGGATTCCAAGCGAAACTCCGAAGCGTCGATACAACCACCACAGATGTTCAATTTGAACATGCCAAGATTCGAATCGCCGATGCAATCTGAGTCGCCTTTTGAGCGTAGAACAACACTGTCGAAAGTAGAGGACCGTCACCCTAGGTTATCCATCTCACAGAACAAACCCGATGCGCCAGCGCCGAGTGCTGCTCGAGCAAACCAGCCACGCGCCGAGACCGTGCCGCCGACTATGGAGAGCGGCCCCTCGTTGATAGCGCCGTCGCAATTGAAGGACCTGATCGAGGCTGATGGTTCAGAAAGTGATCTGTTGCTTCTGGACTTGAGAGTGTCACAGCAATATGCCCAAGCTCGGATCGAAGGCGCGCTCAATCTCTGCATTCCGACAACGTTGTTAAAGCGAGCTACCTTCAACCTGACGAAACTCCAGCAGACCTTTCAAAGCCCGGATATGCAGGGGCGCTTTTCACAGTGGAAGTCGACGAAGCACCTTGTTGTCTATGATGCTTACTCTGCAGAGAAACGTGACGCCGTTACGTGTATGAATATGGTGAAGAAGTTCACGAATGAGGGGTATTCCGGCAACATGTACATCCTGCGGGGTGGCTTCAATGCTTTCGCTGACGCCTATCCCGACCTTGTGGATGAGGGATTCGGTCCTCCAGCGAGCGGCTCCGGTCCAGCAGCATCGGGTGACGGTAACTTGCCCGGCATCGCCCCTGTCATTGGAGGTGTCATGCTACCAATGACACAGAACAACGCCAATCCGTTCTTCTCAAATATTCGTCAGAACATGGATCTCGCCGATGGAGTTGGTCAGCTGGACATTGCTCGACCGTCGGGGCTGGAGTCACCTACGCTACCTAGATGGCTCCGTGATGCCTCTAAGCCTAGCGATCATGGCAAGCAAGTATCAGACAAGTTCCTCAACATTGAAAAGGCTGAGCAGTCGCGGATGAAGGCGGCCTACTCCATGTTCAGTGGCAGTGAAAAGGACAAGACTGTTCCGCAGCTTTGTGGTATTGAGAAGGGCGGCAAAAATCGCTACAAGGACATTTTGCCGTTCGAGCACGCTCGGGTCAAATTGCAAGGCCGTTCCGAGGGGGCTTGCGACTACGTCAATGCCAGTCACGTCAAGGCATCTCGGAGCAATAAGAGGTACATCGCTACCCAGGGTCCGCTCCCCGCCACATTTGAGGTAAGCTATCGGCAAGATCTCCGCGATATGTATATTGGACACTAATACAAGGAAGGATTTCTGGTCTGTTGTTTGGGAACAAGATATCCGTGTCGTCGTCATGTTGACCGCGGAGTCGGAAGGAGGCCAGCTTAAATGCCACCCGTACTGGCAAGGCAGGGATTTTGGCTCGATCAAGCTCAAGCCGCTATCGGAGAAGAAAGTGTCCTTGGACATTGACAAGCACCGCACCAACCAGGGGTCAAGTGCTCCTTCTGCTGCAGCTGCAGCGGAAGCCGGACGCCGGCGCGCGCAGACGACGACTACCCTGGAGGCATCAAACGCAACTGCCTCGCCATCCCCTCCCCAAGGCGAGACGCCGCATGTCATCATTCGGAAGTTTGCATTGTCTCACGGCTCACACCCCTTTGCGCCCATTCGTGAGATCACTCACTTGCACTATCCTTCCTGGCCCGACTTTGGAGCGCCTGCGCAGCCGTCACATCTGCTGGCCCTCGTGGACTTAGCCAACGTGATGCAACGTTCAGCTTTGCCGGTCGATACGTCCTCCGTGAGCAGTGCCCGTGTGTCCCCGGAATCAGGCCCTATTGCTTGGTATGACGAGCCGGAGACGGACCAGAGGGCCAGGCCAATGTTGGTGCATTGTTCTGCGGGATGTGGTCGAACCGGTACCTTCTGCACTGTAGACAGCGTTATCGATATGCTGAAGCGGCAACGACTAAATAAGACGACCACGAAGCCCGTAAGAAAGCGGGATTCGGACGGTGATATAAAGATGAGCGGATCTGAGGAGTCTTCGCCTCGGGAGAAGACCTTTGATTTCACTCCGAGCAGCCGTCGCACTAGCGCCGACGTGCGACGGGGCTCTCCAGACAGAACCCCATTAGACACAGCGTGGTTGGCGGACGACAGCGACACTATGGATCTCATCCAGAAGACGGTTGAGGATTTCCGCAACCAACGACTCAGCATGGTGCAAAGCCTGCGTCAATACGTCTTGTGCTACGAGACGATTGTTGAATACGTATGGCGATGGCACGAGAAGAGCTCAGGTTCTCCCAAAGGAGGGAGAGCACGTAGTGGAAGTTTGCAGCTTAGAGGGGACAACTAATCATGTGGCATGGCTTGCATAGGGAGACGGACGGAAAACCGGAAATGGAATTCGTGGAGAATCGTAATTCGATACCCCTGTTGGACGGCGGAATACGCCAATATCGGCGAGTGATGAGAAAGATGGCATTGTGCATTTTTCTTTTACGGCAAATAAGGCACTACGGAAAGAGAGACGCACACACCGGGCCAGGTCAGGCATGAGGCTAAAGGCGTTTGGGCATTTCAGAGCATATATATTACGATGCATGGCGTTTGGCACTCGACTTTTGTGTCTGACGACGCCAGCATGTTGGGGATCTCGACTGCGGTCGGTCCTTTGGAACTGTACATTAGAGAGGCGCTTGAATGAATGAGAGAAAGAAAAAGAGCAGAGGAGTTGCCGTCTGGCATGCTCTCTCCTCCTTTGACCTCACAACCTAGAATTTTGATTTTTCGTGAAGCGAAGTGGATGTAGTATACGAGTGAACCAATGCCATGAGGAAACACCACCGAATTGACTGGTCATCCATCCGTTAAATTCTAATACCACCGAGTTTACTGAGTATTTATCACAAGTGATCTGTCTCAAGATGACGATACTCCACTTCCTCACCATTTGCCATCCATGTGGTCACACTGGTCTATACCCTTCTCTCGAGGACGATGGACCACCTGAAGCAGGCGGTCAAGACGAGGGGCGAATCGACGGGGAAAAAAAACGGCCATGATTTACGGCATTTCGGTGGGGTACATACACCAAGGGCCCCCTTCCCTTCCTCTTCTCGGATTCGCAAGTTGTGAGTATGCAGGCGTGCGTTGGTCAAGGCAAGGTGAGGTCACTTTGTCGGAGAACGTGGCATCAAACGCCTACCAGTACCGCCAAAAAAAAAAGGGAGACGACAGAAAAAAAAAAAAAAGTGATGAACGGTGTAATGTCACGGTGGCTGATTCCATGATTCTATGTAGTCGTACATAATTAGCCGTACAAGCGCCACATGCGCGCGCAAATGGGCGCAGACGCTGTTTCCACCGCCGCCTCTCCTGAGTCTTCCGCCCTGCCTGCCTGCCTGCCTGCCTGCCGACTCCCGCCAGCCGAGTAAACATGTCTTCGTCGATCGTTTGCTGCTCTTTCTCTCTCTCTCTCTCTCTCTCTCTCCCTCTCGTTGCATAACCCCCAATTGCGGGCATGCACTTACTTCCAGAGCTTGCCGAGTGACACCTCCTTGTCGTCGTGCTTGTTGAGGATCTTGGCGGTGGCGAGCTCAAAGTCCTCTTGGGTGACGTGAACTCTGCGCTCACGCAGGGCGTACATGCCGGCCTCTGTGCAGACACCCTTGAGCTCGGCTCCGGAGCAGCCGTTCATCTTCTCGGCAATCTTTGTGAGGTTAATGCCTCTTGTCAGGTTCATCTTGCGGCTGTGGATGCGGAGAATGTCGGCACGGGCCTCGACACTTGGCGGAGGGAACTCAATCTTTCGGTCGATACGTCCGGGACGCAGCAGGGCGGGGTCGAGGATATCGAGACGGTTGGTGGCCATGATGACCTTGATGTTCTTGGTGGGCTCGAAACCGTCCAGCTGGTTGAGTAGCTCCAACATGGTGCGCTGGACTTCGGAGTCGCCGCCAGATGAGCCCTCGACACGGGAGGAACCGATGGAGTCGATCTCGTCCATGAAGATGATGGAGGGGGCGTGCTCGCGGGCCATCACGAAGAGCTCGCGAACCATGCGACTACCCTCACCAATGTACTTTTGCACCAATTCGGATCCGGACACCCTGATGAACTTGCAGTCGGTGTGATGTGCGACGGCACGGGCGAGCAGCGTCTTTCCCGTACCGGGGGGGCCGTAGAGAAGGACACCCTTTGGTTGTGCGATACCGAGCGACTCGAACAGCTCGGGGTGCTTGAGGCCGAGCTCGATGACCTCCTTGATTTCCTTGATCTGCTGATCCAGACCACCAATCATATCGTACGTGCTGTCGGGAACCTTCTCGACCATCATGAGGGAGACGAGGGGGTCGACGGATGAGGGGAGCATCTTCTCGAGCTTGTAGCTGTCGGAAAGCAGGGTTACCCGCTTGCCGACGGTGAGCTTTGTGATGTCGACATTGTCGGAGATGTCGACGACTGCGAGGGGTTAGTTTGATCTGATGCTATTGACATGATTGGGCCCGAAGAGGTTGAGGTGGCAGGGACGCAAGCAACGAGCTGCATGGAATGTAGAGCTGGTAGGATTGTGACATACCGTATTTGCCTTCGGGATGCACCTTGACCAGGACCTTCTTCGTGCTCATGACCTTGACGACCTCACCAACGTAGGAACCAGGCTGCTGCAACAGACCCAGCTCTTCCCTCAGTAGCCTCACGCGGGAGTTGTAGTCGTTTCTTTGGGCTTCGAGACGGCGGAGAACTGCTTGACCCTTGAGGATCTCGAGCTTCATGGCCTCGATCTTGTTTTGATAGTAGCTGTCGAGCGCCATCGTGATGGATGCCCCGAGGGTTAAGGAAGAAGACGAGTAGTGGTGGTGATGTTGCTTTGGTGTAGCTATCGTTGATGTGGATTTATCGTGGACCAGTGAGGGGGAAGCCAATCGGTCGTCGGGAGCGGGGTCGTGACGGGTTGAATGATTGAGGTTGCCGGGGTCGTTGGTGGTGGTGGTGGGTTGTGTCGTGATGATGGAAGCTTGTCGATGTGGAAGCTCACAGATGGATTGGGAGTGACAGGGCTGGACGTCTGGCTGGGCTGGCTGGCTCCGTCGGTCGGTCAGTCAGTCAGCCGCAAGCCGCAGCAGGCAAACGACTGTCGACGCGTTCGACAGTGCCAGGAGTCACGTGATAGGAATCTTTCCGGAAAAGCTACGATCCACTTTTCTTATTCCAAGCTTGAGCTCGGACGGAATCTGAGTGCAGCTGGACCTTAGGTAAGTCATCTTCCGGAAGTGTAGATTTGCCGTTTCCCGAATCTTAGGTAATTATGGATCTCATAGATGGGGAGAGTCATGGTCCGTGTGCGATTGTTCTCCAAGGTTGTTGCTGCAAGAGAAGGTGCAATAGAACGCTAAATGCGCCTGCAAGTACATACGGAGTACGGTGACGTTTTCTCTCCTAGATGGGCAAGTGGAGCACAGCACGAGATCAGAGCACATGTCGAGCAACTGATGGAAGATGTCGAATCATCATGAGAGGATTGACAGCACAGGGCGTGGGATGCATATTGTGAGAGTCCAAGAGGCGGTGATAACCGTGGAAGCGGAACCTATGGGAAGGCTGAGGTGAGGTTGAGTCGGCGGCGAGGATAAGATGGGAAACGACGGACCCCGATGGAAGCCTTCGAGGGGCATGGCATGGGAACGGGGAGGCAACTGGGACTCGAGGATTCGAGGTTCGCCAGTCGCGGCTGATGGGAGGTTGCACCCTGTGCCAGCGGCGATTCTGAAGCACGCGGGCGCTAGTCTGATTCGGGACAGGTCCATGATCCATGCTCCCGTTCCACCGTCCGCTTCTTCGCCGGCTTCAAAGTCGACGCTGAATTCAAGTGTTTACTGTGCAGTAACCCCCCTTCGGAACCCCAAGTGGCCCCTTTGCAAAGTACCAGTGATCTCCACTCGGAAACCTAAGGTAATCCTTCCCCAAATTGCGTGCCGCTGCACGATGTGCATGTACTTTTTGCCTTGGCCCTACCTATCAACCGTCCGCCAAAAGTAAGAAAAAGCAGGCCAAGTGTTGCGTGTGCGTGTGCGTGCGTGTGCAAGCCGCAAATGTAAACACCAACCAAAGGCTACCTACTACAAAACCAGCCATGCCTGTTGACAAGACTGACAAAAGAGGGATCTCCTGTCCATCTTCCCCAGTCTTCTCGAACCTGATGACAAGCACATTGCGGAGGAGAAGCAGCCTCGCAGTGGTCCTCGCTCCTCTCGCGGGGCCAATAAGAGCATCTTCCATGCTTTTCTTCCATGCTCTTCTGCAAAGAGAGTCGCCATCTGAGGCCATCCAGATCGTACACATGACCGCTAGTTGGAGACTTGGGGTTGCGGCTTGATCAACAGTGGGCAGCGCCTGACTCAGACATTCCATCCCACCTCCACTGCCCACTGCCCAGTGTCTCGTGCCTCTGAGCAGCGGCAGCAGCAAGTTCCTCACCTTATTGAGGTGTGTTGCTCCGTAAAATATGTGTGAATCTGGGGGAGGAGAGACCCAAGCATTCCGCTGCTCTCCTCTACACACACTGTTGTGGACGGAGCAGAGACTAAGGTAACAGAGAGTAAGTAAGGTAGGTACTTGGGTAGATCATGGTGGAACACAATAGGTACCTTAGCTTACCTAGCACCCACCGTTAGCCGGCAAGTAGCTTCCATGGTACGAACTGCTCCTCCACCACCACCTCCACCAGCGGCCACTGATTCGGGTCATCCAACGATACTTTGTGCTTCGTACTTCTTACTCGACATCCTTCTACCTACCTAATAACGTCTACTCCGTACGCTCGACAGATCGCAGGCTCCCGTTGTCTGTGTGTCCGTCCGTACCTTTTGCGCAGTAGACATTTTCCGCCGCACGGGAATGGAACAAGACTGCGCTTTTCTTCTCGAACCCAATATAGACTAATCATCCCATCATCATTCTCATTCCTGTTCCCCCCGGTCGTCCTTTCCTTTCCATCGTGTGTTTGTGTGTTTTGGTCACCTTCTACGGGATACTTAGCTTGTTTACACCACACCACCACGGTCACCTACCTCACCTACCTACGGGCTGCGGTCTACCTCACCACATTTCCCTGGTTCGCTTGTTCGACCTCTTCTCCGATTTCCTTCCTCTCCATTGTTTATAAGCAATAAACCTTCGGCTACCAGACTGAGACCCGTCAGATATCCAGCCTGGAAGGCGGGCCTCGACACCGACACCGTCACCGACTCCTCGACCCATAGTCGGGCTCTCCGAGTAATCCTCACATTTCTCTCACTGAGCCCGAACCTGAACCTGGACCTACCTAAACCCAACCGCACCTTGCCTGGCACAGACACTCACAACAATACAACTTTTTTCTTCCCCTTCCCAGTTTCCTCTCCTCATATCGCTTAATCACCAGCTCGCCGTTCCAAGACAGCAAAACATCGAGAGAATTCCAAGCTCCAACCAAAGCAACCCACCCGACGCTCTCTTCTCCCACCCCCGGGTTGCCGTCTCGTCCCGCGCCTGCGCCTACGCCTGCACTGATAACCCACATCTCCGGCACCTTGCCAATCTCCTCCACCCATCTTGCTCCATCGTCCCCAAACAGCTGCGCGCTCTTTCGTCGCCCTATTCGTTGTCGCCCACCATGGATCCCTCAACAGGGCCGGGCACACCGTCCCATCCATCTCATCAGTCCCACGATAGCTCGACCACCGCATCGCCCACTGATACTCGTCATCAGCCCTCAAGGTTCGACTCTTATGTCGCCTCCCGCGACGAAGGTCTCTCCGAAAGTTTCCAGTCCTTCCAGTCCACCGACACGGTGCGGAGGCGCCCAGAAGGTGGTGGCTACGGTACGTACGACCCGCTGCTGTGTTGTTGCATGCCCAGAAACCAAACGAGTCTTGGTCGTCCGAGTTACCCAGTTGCCCAACGTGAAAACCCCCTGGCTGATATCATACCCCCGTGCGCTTGCAGGTTCTATACATACCCAAGGTTCCGGCTCTCAATACCTGGCCGACCCGTCCGCCCACGATCGATCACATTCACGCTCGACAACAACTGCTAGTGCTAGATCGCCCATGATGGGTCCCGAACGCCCCAAAGCTGCGAAGCCGCGAAAGCCTCCCATGCCCCGTCGCCTGTCAACCAACCCATCAGCACCACACCGCGGCGAAGTCTTTTCTGTCGACGACGACATCGATGAGGTCGAGGCAGATGCCGCTGGCCGTCATCAAAGCCGTCAGGGCAGCACCGCTTTTGGCACCCGCCGCCGGCCTCAACTGGCAACCACGCTATCGCGCGTCCAATCTTCACGCAGTGATACTGGAATCGAGGACGATGACGATAACGATGAAGTCGAGGATGGTCCGCGGACACCCAGAGCTGACGAGGATGCTCCCGAGGAAACCGAGCGCGTTCCCTCGATACACCCCGACCAAGATGACATTGATGCAGAGTCAGATGGCGACGTGAGCGACGCCGAGAGCTTTACGCTCAAGGATCGTCAGCAGGCCATCAACCAGACCCATCCGTTCGGTATCAGGTTGTGGAAGCCTGCGTTGTACAAGAAAGATCGTTCGGTGCAGAAGAATGCCGAGGGTGATATTCATTCATCACCTGGCGGAAGAGTCCACACTTGGCTTGTCTTCTTCAACCTTCTCTGGACTTTGTTGTTCGGCTGGTGGATGGCAGCTTTCTCAGCTCTCGGCGCTTTGGTCTGTTTCTTGTTCGCCGCAACCCCTAGCGGCAGGGAATACGGCAGAGTTCTTTGGGGCTTGGCTGGCTACCTCTTCTATCCATTCGGCAAATATGTGCGCCTGGAGCAGGATGACGCCTACCTGGATGAGGACCAAGGCGAAGGACGAAGCATTTCCGAGTATGAGCAGTGGCAGAGTGGTGACCTGGAATATGGCCGCCTCTTCTTTGGTCCCGAGGGATCTGAACGCAGCCGATCTATTGTTGGACGCTCGCGCAGGAGCATCGACTCTGAGCCTAGCGAGACCGACAGCCTCCTGGGCCGTTCTCGACGCGGAGAGCGAAGCCAGACACCACCCCAGACCAAGCGCCGTTTGTTCGGAAGAGGCCAGTGGAACATTGGCCGCGTGGTCTTCTTCTTGTTCTTCTACCTCTTGCTCTCACCCTCGCTGATCCTGGTATCCTTGATCTGCTGGTTCCTCGTCTTCTCGATTCCCATGGGCAAGGTCACTATGCTGCTCTTTGACCAACTGCGCCGCCACCCCTTGGCACTCTCGTTCGAGTCCGACATCGTTCTCGCCCGGACAGCTGATACGCCGCACTCGTCAATCTTGCTGTGCACGTATCGCGCTGTCGGTATCAAGTACTGGAAATACACCATCGACGGCACAAACGTATTCTTGATCAACCTCATGGGTGTTGTCTTCTTCGTCATCTTTGACTATCTCGTTCTCGACCAAGTCCTCGATCTGAAGCTCTTCATCACGTCACCCGCCTTCCTCTTCATTGCCGGCTTATTCTCCATCGTGCCGCTCGCCTACTTCATCGGCCAGGCTGTCGCCTCCATCTCGGCACAGTCTTCGATGGGTGTTGGTGCTGCCATCAACGCTTTCTTCTCCACGATTGTCGAGGTGTTCCTCTACTGCGTTGCCCTGAGCCAAGGCAAAGGCCAGCTCGTGGAAGGCAGTATCGTGGGAAGTATCTTTGCGGGTATTCTTTTCCTACCGGGTCTTTCCATGTGTTTTGGTGCCATCAAGCGCAAGACGCAGCGTTTCAATGCCAGGTCCGCCGGTGTCACTTCGACAATGTTGCTTTTCGCCGTCCTCGGCGCCTTTGGACCCACGCTCTTCTACCAAATCTACGGTACTCACGAGCTCAACTGTTTGGACTGTGTGAACCACGGTGGCATTGGGGGAGGTCTGTCTCCCGTCGGTGACGGACGCGACTGCAAGCGATGCTTCTTCTCTCAGACTCCGGCGCTCAATGATCGCTTTTATATCGAGGCTGTCCGTCCGTTCTGTTACTTTTGCGCCACGTTATTGTTCCTCTCCTATATTGTGGGACTGTGGTTCACACTGCGAACCCATGCTGCAGTCATTTGGAACTCCGAGATTGACGAGAAGAAGCACGAAGAGGCACACGCCCACGCTCACGCTCATGCCCACGCTAGACAGTCGGGTCCTCACTCATTTGCTGAAACCACCGGTACCTCAGTCGACGTCCGTGACTCTCACCTCTACAAACGCATCCTCGGTCAGTCGCTCAAGCAGGTTGGCCTTGCAAACAAGAAAGATGACACCTCTCGCCAGGGGTCCGTCACCGGATTGGGCTTGAGTGCTGGCAATGGCAGCGTCAGTATCCCGCACGTCGTGCCTCCGAAGTCCAGCGGCAGCGATACGGTCCGCTCTACTGTTCACATCCCTGGATTCTCAGAGGCGGAGAACAACGCATTGGTCCGAGAGGTGGCAGAGATGGCGGCCACTGCGGCCACGATTGCTGCACGGGAGCGGATGCCTCGCAGGACCTCGGCGCTTCCCCCGGGTTCGACTGCGGCCACCTCGCGTCCCCCGGCCCTCCGTACCGCTACCGTTGCCGACAATGAAGATCTCGCAGCAGCAAGCACTGCCCAAGTACCCCATGGTGGACACGACGCTCCCAACTGGAGCCGAGGCAAGAGTGCCTTCATCCTCATGGGTGCTACCGTACTTTATGCCATTATTGCCGAGATTCTAGTAGACACTGTAGACGTCGTTCTTGAAGGCTTCGCCATTGATGAGAAGTTCTTGGGTATTACTCTTTTCGCGCTGGTCCCCAACACGACCGAGTTTTTGGTAAGTTTGGTCTGCACACCTACGCTATGGTCTTGACTAACGATTTACAGAACGCCATTTCGTTCGCTATGAACGGCAACATTGCGCTCTCTATGGAGATTGGTTCTGCCTATGCGCTTCAAGTCTGTTTGCTTCAGGTTCCGGCCCTTGTCCTATTCTCTGCGATTTACGTCACCTCGGATCGTTTCGAAGACCTCACTGCGCACACCTTCTCGCTCCTGTTCCCCCAGTGGGACATGGTCACTGTCATCATTTGCGTGTTCTTGCTTAGCTACATGTACGGTGAAGGAAAGAGTAACTACTTCAAGGGCAGCATTCTGCTGCTCAGCTACCTTGTAGTCATTGTGGGCTACTACTTTTCAGGGTACACCGAAGACGCCATGAGCGTGAGTCGATTTGATGTCATGGGCGCCAACGGACAGTACTCGACCATCAAGACTGTTGGCCGGAGAGTGAGCGGCGCTGTTCTGCAGTGATGGAGTTTTGACAAAAAAGATGGGTATAGAGGAGAGGCGGTACCTGAAGAGGGGGAAACATCATTAAAGGGCGGTAGAAGGTCAGAGGTTCATGAAGCCCCAGTCTCAACCTGGGGCTTCTGTCAGTTTTTTGTCCTACAGGACATTGCATTATTTTGGTTTTAGCAGGCGGCTATGATAGGACGCTGACGGCGTTAAGGAGAGGAGCACATTACCTAGATTACCCTATCGTTTCATCGCGGATCGCTCGGAATATACATCCCTAATGTTCACATCCGAAAGTCATGATTCTCGGTTTCCGTGAGACCTCGTCAGTGCCTGGATCATCATGTTCCGCCGAATGCCAAGTGTCGCCGACTTTTGACCGAGTCTAGCGATAGCGTTCCAAACGGCAAATGCTTGTTTTCACATACGACAGGGGGGACCGGACGATCAACGTCATGACTAAGTGGAGTACCACAACGGGCACAACCAACGGCGACGGTTACGAATTTTGGCTTCTTTGGCTAGACTCTCATTGCCAGCGACTGTAACCGAGATTCCCGATCTAAAGACGCGAGTTTGATTGCTATCTCGCGTGGGGGAGGAGGGCCAAGGTTACAGGTAACATGGCTCCTGCAACGCTGACATACCTGCAATGCGGGTTTGTTAGCGTCGGGCCGCGGCAAAGCTTCCGCATGAGAGAAGACGGTTGTTTGATGTCTTCATGACGGCATCAGATTCTAAATGAGAGGCTGTTTATTGGCTGGGGTGTGTTTGTAACAAACTGGACTCGCTGAGAGATGTATGTCATGGTTTCTAGGTGTGATTTTGCCAGTGTAGGAGATTGACTTTTGGCGTGTTATTGGATGCCTGTCGATGAGTGGCTTTGCATCTTATTAACGACGTCTTCCCGTCTTTTGTGGTCTTTATTCAGAGATATTTTCGGTGAAAATCGGCTTTCTGACTTCCTCTTTTATTTGTCGTACTCACCATGGCTCCTGCTGAACCTCACGCGATCCCCTTCAAGGCGAAGGGTAAGACACCTCACTTCAAGGAGGAGAGGGATGGCTGGAAAGGGTACATTGAGTGGGAGAAGTATCCGGAGAAGAAGAAGCAAGTTGAAGAGCTCATGAGGCATTATGACTTTCCGGAGGTAAGTCAACATGTCGATGCCCCGAGGGTTCATGTGTTGGGAGCATCTGCTGACTGAATTTTCCTACTGCGTGTAATAGCCGCCTCAGTATCAACTGGGACCGCTGCCCGATACGAATCCGATCCTGACGGGGGAGCGATGGAAGCAGTATCACTACGCGTGCGGGCTGGGTCATATCCCTGAAGTCAGCTGGGATATCGTCAAGAAGGAAAAGGCACAGGATATGATTCACGTTCTTCAGTTTCCTTATAACGGCGAGCCCCCTCGTGTTAGTCTTATCGAATCTTCGCGCCAAGATTCCCTCCCCACAGACTGACGTACAGAAAACAACCGCAGAAACGCCTGGTAGAGACAGAAATCACCTCCAACAAAGACCACTTTGTTCGCAACCACGGCGGCATCCCGGAAATCGACGAGGACAAATACACACTCGACATCGCCGGCCTCGTCAACAACCCGCAGACACTGACCCTGCACGACCTGAAAACCAAGTTCAAACACCAAACCAACGTCGTCTCGATCCAGTGCTCCGGCACGCGGCGTATCGAGCAGATCGCGCAGTACCCAGGCGACGGCGACGAGCTCATCAACGCCCCCTGGGGCGAAGGCGCCATCGGCACCGCGCGATGGACGGGCGTGTCCCTGAAGAAAGTCATAAAGTACTGCGGCGGGTTGAAAGACGGCGCGGCGCACTTGGAGTTTTACGGCGCGGATACGTACTTCAAGAAGGGCAAGGTGTATAACTACGTCGTGAGCGTGCCGTGGCGGAAGGTGAAGGCGAACGAGGTGCTGCTGGCGTGGGAGATGAACGGGCAGCCGCTGCCCAAGATCCACGGGTTTCCGTTGCGGACGGTGGTGTTTGGGTACATCGGGGCGCGGAGCACAAAGTGGTTGACGCAGATCCGGGCCATCGCGAGCGAGAGCAGTGCGCCGGTGCAGAGGCGGGAGTATATCTACTACACGCCGCAGGTGGGGAAGCAGAATGTAAAGTACAGCAACGGGTTCTCGATCCAGGAGATGCCGGTGAGCTCTGCTATTATGACGCCGAGGGATATGGAGCAGGTCGTTCACGAAGGGAAGGTGAGGTTGAGGGGGTGGGCGTACTCCGGGGGCGGGCATTGGCCTGTGAGGGTCGAGGTCAGTGGTGATGGGGGCGGGGTGTGGTATGAGGTTCCGTGGGAGAAGATGAGTGGCAAGTATTTCCATGCGTGGCGGTTGTGGGAGATTGAGTTGCCTGTTGACGCGGAGGGGTGGTTGGAGTTTTGTGTGAGGACGTGGGATAATGCGTGTAATACGCAGCCTACTTTTGTGAGGTCTGCTTGGTATGTCTTTCACTCCCCCCCTTTTCTCTCCTTCGTATTCACACTTCTTCGGATGCGACTTGCGTGTCTTTCCACTTTGTGGCAGAAGGGACGACGATGATCTAGAGACTGATGATGAGACTACACAGGAACTGGGACTTGCACGTCACGTCGTCGGCGCACCGCATCAAGGTGTATAGCATCAACAAGTCGAGACCCGCGACGGCGGCGAGGCTGAAGAAGCTGGAGGAGAATGGGATTCCGATTGTGCCGATTACGCTGCCTGCCGAGATTGACTTTGAGTCGGATGAGGAGTATGAGAGGAACATGGCGGCGCAGGGCGGGCGGGATCCTACGGAGTAAAGGGAATTTGGGTCGAGGAGGATTTATCAGAGGGTTGACTGGGGAGAGGAAATATTGAGCGAGGCAACGAAACGGCTTGTTGTGTTGTGTTTTGTTTTGTTTTCGTGGTGATGGGGAGCCTGAAGTTTTGTTATTGTAGTTCTCAGCCAAGACGCCCATATTGTAGGGTATTGAGTCTTGTATGTTGAAGTTCTATCATGTTTACTATACAAAAAAGACTACACGCGTGATGTTATTCAGTAGTATGCGAACAAGTGCTACCGGTGCTCAAATATTCTGCTATTATATCAAGTCTAAGGTACATGCTCCCATGCCAAGTCTAGCATCTAGAAAGGTCATTCTACAGATTATCACACAGAGCTATCGAGTCTTTTACATGAGAATACTTCTCTCCTTTACTCCGTGTTCCGTTCTTACTCCTTGGCTTTGTGATTCTGCCTGAATGGGTCTACTGCACAGGAGTTCGGCCATGAGGCCATATCTGAGGGGTCAGTGTGGTAGTCAGACCACTTTCATTGCATATATACACCGCCTCTTGATGATAATGTAGCTTTCTTCCTCGTTTAAAATGGTGAGGCATCCCAGCGACAGCTTTCCAGTAAATCGATCACCCACTCCTTCCGGGCCTTTACTTCACATCAAACAATATTCATCAAGTTCAGACACCCAGTAACATCATCGTGTCTTGTTTCAGAACGTAGTCTATTTATTCTTCGTCCTGTCCTAAGGTGACTACCTACCTACTCACTCCTTGATGATACCAAAAAGCAAAAGAGTTCACCCCCCCGGTGGCGAACGGGGGCTACATCTCTGGCGCACATGCTGGGACTCGAACACGGGACCTCTTCGCCTTCACCGATTAGGCTGTTCGTGGACTTCAACCACTCCACCACCCAGCCAGTTTTGACCTGACCCCCAAAGGGGCGCCTGCTGGCTGGTGACAGGAATGGACTTGAGGGGGGGTATAACGGGTTCTTACGGAAGGTACGGGAAGGTATGACCTTGTGGAAGGTATGACCGATGTAAAGATATCTTCACATCCAAGTAGGTAAACAGAGACAAGCAAACGCCATATTCTGCCGGCCGTGAAGTAGGCAATGTCTCAATCGACTGGCTCCTTTTTCTTTCAAAGTTTCCTCCATCCTGAACTCAAAGACCCATCCAGTTCCCGTTTACACTTCCGCCCATACCTTCAAAACCCGGCACGTATCCGTTCCCGAACATGGCCGAGAACTCGTCGAGCGCAGGCGGCATAGGCGATAGACTCCCATCGAGCCCGAAAAACGGCATCGCCGGCGGCAATGACGCCGTGCCCTGCCTCCCCGCGCCGGGAGGAACATGTCCTCCTCCGCCACTAGAGTGCCCGTGTCCTCCACCACGCCATATGCCCGCAGGATGCGGCGGAATCGGTAGCCCCGCGCCATCAAGTCCGTCCCTCTCGCTTCTCGCATCACCACCCTGGCCGTGGCCCTGCGCAGGCGTATCCGTCTTCCACAACATCTCCCACTTTTTAAACCTCGCATAATCAGATTCCTTCACCCCGGATGCGCCACCACCAGCGCCGGCCCCGCCACCATTACTCTCGTCCGCCATATCCAGCCTCGAAATCGCGCGCTCAAAAGCCTCGATGAGAGACATTTCCGATTTCGCCGACTCCCCACCCGCCGACATCTCCCTCAGCATCGCCATGCCTTCTCTGAGAGCGTCGCGGAGGCGGTCCGTCTTCTTCTGGAGGCACTGCGTGATGATGACGAGCAGGGCGGCGCGGCACGAGGAGAATTCCGTGTACGAGGCGCGGGCGAGGCCGACTGTGTTGCGGAGGAGGCGGCAGGTCTCTACGACGAGGAGGGCGGCGTCGACGCAGTCTGCTACGAGGACGGCGCGCGGGTGTGTTGTCTTGCTGGTTGAGCTGCTTGTCGTGGCGCGGCCGCCACCGGCACCACCGGAGGAGGGACCGCCGCCGCCGCCTGCGACTACTGTGACGGCGACGGAGTCCGCGGGGGATCCGGAGGAGCTTGCTGTGCTGCCGCGGTGGGCCGATTCGCGGGGGAAGATGAAGGGGCGGCCGGCGAACATGCGAACGAGGCAGTATTCTAGCCTCAGGTGCATTGTCGGGCGGAAGACGGCGGGGCCCGTGGTCGGGTCCTTGATGAAGGTTGGTTCTGGGAGGCTGTTCCACCAGTTGTGGAGTTGGGCCTTCATCTCGACGAGCTTGGCCATGCCTTCTGGGATTTCGTTCTTTTCAAAAGTTTTGAAGAGGGATCTTGTGGGTTGAATGTTAGTGAGATGGGGGGAGAACAAGGAGGTGTAAAGAAGAGAGCGGAGATAGGGGGCGACTGACATTTGGTGAGCTATTCTGCTGAGGGCGTTGTTGAGCTGGAGGGTTGCTAGCATGTGTGCCGTATTTGGCGGTGCTGAACCGGGCCAGATTTCTGGTCTGTCGACTGGGAGTTCGGCGTCGACGTCGCTTGCTGCGATGGATACCGGCCGGCCATGGAATATGCCGATTCGCCTGGGAGATGAAGTCAATATGTGAGAAGGAATAAGTGGCTCGTGACAAAAGTGTACTCACTTTTCCGTTGTGTAGGCCGTCCACCAGACACGGTTCCTCGTTTCACGAATGACAGGGTCAATGGCGGCCCCGGGATGCTTCCGGTGCATACCATTCTGGATCGCGAGCTTGACCGCCAGGTTCAAGTAAACGTACGACAGCCCCGAGGCGTCGAGTGGTAACGTGTAGAGGCCGATGAGCAAACACGCCTGAACGCTCTCCAGCGACGATATAGTAATCACGTCGGGGACCAGCCGGCACGCCTGCTGATAGAACATTATGCCGATGGTGTCCTCCGAAAAGGGGCTCGAGTCGGCGGCGGCGCTGGGTGGGCCGCCCCTCTCGTTCCGGGAGTCGAGGTAGGCGTACTGCGTACCGATGGCGAAGATGATGAGGATCATGCAGACGGTGCCGACGTCGCGGCGCGTTAGGGAGGCCGAGTTCTCGTAGACGAGGTCGAGCCTGTCCATGAGCCAGTGACGCTCGACGTAAAAGTAGCTCGTCTCGGCATGATTGAAGAAGGCCTGGACGAGGAAGTCTGCGACGTAGCGGGGCGGGAGGGAGGAGAGGGAGGCTACTGTGTTGGAGGGGGACTGGAGTTCTTCTGGGCGGTAGTATTCTTTGAACTGTGTCTTTGGACCATCCGGGGCGTCCTATGAGAAGGGGGGTCAGCGATGCCGACTTGGTTGAGGTGAAAGGGCGTGCATGCTTACGTTTACACACTGTTCGATCCATTGCTTTATCCGCATGGAGAAGTTCCAGTGTGAGAACTCGCCGGAGTAATCTGCTCGGAGGTCAACATGGCGGTCTACGGGGAGAGGTCCTTCGGGATGCTAGAGCCGAGCCTGTTGAGGGTCCGGGGAAGAGGGAAGGGTAGAGCAGGGGGAAGGGAGGAGAAGGGGAGAGGGAAGAGAGATAGGGCCCGCCTTACGTGTAATGTTGTTCTCCAGAGGCTGAACCGTTATCTCGTCAACCTTGAAAGAGTCGGAGCTATGCGATTGCACCTCTGCCTCGGCGCCGACGTCCGGCTCCATGGTGACATCCGCTCCACCGCCAGCACCAGCACCACCGCCGGCCCCGGTCACCGCGCCCTCCGGGCCGGTGCGCGGTCGTCCAGCAGGCGACTTCATCTTCTCCACGGACTCGGCCAAGGTCTTTAGAGTCTCGGCGTCAAGGGTGCTCTTGCCGGTGTAGTGCGCCAGGAGCCGCTCCATGTAGGACATTCTCTGGCTCAACTGAGCGTCTTCATGATGTTGCGAGTGGCGGGGTCTATTATTATGATACCCGCCAATACGGCCCTTTTGTCAGCCAGATGTTTTACATTGGTGCAAAGAACCCAAGGGAAAGAAAAGCATGAGATATCGCATTGAGGCATCTTGTAACAGTGCTACGTTTGGGGAAGGACATGGGTATAGAGAAGTAAGAGGTCTATAGGTTCTCACCTTGTCGAGTTTTCCGATCCGGGCTCATCTCTCGTCGTGGGCGTGAGGAACTCGCACTGCCGGCGCAGACGGGTGCACCGGCGGCAAGGGACTCCTCCGTCGCATTTTTCTTTGAGTCGCCGACATCCGTCACAGCTTGGTCGCGTCAGCATGAGGGAGGTTCCCGCGCATCAATTGGACCGAGTAACTAGTATTGAAAATGTGACTGGACAGGAACGTGGAAGGAAAAACAAAACAAAAGAAATGGGCTTCATCATACGCTCGAACTGCCCTCTTCCGCTCCTTATCCGCTACGCGACGCTGCTTGTGTCGTTGCAGGCGCAAGCCGTCCTCGGGATCCATTTACAACTTCTTCCTGGAGTCGCAATAGCCGATAAGGGGACTGTAGTAGATAGCGAGAGAGGGCGGCAGCAGCGGACTGTGCCGATCAACAGGGCCAGGCGAGGACCCGGGCCGGTGGTGGAGGACTCTCTCTGTCTATGTTTGTCTCTCTGTGTCTCTGGCTTGGTCTTCTTTGTGTGTAGGGAGGTTCGTTTAGGCTCTCCGCGGAAAGTGTTTCCCAAGTGACCCCGCCGTAACGAAGGAAGCCCGTGTTCAGAAAGGAAGGTCTGGTCCTGCCTCCCAATGCCCTTGCAAATTCCTCGGAATTGGGAGTGGGCAAGGTATGCGGGTGGATAAAGGGATGAGTGAGTGAGTGAATGAGAGTGGTTGTTCCGAGTTTGTGTGTGAGGGGAGCTAAGATAGGCCTGCTGGCGCTGACTCTCCGGCTGCGTCTACTACCTGAGTCCTTCGCGCGCCCCATTTCCCAGAAGGCAAGGCCAGAAGGGGAGGGGGTCGGGGAGGCAGAAGTTCGGCGAAACCTCCAGCGCCGCGGTCGGCGGCGGGGTCGGAGGGGAGCGGACCCGCTGTTTTTTTGGTGACCAAGACGCGGGGAAGCCGGCTATATCCTGGTCGGAGCCGAAATGTTGCATGAAGCACAAACCCAGGAACCCAGATTCTGGAGTTGCCTTGACTCGTGGTGCGGCATCTGACTGTGTTCTAGACTCGTTCACTTGAGAAGACTCCAATTCAAATTATAGGTAGACAGTCGATGTTGAGTGATGCATTCGCTGACACAGAGAAAGCTCTTACGAGGGGGAAAAGCAAGGAACAAGAAAGAGGTTTCTCGAGCTCGAGGATTCGAGGTTGTGTTATTGTACAGAGTAGACCAGTCTCTTATTGACTCATCGTCATATTAGTCAGAGTCGTGGCCCGTATTCCCTTCAAAGCTTCGCCTTCACATCATCCTCCCACAAAGACTTGAGTCCGTCCTCGAGCGGGCTATCGATCCTCTCGATCCTCGCCCTCGACGTCTCCATGATCCTCGGCAGCCCCGTGCTCTCAAATGAAGCCCCATCGCGAATCATGGCCGCCACGCCTTTACTCGAGAGCAGAATCTCCGGCATGCCGTGACCAGAAAACCCGGCAATGATGTACTGCCCCGGCTTCCCAGGCACACCACCCAGATGCGGCATGAAATCGGAGCTGTACCCCATGATGCCCGTCCACACCCTCTCCGTCGTCGCGCCGCTCTCCTCCCACCCGCGGAAGTGCCTCTGCATGTACCCGTCAAAGTACGGCGACGCGCCCTTCACTAGCTCGTCGTCCCGGACGTTGTCGAACCACTCGCCGCGCTTATGCCAAAACATCTGCCGCGCGCCGCCGACGACGATGCTCCCGTCCGCCCGGGGGATGAGGTAGTCGTTGTTTCGCGCGTCGAAGCGGATGCCGTACGTGTTGACCAGGTGCGGGCTGTTGGGGCCCCCCGGGGTGGTGATGCGGCTGCAGAGGCCGCGGACGGGGACTATGCGGTCTTCGTATTGTGGGAGGACTTGAGCTGTGTAGCCGTTTGTGGCTATGACGACTGTGCCGGCGCTGATGGCGCCGCGCGGGGTCTGGATTGTCCAGCGGCCGGCGGCGTCGGGCGTTGATGAGATCGATGTTACTGGCGTGTTGGCTTGCAGGTTCAACCCCTTTTTGAGGAGGCGGTCTAGTAGCTGGTGGACCATTTTTGCTGGCCATAGATGTGCTGCTGTGAAAGAGAAGGCGCATTGAGCGCCCTTGACTCCTGAGACCTGTGTTTGGATGATTAGTCTATATCTCTCACCATCGATGTTAGGGGGGGAATAGACTTACCCTTTCAGCATCCTTCTTTGGAGTGAAAGCAACATCCTTCATATTCACGACCCCCGCCTTCACTAATTCCCGATACGCAGCCTCAGTCTCCTTGGCATGCTCCGGATCAAGATACACATCAACCGCCCTTGTCAAGTGAAAGTCGCAATCTAAGCCCTCACTCTCCACGAGCTCCTTGACGGCGTACACATTCGAGGCCTCAAACGCGGCCAACGCGGCTGCCTGCTCGGGACCAAAGAGCTTGGTGTACTTTGGCACCTGGAAATACGTGTCGGGCTTGACGTGCCCGCCGTTGCGACCCGAGGCGCCAGAACACACCTTCCTGGCCTCGAGGATGGTGATGGACGGCGGGGATGGGTTGTCCTTGAGGATGTGGTAGGCCGTGGCGACGCCCGCGAAGCCGGCGCCGACGATGACGATGTCGCTCGCGGCGGGGAGGTCCGGGGTGGTGCGGTGGTCGTCGAGGGGGCGGGGGGCGGCGTTCCAGAAGGAGGGGACGGGGTTGGAGACCGGGGTCCGGTTTGTCGGCTTTGGTGCGGGCATGGCTTGGGGTGTGACGGGATGAGAGGTGGGCTTGGCAAGCTTCTTTCGGGCTTCCCTTTTTCACAATAGGAGGGGCAAAGGTTCACTGGGCAGGCTAGAAGTGAAGTCCGAGCTGATAAGCAATATGTGTGGACTTTCTATATACCAATGTTGGGGAAGACAAGCGCCTCTTTGGGCTGGTACTACTATCAACGTACGAACCGGCACGTTTCAATGAACCAACGTGCCGTTGAAGCTCAATTGAAGCTGATAAGAAGCACTGGAGGCCGGAAAACCGAGATAAGATGCATCGGGCATGGGACTCATACCCACCGATATCTCTCTGGTTCTAGCTCCGGATCACGGGTGGATGTCAGTGCTTGTTGGAGGGGTTTATGACGGAAAACACGGCGAGTGTCCGAGACCGGAGGCCGAGCCGGCGGCGGGGGAGGACGGGACCGGCAATTTGCCGGGTCCTCTCTTTTTCTCTATCAGGTGTGATAAGCAAATGACAGACGCCCAGTGACATTTGAGAAAAGATATCCACAGCGAATCAGCTTCAACCTACAACCCGAGAACGATATCTTTCTTCACAGTAGAAAACAATGCGTGAAGATTGGTCATTTTGTTCATTATTCCGGGGGAGTCTACCGCTTAGAAAAGCGAGACCGAGGACTAAACACCCCCAATGATCTTTCCCCCATCACACGGATAAGGATCCCCCCTCCCCATCACGCCGTTTACGCCGCGGCCGCCCCCTCCGAAGCGGCTATAATCTTCCGCGCCATGTCCGGCAACTCGGTCGCCATGACATCCATCTCCCCAAACAAATCCGTACACGGCTCCCCCTCGTACACGGCGCACCACGCCCCCTTGAACCCGCACCCCTTGGCCGCCGACGCATCCCACATGTGCGCCGCCGCGAACCACGCCTCCTCCCCGCCAAAGCTCTCCAGCACGGGCTTGTACGCCCTGGGGTCCGGCTTGCCGATGCCGTCCGCGTCGCAGCTCTTGAGGTTCTCCGCGGGCATGTCGATGCCCGCCTTGGCAAAGTACCCGCCCACGCGCTTCGCGTCGCCCGCCGTGAAGGCCCAGACTGTGAAGCCGGCTTCTCGCAGCAGCGTGAAGCACTCCTTTGTGCCGGGCCGGGCCTCGAGCTCGAGGAAGCGGTCCATGATGTAGGCTACGTCGTCGTCGGTGGCGAGTTTGCGCGGTTCGGGGACGCCGGCTTGGAAGAGCATGCGGTAGAAGAGGCTGCGGAAGATGTCGTAGAAGCGGCGGTAGCGGCCTTGGATGGAGAGGTAGGTGTACTCGCGCTCGGCGGCCTCGATCCAGGCGAAGCTGAGGAGGGCGGGCTTGATGTTGTGTTGTGCGAGTTTGGGGCCGAGACGGGTTTCGATGGCGCGGGGGATGGCGTCGTAGGACATGCAGGTGCCTACGATGTCGAAGACGACGTGTTTCCTTGGTGATGACATGTTTGTATATGTGTGTGTGTGTGTGTGTGTGTGAAGGAGCGTTCACGAAGTGATTTTGATTAAGTGTGTGAAGAACCTCTTTTTGAGTAAGGTGAGTTTGCGTGATTGCGAACCTGGTCTTGAAGGTTTATATGAGACCATCATGAACTTTCCAGCCATTGGAAATAGACCAGTATCAAGCAAAAAAGGCTATAGATAGCCTCATCACCAATGCGCATCATCGCCCTATCTCGGCGCCTGGGCCCGCGGGGATGAGTGGGGTACTGTGTACCACCGCATGTGTCATGCCGCGACGATCCTTGTTACCCCAGCCGGCTGCTCTGGCGGATCCGACGAACCGGTTGCGTATCACTCGACGGGGCGACCAGTCCCGAGAAGGGGATGCCCCGAAAGTAGAGACCGCAGGTATTTCCCGGTTCTTGCATGATAAGCTACCGGCCGCCAGCCGCGCTACCCGTTGGTTCCCCCCGGTAGTCAGTATCCCCTTCCCGACTAAGACTGTGCGGTGCGGTGGTAGGTTTACCCGACTAGCCATCTGTCGGACAAAGATCGTGGGGAGGGGATCCTGAATGGGTACACTAGAAATGTGTGTTTTACTTATCGTTGAGGCTTGCGACTCAAAGGCCTTTGGAAGATTGATCTCACGGAGAACTTGTCATATTACCCGAGTCAGCCATCCATACCAAGATGAAGGTGGGAACTATCGGTGATGGCTTTGACTTGACAGCTTTTTGTCAATAGAAAAACATGCGTCAGTTACTCGAGGCTTCGACCAAGTTGCCCCATTCCGTTTGAGAGTTCACTATGAGAAGGTTGAGGAGATATGTTCCGTTTTCAAGGCCATCATCGGCTCTGTCATTATGGTATCAAAAAGAAAAAGATCTCCCTAAACCGTGATCCCCACCTTGGGTCTACCGTCGGAGCTGTAAATCCATGCTATGCTAAATCCGCCAAATTTTTGATTTCTTTTCCCGTCCATGCCATGCTTTCGTGATAAAATGCTGTTTACAATGAAGAAAAGGTCTTCTCAAATGCAGAGATCAAAATGGGCACTGTAGAGATGTATGTTAGACTCCTGGCCGTATAAGATAAGGTGAGTGTTTCTTCAAGAGACTTACCATGTGCCTCCTCAAAGATGAGCATGGGGCGGAGACGGATGGTCTCCTTGCCGCAAGCGCCAATGTTGACGCCGAGGCGCTTCATCGAGCCCGTGACGGCCGCCGCGCTCTGGGTGTCGAAGGCGACGTAGGTGCCCTGGCCCTTGCCGCGGAGGTTCATGACGTGATCGGGGTACTTTTGGGCGAGCTTCTCCATCTCGGCGTAGAGAACTTCACCAACGCGAGCCTGTGACACGTGTGAGTTTGTAAGTCATGATGAGTCTGGAATGGTTCACTTACGGTCTGCTCCACGAGCTTCTTCTCGCGGATCTCGTCAATGACTGCCTTGCAGACGATGACGCGGGCGGCATCACCCATCCAGCTATAGGTTCGTTAGCGACAATTGAAGAGATGGAAGAAAATTTGGATGAACATACGTGTTGAACTGGCGGTAGGCCTTGTCGGGGACCAGCATGCGGTCGCCAAAGTAGTAGCCGGCAGTCTGTGCCTTCTTGGAGAAGGTGACGATATCGGGAGGGGAGGTGAGGTTCCAGTGAGCGTGGCCCCAGAACTTGCCAGTAGCGCCGAAGCCTGATCAACACATGAGTACGACTGCATAAACTTTAAATGTCAAGGAGAGCCACTCACCAGTCTGGACCTCATCAACAATCATGACAACAGCATGCTTCTGCGTGATGTCGCGCAGACCTTGGAAGAAGGCAGGGGAAGCGTGGTTATCGCCGCCCTCGGACTGGATAGGCTCAACGATAACAGCAGCAACGGGGCAGTGCCAGCTCTGGATCAGCTCCTCCACCTCCTGCAGGCAGCGCTTCTCCTCGGCCTCGTTCTCGGCCGCGTACTTGTCCAGGGGGTACTTGAGCGCCGGGAACGAAGCCTGGGGCCAGTTGAACGAGGGGATATCGAGCTTGTGCACGGCCTTGCTGCGCGTGGTGGACAAGCTGCCGAAGCCGCGGCCGTGGAAGGAGTTCTTGAAGCTCATGATGGCCAGCTCGGGGGAACCGGGGGTGGTGTTGTGCAGGCACGAGTGGATCTCCTCGTGGGACCACTCGGCCTCGCCGCGCTCGCGGCGGCGGTAGAGCATGAAGGCGGCCTTGTAGGCCAGCTCGTTGGCCTCGGAGCCGGACTGGGCGGTGAAGATGTGGTTGAGTCCCTCCGGAGCGGCCTTCATGAGGCCGTTCTGGAGGAGGTCGTGCCAGGCGCCAGAGGGGAAGTTGCCGATGGCGGGTCTGTTGACGAGGGCGGAGATCATCTCGGGGGACTTGGCGGCCTCGATGAGGGTGGGGTTGTTGTAGCCTACCGGGATAGAGGCGATCTGGGAGTAACTGTTTTGAGAACCGGGGGAGATTAGCGAGATGCGGGTCAATTGTGGTGTGCCCGGCGAGGTGATCGGCGGCTGCGGCTCCGGGGAGTGGACTTACACATCGAGGTACTTGTTGCCGTCAACGTCGACGATGCTACAAAGCACCTGTTGTTAGCACGAGGTTCTACCAAGACAGCCGGTGGTTGCTGCGTACTAGTTTCCGGAACTCTTGTCGTAGTCGACGACGAAGTGAACGGCGCGGGCGTCAAAGAAGGTATCGAGCTTCTTTGCGCTGGCCTTGGAGATAGGTCCAGGGACCTCCGTAGTGACCGAGTGCTCAATGACAGCGGGCATCTTGAAGGTCTGGTCTTGATCTGAGCAACTGAGCTGTGGTGATCTTGTAAACGAGTCTTGGAGAAGGTGCGATACAGTGTAAGGTGTATGTATATCTGTTTTTTTAAGAGGCTCTTGAAGCTTGCTTGATACAAAAACTCATCGTCAAGTGTTGGGAGATCGAGTATTTATCGTCCGTGGTGACGCCCGAAAGCTTCCGTTCGCCCCTTCTACGTGTGGGAGCCGGGCACGAGCCGGCCGGTCCCGAACCGGCGCCCCATCCGGGCCCAGGCCAAGGCGCAAGAGTGAACCCCGCCAAATCTCCATTGAATCTAGCATGACCCATCCTTAAAATCCCGATTGCGGCTCATGCCAAACACATTGTGCATTGAGGCGTTCTGGGGCGAGAGTTTTAGTGTACAGAATTGGTCTATTTTCTTGCCATTTTCAGCGGGTTCAAATCACAAGATGTGTCAAACCCCCCTCCGAGTGCCCCACTCCGGGCCCGGGCCGGTCCCACTCAAAACCACAATTGTCGTTCCCACACCGGTATCAGACAGGCGACAACGATATCGCACTGCCGCCAACTTTGACGCCATCGTGAAAGGGTTCATATAAACAGTCGACCGCATGAGGCTGTCCGGCTTACCGCGGTAGTTCTGTAGTCATCAGACCACTTTTCTGCAGGAACCAAGATCGAGGTGCATTACTTTTACTCACAATGGCATCAGCACATCAAGTAAGTGGGGTCCTCCCGTTAGAGGACATGAGCCTCTTAGTGAATGTCATTCGTTTGCTAAACTATTGTGATGTTACAGTTGAAAGATGCTTCCCTGCTGAAGACATCATGCTACGTCAACGGGCAATGGATTGGCGCCAAATCTGAGAAAGTATTCTCAGTCGAGAGTGAGTAGTTCACCACCACATCAACTCGGGAGGAGCAGCCAAGCTGACACTCTCACCAGACCCTTCAACCCTCACCGAGGTAGCAAAGTGTCCCGAGTTCGACGAAGCCGACACCGAAGCATCCATCCTCGCCGCCCACGATGCCTTCAAATCCTTCCGCAAGACCCCGGCACGCGCCAGAGCGCGCCTCCTCCGGAAATGGTTCGACCTCATGATGGAAAATGCCGACGACCTCGCCAAGATCATCACCCTGGAGAACGGCAAGCCTCTGGCCGACGCAAAGACGGAAGTCGGCTACGCCGCCTCCTTTTTCGAGTGGTTCTCCGAGGAGGCGCCCCGGATCTACGGCGACACCATCCAGGCGAGTAACCCAAGCTGCCGCCTCGTCACTCTCAAGGAGCCTATCGGCGTTTGCGGCCTCATCGCGCCGTGGAACTTCCCTGCGGCCATGATTACACGCAAGGTCGGCCCCGCGCTGGCGGCCGGGTGTACCGTCGTCGTCAAGGCACCGGCCGAGGCACCCCTGACGGCGCTGGCTCTCGCTGAGCTTGCTCATCGCGCGGGTATCCCCGCGGGCGTGGTGAACATCATCACGGCCCTGGATAACACCATTTCCGTAGGGAAAGTGCTGACGACGCACCCGGTCATCAAGAAAGTGTCCTTCACCGGCTCGACGGGCGTCGGAAAGCTGCTGATGAACCAATGCTCCTCAACACTCAAGAAGTTGTCCTTTGAGCTCGGCGGCAACGCCCCCTTCATCGTCTTCGAAGACGCCGATCTAGACGCGGCGCTCAAGGGCCTCATCGCGTCCAAGTTCAGAATCTCGGGCCAGACGTGCGTGTGCGCTAACCGGATCCTGGTCCACAGCAGCGTGTACGACAAGTTCTCGCAGATGGTCGTGGACGCCATCAAGACCTTTACCGTCGGCGACGGGTTCGCCGAGACGACGACGCACGGCCCGCTCATCCACAACCGCGCCGTCGCCAAGGTCGACGAGCACGTCAAGGATGCCGTCGCCAAGGGCGCGCGGGTGCTTCTCGGCGGCAAGCCCCTGACCGAGCTGGGGTCCAACTACTTTGACCTCACCGTGCTGGCGGACATGAAGCCCGGCATGAAGATCTGCTCCGAGGAGACGTTTGGGCCCGTGGCGGCGTTGTTTGCATTTGATACCGAGGAGCAGGCCGTCGAGCTTGCCAACGATGCGGACGTTGGTCTTGCGGGGTATTTCTTCAGCAAGGACGTGTCGCGGTGCTGGCGTGTGGCGGAGGCGCTCGAGGTTGGCATGGTTGGCGTAAACATTGGTAAGTTGTCCAGTTGTGAGAGCATTTGATGTCAGGCTTTTGCTAACGAGCTGCTTCTAGGAGCCATCAGTGATCCCGCCGCGCCCTTTGGTGGCGTGAAGCAGAGCGGATTTGGCCGCGAAGGAAGCAAGTACGGCATTGACGAGTTTTTGGTCACCAAGATGGTAATGACTGGTATTGAATAACGCCGCTTTTCCTGTCATGTTTTCGTTTCTTTCTTAGACTATACCCTACCAAGTACCTTACATGATAGAATAGAATACCGGTCCACGCAAGAGTTTCACTTTCCTTATGACCACTACCATTAGTATCCCCTGACTACGTGTCTTGAGGCATAGTTTATATAGACTAGTGTATAAAGAGCGAAATCTCTTGAGTGACGAAGATTATCAACAGGACAGCGGGAGTAGGAGTAACAGAGATAGAAGCAAGATATTGAAAGGAACTAGTTTGTCACCCACCTATCTACCTTCTTTTGTAGGCAGTTAAGTGTAGCTTACTCCCAATGCTGCTAGTGTCATTATTTGAAAGGAATCGGTGTCTAAAGTCATCACTTTTGAAAGCCAATAGGCTATCAGGGTTGGAATGGTCAGCAAGATGAGAAAGGGGAATGCGGTTCTAGACCACAAACCTCACCATGAGTGTACCCCACTAGACCATTAAGGTGTGATTGACCCTTCCATGTGAAGAACACGTTTCTTTTTGGCTCTGGGAATATAACCACATGAAGGTCATGACCCGTATTCCAAGTAGGCTCCGTGGCTCCAATCCACTAATTTAAGGTTGTGTATTGCAGGTTTATACTGACTTGCATCAGGCATCAAAAGGTACTCCCTCCTCTTTGAGATTCGCCCAGTCAAGTCACCAGGGGACCTTGGTCTTCCTATCATTTTAGTCTAGTAGTCCAAAGATGGGCACCTGCTAGACGATAAAAGGGCATGAAGAGATTTTCCTACAGGTGAATCCCTATTATCCTGAAAGAACACAAAGAAAAGGTAAATCATTCATTCATTGTCCAGTTGGTCACTTGCTGCCTGGATATGTGCCTTTTTGGCAAAACCCTCACCGAGCCACCTGTCACCCTCCCTTTGTGCCGACCTGGAGCCTCAGGCGGGAGACAACCTGAAATATCTTCACTGTAAAGAGGATCATCTTATCCATCTCAAAGTGGAGTCAGGTGACTTCTAGGCAGTACGGGAGGCAAAGTAATGGACTGAAAGCCTTTCACATTCCCGTCCATTTGAAAACCTTCTTCTAGCACCTTGGAGGCTGTAGGCAGATATTCTTTCTCCCTTAAAAAAAAAAAAAAACATCCTTCCTATTAATACTCGACCTGGACACCTCTTCTTTTGGTCCGATTTGCGCCACGCAAATTCTACTTCTTCTCAAATCGCGCGCCTCTTTCGGAAGATCACGCCCAATTCGGTCTACTATCACTTGACTCAACGGTCTCATCGCATGCGTGGTATCTGCATACAACTCGCTCAAGATGCCGCCAAAGGCTCCCATTCAGCAACCTGAAGTCTCTGACGATGATTCCGGTGAAGATAGCATCGGAGCCATCGAAACATCACCGACAATCTTGGCGCAGCCAACGGGATCTCAACACAACCAGCCCCAACCTGGAGCTCAGAGCGCCTCGACCCAAGCAATTCCCATTCGCTTGACCAACGTTCCGGTGAAATACTCGTCCGAGTACTCTACCTCTCCGGACTCAGCAACTCCATTCATTCAGTCCATGACCTCCTCATACGAAGCACAACCGCCTTGGCCGTCGCGCGAGCATACTCCGCCTTCTGGGTCTGAGGATGGTCCGCCCAAAGGCAAGCAGCTGCCATCAACGGCCGAGCAGCCCCCCAAGAAGCAAGATGGGCCTTCGGACGAGCAACTTCAAACTCAACTGCAACCGAAACCGGAACCGCGATCAGGCGATCAACTTCCTACCGACACGAAGCCTGCACCCTCACCACAAAATGTGCCTTTCATTGACGATGACAACCTTTACAAAGACTTCGAACAATACGAGAAGGGAAGCAAGCTGGTGCTCACCTACCAATCTCCGCGCCGACCTTACGGTCGTTCCGAGTATCCCAATCCTCCAGGCATCGACAGCGATGACAAAGTTCTGTCCGAAGCCGAAAAGCGCCTCTCTCGCACTGGCTTGGTCTATAACGACCGACATATCAGCAATCCTATTGCCGGCCAATACAAGGCCACTGTCTACCTCACCGTCATGAAAATCATATCCGGTGGGCCTGTTGCTGGCACCCAGGTCATTCTGTGCAAAGTTGACGAAGCCAATTACGATGACAGGATGTCCAAGAAACAAAAAGGAACCTTGCTTCGAAGCGTTTCACTCTTGAGAACGAAAAGCACACGGGTGAAGAAGCGATTTGCCAGGTCCTCGATCGCGAACTTGTTCAGCCAGGAGAATGAGGGTAGTTCCTCTCTATCTCGGGGGACCGGGGGTAAGAAAGAACCAGACGTCGCCGGCAAGGCCCCAGTTGTGGAATCTCTCGACGGTGAACGCTTGACCGTGGGTCAGCTTGCAGTCCTCAAGGTGTACGATGCCATGTTCTACCCCTTCCAGTATGGAATGTATCAAGGGCCCTGGAAGGTGACATCTAGAGCCGATCAGGAGCATAGTCGCGAGGCCGGTGCTTATAAGCATCTCTGGACTCACAAGAAGACTGGATATCCACACCTTGCACCTCAATACTACGGATCCTGGGCCATCAAGCTGACGACTACAAATTCAGCTGTAAAGGACAAGCAACGATTCGCCAGAGCCATCATCATGGAGTATATTGAAGGCACCAGCATTGAGGAGCTTTGTTTCCGGACCGCCAAAGAATACCTTCTAGTTCCTCGAAACATGAAGCAGTGCAAGATGGCCGATGGCACCACTTGGAATCTTGATAGGAAGGTTCGCTTGGACGTCTTCAAGGAGCTCCTGGGAGGCTACGTAAATATGCTTCATCACGGGGTTAACATGCGTCTCGATCCCCAAAACATTCTTCTCACGGGTAAACGCGGAGACGAGGTTCTCAAAGCAGAGCAACCTCGTGTTGTGGCAATTGACTATGTCGATGCGATGATCGACGATGAGAGGAAGGAGCCTCTCAGGATCTACCAAATTTGGGAGAAGCCGCCTCATCCCTGGGGCGAGACGTCTTTGCCAAAGATGCAATACTTTCACGGCTGGTTTCCCCATCATTGGAAGCCAGGGCACTTCGACAGCTGGCTGATTCGCACTTTCGGACAACTTGACGACCCGAAATATACGGATCCCAATATTTCGAAGAACCCTGAACTGTCGAAGGCCCGTCAGGCATCAAAGCAACCTGAACTGGACCAAGACTCTCAACCTTCGCATTCTTGAGCATACGTAACGCGAGTGGTGAGGGGGTTTCTATCATGATACAACGGATACAACGCCTTGGGATTGATCCCCGGCCAGAAGACACTGAATGTGGCGGACTGAAAGTTTGGAGTCGGGTATGGTGGAGGAGGCACATCCACAAAGTGATATCAATACATCAGATAAGGGGATGAGAATTAGGAGCATTCGAACGCGAATGAACCAGAGATGATTCTGATGAATATCTTAGTTAGGGTCGGTCTTCCCTCAGCAGGAAGCTCATTGCTGTCAGTAGGTAGCTCAACATGGAATCGCTTTGATGAAGCCCACCTGACTTGGTGCTTTGAATCAGTTGGATGGGAAAAACACTTCCCGCTGTTGAACATGGGACATTTTATTCAAATTGCAAGAACATGCTATGCTGGTGCGCCAAGTAGCGTATTGTCTTCATTGTGTCATTACCACTACCTATCCTCATCTCTGTCTTCCATGTCACAATTATACTGCAAAATTTTGCATATAGTCATCTAGTGATATAGACACAAAGATAGGAACTCGAAGGGAAACCAGTAGGGGTAGTATCTATAAAGATAGTGGTAGGGGTGGGGTAGTATGCGTTTAGTACATGAACACGATCTTGAGAATTATGGTAGTTATGATGTGTTTTAGGACGAGGCGTGAATAAGGTACAAAGAATCATGAATCATCTGCCTATCACAATACCTCACCTACTACCTGAGGTGCCTCACCTTATCACTCCCTAGGCGATTCCACCTTTTCACTCCGGAAGTTTCCAGGTCTGATTTTTCCCTTCCTCTCTGAATACAAAAGCGTCTGGAAATGGTCTCCCACCTCTTCTGTCCCTCGCGCCTTTTCCCCATCGCATCTTCTTCACATCACGTCGTCCTCTACAAACCCAACGACGACCAGTACTGCCCCCAGAGAAATCGATTTGCCTCACGATGGCATCATCCCTCCTGCTTCTGGATGCCATCATCCAGCGCGAACCTTTGAACAACCATTTGCCACAAAACCCCCCATCCGCAGGCGAAAGAAAGCGGTACACTCACAAAGCCAGCGAATCGGTGGCCCAACTCGAGATCGATTTCGTTCTGAAACTCTGCGACTCCACCGAACTCGTTGACGAGGGCGTGACTCTTTTCCAAAGAGCGCGAGATGCTGGCCACTTCATCGGCATGGATTTTGGACAAACACAGCGGCCCCCCAAAGACTCGGCCTTCGTCATACACAATGAGGACATGCTGACCAAGTGGTTGTACAAAGACGTCTTCGCCGGTGTCGTTTCTGGATACCAGGAGACTCGCACATACCAAGCGACCCGCACACCTACCAACAAACCCGCAGTCAAGATATACAAGCGGCACACAGACGTCCAGACTCTTTGCGAGCACACTCGCACGGTTGTCGCAAAGGCACAGCGTCATTGCCCCAAGAGAAGCGTCCTTGCTGGACAAGATTTCAAGTACTCTTTTCGCTGCGACATGGAGATCAGGAAAGGTACGCAACCGGGCAAGACCATTGACGACGAGAGGAGTAAAGTCGTCTTGAACATTGAGTTCAAGCAACCATATGTCATACCAATGGAAGCTTGGATTCGGTCCGCACGACAAGGTGATGGCGAACTCGGCGCTGGCAAGAAGATCCTCGGTGGCAGGAAGACCGCCGCTGGCACGAGAACCATCGCTATACCCAGTGCCGATGAACAGCCAGTCATCATCGCCCATGACTACACTGCCGGCAACTATCAAATCAATGACATTTCGAACCCGGATGTCTATCTGGATATCGACGACACCAAAACTCGAGTCACCTAGGAGGATGACGAGCATGGCCGTGGAGCCGAATCTGACGTCGATATGCTTGTCGACACAAAGCCCGACGCTGACCAACACCGAGAGGCGGCAGTCACCCGACAGCTGCGCTCCGGCAAGAAGATGGACTGCAATGTTGAGATATGTTCTCAACAGATTGGCCAGTACTGCAAGATCCACAGAACTCGCTATGGGGCGATTGCTACCGGCGAGTACATCGCCTTCGCCTACTTCAAGAATATGCGCATTATGGAGACTGCGGCTCGCCAAATGGAAGAAGGTCTCGGAAACGTCTGCGAGCTTTATCTCGTTCCGGACAGCGGAGAGTGGAGAGCTGCTATTGCAGGCTTCCTCGACAGAGGCTACAAGGACTTCACTTATATAGAGGCGGCCAAGGATTGGAGACCAACGGCCCCACCCAGATAGACGAAAGAGGTATGCTCCCTGGCAGCTACCTATCCGGGAAGGATTGTAAATGAGGTTTCTTATGGAATTGTTGAGCAATGCCGGCCGCATTGACAGAGAGGATGTCCTCGTCCTCGTCCGTCAGGAAGTGCACCGGGCCGGGTCACACAGACCAACCGGTCTCGGGACCGGACCCGCTCTCCAGTGGTTATCGATATCCGGAATGATACTACCAATAACTGCCCAGGCAGTCTAACGCATGGCTGGTCATCTACCATTTTGCAGCCGGCATGACGGATCCCCGTACGGGTACGGATTATCTTTGTTGTGGAAACGCGGGGGACAGTGATAGTGGCTGGGATAGAACATGCGAAGATACGGTCGTCGCAGAGGAGATAACGAGTTGTTTCGGGTATCCTGGTTTCTGTCTATCAAACTGTCCAAGTACCTACCTTACCTATCCGTAGTCTAGTTGAACTACCGATAACAATGCGGGGTTTAGCCACGCCCAACTCTATCTGTCCCGTATCAAGGATAGACACAGTTTTCCGACTCAGTGCACGCATTACGCGTGATACGCTGGTTGATCGTCAGCACCAATAGTAGATAAGACTTTATAAGAGCATTAGTTCCCTTCCCTCAAGTTGTATGTTTGGTGATGTTGTCTCCGTGATCGACGCGTTGCTTGAGTTGTGATTGAGTCCGGTCCAGGCCAAATCCAAAACAGTTCCATTCATCATGGCCGACATCAAGACAGAAAAGCCTCAGCCAGAGGTTTCCGACGCTGCGGACACGGCCGAGGCGTACACTGAGAAAGTCACACTATCCGAGCACGACTTGGAATTGGAACAAGCGTTGGCAAACTATGTTCCAGATTCTCCGGAAGAGAAGGCCCTCGTGCGGAAGCTCGACTTATACATGGTTAGGCTTTTTTCCCCCTCCCTTCACCCCCCCTGGCTCGTCTGCTGGGTTGAACAGTCGTCGAAATCCGAGTCAGCAATGGCGCGATGCTAACGCCCATGGCAGGGGCCGACATTGTGGTTCATGTACATTTTAGCGTACATCGACAGGCAGAATATCGTGAGTCTATCGCGGCAGATTACACGCAGGGGTGTCCGAACTGACTTGTCACAAAGGGCAATGCCAAAGTTGCTGGTATGGAAGCAGACCTCAAACTCACAGATGACCGTAAGCGCCCCTACACAAGTCCAGCCGGAGGGAGTCAAAGAATTCGGTATTGACGAAGATGATGTATGATGCAGAGTATGCCATGTTGCTTTCGATCTTCTTCATTGGCTATCTCGTCTGCGAAGTTCCTTCGAACATGCTGCTCACTCGATCCCGCCCGTCGTACTACCTACCCGGTATCATGATTGTCTGGGGCACCGTATGTTCCGTGATGTCGGTCGTCAAGAACTACGAAGGAATGCTGGCTCTTCGGTTCTTCCTCGGCTGCATCGAGGCCGGATTCTTCCCTGGTGTCTTGTACGTGATGACTTGCTGGTACAAAAAGGCAGAAATCGGTAAGTACCTACCTACCTTATTACCTACTATCACGGTATCACCCGCGAGTCCCGTACTTTAATCTACTTTTCATCTGTAAAAGTAGCTAAAGTACAGATATATGCCAAGCCCCACAACTGGTCTACGTCAGCTCGTACTAACGTGAAATTGCGTTTTACAGGCAAGAGGTTTTCAATCTTCTACACCGCTTCTGTGTGCTCCGGCGCCGTGAGCGGCCTCCTCGCTGGCGCAATCACCGGTAATATGGAAGGCGTTCGCGGCATGCGAGGGTGGCGATGGCTCTATCTGATTGAGGGCGTCTGCACGGTCGGGTTCGCCATGATTTTCAAGTTCGTGCTGCTCGACTTCCCCGAGACAACGAAGCGCTTCTCATTGGAGGAACGGCAACTCGCCGTGGTCCGCATGATCCACGATCGGCAGACGACGGCGGCGCGACACGGCCAGCGCCTCACTCACTGGCAATCTCTCAAGGCCGCGCTGGCCGACCCGCGGACGTACATCTTTGTGGTGCTCTTCACGATGGACCTGGGCTCCTGCACGATCTCCTACTTCATCCCCACGATCGTCAAGCAGATGGGCTACACGTCGGTCATGGCGCAGTACATGACCATCCCCATCTGGATGGTCGGCGCCGTCTTCCTGCTCGTGCTCTCGTACACGGCCGACAAGACGAGGGACCGCAGGTGGCACATCACGGGGTGCATGTGTCTCAGCTTCATCTGCACGCTCGTCTGCGTGACCGTGTCGAACCCCAAAGTCGTGTACGCCATGCTGTGCTTCTACATTGCCGGCCTGTACACGGCGCTCCCGCTCATGCTTAATTGGACGTCCGAGGTCATTTCGCTCCCTGCGGAAAAGCGCGCCGTGGTGGTGGCCCTGGTCAACTCTGTCGGAAATCTCTCGGCGGTCTACGGCAGTAGGCTCTGGCCCTCGTCGGACGGGCCCCGGTTTGTAAAGGGGTTCGCGGTCACGGGCGCCTTCACCGGCTTCGGAACTATTCTGGCGGCGCTGATTCCTGTCATCTTCTCGTACCTGCCTAAGGAGGGTAACACCAAGGCTGAGAAGGAGATCTTGGCACGCGAGAGAGAGTTTGTTGAGAATACCAGAGTCCCTGGTGAAGTATAAAGTCGTATGAGTTTGCGAACTGGCAATATGGGCAAAGGGAAAACGACGCCCGGGTCGGGACGGTGGGGGGGGGGGGGGGAGTGGGAGATCGAATTCAATTCGCCTCCATCAGCATTGGTAAGACAAGGAGGGGAGAGGGGGTTCGTACCGAGGAGTTAATATAAATATATGAACTGCAACTTTGAATGGCACCTTGACAATTCACAAAGCCATATTTTATGGAACAGCGTTCCCTCCCAGGAAAGAGAGTTGCCGATCACAGTAAACACAGGTCCAGGTCAGCCATGATGATTGGAGGCTTTGGAGGTTCTGGTTCGCTTCTATCCGCCATTCTGACGGTCTGACCGCTGCTGCCGTGTGTCCCGGCAAACAGAGCCGAGATCCAATTTTGATGGCCAAAGGGATGTAAGGGAACAGGTCGGGAATACTGGGTGTTCTGGTGCTGTTCCCAGAGTTCCCACAAGAGTTTCCATCTCACCGGAAAAGTCGATCCTTTGAAGAAGTGACGGGAACCACAATTCATCCTCGTCATCCTTGTGGCTTGATAACGGGTATCGTTCAAGATGTGGCTCCCTGTGGGCTGTGGCTCCTCCATATGGGGCTTCCTCGAGTTCCTCGTGGGCTGGGCTTGAGGCTCAATCTATTTCTTGGCATGCATATCCTGGTCTCTGGGACCTTGACAACTTTTGGTGTACAAATTCTGCCCGGGATTGGATCTCACCCCTGAATGGGCACGGATTGTGAAGGAGAAGAAATGTCAGCCAAAGGCATTAGCCGCCTAGTTCTCATAATCAGCCCGTCCAAACTAACCCCGTTCGAGGCATCCGGCTGCCCATGCCATCCTGACTCGAAACACTAAGGAGAGACAACCCGCACCAAGCAGAAATGGCGTGTGTGTTTTTTCTGCTTCCGATTGACTTTCTCTCCCTCCGCAGACCACGTCCTTGAGAAGAAGGTTTCTTTTTTGCAGTACGGGGGGGAAGACTGACTGCCGTCACGACTCACAATACACGTGTAACCGAAAAGTAAAAATTAAAGTCCACGAAGGAGCTTGGGCCAAATAAATGGAGCCTGATGCGCCTACCGCGGTTTATGCTTAACAGATCTTATCCCTTCTCAGGACGACATAGTACTGCGGTATGTGACATTGTCACACGTAGAGTCGGAGACAGGCCGAGGCTAGAAGCTTGTTAGTTTATTTTCTCACAACCCCTGATTTGTTCTGATGTATTACTGGGTCTCTCAGTCTCTGTGAGTTAGAGTATGCCAATGCCCACGCGCGTATTGCTCTTCAATGTCTGTGCCGCAGGGCGGCGTTTGTGGCGTGCCCGAGTTTGCTAATGCTAACAAATGCCAGAAAGTACGCATACCTACCTAGTAAGACGCCATCAACCGGGAAATTTCCAACCGTTTCATCGGAACGAGTTATGGAGAGCTTACGGAGTAGAGCGTGGTGCTCTGCATTTTGGAGCTCCCTTTTCTCGGATCCCATGTGTCCTTAGTGGCGGAAATTTCTCTGAACCCATGTTTGGCACCTTGCAGACGGAGTAGTCTCTCCTCTCAAAAACGAATGGCACCCTAGGAGCGCGAACTGCCGCTCGTGGACATGAGTACTGACTGGTTTGGACACCCCGTGACCCCGTGACATCTCACTGCAGCAGGTCCTCTCCGTGCTCCATCGCTGGCAGTCTCTAGTCTCCGGGAGGGGGGCAGCCACACTTCCCAACTCCCGCCCCTCCCCCCCTTAACGCGGCCCTACCAGCGGAGATTTCTGTTCGTCTTTTCATTGATGGAAGTGACGCCACAGACGAATGCGAGGCCGTGCGAGGGCCCGCGAGCTAGGCCGAACGTCTTCGTCGACGGGCTCGATTCGGATTGTGCCGCCGAAGCTATCACCGCAACCCCGGGTCGGACGGGGGTGACGTGGTAGATGAAGGGGTCACAGAGCGCAGCAAATCCCCACGAATCAGTGGGGATTACCCACCACTCTATCCCTCGAACAAGTCGGCTCCGGCATCCAACGCCATGATTCTTCGGAAAGTAGTGTGGGTGGGTTAAGCAATGTTCCTCGGCCGACTGCGTAATTGGGGGCGTGCTTTTCTTTCGAAGGCCTAGAAGGATGAGGAGCCGTGAGATGAGATGAGGCCTTCGTCTGGCCCTGCTGGTGGGGGGTTCTCTTCGAAGGCTTGGTGGTTAGGGGGCTACTCTATCCGTACTACCTGGGTTGCCTGGGAAAGGAGATGGAAGACATGGAGGAAGGGGGTTTCGTTGAAGGAGCGGCGTCGAACAGCGGCACAGTTTCCAAACAAACATATATGATCGACCTTGAGCCGCGCTCTTTGACTTGGAAGCTCCCTTCTTACTCCAGCGGCTTTCGTCCTCTTGTCTCTCTTTCACATCCGACCAAACCCTCTTCGTTCTTTTGTATCTACCTTTTTATTCTTCTTGTTCGAAAGCCTTCTAAATATGAGATCTGCTCTTCTCTCCGTGGCACTGGCTGCCTTCGCCCCCTTGGCTCTCGCAGCCGACGCCGTCTCTGGCGCCGCTGAGGGCTTCGCCAAGGGAACCACCGGTGGTGGTAGCGCCACTCCCGTCTACCCTTCCACCACCTCCGAGCTCGTCTCCTACCTCACCGACTCCTCCGCCCGCGTCATCGTCTTGACCAAGACCTTTGACTTCCGCAACACTGAGGGTACCACCACTGCCACCGGCTGCGCTCCTTGGGGTACCGGCTCTGCTTGCCAGACTGCCATCAACAAGGACAACTGGTGCACCAACTACCAGCCCAACGCCCCCAAGGTCTCCACGACGTACGTAGAGAATCACTTACATCCTGCGGGTATACAGTGACTTTCATGATACTAACTTCCTCGCTTCATAGCTACGACAACGCTGGCCTGAACCCCATCAAGCTCGGTTCCAACAAGTCCCTCATCGGACAGGGCAGCAAGGGTGTCATCATTGGCAAGGGTCTCCGCATCACCGGCGGCGCCAAGAACATCATCATCCAGGTATGAAGACTTATTTCACTGGACTAGTCACTATCATGCCGGCCAGGGGCTAACTACCGGTGCTAGAACATCCACATCACCAACCTGAACCCCAAGTACGTCTGGGGTGGTGATGCCATCACTCTCGACGGCTCCGACCTCGTCTGGATCGACCACGTCAAGACCTCCCTGATCGGCCGCCAGCACATCGTCCTCGGCAACGGCGCCTCCAACCGTGTCACCATCTCCAACAACGAGATTGACGGCTCGTCCTCCTGGTCCGCCACCTGCGACGGTCACCACTACTGGGGACTCTACTTCACCGGCAGCAACGACATGGTCACCTTCAAGAAGAACTACGTCCACCACACCTCTGGCAGAGCTCCCAAGGTCGCCGGTAACACGTACGTATAATTCCTTCCAGTTTTGGTGCTAGCGAATTTTCCGACTAACAAGAATCCATCACAGTCTCCTCCACGCCGTCAACAACTACTGGTACGACAACTCCGGCCACGCGTTCGAGGCCGATGCCGGTGCCAAGATCGTCGCCGAGGGCAACATCTTCCAGAACGTCGTCGCCGCCTACCAGACCGGTCTCGCCGGCCAGGTCTTCGCCTCCCCCGACTCCACCACCAACGCAAAGTGCTCCACCAACCTCGGCCACGCCTGCCAGCTCAACGCCTACGGCTCCAGCGGCACCCTGGTCGGCTCCGACACCTCCATCCTCGCCAACTTCGCCGGTAAGAACGTCGCTTCTGCCGGCACCGCCAACGACGCCAAGGCTGTTGCCACCAGCGCCGGCTTCGGCAAGCTCTAAGCGCTTTTGCTTGGATTGCTTGCCCCCTTTTTATCTCTCCTGTTGGAGTCTTTCAGTGGTTGTAATTGGGGGAGGTGTTGAGTCGGGCACACGCAAAGAGACCAACGACAGATTCATGTACATATCTTACTACTTTACCGTCGAGGACGTAAATATCATGCTTGATGCATCACACATTGCACATATTACGCAAAATATCAATACCCAGAATTCCATACATGTGAAGATTACGGTTCTAGTTTTGTCAAGCGACGAGCTTGTACGATTCAAGGCCTCCGTGACTTTCATGCCATTTTGCAGGACAGAGAACGTGGGATGATTACATTACAAATCCTCTTATACGTTTCCACTCAGATGGAAAGTCAATCTCGGCTTACTCTACGCAAGTACCAGACAAGTGGTGCGTTTCTCAAGCAAACCATAGACTGCGGTTGGAGTTATCTGGATGCCCTCCAGCCAACCTACATCCTATACTTTATTCATTTTTTGAAAAAGAAAAAACGCTCCAAGAGCCAAGTAAGCATTCAGTGATCTACCAGCCTACCTAGTTACCTGACATTAGGTCTTCGTAGCACATGGTTCTCGCCGTCAGCCGTCATCTTGAGAAATTGTGGATCTCGATCATGGAGAGCGGGGTGGCACCCGGAGGGCCGGAGCTGCTCGGCCCACCACGATACCCGGAATCTAAGCCCCCGATGTGCCCCACTCGGACCCGAAGCCCTCGGGCTTTGGCTGGCTTCCGTGTCCCCCGTATTCACAGAGGTACACCGCCGAAAAGGTGTCACAGAACCATGGGCGGAAGAAACCTTTTGTTCTGGGTTATAGAGCCGACCCTTCTGTCATCCTCTTTCGGGAGGATCTTCCTCCTCTATATCCTTTTCATCTACAATACTCAATAAGCCAGTCATATTTATCTACCAAGACGTACCCGCAAAGATAAATCACACTGCACTAGACTTAAACGCGCTCACCAAAGCAAGAATCGAAATCGCCTATTCTACACAGCAAGTCCCTCTCTGCATGCGAATAACCGATCGCAATATCACTAACATACCTAAGCAGACAAGATACCTACCTCATCATGCCCGACCCCGGCCTTACAATGCTTGCCATCTCCGCCGTGCTCTTCCAGGTGATCGTCATTATCGCAGTGTGGCATACCACGTCGCTCCGTCGCTCCACCGACGACCCCGAGGAGGACGCTCGGCGCGAGGAGCGAGAACGCAGGGAGGGCGCAGCTCGGAGAATTCGGGAATTCGAGGAACACGAGAGGAGGCAAGAACTTGAGAAGAAGCGCGGGGAGCAGCGCAGGCAAGACGCCGCCATGCTTCGCGAGCTCGCGAGGAGAACCTCTTCGTTGGGGCAGGCGGAGGGGGAGCATGACGAGAAGGCTCCGCTGCTTCCGCGGGATGAGAAGAACGTATGGTGATCAGGGGCTAGTCGTGATGGAAAATAGGGTCCCTCAGTAAGGTAGCGGCAAAGTTTTGATTTATGGCACTCGGCGACTTACCTACCTACCTACCTACCTACTTTATCCCCACGAACCAACAAAGCAATGGAAGATCCCTCCCGGACCCTAAACGTCTCCTGCCCACCCGCCCTCAATATCGCCGAAATAGCATACGAGTGCACCGTCAACGACACAAACACCGCCGGATCCGCCGAGAAAATCTCCTCCAGCACAAGCTGCTTCCTCGCAACGTGCGCCTCCGCCGTCTCAAACCGATCCGCCTTCCAAAGCCGGTCCTCCTCCGCGAAGCCAGGCTCTATCCGGTACCGCGGATACGCGCCCTCGATCCAGCTCCGCGGGCTCCTCTTGTCGCACGTGTGGTCCGTCATGCGCTCCCTGAGCCCTTCCTTGACGACGGGTCGGAATTCCCGGCCCGCGCCCTTGGATTCGACGAGGGGCCCAAAGGCGAGGTTGCTCGTCTCGAGGCACCGGCGGAGAGGGCTCGTGTAGAAGGACTCCGGGAAGGGGACGCCCTCGCCCTCGGCGGCGGTGGAGGTTGCGCGCGCCCAGCAGGTGGTTAGGTCTTTTGCCTGCTGGATGCCTGTGTCGACGAGCGCCGCGTCGAGCCAGATTACGACGCCGTCGCCGTCTAGGTGAGACCAGTATCGCTGATCGCTCTTCGTCAGTGCTTCGATTTTTCATCAAAAATGAGAAAGTTTGGAAAAAACTTACATCCCACTCAGCCGTGCCGACCTTGGCTGCTTGGACATTATGGTACCCGAGGCCGTGCCTCGTCAGGTACAGGACCTTGTAGTCCACGCCGTCGGGGCTCTCCGCGTTGAGCTTCCTCACGTGAGAGGCGAATCGTTCCCAGGGCCTGGCGCCACCCTCGATTACTACGTCGTCATCAGCCGCTGCGTCTCCAAAGTGCATGTCGAGGAGTCCGAGGCCTGGCTGCGTGGTTAGTTTCCCGTTCGGGCTGGCGTTGGCGGCCTCGTAGTAGTCTATAAAGTACTCGGGAAGGATCGTGAATTTGTACCGGTAGACGGGGCCAGTTGGGGTGGTCATCTTGGTTGCGGCGAGGAGTGCGGGGATGAGGCTCTGGGGTAGCACGACATCAAAGACAAACGCTAGATATACAACTCAAGGGAGTCAAAGTCTGATGCAAGATTGGAAGATGTGACGAGGTCCTCGAACTGGGGTTTTCGCGGGGGCTAGCTCGAACTAAATACCCGATATTCACAAAGTATGGACGGTGCTTGTAAGGCTGAGCTGAGCAACTTTCCGGCCCAGCTGGATCTGGTCTAAACTCTGGCGGCGTTATTCGGCCCCAAGTAATCCCCCCAATTTAATTCACTATATCCGCCTTGGGATCTGCCTTGGTGATATGAATTTCCAAGCGCCTGGGTAACAAGCTCGTCATGAGCACCGAAATAAGTTCATACCTCTAAAATATCCATACAAATCTTCAAAGGAATACAGAAATGTATCAATCACAAATGAAAAAGTGAGCAAAATCTACAAGACTTGCAAAAAAGAGCCATGAATCTCTCCGATAACAAAAGTCTAGAGCAATGAGCACGCATTTCGCTTTGGCAGGAATGGCATCCTAACTTCGCTTGAGACCCATTGGCACCATTCAACCATGGGCAATGCCTTCTTCGTTTGGTAAACACTCGCTTGGGGGTATCTTAGTTCTTAAATGACCATGGAAAGCAGCGCTAGGTATCGCAGAACCACCTTCACTTTAATATGCCCGAGCCCCTCAGACAGCTCCCAAAGCTGTCCAGAGGCGTCTCCTTCTTCGCACCCAAGCTTCTCATATCCACCAATGGCACCATGGAGGGTCGTCCGTGTGCGCATTGAAATGGGAACGAGCACCGACTAAGCCTGCGAACAAGAGCCTCGCATTGGTCCCTGGACAGGACGTCGTTGAACATGATGGCACCTACTCGAGTTAGCGTCACGACTTCTCACAAAGCTGGAAATTCAATCTTACTGCGGCAGGATCTCGAATTAAGCAGGTCAATGATCCCTTGGGGACATCCGTGAAAGTTCGATACCCAGTCGATCTCTTGACTGCTACCTCCAGCAGCAAAACTGAAGGGCCTGGAAGCTGGGCTGCCGTCTTCCTCGGCTCTCCATATTTCGTGCCGAAGAAGGTCTGCGACCAATTTTGGCTCTGATCTGCACCGCTCAAGAATGCTTGGTGGCAGGCTGAACACGTCCACCTTGGGGAGCTGCCTACTCCTGTACCGCCAAGCTGTCGGCTCCGGTTCATCAATATCGAAGAAAACTCCCCATCGACGTAGATGGTGGGCGTATTTGCGCAGCAGTCTGCATTCCTTGGACGAGAACTCGAATTGTAAGGGCTTTTCGAGAGCCTCCGTCTGTGCAAGCACCTCTTTCGGACGATTCGCAACGTAAAAATAGTCCCGCATCAGTGACTCGAGTCGGCATCTCTCGTCTGCGGCGTGTTGATCAATCAAGACTAGTACAGAATTCGTTTGGGCGCCTGGCAGATTTCCGGCAGAAATCAGATCTCGTCTGAGTTTCACCAGAATGAACTTATTATCAACCTGGGAGACGACTTCTGCTTCCATCAAAGCAGCCTTGGAGACTCGGCCAGAGAGCTTGATATTCGACGTGTGGGCCCCGTGTGAACATCTAGTGGTGTCAAGGTCTAGGGACTGAATCAGACCTTGTTTTGGTCCTCCCTGTGTACCATCCAGTTGAGGTACGGGGGGGTCGACGGGCTGAAAAACGGGACTCTCCCATTTCGAAAGAATACCCCTGAGCCTATCGCTCGGCGGTTGAGGTTTTAGGCCATCCCGTGGCTTGAAGAATTGGGAAGAAGAAGGAAGCAAGTTGACGTGGCCTCGTACTGCGTCCTTGTCGTTGGGCTTTGCCGAAGATGACTTCGACTGACTTTCCTCTACCTCGAACGATGGTCGCGTAGAAAGTTGATTTTGACCAGCAGCCTCACTTGTAGCGCTGGAACGGTTGCCAGGTTCGACCTCCTTTGACAACGACGACTTCGGCAACAAGTCATCAAAGGGCTTCCGCAGCAGATTTCCGGACTCGTCGAGGTACCGCAAACTAGGCTGAGCTTTCGTGATGTCCTCGCCTGGCTCTTGTCCCGCAGTGGGCCTGATCGTGGCTCCTAGAGCGACTTCCGAGGATAGAGGAGTTGATGCTCCCGATTTCGAGGTGCCTGCCGATGTTCTTCCCATTTTGACTCGTTGCCAGAGATCGAAAGGAGACTCTGGCCTCGATAGCGGGGTAGCCGAATTTGATCGACTGGTCGTTGACGAGACCGTCCGCGACCGGCTGCTGTCTCTGCGTCTCCCTTCCCGAGAATCGTGTTCTTGATGCTTGCCACTAGAAGAACCCTGGAGCGAGGTAGTGACTTTGTGAGGACGGAAATGATGCTTCTTCAAGAACTCGTAACAGACAAGCTTGAGCAGGTCAATCATGTTGGCGAGGGTGTGGTTACGTTCTTCGAGGAGGTCTTCGAAAGATGAAGCTACGAGAGGGCGTGCACGGGACGAAGAGCTGATACGAAAATAGAATATTGGCCACCGATCCAAGCCTCGCCTCAGCTTGGTAATTTTTGTTGAATTTCCCTGCGGATGTGGGAGAACGACACCGGTCGAATCGCTTCGGACATCCACGTCCTCCTCTATGGCAAAGCCGGAGTTGACAAACACACGATTGACCTCGTTGTACAGAACATTGGTCCCGTACTCATTAGACACGGGATGGATACCAAAGCTAATGAACTGAGCTCGACGTGTGGCGACGGGCTTCAGCGCTATGCACCCTGCGATGGTCAACTTCCCAACAGATGCGCCGATGGAAGTCCAGACTATTTGGCCCAAGCCGTCCACAAGACCTGATTGTGTCAGAGTGCGTGATGAACGAGCTACCATGTCCGACTTGGGTGTTGTGTTAGGCCTGAAGCGTGTCTCGTTGTTGTTGACACTGTCTCGGACGAAGAGAGCAACACTCGAAGGCCAGGCTAGCAACAGAGCAGTGAGGTCATGAAGTAATCGGCCCCAATCCTTGTCCATTGCGACTTTCTCTGAGGATGCAGCTCTCTGCTTAACTCTGACGGCCATGGAGCCGAACAAGTCTCTAACGGTGACGCGGGTTCCATGGCTGAAGGTCACTAGGTGTTGCTCCGGTAGGGCAGGGATGTTGCGTGCCAAGACCTTTGAGTTGTGAATGGTGACTGAGTTTTGCGAGTTGTAGAGATGGTGGTGGGAGGTGACGGAGAGCAGAGACAGAGCGGCAACAGATGCTAGGAAGTTGCCGTTGACACCGTGGCAGTCTGTCTCGGGCGAGAGCCTTGATGTGTCTGAAGATGTTTTAGCAAAGTGCGCGCTAAGATGAGTTCATGTAGCTCACGATGCTGTTTGGCCAGTCCTCCATGCTCTTGGAATTCAACAGGTAGAATGCCTAGCCCGTCGTCCTCAACCGTGCAATTGCCACGAGAGTAGTCGATAGTAACATTGACCCTTGTAGCCTCGGCATCGAGGGAATTCTTGACGAGAGCGCATGCGACACCGTTGAGAGACGTAACTGTGGCTGAGGACCTGATGCGGCGGGTGACGTCCTCTGGCAAGGGCTTAATGGACATGATGGCTGTTGAGAAATCGAGGCGCCATGTCGAGACGCGTCAGGATGAGCCACCGGGGATGGCTGCGTATGTGCATGGATGTGTGCAGTTGCTGGTTTACACGGCCATGGCAATCGCCTACGACTGTGTTGTGGATTCAATCAACGATGACAACTTCCACTGGTCTCAGGCCGGAGCTCGTGCAGTGAATGAGGAAGGCGACGTCAGGAATGGCGATAAGCGATAACACACGATAAGGTAAGAGATTGTGTGTTGATTAGATAAGACACCTCAGGTAGCAGACGCGGTCATTTCTGTTCGCTGACTACCTAACGCCCTCAGGTGTGGCTGCCCCTGCTTCCAAGCACACCAAGAAGGCGCCATGTGAGTCTTTTGAGTTTCAGTTTGAGCGCTAGATTTGGCAAGTGTCGGACAAGTGAGCTGAGAGCTTTGGAACGGCCTGGGAAGTTGCGAACGGTTGCTGAGGGTGGTTGGGAATGGGACTGAGTATGACCCTATGGTAAGAGACGTTCAATGCTGGATGGCGATTGCCAGCTTGGATATCCGTATGGCGCCGCAAGATTCCGAACATGGTTGTAGAGGGCTTCGCTCTTATGACTGAAATGTGCTCGAAGGTATGTTGGTATTGAGCAGATCAAGGGACCACGAAAGTGCGGGGATCCAGAATCAATCCGGAGTACGAAAGCTCAAGCTGCCGTCTGATGTTGAGGAGCAAAGTGGCTGATGGTTCTTGTGTAATATTGATTGTCTTACATGTGACCCCTGTCTTCCTTGTTCGCAACGTCGAAAGGGTAGCCACGAGGATGGGATGCATGTCGGAGATACGAACACACCAACTCTGTCTCAAGTTGGTGTGATCTCTTGAGCTTTCTATCGCGTCTCGAAAAATGTGCTGAGAAAGTCTACCATCCAGCGGCATATGAGAATTAAGGCAGGTAGATTCGAGAAAGTAAAGAGCGTACGAAATTATCGAGAGTGTGACATCACACATCAGATGGAATTAGGTATGGATACAGCAGCTGTTGTGCGTGGCTGGTGAATGCCAACCGCAGTGACAGCACAGATGATGATGACATAATGCGACCCGAAGGATTGATTTGTAGCAATCAGCAACAAGTATAAGTGTGCGTAAGCAATTAATGAAGCTCGCACCAATTGTCAGTGTTTTCGAATGGGATTTAAGGGTCCACGCTTCCGGGGGACCTTGCAGTGATCCCAGTCGAGCTCTTTGAAAGACATTGATGATCGGAAGAATGGAGTCCTGGGAAGGCGAGAGTCTCCGCTTGGGTCGAGACGGATAGCACACCAGGTGGTCCAATTTCGTCAATTCCAGGGCTGGGTTAACGTTGTACCTTGGCTTGATCGCGTTGCGCTTGTTTGGATCACACCGTCCTCCACCATCAAGCTGACAAAGGCTGGGGTATCTCTACCTTGGCCCAGATGCCGCCTCAGAAGCTATTTGAACAAAAGTGACCAAAGGAAGTTGTGCCAGTTCCGGAGGCTCGTTGGGTGCTTCCAAGCTAGCGGGCAGTTGGCAGACGCAGACTACCGAGGGCAGTGGAGATGGGCGAGAGCGACCCCCAAGGTCTCAGAGTCTCCGAGATGGCTTCGGCCGTGGACCACTGATATGTTGCTGATCGACCGTAGGGCGGCGCAGGCGGGACGTGGACCTTGCCGTGGGTGCGTGGTTGCGTAAGGTGAGGTGGGCTGGATGTTGGGTACCACCCTCCCCGGTTCTGGTGTTGTCGTGTGGTCGTATCCAACATTGAAAGGAAGGGCACTCCGTATGTCGTCCGAGCACTGGTAGGATTGATAGAGATGTACGAGTATCTCTAGGTCGACGGCGACTTGGAGTATGGTGCTTACCTTAGTCAGATACCTGACCTTAATGTAGATGAAAGAAGGGGAAGCTGAAAGAGACCATACAACGTACGACGGGCATGTTGTAAGAAAAGATAGGCCGGGCTGGGCAGCGACAATGGGCAGCGCCTGGGGCGTATGGGCTGGGGCTTTGCGATTGTGGCCCACTCAGTTCCACGCCTTGGTCCCTCATGATTCAAATCCGTTCTGGTCCTTTCGCAATACCTTAAGTACCTACAGAGGTATGTGAGGTCAGGGAGTAGGATACGGATAGGTAGGTACCTTGGGTTCCCTCTTTTACCCTGAGATGGGCTTTGCATGGAACCAAAGTGACTTGGTGACTTGGGCCAGCGACCAGCGCCAGCAACGTCGAATAATCGTAGGCAGGGTACCTAGGTAAGCTGCCACTGTTGGGTACCTTACCTCACTGCCGCTACCGCTTTTGCTACCGCTGCCGCTGCCATTTGCATTCATTGCCTTGGACTCTTTCCCATCCCACTTTCAGTATTCCGTTTCCAGTCCCATTCCCATTCCCATTCCCATTTCCATTCTCAATCTCATTCTTTGCTCTCGCTCCTCCCATTCTCAATTTCGACCTAACCACCACTCTCACCCCGACACACCGTACACCGCATACCTTCCTCCCATCTCGATCTTCGACCACCGCATTTTGCTCACATTCCTTCAACCTTCCCGACTCATCCATTTCATTCCCGAAAACCCGACTCTCCCGTCGACTGACGCTTCTCCTTACCCCCTCCTGCACGCTCTTTTGAACGCCCGCTCGTTTCTCCAACTCGAGTCCTACGCCCCGACTTCCATCTACCGCCTCATCTTTCGCCGTATCTCACCACTCGACTTCTTCCAGTGATACCCCTTTTGCAACCACTTCCGGCAGATAATCTCCTGCGACAAAACCAACCCTGCAAGGCGACCGAATGGCTACAACCGAGGCCGCGCTGCAGCCGCACGGTAATTATAACCTACCTTTCTGTCCGCATCTGCTTTATCGCTGCGGCTGCCGTCTGCCCAAGGCGCAATCCTTCGGCAGCTCCAGCCCATGCCGTGTGGTCAGTCGCCTCAACCGCACAATAAACTGACAACATGGCAGATCGTCCCGATCGTGCTGGCCGCCGCCGTCCCTTCTCCACATGGGTCAAGAAGCTCACCAACTTCAAAAGCTCATCCTCTAGCGATGGAGGCGGCGTTCGCCTTCCCAGCTCCAAGCGCCAACAGGCCAAACTCCACGCAAAGATGCGAGCCTCCAAGAACAACAACCCCTATCCTCAATCAGGCCGAGTAGGCTCCGCTAGCCATGCCGATGTCGACGTCGAAACCAGTTCCTATTCATTCTCGACCGCTCTGAGCGGGAGCGCAACCTCGATTGAACGATCCTCTCGCATGTCTTCTCGAATGTCCTCCGACGATGGTCGCGCCCCACCCACCGCCGGCGCAAGATCCATGGCCCCCACGATTTCGACTGATCACGATGGCGCTCATTCCCTAGTCGCCCCGTCCCACGGCGCTCCATCCGTGGCAGGGACGAGTCGAACCATTGGAGGCGTCGAGTCTCGCAGAGGGGGAGACAGCACATTTTCATCCCCAGCACCGTCAGTGCGGTCATTGACGACCACCTTGACCACAATCCAGTCCATGACGCCAAACAACGGCGGCACCCATGTGCCAACGAACCCGACCAACAACGGCAACCACACATCGCACCAGGGTCACACCCAATCCATCCATTTCAACCAACCATTCCCAACAGCACCGCCCGCATCTGCCATCCCCGCCCATCTTGCGCCTGCGGGGTCGGCCTCTGGCAACCCCCAAACATACACAACGGCTACGGCCAACAACCTGCTTACCGATAACGCATCCATCATCACCCTAGCGTCCTCATCGCAACGTCGTCGCCGTCGCTCACTCGATACCGATGCCTCTGTCCGTGCCCTGGCCCCTTCCTCCCTCTGGGGCGGTAGCCGGGAGAGCCTTCCTCTGAGCGTCCTAAGCGCCAACATCGAACAGGGTGCGGGAATGCCGACAACCCCGGGGCTTCACCAAAGCAGCTCGCGTATAGCCAACGCCGAACGCACTAGTATATACTCGGCCACTGGTGTCGCTCCCGCCATACCGGGCGACCGAAACAGCTTTTATGCGAAGCAGAGCGGCACTGGGGACGGAGCGAGCGTTCGGAGCGGGCTGCTGGGCCACAGCCGGTCTGACAGCATCAGCGGGAGCATCGGCGGCGTGACCAGTCCGTTGACTAGTCCGAGAGAGACCTCGGAGAAGAGCGGAACGGAAGACAGGAGCGACGGTACGAATCGGGCCAAGGACGACGAGGAGCGCTAAATACAATATTCCATCACTATTCACGACCATTTTCTCGCATTAATGAGTCTGGGGCTTGGGTGTTTGGCTGGCATCATGGGAGGGGGACTGGGATGGTTCGGTACTTGGGATTGGGGGCGGTTTCATGGATATTACCCTCACGGGGCTCATACGCAGCCAGCTAGCCGTGAGTTGAGCATTGACGGGAATACATGCATTACGAACGAGGTCTGATTATCGTACTTTCTTGGTTTTTGCCAGTGATTACCCAATAATCAAGTTTGGTGATTACTTATATGCCAGTCTTGATAAGTACTTACAGCTGGACTAGCATTGTTTTAATACGGCAGGGGATCCAGGTCCAGTCCCTCGACGGAAAACTTGAAGGAGTCGTTGCGCGAGTAGCTTCCCCCGACGTCAATGTCCAAGCGTCCGCGAATGCAGTCTTCAAAGTCAACGTCGGCGTAGATGATGCCCTCGTCGTCCTCCCACTGCGGTCCGGCGAGAACGTCGCCAAAGGGGCCGACGATGGAGGACCCGCCGCGGGAGACCCAGTCTTTGGATTCGAGGGCCGGTTTCGTCGAGGTCGTGGCCTTTGTTGTGGTCTTGTTTGTGCCGTTTGTGCTGGTGCCGTTGCTGGCGCCGGGAAGGGCGATTTCGTTGCCGTCTTCTGTGAGGCACGAGTTGCGGCGGGCGCGAGGGGGATAGATTTGGGCGTCTGGGGCGTCTTCGATGCCGCTGTCGTTGTCTGATGCCGCCGCCGCCGCCGCCGTCGTCGTGGTCGTTGCTGATGATGACGAGGTGGTGGTAAGGGGCCTGGCGGCCATGTTGGACGAGACGACGAAGCAGCGGCCCTCGCAGGCGACGGTGCGCATGAGGGGAAGCCAGGTGTCGCGGCCGTCTGCGGTGGGGGCGAGGTAGAGGTTGATGTTTTGGGCGTAGAGGGACTGGCGGAGGAGGGGCATGTAGCTCTCCCAGCAGATTGCGGCGGCGAGGTTGATGCGGACGCCCTTGATTGTGGTGGAGACGGCGCGGAGGGTCGCGGGGGAGCCTTGGGCCCAGATGAGGCGTTCTGTTGCGGTCTTTTGGATGGTGTCAGTCACGATAGTACTATATCGAAGAGAAGGGGGAAGGGGAACCTACGGGCATCACTTTGCGTCTCTTCCCAATCATACCCAGCTTGGGACAGACGTAGACGACGGAGCAGTACAAGCTCCCGCCGGCGCGCTCAATGCACCCGACGACCAAAAAAACGCCCGTCTGCGCGGCAATCTTCTCCAGCTCCTCTCTCGAGCCGTCGCCCCTCTCGACCTTGGCACCAGCGGCGTGCTGCGCGGGGAGCTGTTTCTTGACCCACTTGTCGCCGCCGCCGCCGCCCGCGTCGCCGACGGTGTCGCCGAGGTCGACGGCGGCGTTGAAGTAGGCGAGGAACTCGTCGCGGCCCTCGGGGGCGCGGGAGCCGATTTTGGAGCCGAAGGAGGCGCCGCGGGGGTAGCCTGCGCCCAGGTAGGCTTCGGGGAGGAGGAGGAGGTCTGCGCCGGAGGAGGAGGCGCGGGAGGCGAGGGTGGAGATGTCGGAGAGGGTTTGGGATGTTGTTGCTGCTGTTGCGGGGGACGCTGTTGCGAGGCGGATTGGAGGCATTTTGGCGGTTTGTATGGGGTGTGGTTTTGCGGGTGTGTGATGTTGGTGATGTTGGTGATGTTGGTGATGGCGATGGTTGTAAGTGGTGAGATTTGGGCGTTGGATGCTCGGTGTAGAGTCCTTAATGGATTAGATCCAGCGAGAATGCTTGAAGCGATGGTATCCGAGCTGTATGGATACCTTGTACTGTGAGTCAGTTCAGCTGAAGCGGTGTATTAGAGGGTTTGAGATAACAATGCAGTTTCCCGCGGGATTTGAAAAGGGCGACCGGGCCGATGAATCAGAGAAAAAAAATTGGGCTAAAGACTCCAGTTTGGTAATGAGGTGATTCAAACGCCGAACGAAGGGCGCTATTGCTTCTCTGCAGGTTGAAAAAGGACCCACGATGCGGACGCCAGCGGAGGGGACGGAAGGAGGGGGGAAATGTTCGAACGGGAAGCTTTGCCTTTACTGGGGACGTCATTGTCACATTGTCTTTAGCTACCCCGCAGCAGGGTGGGCGGACCCCGAAAGCTGAACAACCAAACAACCTACTGTAAGTACCCAAGGTAACACCCCCCGGGAAGAGGAGCTCCACGGTTCAGCAACGTCGCGTGCGCTTCCAGGTTTAGGCTGTCGCAAGTGGGCCTCTGGGGGCCCTTGCCCCTGGATGCTTGTACCTGTTGCTGGTGTTGTTGATCATGGGTTAGCAGAGGCTCAAAAACACTGAGATCGCAACTCCTCGTTTTTCTTGTCGCAGATCAGAAATGCCAGGAGTCTCTTGCCCGCTCACCATGGCCAAAGAAATATATCGATTGAAAATGTGGAAGACAACATGAATGAAAGCTATTGCATAAGAAAGATACATCATCACCCGATCTTCGCCACCTTATCCTCGAATGTCAACCGAGCCAGAGCATCGCCTACACCTTATATATCGGACCCCATAATTTCGCCATTTCTCGTAACTTACAGTCATTTGTGCTATACAGTTCGTAATGACTCAACAATTGCCAGCTTGTCGTCATTGACCCTGGCAAAGACACAAGTCGTAACTCAAGCTCGAGTGGGAATCTGTGATCTTGAGACAGAGTGGAGAATGACTTCATAGACCTCAAGGCGCGCCAGATGTTGTTTGGCGGCACTGGTGGCACTGGTGGCATCGATGGCATCGATGGCATTCCGTTCGTTCTGTGCAACATATAGCAGTTCCCCAGTGATGATTGTCGACTTCGTCCAAGGAGCCACATTCTACACAACGAACGGCTTTTTGTCTTGAACAGCCAGCCTGATAGGACGAAAATCCGGCCGGGGTTTCGTGAGGATATTGAGACGTTGGACGGGTTGTAGTCTTCTGTGGTTGATACAAGGGCGCAGGCGCGGCTACAACACGGCTTGGTTGTTTTTGTTGGACAGTCGCAGTCCTCCGTGGTTGATGCAATGGCGCAGGTGCGGCTACAACACGGCTTGGTTGTTTTTGTTGGACAGTCGCAGCAGTGGGCACAAATCGAATTTCATCCCAATCGGATGCCGTTGAGCTCGCGTATGACGCCTGCGACCACGTGAGAAGAGCCTGAAAGAATAACGGAAAGCTCGTTACTTGTCCTTGTCCACTGCTCCGACTCATCTCTCAAAGGCACTGCGAATGAAAGGCACGAATTGACTGACTAGAACGGGGGTTGAGGATGATCTGGTATCACTGGAACTTCCAAGTAGAGATTGTCATATTCCTGCGATAGGTGCCCAAGACCGATCAATAGTGAGAGGCAAACCGCAAGTTTATGAAGAAGGAACTTCGCAGAGTATGCTTTGTCTGGCGGTAATCTGCTGCATTACCTAGGGCATGCCGCTCTGCAAGTATGCGCTTGAGGCTGTGAGGTTTGTTTCATTTCGATCTAGAAAGCAGCCAATCGCCAGTGTTACATCCATAGGCCCCTTTTCCATCTGGCAAATGACTGGCTACAAGCTGGCCACGACTGTCAGCCTCCTGGATGCCTTACGAAACTAATGCAATGAGTGTCTGCCTTGTCTCTTTTCTCACATATTCCAAAAATTTTTGGAACCTCACGAATGGGAGGGTAGCGAGGTGACCAACATGTATCTACGTACCTAAGAACCAACGCGCAGGTAGATGTCCGAGTATGCCTTGGCGTCCAGCTTTGGGTCACCTTCCCATACCTCTAGCTTGTTCCGGCACATGTAACTCGAATATCTGCCGTCGAGGTTTTCTATCTTGGAGATTTAGCAACAGCCAAGCACACCTTTTCAACAATGCCGACGCAGCCGCCAATCCAGCATGTTCCTCAAGGGTCAGTGTTCTCGTTCGCACGTAAAGAAGAGCCCACCGAAGAGGAGATTCAAGAAAAGCCGTGGAAGTACATCGGCTACAAAGGCTACACTAATTTCATCTCCTCGGATGATGACTTCTTCGTACTTCGCAGATTCGACTCACTGAATGTTCGCGCAGCGTTGGCACTTCAGGATGAGTTGTCGTGGCTTGAGGAAGAGCTAGGAGTTCTAGACAATGAACTCAGTGCAAAAGCCGCGGATGATTTCAATAACGGCACGCTGAGACAAGATGTGTCAGAGCGTTCTGATTTAGTAAGAATAATATCGGCGAAGCTGAGGGAATATAGTACGATACCATAACCTGTTACTCTTCGTCTAATATAATTCGGGGTTGGCTGACAGTTACTACCTAGATGAGTTCTTGATACAACAACATACGCTCCGGAAGTTGTCCACAGCACCACGGCGAGACGTGAAAAGTCTTCGTAATTGGCATCACAACCATGACTATAGGGCTATTTCAGAGGATGAGCAGAGGTATCTGAGTCATGAGAAGGACCTTGTAGCGGTGGCAGCGAGAGAGAAGACCCCGTTACGTCAAGTTATTGATGGATCCCTCCGTCTACGAACGCTTAGTCTATGGAGACATGGAGAAGAAAGGGTTGCGACTTACGATGAGAAGGAAGTCACTTACTATTCTGACAAACGGATGGACAGCTTCGTCTCAGCCGTTATCATCGCCATCGGAGTTCTGATGCTCATCACGCCCATATGGATCCTCCAGGCCTTGACGGATCTCAAGGCTAAACTCGCAGTCATCACGGTCTTCATCTTCGTCTTCCTTCTCGTTCTTTCCCTAGCCATGGTGGCTAAACCTTTCGAAGCACTAGGTGCAACTGCAGCGTACGATATCTTCTGCCTCCTAATACAAGGCCCATGACTAACGTGAGTATAGATATGCGGCGGTACTGATGGTTTTCCTCCAAATACAGTCAGGAGACTCTTGATCTTAGTCTTGAATGAGCTCAGGAACTTTTTATGATAGTAAAAGCTGGAGAAACGGCATGTACCATAAGGTCGGGAGTGACTTTCCGGATAGTTTGAGACAGCCTGGCGGCCAGATGCCTTTTATACAGGGTGTCAAGGTAACATGAGCTTGATACTAGCCAACGCCACACCAACAAGTAACTCATCAAGGTTGCTTCTAACCTTGAGCCCAAAGCCCATACCCTCTATAGCCGAGCAAAGTTGAAGTGTCTGTCGGGGTGGGCGAGCAACTGCACTCTGGCCAAGTGGTCTAGCGTGCGACGTCTTCGTCCATAGATCGCAAACTGAAATCTATCTAAGCCCTCTGCACCCAGCGTCTTGCAGAGGCACTATAGTCTGCCATTTTGCCAGTTCGAGTCTCCCTTTTGTCGCTTTTTTATGGACCGTAGTGGCCTTTATAGTGTTCAATAGGTGGAGAAAACGTTAAGATTGGCCATATTCTTAACCGCAATCATCTGTCATTACTATACATCACATTATATCTCATCCACCAAATTACTCAGATCAGCCTTCCTCAACCTCGCCTCCGTAAGCAACAACTCCTTGGGAAACCACTCCGCCAACCTACCACCAGGGAATCCAACCCCCTTCTCCAGCACAACATCCTCCTTGCCCGCAACCATGACCCCCAACGCGGACCCGCAAAGCCAAGCCCAGACCATACCATCACCACAATACCCAGCACTAACCCACTGTCCAGCCTCGGCCCCCATCCACGGCTGTTCCTCCTCCATCTCATCAACCGTCTTCTCAACCTTCTTCACCTTGACATTTTCCCTCTCCTTCTTCAACCCAAACCAAGAAGATACAGACGTAGACGAAGAAGAACCAGATGAACTAGTCTTCCCCTTAACTCCAACAACACTCGCGGGAACCCGCCCAACAAAAGGCGCCATATCCCCCGTAACACCCAAAACACCACTCCAAACCCTCACCACATCGCCCCTCCACCTAGCCCCAAACACGGCGCTCATGACCCCAGACACATGCGCAATCGTCATTCCATCCGTCCCGGAATCGTCGTACACGCCAACCATGTCCACCCCCTCGCCCGCGCTCCGCGCGAACCCGCCACCGAGCATCACGTCCCCGTTAGGCCGCTGCGTCACGTAGTCGAAGGCGCCGTTGCCGTAGATGATGCTCCATGATCTGCTTCCAGTATAGCTGTTATCCGGCCACTGGAAGCCTCCTCCTTCTCCTTGTTGAGTACTCTGCCCGGAGGTTGTCGTCGTCGAGGGTCGCTGGGCAGTCATATGAGCCTTCACACCCGCCATCTTCCCCCTCAACCCAGGCAAAAACTGTCCCGCATGCGCATTCGTAGCATGAACAACATGCCTCGCCCTGATCGCCCCCCTCGCCGTCCTAACAACATACGGCCTCCCACCCCCCTCGCCATCCACCACGACCTCCTCAACAGGCGTATTCATCTCCAAGCTCAACCTGCTCCCAAACTCATCAACCAACTCTTTCCAAATCTTCGCAACAAGCCGATACGGCCATAGCGCGCCGGCGCCATACACCAACCCGCCCGCAACATGACCCCCCTCGACCCCAAACTTCGCCTTCGTCTCCTCCCTCCCCAGCACCGCAATCTCAACCTCGGGCACCCACCGCCTCAACTCCTCCACCTCCTTCTTCCCGGCCTCGAACCCCTTATCGTCGAGGAAGAAATCCACCGTCTCGACGCGTCTGCATTCGGCCACTTCCCTGCCCGCCTCCCCGCCAACCTCCAACACGGCCTCGGCGGTCCGCAGCGCAAACTTGGTCAACCTCGCCGCGCCCTCTTTGCCAAAATACTTTGCGAGCTTCGGAAACAGCTCGTGCGGACTCGCCTTGACGTGTCCCCCATTCCGCCCCGTCGCACCGGCACACAAACTCCTCGCCTCAAGCACCACAACCCTCGGTCCCTTCTTCTCCCCTTCTTCTCCATCCGATGCGCCTGCGGCGGTATACAGACTCCTAGCCACCGCGGCCCCCGTAATCCCGCTCCCGATAATAACAACATCCGCCTCCGACGGCAGCTTTTGCGACTGCGCGTCCGCCAGCTCCGGGAACGGCGGGTCGTCGAGCCAGTACGGGCTCGAAGGGGTCGCGTGCGGCAGGCCCGGCGGGGCGTTGACGCGGGCTAGGAGGGCTTGGTATGTCTTGTTCAGGTCCAGGAGGAGCTTCGCGACGGCGCCGACGGTTTTTGTTGCGCCGCGGAGGGCGGAGAGGACGGAGCCCATTATTCTTTGTGATTTTTCTTCTTCACTATCTTGAGGCGAAGCAGGAATGAAAATGATACTTTTTGAACTTGTTCGTGACGGAAGCGAGTCGAGCATGCGACCATATGTTGTAATCTCTTGGTGGCCCACTTCTTTTGGTACTACTACCCAAAGACAAACCTCCTACTGGGACTTGAATGAGCTGAGTATATGGATGGGAGCACTGATCAAGTTCGTCATGAGATATTGGATGAAACCAGCATAGCCATGTGTCCAAGTGTGCCGGCAAAGAGCATCCCTTCCAATATTATACTTCGATCGACGTCGGAAGCTTACATAAGACACCCGGACCTCAAGCGGCCGGCAACCCGGCAACTCGGAAACAGGACGCAAAGAGTGAGAGAGGACCGTGGCCGTGGCGTTTACTTAACTTTCCCCCCATCACCTGGACTCAGTACTATCATTGGAACACAAAAGGCCATTGGATCAGTTCAGGAGGGAAGTACGGTAAAAGATTTCTACTCATTTTGTCTACCTTGACGTCTAAACCTAACCCCAAAAGGCAACACAAGAAACGCAAACGCCTTCACACCCCCCTCACCAATACTTCGCATCACAGCATTCCTCATCAGCAACGCCCACGTCGGACGTCAGATACGGCACAAGTCTGCAGCAGCCACCACTGAAGCTCACTCGAGAGAGACAGAGAAAACAGAATGAAAGTACAAAACATCTCAGTTGCCTTGAAATCTGTATTTGTGACGCCGAACCGATGCCGGGTATGTTGTCAAATGCCGTCCCTGACTCCGCCGAACCCCAAGTCCCATTCCATTCCATAAAAGCCACACACACCCGATCCAGAATAATAAAAATAATTTCCCAAATTATCAACATGAAGAAAGAGACACTTTCTCCCCTCTCCCTCTTCCCCTAAATCATTCGCTGACAGACCCCTCCTCATCCGAGACGTGGTCGATGTCAATGTCATCAACATCCATACTGTGACCTCGTCTGTGACAATCCGGACCCATCTCAGCACGGATATCCTTCTGGATCTTGAGGAAATATTTCCTCAACGTTCGAAGACCTCGGAGGAAGCCACGGTCCGGCTCATTGGGATGCCGCGGCGGACACGGCTTTCCCTCTGCAAGGTCGCCCTTAGTCAGGCTATTTGCAAAGTCGGCAATCTTGAAGTCGATGCCGCGCTTCTTCTTCTGCTTCTTCTTCTCGCGCAACGCCGACGTCTCCTCCGTGTCGGTTGCAAAGTCAGTCGTAGAATCGTCAACGACTGTATCGTATTCATTACCCTCGCTGGTCGTGTCGCCATCGTAAAACATGAGGAGACTGGCGGCGTAGAATCGGTAGCCGTCCAGTCCTCGGACGATCGACTCGAGGTGGTCCAGCTTTTGCAGGATAGTCGGAATGTGTCGCAGGATGCTCGAGTAGTCGACGCCATCGTACAAGAATCGCGTCAAAGCGTCCTGGAACTCCTGGCCGGCTTTGAGATCACGTCCAAAGTACTTGTCCTTAAAGACGTAGCTCTGACTCTTGACATCCCAGACTTGAAGTCCGCATACACGCACGCCGAGTTCACGCGAGGTTGTCCTGGCACACTTGCCCTGCTGCGACTTTTGTTTCTTGGGCGTGGCCTCTACGCCGTACTGTCTGGTGCCCATCTTGAGGTCCATGATACAAGGCCGCTTCATGCCTGCCGTGAGATCTTCCAAAAGGAGGAAGTACTCGACGCGGGAGTCTCTTTGCGTTTGCGCTTCCTTCGGATTCACAGGTCGCGGGATTCTGCGGAACTCTTGGATAGGGCTAGGCACCTCGGACGGAACAGTTGACGCATACGTAGAGTACTCAGCTTCGGTCGGGACGTCGGCTTGAGATGCATCGGCAGCAGGCACTGGGAGACTCAGTTCTTTCGCGGCACCTTCACTGGCATTTGTGCCATTCGTGCTTGGCGCTTCGATCATGGGCGAGTTCACTTGGGACGTGATGAGGGACTGCCCGCCTTCGTCTTCACCTCTATAACCAGCGTCATCCGCCTCTTCCCAGTACTTGAGATGTCCTCTAGACTCCGTCACTGTTCGTGGCTTCCGTCGGAGGCCTGTTCCAGAGTAACGTCTCTTCTTCTTTTGAGCAATAATCTTGTCTGCAAGAGTTTCCGGCTCCGGTGCACTGGTACCAGTCACGTCCTTGACATCGCTATCTTCGGCTTCTGCCTCGGCAGCCTCGAGATGGCTCGGGCGCTCCATGGCAATGCTCTCTGTGGGAGGGGGCGAGGAGCTGCTTGGCCGAAGCGGGCTAGGCTTTTGAGGTGCGTGACCTTCTACGGCAGACGGATCCTGTCTGCGCACCAAGTCGGGTACGGAGCTAGCTGGCCTCAATGTCGGCTGCTTACGAAAAGCCATCGACTTTTGGTGTGGGCGGCGGTGCTTGTGGATCGGAATTGGCTGCTTCAAGAAGACGTCGTTGAACACCTCATTGCGCAGCCGCTTGTTAACGGTGGTTGCACCCCAGCTATTCGCGTGCCTGTCATCCAGGCTCGGCCTTGTTGGAGATGCCATTTTGCTCTGCTCAGGGTTGTCCGGAAGACCTGCAGATGAGGTGCTTCGGCCTCGAGGCGGCATGACTACTGGAGGAGGCGTTGGTTGCAGCAGATTCCGCGGCAGGATATGCCAGTTGTCGTCAAAGGTCACCGTCGGTATTGGCTCGGGCGCGGAAGAAAGTGATTGGCTAATGATGCGGCGGTGCTCCTGGCTCGGCTGAGACGCGCCGTTGGATCCATTCGACTTCGTCGCGTCCGCTGACGCCATGACACCAATCTCTCCGGTCGGCTTCCGCTCCAGCAAAGGAGCGTCATCACGCCTGTGGGTCGACTTGCGACGGGTTTGCTTGTGAAAAGTCACGTTCAGGACACCGATGTACCGTGGGAGAAATGAGAGCAAATCAGGATGATCCTGTTCCACATTTTCGTAAAACTCATTCTCCCGATTATTGAGCTGTTTGCAGACAGCTCTCTTCGAAAAACGCCAAAGTGTGGTGTGACCGCCAACCTGATGCTTGTAGGGGATGAGTTCGATGGCCTCGAGAGGCTCTTTCTGCTCGACTTGATGATGGTGCGCGTGGTCATCAATGTGTGCAGGGATGTGCTTCGGCGTCGGCGGCTCCGGCTCTTCTTCAGCCGTCACGTCCTTAATAGTGCCCGGTTGAACCTCGCGTAAGGTAATGTTTGGCTCGCCGGGTAGACGCTTCGGCTTCGACTTGGAAGGGGTTTCGGGAGGCTGGTCAGGAGAGAGCAGCTCCTCCTCGGGCTCGGGCTCATCGGCCTTCACCAGCCAAGGGTGAAAGTCCTCGGCTCTGGCTTTCGATATGGTGCGACCGGGCGTCTGTCTCGGTTTCGCAACGTCTCTCTCGCGTTCTGCAGCCTCTTCCAAGCCGGGGTGTGGTACAAACACAGCTGAAGAAATTTTTTCCTCGGAAGACTCGTCTCCCTCCTCGTGGCTTTCTCCAGGGTCGCTGCTGTCGGCTGACAGACGTCGGGTCTCAACCGCTCCGGATTCTTCAATCGAGGGTAGCGAGGCGTCGCCCTCTTTCTCTCCATTCGCAGGAACGGACGTGTTGCTGGCCGACCTAGCGCCATCGGTATCCACCTTGTGGAAAATGTCGCCATTGACCTTCCTTAACCCAAAGTAATCTTGAGTCGGCGAGTCGGTCAAGATGGGGGTCTCACCAGCCTGAGGCGACTGAAGAGGGAAAGTCTTGACTCTTTCTAGTTGCTTTGGCACCCAATCCTTCTTGTCGAGAATTCTAGGCGAGGGCTGAGCACTGGCAGCTTTGGCGAAATCTTCAATGGCAATGTCTGAAGAGAGCGGCTCCTGTGAATCTGAGCTCAGAGAGGGCTTCTCCTTGGGTCGCTGGTCCTTTCTGCGTCCTGGCGTCTTCTCCTCTTTGGGCAATCCCTCTCGGAAGAATCGTAGGCTGTAGCTAGCCTTTCGGCTGCGAGCGTTGGGTTCGGCACCAATCATGGCTTCGTGAACGGACTTCTCCACTTGGCCATCTTCTTGTCCGTCGATGGCCTCGCTCGACCCAATCGACCATATCTTCTCGGGTCCAACGGAGAAGCGTTGCTCCAGTTTCTTCGGTCGGCCTTCAAGCACGGTAGTGTTATCCTGGTGTAGTTTCTGGTCCATTTGAGCGACTGAACTGAGAGATCCCTCTGGACTGGTGGAGTGAGAGTGAGCTCTGCTTTTCCGGAGGCCTCCCTGTGCTCGCGTGTCCGGATCAACCCGCTCCAGGGAGGAACCCCTGCCACGAGGCGAGCGCGTGCTCTTGAGAAAGTCGCGGTGATCCAGCAGCATTGCTCGAATACCCTGAAAACTGGCCATATCGTAGGTGGGCGATGTCATTATCTCCATGTCGGCGTCGGGGGTATGAACAGCAGCGGTCTGTGTAGTAATGTCGGAAGGGGGTACGATGCCGGGTTGAGGAGCGCTTCGGGGAGTTACTGAGGCGCCATGGCCGGGAAGAGAGGGAACATTGCGGAGGTCGTCGACGGCAAGAGGATCCAGGCCAGCAGTAGCAGAGGACGGGTTGGGGTTTGAGTGTGCGTTGGAAGGGACGAAGTCGGCGGTAGGCGAAGGCAGCGAGCGGGTGGAAAGCTGGCTGGAGGGTTGCGGTGTTTGGTCTTGGTGGGAATGTGTTCTCGAAGGGATGCCGCGAGCTGAGGCGAGGGCTTGGGTTAGCAAGGACGGACCGGACTGCCTCGGGAGGGCAGCAGGGCCTCGGGGCTTTTTAATATTCGGGTCGACATGGCTCGAGACATCCTGCTGGTGCTGGGTGACAGCGGCCGTGGCAGGGGGTGGATCTGCAGCTTGGGCTAGGGGGGTGTCTAGAACTTGAAGTGATTGCGGAGGGACTTGAGGCAGAGTTTGGTGTTGGAGAGCGGCGGCGGCAGTAGGAGCAGGAGCAGCGACCGGGGCAGCAGCAAGACCAGCATCAGTAACAGGCTCGGTACCAGGTTCGTCGAGACCAGTCGGATTGGCAGCTGGATCTCTCGGACTGGGACTTTGACTGGACTTGGGACTAGAGATGATGGGGGCGGAAGCGGAGGCGGAACTGGGAGTGGACGACGACGACGACGACAAATGCGCGGAGCTCACCAGGGTCGCGGGTGCGGCATTTTCGGCGTTACGAGGCGGGCTGGACATGAGGGAAACATCTGGCGAGAGTCTGGACGATATGGGAGGATTTGGTCGCCGATTGTTTCTGGGGCGGCAGAAGGGATAGAGAGCGGCGTGGTTGCGTCTCCTACGTGGTGTGGTGAATGAGTGAGTGACGGAAGTGTGTGTGTGTGGGAGGTTCGGCAAGGTGTAAGAATGGGGGAAATGGAAAGGAACGTCACGACATGCGGCGGTAGGCGAGAGGAAAGAGTAAAGTGGGCGGGCTGGGAAAAAGGTGTGGGCGCAGGATTGGGCAGGACAGTGGCAAGGAGGGAGCGAGCGAGTGACCAGAGAGCCCAGCGCACAGCGCCCAGAGGCCCAGAGGGGGAACGGGACAGGACAGGGCAGGGCAGGCCAGGGGCCCGGGGTCGTGACGAGAGGCCGGGGGTGTACAAGTTACCTACAAGGTGCTTGAGTTTAGGTTAGGTACCTTGGTTCTCACCTCAGTTGCTCACCTCACCTACCTTACGGATACCGTACGGATAGGCAGGTCAAGGTAGGCTCGGTTCAAGGAAAGTTAAGGAGTCCGCTCGAGTTAGTGAGTACTCGAGTGAGTGAATGAGCGAGTGGTGAGGGTGGGTGCCGGTAGTGACTGGCGACGACAGTGATGCATGTATGAGTGTGATACGGAGTAGAGCCAGTGAGATACTGAATGAATGCCAGGGCCAATGCGATGCGATGCGCTGCGATGCGTCTGTGAGCGGTGGAGGTGAGTGGGCCTTGCTGCTGCCCGGTGGGCTGAGTACCGCAAGGTAAGTGGATGTCAAATCTCATGAGTTCTGGGTCTCGATCTCATGAGACTGGGCAGTACGATCCATCACCGATGACTTACTTATGGATGATTACGGAGTATCTGGCACCAGTACGATGTCAGATAAGTTGAGGTATCTCCTCACGTCGGGGTTGATGAGTGAGGGGATGAAAATGTGCGTGAGAGTAAGTGAGTGTGTGTGTGTGTGTGTCATGGAGGGGCAAACACACCATGACCATCACGTTCAGGGCAGCTTAAAATGCAGGTAGCCTCCCGGCCAAATTGTGAGCGACGATACTTCCGACTGTGCTGTAGAAAAAGGTAGCCTCTTATCCTAGGCTGCTCACTTGACATCGTCATTATCGAAAGCGGGAGGTCCCAGTAGAGAGCGCATGTTGGGGTTTGGGGTTTGGGGTTCGCACCTTTTTTTGCTGATAACAGCGGGGGCCAAAGTTCTAGCAGAAAGACGGCGCGACGCCTCGGAGCGGAGGAGTGGACGTAACGAGCAGGGATGTCCAGGGTCCTGGCGTCCCTGATAGGGAGGCCAAGACAATCTATACGTACACAGCGCGGTCACAAGCGAGATACTTCTGAATGAGGGGCTCACCAGGCGGAAAACAAAGTACCGAGGATAAGGACGCAACTTCTCGAGATGGCATCCATGTACACTTTCCCAGCAAATGCACGTGAAAAGTACTTCTGCCACTCCCACGTGTGGAAAGTAGTGGCACCTGGGGGAGGAAACATTTACGATGGGAAAGAACCACTCAGAACTCCCAACTTTCCACTCTTTTGATCCCAAAGTTGCAAATGGAAGCCATCCGTAACACATCTAATAAAGTAGCCACGTAGTGTACTCCGCACTTGCCTTGAATCCGGTCAGCTCAAGCATCGAGATAATCCCTTGGGATCAGCTCCCGTCGGCGCGGCAGCGGATGTCAACCCAATTTCTGACATCAACACCACCTTGAGTCAACCCTCCCTCAACATCGCTTCCCAACATCATACATGACACCACACATCCAAGTGTGTAACTGCGGCCTTCATGAACGGCTCGGTTACTCAAATAATGCGATTTCCTTATCTATGCACCACGTTACTAACACCGCCAGCACGCAGGCAAACAAGTATCCGAAGCATCGGCTACGACACACTCTATCTTCTCTAATACGGAGTGTTCCACTCACAGCGCATCGCATCGCATCGCATCGCATCGCAACAAGAATAACACCGTCGCCTCTACCAAGTACGGGTACCCGAGCTGTCACCTGGCTTTGCGCATGCCGCTAAGTCAATCGAAACATGGCCATCCCCCGTCGCTCGCGTTCCCACGGCTGCGGGCGCCCCTGCGCGACCCTAGTCGCTTCCACTATCAACCCAGCAGCCCTTCGTCTAAACCCCGCTTGTACGGTGTGTGACGCCGTCCACGGGACTGCTAACTTGGCTCCCGGAGCCCTCCCAGTGGCTCGTCTTAAACACCTCCAGCTACTGTACACTACGAGTACAAACCTCAAAACTCACCAGCGCCAGGGACATTGCTAGCCAGCCCGGAATCGTTCCTAGGTTTTTACGTCGTCCCTGGCCCAATCCAATCCTGACTACCAAAAGTCAAGACTGCCAAACACCACACACTACTTGACCGCATGGAGCCAACGGAGGGCTTGGGTCTTGGGCCTAAACGCCAAAACGGTTGGAGAAGCCCTGGCTAGCATCAGCCAGCAGCAGGTATCCCTCCCTCCACCCACGGGCCACAAAGAAAGAGGAGCCGAACCTTCGTCCCTTCAGCCATTGGGATCATCAACCGGCTGACCTCCGCCTGCCTGCATCTTGCCTGGAGCCTACCCTGCGACTCTTAAACGACAGCCTCACCCAACGTCTCGAAGAGCCTTTGTCCTAGGTCTAGGTCACTGGAACCACTATTACCCAAGGGTCATCGACGAACTGTACTGCAAAACGACTGGGGCTGCCGCCATGATGTAAGCAGTGACACTGCGTACTACAGGTGTCTGGACACGACAGTATCTCGGGTCCGTTCCCCGGCTTAGCAGCATCTCAGACCGCAATGTACACCGCGCCATGCCGGAACAGCTGGGGGTTTTCGAATTTCTACCTTCTCCCTTTCACCGACACGACAAATTTGCCCGGCCGCTGATCCCGAAACTTCCAGAGAGCACGTTGTCGTTTCCCTTGATTCTACAGGCCCGTCTCGAGAGCCACAGTTCTCGGTGTCTCGCCCACCGGAATTTGATGTATCAGACGAGTGCTTGATCGCTTGGTCGCGCAAAAGGATGGCGGCACAAGTGAGAGAGAGTGTTGGCATGCTGCTCAGATGGCGGAATAGATACTCGGGTCTTTGGCATACGCGGACTATCAGTTCCATCCAAGCAGAAGCAGACGCCAGAAGCAGAGCCGAACCAGAACCACCTAGCGTCTATCAGCACCCTTGATAATCCTTTTTGCCGGACCCCCTGATGTTTCCCCAGGATGCCACACATCGCCGGTACGGGCCAACCCTTCGACCACTGGCTAGCGTCCCTGTCCCAGGGCTGCTTGCTAGTCCTCTCCTCGCTTGTTTTGTCCGGTGTCCGGGTTGCTGACCGGGCCTGAACATGGTTCCATCCGTCACCCGCCAAGAGCAAATGAATGGAAGCCTTTTTCCAGCAGGTGTGGTTACACCGCGGCACGTCCTGAAGAGCATGCCCTGCTGGCATTGAAAAGAACAAGTCGTCCATTTCTCCCATTAGACAGACGGACGACCAACCCATCGGCACGTCCCTATATCGTTAGCCATCCAGGTGTCGTTGAGTTAGTGGACAGTTGGATCCGCTTTCGCAGCACCACTATCGCAAATGTTCCTCAGCGTCATGGCATTAGTCAATCAAGTACACCACCAACCCATCACCAAAGACAAACCACGTTGAAATTGAGGCCGTGATCGGTTCCATTGGGTCATTGGCAATCTCTCTCGGAGTAGCGTCAACCCTGTGTATCTGCAAGGTTCATAAACCCGGACCCGGCCCCGGCCACTCGCCTCGATTTCAATATCATTTCTCCTTGTTTCGTCGGTCTGCGGAATAGTTTTACCGCCAAAGGCAGTCGAGACGGGACGGAGCGTTTATCTGCGGTCTAAGCCAAACGCACCTTGCTTTTCTGACACGTCTCAAAATGCCCTTTGCAGATGCCAATGTTTTTGGGGTTCTATCAGCTCGAGGGGGTCCCATTCCCCGTCCCCGGAAGTCTGGATGAACAAGCTTGCGCCAAGCCCAGCCCGCAACTTATCTGCCAGACCTCCAATGGACCCTCCGTCGCCAATCATCCAACAACGTGCTCGTCAGACCGCCTCGCAACAGCCCAACCAAGACATCAACCCAAGTTACCCAACACATCGCCCACGCCTTTACTTGCTTTCGCTCTCGCCTTGAAAAGACAGCCGCTCAAAGTTGTTCAAATCTATGCACTGAAATATCCTGCCTTGGCTATGAGCAAAGCCCGGCCACGCCATGCGTGCACTTACATGGCAAATAGGAAAAGCTTGGAAGACCCGCGTGGTACTCTGGTATGATCGGCCGGGTACAGAGTACGCTGCATGATAGCCGCGCCAAAGATGGTACTCTGTTCAGACGGATTGATATTGTCTGACCTCGTGGCAATCAATGTGTGTTTCCCGCAATCGTACAAGATTGCGTGCTTCTGGCGTCTTGGTTGTGCACTTGCCGCAGAGGGCTCTGGGGCGTAATACTAACGATTCGGCTTGACTTGCCTCAAGACAAAGTTGGGTCCTTTTCTTCACCCGGACGTACACAGGTCAGATTCTACTTGCCTTGTTGCTACTGGGCACTTGGAGACTAGAACTCAGTTCGTATAGCCTTGACAAGGGGTTGGCCCGGGTGAGCTCAAGCCTCGGTGGCGCCTCAGTCTTGAATCCTATCAACCCAACCACGTGAAAAAAGCATAGCCTGTGAGAGATGCCCGGCGTCACGGCACCTCATCTTACCACAGCTTTGCACTTTTCCCCTGAGGCTCTGCCGGAAACCATATTCCCTTCCCCGGATTGCTAGGGAGGCGCAGCCTGCTTCACATCGCCACCGGTCCTGTGGCCCTGAAATGTTCCTGTCGATCGCTCTGAAACCCCAATTCAGGGGCATGGTCCTGCTCTGACACTATCCGTACACCGGGTAAAGGTGGATGACAAACATACATAGGAGACTCGAAAGTGAAGACAAATTTGATCATAGGATCAACGACGACCTCGTGGAGCTTCACGTCCCAATGATACGGGCCACATGGGGCCCGGTAACCGAAGGTGCCATACGGAGTACACGCACGCCCCCAGACGTCCGGCCGGACATGGGACGATGGAATCTTTCTTTTTGAGAGGAGTCCGGGCGCGGCTGCACTGAGGATGGCATTGACCTTCACGGGTTCCTCATTTCTTGTGTTCTTATCCAAAGAGAGATCGGGGATCCGCCATGTGGTTCATCGTTCGGAAACCTACCTCCTGCTATGGTAGGTAGTTGTACTCAGGGCACTGGCTCACCGCGAGTGTTGAGATCCTTGAACCTTGGAGACGGTGAGTCGGTGAGCCCGGGGGGGGGGGGGGCTGTAGCTGCTGCTAATGGATGGGTACGGTTAAGGCTTCCGGAACTCTGGGGATGGGAACCCGGAAGGAGACACCGAGAGGAGGATACTTGTGAAAGGAGGTAATTAGATGTGTTGTCTCAATGACAAGCTGCCTCTTGATGTGCAGTAGCTTTTCCGGTGTATATCATCCACGTGGGTACCTGGGGCTCTTTTGATGGGAAACCGGGGATCTATCCAGTCGGACTGCGACCTGCGCGACACGTTTAGATAAATCCTTGCTTGTGGTGATCGTCTGTTATAGAAGTTGTGGGCCGTGGGTCGAAGCTCATTGCGTTGGGGGTCCAGATGACTGGGTATGGGAATGAGCTCGTTTATTTGGGTGTTGTTGCTGGGAAGGTACCGCCTCCGATGTCCTTTGTTCTGTGATGACTTGTTTGATGTGCGGATAGCATGTACCTGGTGGGAAATATGCAAGGCTCCGTCGAGGCTGGAGTAAATGCTGCACTTTGTCAGAGTTCCAAGTCATTCCTCGGGTTTCTGGTTTCAGGTTTCGAAGAAGTCAAACTCCATGGTGCTACATTATCTATCTCGTTTATCCCGTTCTTGATAGCCTTCTGCTCAATTGTCGTAGCAAAGACTCATAATATCTCGAGAATATCGGGGACAGGCTATAACGAGTGGTAGCAAGACGCCTGGCAACTTCGATCTCATGGGTTATTGATCATTGGAAAGCGATCTCAGCTACATACTCGTAGGCCGCCTTCAGAACCTTGAGTCATCAACGCAAAGGTTGGGATCAGTTTCTGGTAACGAAAGTGGGAGCCAGTCTCGCCGGCTTCGAGTATCGTCCAAAGGGGGATCAGAATTGTAAGATGTTGTAGGGAGTATGCTCTTTTCGAGTTGTGTTAAAGTAGGGGCTTCTACTGCTATGGTGAATAAGCATTATCGGGCAGGTGCGATAAGTAGACTGGTGATAGAATCACTGAGACTTGGTTGTCTTGACGCATGCTTACGTTTGATGAGATGCGTTAGCTCGGCACCTCACCCGAGGTGTGTCCTTACTCAGTGGTAATCATGTAGCCCCGGCAGCTTGCGATATCTGGCTAAAGGGATAGTGAGATGGCTGAATTCCCTGCATCTCAAGACTCTGACGAACCACAGGCAATGTGCTTGCTTATGGTTCTCAATATCTTACCTTGACGGGGGCGGAGTGTATTTAAGTCCTGGGAATCTCGACTAGGAGAATAAGAATCAAAGACTAGAGGCATTACACTTTGCATGAGGTGTGTCCCCTTTGAAACATCGCTTACCAGAGAACCATAAACGTAGCTCAGGTTTTCATATCGTTGTTGAGTATGAACCATTCATAAACGAGTGGTTTGAAAGCCAGGAATCGACGACGAGTGGGTGAGAGCTTTGGTTTTAACCTGGACTTTGAAGACTGACGTCAATGAAACCATTTTGAGAGGTCGACTTGAGATTGAGACAATGTCGGTGGTGTTGGGCGTCGTGTTCGAAGCAGTGAGCTCCTGGCATGCAGCATGGAGTGGGACGGCAGCATGTGATTTGTCGACGGCAGGATCAGTATAGCAGCATAAATTGCTCGACGAAACTGCACCTGGATTGGGGATTGTCAGATTGTAAGTCATTAGGGAGTTGAGTATGCTTGAGACCGAGCTTTCATCTGCAATCCTGGGAGAGAGAAAGGAGCCTGACCTCAGCCTATGCTTCATGTTATCCAGAATCTGAGCTTGACTCTCGATCTCTGTTCGTTGGAAGGAGTACTTGTTGTATTGTCTGCAGTGGGGAATTGATAACTTCAATCACAAACTTTAGATTACCGGAAAATCTGCTACATGGGCCTAAGTAAGAGATGGTTTTGTTAGTAAACAGTGGACTGTGGATTTGATTTTATGGCCTTTTAGTTCATACTGAAGCTCATGCATGTCCCGGTGGCTTCTGCCTCTAGTGATACCTTTGAGCGGGCAAGGTACTTCGTCTCGATAAGTTTTCAACTACTAATTAGAATTGGTGGACATTGACGTCTATATCGAGTTTATGAAGAGTCGAAATAAAGAGCCGGAAAGAAAACGCATCTGTTGCTAATATAACCATTCTTGAATAGAATAAGGTTTGAAGTTGCGGTTGTTGATAAGGTGAAACCTTGGATAAACGCGCAATCATGATCAGAGCTCTAAAGTTGATGTTGTCAATGGGCAATGCTTGCGTCACGCACTGGATTCTTCCCGAGGTACCTTTATGGAATGAGGAAAAGGTAACCGTTGTCTGCTCAGAGATCGATAATCCCAATGATGTAAACCGTATCGGACTGAAGGAGAACGCGTTTAGAGCCCTCAGCTGACTGGCACCCAAACGGCAAATGTGTCGAAACTTTGGGCAGTAACTCTCCGGTCATACCATTTAGTCTTCCCAGAATTAGCCGCGCCGCGTACAGATACGAGACGGGCCATAGAGAAGGGGCTAGATCTTCGAGTGTCAAGTTGGTAAACTTATTTTGGGTCGAATCCCCTGTGAAGGGTGCCGACGCGATGTGCCGCAGAAGGCACGCGGCGTCAACCGCACCCGTCCATACGGATTTTAGGTTCATCTCTTCTCGTCCCGACGGTGAGGCTCCGAGATAAAGCCTCTCGAAAGTCCATGTCAAACCCCGCTAGTTATAGACCTTCCGAGACCGAGATCCTCCTCGAACTGCTCGACTTTGACAACCCCGCCCCCACCGTTCCGTGGCTTTCAGAGGTCTGGATACCAGAGGTAGAAGAACTCTCCGCACCCAGTGACATGGCGACCGATTCAGAAGCTGATAAACGGCAGTGGTAGACTGAAGCAAACGGCCCGTCGGCCCGTTGATTGCAATAGCCGAGCTCGAGAAAGGCATCTCTACAGCCGTCGACAGGGTTGAAGACTCATGTACGGCCCGATCGCTCCAAATGCCAACTCCCCTCCCTGGGAGCAGACGTGAACGTCAAGTCAAACACAGACGAACCATAGGATTCGCCTCAAAGCTACTGGCAGCAACTACACATGAGGCTCCTAGAGACACTCGAATTTCGGCCTCATTGGGTAGCCAAAGCCCATCGCTAACCGGGTATGGGTTCCTCGGGGACACTCAACGTGTTTGACAGCACCTTGAAGTCGCCGTCCAACTTGCCATATTTCGAGCTGAGCTGGTCGCCGTTAAGCACCGTCGGGGCGCTCAACGTACTTCTCGGCTTCCTCGTCATCGGTATCACATCCTTCTCCAAGGTCGCCGTCGTTCCCATCGTCTCCTCGGCGGCGGGAGCTATCGCGAACGGGCTGTGCTATTATGCCTACTACGACGAGACGTACTACCCTCTCGAAAGGAAAGCAGTCGTCGCGGCCTTTGGGGATTTCTTCTGGATGGTAAGCAAGGGATGCCGAGAATGGGCGTGGGAGCTCAATGCAGATGACTTACACGAGACCAACAGATTCAAGAAGCCGGCCTCCCCTTCTATAGCTACATCATCCTCCGCAACATCCTACGCGGCACCCGCCGCAAAATCTTCACCACGGTCTTCTGGCTCGCCCTCTTCGCCGTCCTCGTCGTCCGCGTCCTCATCATCGTCTTCCGCGTCGAGCACATCCTCCGCGCCGACGGCAGCCTGCAGAGCCTCATCAACGGCCTGCACATTGGCTACTTTTGCCCGCTCGCCATGACGGAATGCGTGAGCGCCTACTTCCTCCTCGGCGCGTTCGCGGAAGCGCGGGCGGCGTCGGCGCAGGCGGGGCTCCGGATCGGATTCGTGCGGTATCTGGTGCGGAGCACCGAGGTCCGGCTCGCGACGCTGGCGGTGACGGGGGTCATGAGGACCGTTACGCACTCGTTGAATATATCGCAGAGTAATCCCGTCACGAGCTACGCGGATCGGGTGGCGTATACGCTGGAGTGCTTCTTCCCGGTCATTATGTAGTGAGTTCGCCCTCTCCCTCCTTTGGAAGTGTTTGGCAGTAGCTTTTGGGTGACTGGGTGCTGATTTGGCTGGGCAGTGTTGACTTGCTAGCATCGAGGCTACAGTACTCAGTGCAGACGCGTGGATTTTCTTTTGCAAGCGATCAGGCTCTCCGTTGCTTGGATTCAAGGGCGAAGATAGAGGACTAGTAAGCCGCAAAGTGCTTCACGTCTACAAATTCAAGACAGAAACCTCTGCGTTGGGTTCTGAGAGGTGTTCCGATGAAAGCTTGCGAGCACTCCAGAGGCATCGTGAAATGTAGATGACTTCGACCACATGACCTATCTTGCAAACGGCCAAGTGATCTTTCACAGCAGAAGTTGCACGAGTATCAAGTTACTAATTGGATAACATTTGACAAAGGTCTAGTCTTTGCTGAAGACGGAACCGCTAAGTATAGTAAACTGACTGAGTAGCAACTACCTGTTTGTCGTAGAGTAAGTAAAGCAAAGCAGTTGTTCCACCCATGATGTGGTATTTTGTCATGACCCCAAACACCTCGCTAGTATAATAATTCGCATAACGACGCCGCTTGCGCAGTTGCTCGTTGCTTGCATCCGAACACAGTAATATATGATGCATCGTCCACGTCATCTCCTTTGATCACAAACTCTCAATCCCAAACTCCTGCGTCCATCATCCCGTCAAAAGTAAAGCCCCCTGTGTAGCTGTTGCTTGTAGGCTGGCTTGTTCGCTGCTGTTGCTGTTTCTCAACCTGCTTCTGCTCTTCTTCCTTGGCTCTCGCGAGATCAGCTTCGACATCGACCATTTCGATAAACTCGTTAAGATTACGAAGCACGTCGTCAACATCATCGACGGCTGACTCTTGCGTGTCGGCATTGTCTTGCGCCAGTGGGGCCTCGTCGACATGTACGAAGGCCACTGGGGCTGGAGGTGCTCGGAAGGAGTCAGCAGAGACAAAAGCCTCTGCCATGGCCATTGGGCCCGGGCTTTGCAACACTTGCTGAGATGCCGAGGGCAAGAGATGGTGATGGAGCCTTTTTCGAAGGGACACAGCTTGGAAGTGTTTTTTATACTGATCGTCTTCGCCGGTTGGCAAATCAGCTACTGCGGTTTCTGGCGGCGGCGAAGCAGCTCTTTGCGTTGTAGGCGTGTGAGGATTGCGGCTCTCCATAGATTCTTCGCCTTCGACTTCGTTGGGCAGTAAAGCCCATCTGACCCTCTTGACAGACTTTTGTACGCTTTCCCATGGATTGTTGGTTGTAGCGGCGATGAGGTTCTGCGTACTAGGCAAGTGACCGCCACTGAGGCGAGTCTTGTTGAGCCGCCGACGTGGCTTTTCGGGCGACGGGGACAGAAAGTTCGCAAAGGACTTGATAGAAAAGATGGGCTCAGGCGAAACTGGCTCTGAGGTGTCGGCGTTGTCGGGCTGTTCAATAGTGACAGCCGGACCTGTAGGCGTCATCGCAGCGGTGGGAGCAAGCGGAGAAGGCGAAGTTGGTTCGGCAACATTAAAGAGCTTTGACATAAGAGCTTCTTGAGCAGCTTGGCGCAATTTGGTCGGGCTAGCCGTCCAAGGACTCTGGCAGCTTGGGTCAATGGTACTCGTTGCATCACTGTTCCTCGGCTGTTGTTGCTGCTGAGACTGAGCAATGACTGGCACGTCCATGTTCCACGGGCTCTGTTGTGAAGCTGGTACGGCGGGACTGCTGAGAAGATTGGCTGCGTCCACCAATCTATCAGCAGTGCGTGCTGGGGGTCGCTCAACTATTCGATCAGGCGTTCCATCAACAGACACAGAAGTTTCTACAACTGACGCAGTGAATGGTATTGCCGGTGTCCGCGAAGCGTTGGGGCCTTCAGCAGTGAACGTGTTGACACTAGTCAGTTGTTCATGGCTCTGGCCAGTGGTGCTTGGCCGACGAGGAGTACGCGGGATGATGAATTGGCTCAGCTTCGACCAGGGGCTTTGAGGGAAGAGATTCGGTAGTATGCCCGCGAACGAGCTGGAGGTTTGGCTTGCTGGTTCCTTTGGTGAAGTGGCCTGGATTTCTGGCGTCGGCGGTTGTGGCACTGGGCTTGCTTCTTTCGGTGCCAAAATCTCTTCTTGATCTTGTGATGCAGCAATGGCCATAACCGTCGGTTCTTGGCTCGATGTCAAATCCGCGATTCCTGCTGCTGCGGCCGTCTCAACTGGCAGATGCTGATCAAGGTCCTCAACCATTTCTGAGATTTCGCCATCCGTCGTTTTCGTGGGGCACACGTCGGTTTCCATCGCATCGAGGGCTATTTCACTGCCCAGGGGCTTGGACATAGACTCGCCGCTCTCTCCTCTTTGCACTGTATCTTTCCCTGGGGAATGTTGATCTCCACCTTCCTCGCTGAATCCTGGGGAAGTAGCTTTAGTGTCGTCTGCCATGCAAGTGTCACCCTCCAAATCTTGGACATCGCCTTGGGAGTCGCTCTCGATCGAAGAAGTGGAAGCAGCGGAAGAAACTTGGCCAAATGACGTTCTCTTCAAGGGGCTTGAGGTCAAGGTATTGATGGCATGGTTCCTCGGCCTTGCACGGAATAAGAAACTTTCGTCCTGCTGCGTCTCGAATTCACCCCGTTCCTCTTCCTTGACCACAGTGACAACACTGCTGGGAGGAGCATCGTCTCCAGTCTTAACCACTGCCTTCCTATTGGACTGGGGAGTCTGGATAGGGGTGCTCAGCGGCGCTGGTATCTCATCTTGTGCAGCACTGGCGTATTTGTTGAATATTTGTGAGAGTTGTTGCTGGTGCGAGCGACTGGCACTTGAGTTCAAGGCCTTGCGCGGGGTTTGTGGGTTTATTTGAGAGCTCTCCAAGCTTGCAGTCTCATCCTCCATGGCAGCGTCCACTTGTTTCTGCACAACGTTTTGGCTCAGTCGTGCGCTATCCCGCTGGATAGCAGCCGAGTCCTCCCGGTAACTGTTCGTATCCTCTGCCTTTCGTCGTTTGGTGTCTTGCCGCTTCAGCCACTCTGAACCTGTTGACCGTCGCTTACGTTGTGTCTGTGACTGAGGCTGCGAGAGAGAGGCTTCTAGTGACCAAGCAAAATCTTGTGTATCGCTCAAAGATTCCGTAGTATTTCGCCATGCTTCAACTCGTTCTAGTTCCTCTGTTTCCATGAAAGGGTGCGGGCTTAAGTTGGGTTGATCCAGGCTTCGCGGGCTCGGTAGATGGCAAGACGCTGCATCCTCGACATACACTTCTTCTACAATGGTTTCTTCGACTTCCGTGGTGGTTTTGACGACAGCAACTGGAGGTGGTGGCGGGATGGCAGCTGATGTTGGTTTCCGGCTTGATTGCCATGGATTCACCCAACCTTTTGCGCCTGGTCCTTCGAAAGGGCCTCTTAGAACTGTAGAAAGCAGCCTTGGCGTATGTCCCTGCAAAAATCGAGTCGCAGCCTCTTCATATCGACGTCTCCTCTCTTTCAGGCTCTCGAGGTCTTCGTGGTCAAGACTGGCGTACAAGATATCCGATTCATCGTGGGGAGCCTCGCAGTACATCGCTTCGTCGTCCAGTCGCCGGACTCTCCAGCCATCCTCCATATCCATCGTGTTGGTATGAAAAGACTTTTGTCGTAAAAAGTCATGAGCCTTAGGAACGGAACGGGGACGAAGGAGGGGAGAAGTCGGAAGCGCTACGGTCGCATTGGCGCCGGGCGGTGGTCCGGATTGCGGTCGTCTGTCGTTGAAAGGCCAAAGTCACCAGGTCCAGCGCACTGCACAAACATGAATAGACAAAGAGGTCCCATATTGGGCGGGTCGGTGACCGTGCACGTTCACCAGACGACGCGACCCAGCACGAACATCCGCGTCTAGGGCGGGTCTACACGTGATATCGTGTTTAATTGATTTGAATCTCGCGCTCGCCGTGGCTGGAGCACTTGCTGTGGCGCAGGTGATCAGCACAGACCCTGCCTCACTCCAACTTGGACAAGAGGTAGATGCAATAAGAAGATGCAACCCCCCACGACTCGATAGAAGGATTAGCGCCATCGGACGATCGGGGAATTTTGGGTCACGGCCATGGCCCGGCCTGGTTCCATCCAAAGGTTGTGGCGGTTGACACAGCAACCTGGAGCCTGCCAATCAAGCATAACATTGGATTAGTTATGTTTATTCGGGGAAATTCAACACTGAGGGTGGGCTTTTGAGATTGACATAACGCCGGCCCCAAACGCGATCGCTCGACCGCGTTCCCCACGAAACAATACCAACACCTCTTTTTTCCCATATCACGACCAAACGTCACCGCAGGTAGCGGACGCAGCAGAGGCGATTTCGCCAGCAGTCTTTTCGCCATTTTCTTCGGCTTGCCGTTCTGCATTTTATTCATTTGCATTTTCTCCCGCGCGACTTCTGCATTGCAATTGCCCGCGTAAACAGACTTCAATCGCATCCAAGCCACCAAACTTAGCACCCCGCAAACCACAGACCGCGACATCAACTCACGACGACGATCTGCCACCCCCCTCGATGGACTGCTTATAGTCTCGGAAGTCCCTCAACCCCGATCGCATACGCCAACTCACGATGGCTCATGCTTGGCTCGACTCCCTCTCCGAGGATTGGCCCTCGCAAGCTGGATCCGAGACTTCTCCAGCTCAGTTGCCGCCTCTGAAGCCGACAGATAACAACAATACACCAAGCGGGAAAGGATCCGGTAGTCGCATACCTCTCCCCGTCAGTAGGATACGACCTTCGAGTGCTGGAAACAGCGACAAGAGTACTGGTGTCCTCAGCGAACGAAGCACCAATGATATTAATCTTCCACTGTCCCACAGGGGCCCCTCGAAGCTTTCCCGCGAGATCAAGCCCAACGATCAATCACGTCAAACAAGTCGCGCATTCTCAGCCTCAACAAATGGGTCTGTCATTCATAATACTGTACATCATAAATCAATCAGGTCTTCTCCACTGCGAGGAGCCGGCGACACTCCGGAATGGAAGCGCAGGCTAGTGTACGGCGACGTCGCATATGGCGAACAACGAGATCTCTTCTGTTCTGCAGCCACAGGTCTCGAAAACATGTTCAAGCCGCCTTCTCCTCCCCAAGATAATTCCATCGCCGATCAGAGCGTGCGACAAAACACGACAATGCCCTCTAGCCCGCCCTTTTTCCACCGCCAGCACGAGGACCACGGAGATGACGAAGACGAATCAGATGGCAGGAGCCACATGGATCCAAGCCCGAGCCCGAGCCCTCGACCGCGCGCGCCGCACATTACCTACAAGATGACCGACGGCTCTCCCGATCACAGCAATCAAAGCCAACTCAGTCCGCAGCAAGATAATACCTTTGCACAGGAGTCAAGTCTGGCGGCTTCTGTTTCAGGACTTGCACCACCGAACGACGCTTCTAGGAAGACCAGCGGACAGAGTGTCATCCGAAACGAGGATTTTAGTCCGATCGTCCTCACGCTGATGCGCCAGAAGCAGGATGAAGCAAAACAAACTTCCGCCCCCACCGAACTCCCCGTCGACCAGCTCCAGAATCGCCTCGAGAAACTGCGCATTGATCAGATGCTTTTGGACTCACAGGGTGAGCTCAATTTCGATATGGACGGCAGTGTAGAAGAAGGGGACAGCGACAGAGCAGAGACGACCGAGGACTATGCAAGAAAGGGAGGCTTCCTCAACACTCGGCGCGGTGGCCGGTCTGGTGATGGGTCCTTCAGATACAGAGGTCTCAGCCCTGGCATGGGCGTTGACACGTCTGAGATGCTTCCTGAAGAGTCTCTGCAGGCTAGCACACCCAAGCAGTTCCCAAGTGTACGAACGTACTCCCCCGGCTACACTTCGATTCGGTTCGGGTCTCAGAGCCCACCACCACCGCGTGTGCCGAACCCGAGTCCGGAGAAACCCGGCACATCGGGAACGAATAGCACAAGTCCTTTGAAGTTGTTCGGCCCGTACGATACATTCACGAACCAGACGCTGCTCCGTCGCATCAGTCAATTCGAGGATCAAACATCTGGATCATCGCGGCAATCTGTCAGCGGTGAATTCGCCCCAGCTGCTAGAAACCGAAGACCGCATACTGCTCCTGGCGACTACCTATCCGTGCCAAAGCAAGAAACGGCCACGAGCTCCCGATCTGTGAGTCAGTTTGGTGCGGGCGACCTCGAAGGTTATCAATTCAATCAAGAGTTGTCCATCCGGCTTGAGGAGGAGTCCCAATTTTTCGAGGATGACGAGGGATCTGAACATGAATCGGAAGATGAAGAGTCTGTCCTTCGATTCGAGCATGTCGCGGGCTCGCCGGTGCCAGATGAGGCCTCGATGTTTGTTCCCAGGAAGCGAGCAAAGTCCGGCACTACGACTGCCTCATCTTCCAAGCACACACCATCGGCCAGCGAAGGGAGCGTTCAAAGAGGTAATGTCCAGTTCGCGGGAGCCGAGGCGTTTATGCTAGGTACCCCACAGAGACGTGATGCATCTGAAGGGAAGCGACCACGTACCTCTCCATCGAAGGACCCGACGCCGAAGCGGAGGAGGACACTTCACAAGTCAGACATTGCGTATGGGAGGGAAGAGCGGTATGCACTTCTAGACACCGTCCAGGAAACCCATGCTTTGATGCAGAGCATGATGGGCAAGAAGCGCAAAGACGCTCGCCCAGGAAGCTTGCAACAAAGAGCACACCCCAGCGTGCTGGCCACGCGCCATATCCTACGCCCACGAACTCCGACCCCAAGCTCAAGGTCTTCCCTGCAAGCTGGCGAGTTTCCCTTCCAAGATAACTTGCTCGAAGACTATGCCGAAGACGAAGACGAAGAGCGGCCCGTACGACGTACCCCCCACCGTGGATCCCAGTTCACATCCAGTGGCAATGACCGCAGTGCTACACTCGACACAGACCGTAAGCCATCTATCAGAACTCAGGACTTCTTGGACGAGGCTGGCAAGATCATGGCCATGATCCGAAATGGTGTGAAGGCCCCTAGCGGCCTGACCAGTGTGGAGGAATCCGATGCGGAATACGGCGAACCTAGTCCTGCTTTTGACGACTCGTACGAGTCGACCAGGGAACCATTGTCTCGACCTCCGAGTCGCGAAGGGAAGCCAGTGCAAAGAGCACCGCAACGCCAGGAAAACCCAGAGATTCTGGATTACCTCAAGAAATACCAGGAGCTCAGCGACATGGGAGACGTCATCACATCTTCGCTTAGATCTATGGATCAAGCTCAAGATGCCATCCGAGCTGCGCAGGAGGTTGAGCGACAGATCGAAGAGAGCAGTCGCTCTAGAAACAATGTTGATGACCTCCAGTATCTTGGAGGAGACGAAACCATCAGCGATCCCCCGAACATTCGTATCTCCGCGAACCCGAATAGACAGCGAGATGGCTCTACCGACTATGACGATTTCGGTACTCACTCGTCAGGGGCATCTACCAACAGGACCATGCATACTGGCTCCTCTCGAGGCTCTGAGTCAAGAAAAACGATTGCGCCACAGAGTGTGTCGCATCTGATACCGGATCAGGTCGGTAGCATGTATCTTGATCGCCAACAAAACATTTGGATCAAACGGAGGGGCGAGAGCATCCGACCTAAAAGTTCGCATGTTGTCATCCCGTCTGAGGACAGCGAAGACGACCCTTTTGCAAGCATTCCTGACTTGTCCGTCGACATTACCAAAGAGATGCTACACTTGAGATTGGTGACAGCACAGAAGGAGGCTGAAGAGCGGGAAGCCAACATGACACAATCACCAAAGGGCTCCATGGACACGCCCCGGAGCTCATCCGGCAGAGGCTTTGTGACGCTGTCGCCCGATGCGGCACTGCCTCGGGATATTGCGCTACAAGCAAGAACGGAGATCCACAAGCTTGAAAGCAAGGCAGGAGACGGAGACGTTGAGCACGAGATCCAGCTCGACGAGGATCGCATCGTGGACTCCTCACCGTCCCGGAGACGAATGACGATATCATTTTCTTCGCCCATTGCCTCTATCATACAGGATGTTGCCGCTGAGGATATCGATAGCCTCGAGGATGACGAGGGCAGTTTCGTGGATGCGGACTCGATGATTGAAGAGTCCAAACGAGGCAAATACCAAAGCTTGACGAAGACTGCACGGCGGACTTTGCTGCAACCACGCCCGCGTACAGCTCCGGCTCGTGGTCCATCACGACAGTTTTCGCTTCGCGGCCAGTCATTTGTCCCTCGGCCCGTCTCCCGAATCGACGAAAGGGAAGAGGATAGTGTCATTGGCGATAATGCTGACGAGCGCCAAGTCAGTATCCTGGGCGAGAACAGTGCTTTGAGCTATGTCTCTCCCAAGAACGAAGAGAAGAGTCTAAGTTTCATCATCAAGACTCCCGGCAAGACAAGGATGGGCGGTCTCTATCCGGACGCAAGCGCCATTATCAGTCACAACGTTGGCAACTTGTCACTGAGCCCCATGTCAGAATTCACACTGAACCACCACGAAAAGTCATTCGGCTTTGAAGTCAGCTACGTTGTGGAGGACCAGCGTCTTGTCACTGGCGACGGCTCTAAGAAGGTCTTGTCTTTGACTGTTCGTGAGCTCGTTGATCGCCTGACGGAAATTGAGCCATTTGAGCCTTACTGGGAGGACTTCACGGAACTTGACATGAGCGAGAAGCGATTGTCGAGCCTCCACATGCTGGACGAGTTCTGTGGTCGTTTGGTGAGCTTGGACGCGTCTAACAACAGCATCGGTCATCTCGACGGAGTGCCAACTTCGATCCGACAACTCAAGATGACGCACAACATGTTGACTGAGCTAACCTCGTGGGATCATCTCGCCAACTTGCAATACGTCGACATCTCCAACAACGACTTGTCCAGTCTGTCGGCGCTGAAGAACCTCGTTCATCTCCGGAGCCTGCGGGCCGACAACAACAAGCTCACCTCTTTGGATGGCTTGAACCAGCATGATGGACTTCTCTCGCTGCGGGCACGGAACAATCAGATCGAGATGGCCGATTTCGATGGCACCGGGCTGCACCGATTGACCGAGCTTGACCTGACTGGCAACAAAGTTTCGGAGCTTCGTGAACTCGGACAGCTCTCTTCTCTGCAAACGCTCAAGCTCTCGAAGAATTGCCTCGAAGCCTTTACTGCGGCAGATGCCCAGGGTCTAGACGGTTTGCGCTATCTTGACCTCAGCGACAACAATATCTTGGAGCTCGATATCAGTCGCTTGCCAGCTGTCCGCCTGCTCCATGCCGACAGGAACCGCATCAGTAAGATTACTGGTTTTACCAAAGCCCGACATCTGGATAGTCTGTCTCTAAGAGAGCAGCGCGGTGATGTACATTTGGATCTTTCCTTCCTTTCTTCGGCGTACGAAGTCCGCAAACTCTTCCTTTCTGGCAACTACATTGGCACTTTTGAGCCCAAGGTAGACTTCCTCAACCTACAGCTGCTTGAGCTAGCCAACTGCGGGCTCCGTTGCCTACCGGAAGGGCTCGGCCAGCTGATGCCGAACCTGCGCTCGTTGAACCTTAACTTCAACGCCGTCGCAGACCTGTCACCCATTCGTTTCATTCCCCGGCTCAAGAAACTTCTCGTTGCCGGCAACCGCCTGGCAGATTCGACGACAGTCACGGAGCTTTTGACGGACTTCCCGCACCTGACACAATTGGATTTGCGGGACAATCCAATCACGCAGGGCTTCTACCCGCCAGTCCACGTAACCGTGTCGGCAGACCGGGGTCACGTCGCAGACCCGTTCACGCTCCCTGAGGCTGACCCGGAGAGGGACGCCATGTTTGCCCGGCGTCTCGACGAGACGACGCGTCTCCGGCGACGACTCTACCAGGTTGTTTTTGTGGGCTGCTGCAAGAAGCTGAAGCTGCTGGACGGGCTACCTGTCAAGCGCCAGCATATGCTTGCCCGCGACCCTTCATTCCAGGCGTTGGTGAAGGAAGGTCTGCTTCCTAGCGATGTCGCCCAAGTTCCGATTGTTGCTCCGGCAGCTGTGGCTGAAGCTCCGAGAGAGGCGCCGGCGCCGGCTCAGAGGCAAACACCGGCGCGGGCACCCGTGTCCGTGAAGGCTGACGACAGCAGCCGGTGGAACGCAGAGGACAGCTTTGCTTGAGGCCGCAGGGAGGGAGGATGTACAACAACAGAAGCGAGTGGGCCCAAAAGAATTAGGCGTTTTGAGTACAGCATGGGGATTTGTGTTTTTCTTCTTCTATTATCTTTTTTTCCATCCATATGGGAGATTTTTTTCGGGTTCGAAAACAAAGAAAGGCGTCTGGGTAATTGTTTGAAAAAAGGGGGGACTACCACCATTATTAATGACTGAAACGAGAGGAGTATTGTACGAGTACAGCACGGTAGAAAGCATTGCTTCAGGAACATGAAAGAGAGAATACAGGCTCTGTATATGCAGTACTTTGATTTGATGCTGGTTCAAGATGGTCATGATGGTGTCCTGTGGTATTGCGTGGGGTCTGCCATGTGAGAGTGCTTGATACCTTGATGGGCAAAGCGAAGCTCCGTGTAGCCGGGTCTCCCCACTCCGTTGTCGTCATGACTGCCGAGCCGGCGCCTCCGGAGTCTGACAGGATCGAGATTGAGTGGCACGTCTCCGGCGTACGGGAAAGAGCATGTGAAGTGGTGCCCTCGTATCTGACCGGGTATCTCCAGTTGAAGGATGGTCATGGCGCCAACTGAATGACGAATTTGGTGGCAGCGCAGTGCGCGCTGCGCCGGTGTGTGGAAGCGTTCCTGAGTCGGGTCCTGGTCCCCGGGAAAGTACATGTAGAGTCTCTTGGGTTTCAAGGGGAGATTATCGTCGGACGAATCAAGCAAAAGAAGAATCAACTAATTCTTCCGTGGACGCGGTGTATGTTGCCCACTCACACCTGTTAACCAGTTTCCCGGTTTGGAGGGGGAACGACCAACGATCCAGAGTTGGGCAGCAGGGGAAATTTGGTTATCGCGTGGGTGGTTAAAATAAGCAACCCCCTGAGGTAATCTTAGGGAGAGGCACTGTCACGCATACGGATAGTCTGCGAGTTTTGTGTGTGAGTGGTGCCAAATAATGAGATTTGATACCTGGCTTTTTTTTTTTTCGGAGCCCAATGAACGGTACATAGTGCCGGGGCGACGGCGTCGTTGGCCAGTGTGAGGTGCACAAAATCCGGATGATGTGCCCGACCAGAGATGCAAGGCGGAAAGGTAGGGAGTAGGACGGTACCCACAGTCCACACACGCAAAGGAGATCACCCTTTTTTTGGACCCCTAAATCGCTAGTCGCCCCTTCCCGAGTTTCCCCCCCTTGGACCTTTCCAGAACCCTTTCCTGTGTACGCAAGGACGGAGCGGAAAGTTGGGATGACTGGCGCACACGAGATGCGCGCGTGGAAGGTATCCGGTGTTGAGATAGGCGCGCTTGAGGGAAGGGATTGCCTGTGTAGAGATTGGTATGGGAGGCCGCCAAGACAGGGAAGTAAGTACATGATTGGGAGGCCAGGACGGGATGAGCTTTTTTGCGTATGTTTTGGTGTGTAGGGCTCGATAGTGAGGCTGTATTATTAGGAGAAGAGAGCGAGCACCCAGGAAGATTCCTCTATCCTCCGCTGTTCCAAATCCAGTCTTCTCTCAGGTTTCCAAGGATCCACGGTGGAGCTTGGGACGGGAGAATTGGAGGAGGAAGGTCAGGGACTCCCTTGGAGACAGGGGACGGCATGGGTATGGCAGGGCTAACTTGGCAAGACTAAAAAAGAAGTCTTGGTTTGGAACGAGGAAGAGGGCACGAGAACGGGGAGGGCGAGCGGACACTGGAGGGAGAGCCGGCCGGGCGTGGGCACGTAAGAGTATTAGTTGTCATAGTTGACGGGATGGTGTTACGGTGCTTTGCTGTCCATCTGTCCCGTATCTTTGCGACAAGTGGCCTGGGCTTGGTGTGTTTCTGGATGTCCCTTGCGTGTTGCATCTCGTGGGAACCCGGCGCTGTCTTTTTCTTGTCTACTGTGTATGCACGCATACTAGGTAAGTAGGCATTAAGTTTTGTGCGATGTGGCCCTTTTCTCGTGCTTGTTTTTCTTCAGACGTGTCAATGTTGACATTCATGTGGCAAGGTATGGGTATGGGGGGGGGGGGGAAGAGATCAACAAACGAGGCGCTGGTGTCAAGGTTCAAGGCAGAAAAGAAAGGTTTGAATATCGCGACCTGATGCCCCGAGATGTGCATGTATCCGTACCTTATGGATGTACTACGTAAGGCATTGATGGGTTAGGAGGATGTTCTCCTTCCGCGCAACTTGACAAGGGCTCAACTTGTGGATTTGCAGCGGGCTGCAGGTGAAGAGGCCTGCGGTGAGGTAATCGCGGCCGATTCACCTCAGAGGCATGTCATCGGGTGGTACCTGAGGTAGGTATCCATACGTAGCGGGAGGTATCGTCGCCGCGCTAAGACGGATGAAATTGGTGGTAATTTGAGCTGGAGCTTGTACTCGTACCTGAGGTGGATGGAATCTTGATGGAAGCTGCGGAACCCAAGTCCCCTTATTATCCACTGCAAGGTAGCCACTAGGTAGCTGCTCGCAGTGCTCACCTACGCAGTATGTACCTACTGCATAGTACGAAGACAGGCTACGACGGATACAGGGCAGAGTCACAGCGAAGCACCCCAGACATGCTGGGTGATCATCGCCCCCCGGTTTGCCTTCCACCCCTGGTCCACGTCAGGCAAAGCCGCAAATGTGCTTCCATTGCATTGCTGGACTTGGCTTGGTACTTGGAGGAGCGTCGGATTGCATAATGATATCGTCCCGCCCACACACACACACACACACACACACAACACACAATGACTACACTTCCCATTTCTGACCTCGACATTACCGCCATTCTTGGGCTCTCTCCGCTTTAGCGTCTGCGCTACTACAGTCCACCAAACATTTCCTACCTACTCACCTAGGTCGCGCACCTCACCCTTTTCTCTATCCTCCCTCTCTACTTCCCACGAAGCTCGCGATACACACCGATAGAATACTCAACCCGTCAGTCCTCTCGCCAGGACGCAGGCTTACAGCAGCGGGCGCATCCTGCAACATCCTGCTGCCGTTTGCTTTTTTGGAAACCATGACGTTTGGCGACATCATCGCCCGCCAACCAACATGGACCCCGAGCCTACTCTCCCTCTCGAGCGCTCCGTCTCGCAGCATAGCGCAACGTCCATGAGAAGCGGACGCTCACATACCGTACGAGCCAAACGATCAAAACTCAACTCCCAGCCCTCGAGCTCCGCGAGCTCCATTGCCGCCTCCGAAGACAAGTCGCTGACGAGCTTCCCTTCCTTCTCCCCCGACTCACCAAGGGGCGAACACGCCTTTCCTCCGCCGCCACTGACACCTGAACCCGAAGCCCCTCCCACCGTACGCAAGATCTCCGATACCAGGCCCGGTCCCATCTCCCTGCTGGGCAATCTGACTGGATCATCCGCCGAACAAGCGGCTCGCGATGCGCTGTTCGAGGACTCGCCCATTTCGACCCACAAGATACCAGGTGCCCTTCACCACTCCGACGATGAGCACATTGGGCGCCTCATTGCCAGGCACGGAGCCGTTGCGCTCGTCAGGCAGGTTGCGACCGACCTGGCACAGCGCGATGCCCAAATCGCCCAGCTGAGGAGGAAGGCCGACGAAAGGGAGAGGGCTTTGCGCAAGATTATACTGGAATGCGGCTTATCTAACCTAGACCTTGAGAAGAGATTAAGAACGATCGAACTAGAGGTCAAGACCGAACGCCCCGGCAATCGCCGCAACGAGAGCGGGCTGTCTGACCTCATGAGCGATGCCATGCAGGACACTGTCAACGTAAACGTCTTTGGACAGACTGATGGCAACGACGCCACGATCCGCGCTAGCAACCTAGCTATGCCCTCCGTTCCCGACGGAAGAGGAACCGCGAGGGGATGGAAGGATTATCTTTGGGGCGGAACCAGCAGAAAGGGCAGCATGCCCAGCAGCGTCAATGGCGACGACATCGCGAGACCTTCAACCGTTGTGAGGACGCAGTCCACTGCCGATAGGCGGCCCGGTCTTCAGGACGATCTCTTCAGCCCACCCAGCGAGGGTATGCCGCCCGAAAGCGTGCCACCAAGAACACCCAGTCGAGCGTCTAGCATTCAGTCTGGACCCCCTGGTTCACGCAAAGCCTCAACTTCGGTCGCTGCTAGCCTCATGAGACTGGTGGCCGGAGGCGCAATCAACACGCGCGAGGGCGGCCCCAATCGCGGAAGGTCTAATAGTGCTACCCAACCGCAGTCGCAGTCGACCCCGCGAGCGTCCTCAACCTCCAGCGCCAAGACCACACAGTCAAGCAGAGCGGTCTCGACGGCGGGCGGCCCCAAGGCTCTCATGGCCATGCGCAGAACCACGGGCACCGCGAACGCTCCTCCCGTCAATACCACCGCCAGGACTCAACCGCAAGAGAGATGGGACACCATGGTGAACAGTCCGACGAATGCGACCTCGAACCGCCAGGAGAGTTACGGTCCCGTCGAGATGGATGCCATCCTCCCACCCGAGACCCAGCCGCCAACCTTGACGCATATTTACAATAACTATATCGGAAGCGAGTATCTCACCGACCGCTTCGGCTTCATCTACGATCAACGGAGAAAGAAGAGGCAGCGCGAATCTGCGCAGATGGCACGTCATTTGAAGCAGGGCGGACGTGCCGAGATGCTGTCAAACGGCCGGTCGGACTTGACTTCCCCAATGATTGAAGAGGAAGAGGAGGTGCTTGCAAGCCCCGGCAGCGAAGAACGACCTGGCAGCCCGTCGTCCACGGAGGAACGCGCGGGTGAGGGGAAGCCCAAAAAGTGGCAAGATTACCTCAAGCTGGCCACATTCCCGACGGAGCTTTTGTCTCATACCCCCTCACTCGGAGCGCCATCTCTTGAGGTGCTGGAGGGTGGAGAACTGGGCCTCAAGTCACCTGGACTCATTGCGGCTGACGAGCGAGGATTCGTCCCGATTGCGAGCACAACAACATCCGTCATCGACAGCGAGGCGACACCCCCAGTTGAGACTGATGCTGCTGCAGGAACGGTTGTCAGGGACGACACAGAGCCCGTGAAGCTCCTTCTCCAGCACATGGGCGAGTTGCACGATTCTCTGCAGAGAGACAAGGCGGCACGTTGGAACGAGTTCCTGCGCAAAGTCAGGGCGGAGAGGAAGCGAGATGGTGAGGCTGCGGCCGCAGCAGCAGCCGCGCTTGCCGAAGCCCGCTTCGAGCGACCTGCCATGACCATCCCCGAAGCTGCCATAGCCGATGGCGAGCTGATCGGAATCACTGGCCTCGGAAACAAAGGCAAGGTTGGGCGCGCCAAGAGATCGGAGTTGAGGAACTTGGTTCTCGGTGGCATCCCAGTCAACTTGCGCGCCAAAGTCTGGTCTGAGTGCTCCGGCGCCACTACGCTTCGTGTTCCCGGATACTATCAAGATATCGTCGCTCGACCGGACGAAGATGATGACCCGCTAGCAGTGTCCCAGATCGATATGGACATCAACCGCACTCTGACCGACAACATCTTCTTCCGCAAGGGGCCGGGCGTGTCCAAGCTTAAGGAGGTGCTGAAAGCCTACGCCCGCCGAAACCCAGAGGTCGGCTACTGCCAGGGCATGAACCTTATCGCGGCGAATTTGCTGTTGATAATGCCATCAGCAGAGGACGCGTTTTGGATTCTGACCAGTATCATCGAAAACATCCTGCCTTCTGGGTACTACGACCACAGTCTCCTCGCGTCTCGTGCAGACCAGCAGGTGTTGCGCCAGTATGTCGTTGATGTGCTACCCAAGTTGTCGCAACACCTAGACGACCTCAGCATCGAACTCGAAGCGCTCACCTTCCAGTGGTTCCTCAGCGTCTTTACCGACTGCCTTTGCGCCGAGGCTTTGTTCCGAGTCTGGGATGTGGTGCTTTGCATGAACGACGGGAGCACATTCCTGTTCCAGGTGGCGTTGGCCCTGCTCAAGCTCAACGAGACGCAGCTTCTGCATTGCGATACGCCGGCGAGCGTGTATACTTACATCAACCGCCAGATGACGAACCACGCCATCAGTATCGATAACATGATCAAGGCTTCTGACGCTCTGAGAAAGCTGGTGAAGCGCGAGGATGTGGAGGCGCGTCGCGACAAGGCGATCCAGGCGGAGAAAGATGCTGTGAGGCAGAGAAACGAGATGAACGCGGCTAAGAAGGCGAACAAGGCGAATGGGAATGGTAACGTCGTCGGCACTGGACAAGAGGAGAACGGGGCAGCGGAGCCGGATTTGGATGTCCGCGAGCCCAGGCCGATTGAGCAAGACGTGCAGACGTGAGAGATGGAGAGCAGCGGTGATGCATTTCAGGTGTTTGAATGGACGTCCATGATACCCCCTCTGTCCGATTGGGAAGACACACAAAATAGCGTCTCTTTTTTTTTTTTTTTTTTTTGACAACACAATACACGATCTCTTGAGCATTGAAAGTTGGACACGAATGATGTGCTATGATGTATGCGTTTAGATTTCATGCAGTATTCGTGGCTATCGTACTCGACTTCTGTAATTATCTGACCAGATACTTCCAAATCTAGTACTCGTCTCCTACAACTTGGCCTTGCCAGCCTTCCACTCCTGCACAAAGCTCTTCCCCGCCGCAACTCTCTCCTTCTCCAGCTCCTCCCTCTGATCCCAGATCTTCTCCTCGCTCTCATAGTTCTCTTTGCTGAGCACATACGCGCTCTCCTTCCACATCTCCATCTTGAGCACGGCATACACCCCGCTCTTGCCCCTCTCCGTCAACTTCCTCTCCGCAATCAGCTTCAGCGCCTCGTCCAGCCCGCCGAGCGCGTCGACCAGTCCCGCCTCGAGGGCCGCGGGGCCGGGAAAGCGTTTTGCCTCGAGGACGATGTCCTGGTAGATCTTGGGGGATGCGCATTTGATACGGAAGATGGCGGACATGGGGGGCTTTAACGGCGCGCCGAACTCGAGCTCGTTCATGCAGAGGAAGCCCTTTTGCGGGTTCATGACGCGGTAGTCGTGGTGCATGGCCGTCATGAAGCCGCCTGCGAAGGCGTGGCCGGGTATCAGGGCGACGGTGGGCATCGGGTAGGTCAGCAGGCGTTTGAAGAGGGCGTACAGGGTGTCGGGGAAGAAGCGCGGGGTCGCGAAGGCGTGTTCGAGGTCGAGGCCGTTGGAGTAGAATTTCGTGATGGCGGAGGTTGTGACGAGGACGCCGGGCGGGTGGGCGAACTCGATGATGTCGAGGGCGGCGAGGAGGGCTTTGCAGAAGGGGGTTGTGAGGCGGTTGTCGGGGGGCGAGGACCAGGTTAGGAGGTAGACTTGGGGTGCTGGGGTTGTGCAGACTATGGTGCCGCCTTCGTGGGAGTCGAGTTTGGGGATGGGGATTGTGAAGAGGGGGGTTTGGGAGGCCATCTTGTATGGGTGGGTGGTGTGGTGGTGATGTTGATGAGGATGTTGGTGAGATGAGATTTGATTGAGGATCGGTTGTGTTGTTTTGACACACGGATGCTTGGGGACAGATCGAACAGGAGATGACCAGGAAGGATTTCCAAAACTTGTATGTGGATTGTATACAAGTAATGTAGTCTTGATGATGAAGCTATAATATGAGAATGGATGAGGGCTAAGATAAGTTGAGATGACAAAGGCTTGAAGTTGAAGGGATCGACGGAAGGTCCAAGTAAGCGCTGCTGACCTCGGTTCGGCAAAAGGCACTAAGGAAAAGCACACCTCAGATTGCATACATGATTAGAAAATCAAACGTGCGGCGCGCAGTTCGGCTGGCACCCTTCCCCGAATCCCCAAATCTACCTACCTTACCTCAAGGTACCTCATGGCAAGCTGGCTGTTCTTCCGATGCATAAGTGTCAGGCATCCAATCACATAGCTTGTCATCTTGACCAGTTCCCAGTTCTTGGGATAGATGGAATCCTTTTTCCGGGCTACGTGCTAAAGTGCCCTCGTGTTAATTCATGGGGGAACTTACGAGGCTAAGTACCTCGAAAGGTTAATGGGCTTTCACATGTGAAGAAAGAGCGGCCCCAAATGGAGGACCGCCAAGCTCCTGCGGCTTCTGATGCACCCCAGAATCGTCCTGGCCATCCACAACTCGCTTACCTTAGCTAAGTGGATCCCGCCAGTGCCTCCTTGTCCCCCCTGCAGAGCTGCTCCTTACGTAAGGCAGCATGCCACATTGCGGTAGCCAATCAACACCTGCCATTGACAGAGCTACCCCAATTCCAACTGCCCTGCTGGCCGCTGTCGCGTCGTAACTCCCACTGAGTGGTCCCCGCTGGCTCCAGTGTCAGGTCAGGTCGTCCACGTCTCACAAGTCGCACCTCTGTCCTCTTGCAGGAAAGAAAGCCAGAGACAATAAAACAGATTGGGACTCGCTTCTCCTTCCTTCAGCACACCTCGAATACTTGCCAGAGACGAATCACGGCCATGGCGGAGAAAGACGACGATCAGAGGACCGTCGTCTTCTTTCACCCCGACCTTGGCATCGGTGGTGCTGAGCGTCTCGTTGTCGATGCCGCTGTCGGCTTGCAGAATCGAGGCCACAAGGTGGTCATCTTCACCAGCCATTGCGACAAGAGCCACTGCTTTGAAGAAGCTCGAGATGGTATGCCTGTTTCTTTTACCCATGCCTCTCGCATATGAATGAGCATACCCTAACTTATTTCTCTACCAGGAACCCTCGACGTCCGCGTCCGCGGCAACTGGATCGTCCCTCCCTCCATCCTCGGCCGCCTCACGATCCTCTGCGCCATCCTGCGTCAGCTCCACCTCCTCGTCCAGATCTACGTCACCCGCGAACTCCAGTCCCTGAACCCAGACACCTTCTTCATCGACCAGCTCAGCGCGGGCCTGCCGCTGCTGCAGTACCTCGCCCCCAAGGCGCCCATCCTCTTCTACTGCCACTTCCCCGACATGTACCTCGCCCTCGGCCGCGAAAAGTGGTGGAAGCGCCTCTACCGCGTGCCCTTTGACTGGGTCGAGGAGTGGAGCATGGGCTTCGCCGACGAGATTGCCGTCAACTCGGGCTTCACGAAGGGCATGGCCACGGGCGCGTGGCCGAAGCTCGCCAAGCGCAAGAACTTCAAGGTCGTGTACCCCTGCGTCGACATTGCGCCCAAGAAGGAGAGCGAGAAGAATGCGATTGGCAACGGCAACAAGGAAGAGGAAGCCATTTGGACGGACAGAAACATTATTCTGAGCATCAACCGCTTCGAGAGGAAGAAGGACATCGCGCTCGCCGTCAAGGCTTTCGCAGCGCTGCCTGCGGACAAGAGAAAGGGCGTCCGGCTGGTCCTCGCGGGCGGATACGACCCGCGCAGCATCGAGAACTGCCAGTACCACAAGGAGCTCGAGAAGCTTGCCGCGTCGCTCGGGCTGGAGACGTTCACGGCCAAGAACATCATCACCGCCTTGTCTGCGCCTGAGCACATCCCGGTGCTGTTCCTCCTCTCCATCCCGTCGAGCTTGAAAGACTCGCTCCTCCGATCGGCCAAGCTACTCGTCTACACGCCCTCTAACGAGCATTTCGGCATCGTGCCCCTCGAGGCCATGTTGGCGGGCGTGCCCGTTCTCGCGGCAAACACGGGTGGGCCCAAGGAGACGGTCATGGACGGCGTGACGGGCTGGCTGCGGGCGCCGGACGAGGTGCTGGAGTGGACCGTGGTCATGGACAAGGTGCTCAACAGCCTCAGCCGGGGCGATTTGGAAAAGATGGGCAAGGCCGGCGTGCAGAGGGTGCGTACGGGTTTCGGGCAGGAGAAGATGGCGGAGCGGATTGAAAGGTTGCAGGACGAGATGTTGGCGGAGCCCAAGATGCCGCCCCTGTTGAACGCCGTGCTCAACTTTTTGGGCATTGTCGTGTTTTTCGGGTTGGGACTGGTCACGTCGCAGATGTTTGTCAATGCGAAGCAGAGGAGAGCTTGAGGGACGAAGCAGGCCTGATGAGGAACTATGTTTGTTGGTTTTGTTGTGGAAAGGGAACTTGGCTGTACGATACTCTAGTTGTCTGTCGAATACTGATAGATTTGTTTTCCTGTCAAAAAACAATACCCCTTCGAATCTGCTTCCCATCTTCTCATTTGTTTGCGCTAAAGCAAAGTCTTCAAGTAAGGCACTTAACTTGATCTTCCCCACATGGTATGAGTGAGCTTAGAATGGATGCTAGACACCTTGACTTGACCCCCACGTAGCGGGGTAAACACAGATGGCACACACCGTAGCGTAACTCCCTCTCCGAACCTCCGTTCCGTCGCTTGAGCCGGATGTCTCACCTCACTTTCGTATATACTCGGTACCTCACTGCGCCAACTTCACTTCCGCACCCCCTCACAAATGTCACCCAACACCACGGACCCAGACCCGGCCATGAACGGCCGCAAAGCCCTCGTCGACTTCTTCGCCCGGAGCCTGACGGCATTTCAATCCTCAAAGGATGCGTTTCGCGTTGTCTGCACACTTCCTCCCCGAGGAGAAGCTGCTGGAGAGGCTAGCGGAGAGTTCAGCATATCGACACCGGCGCCGGCGCCGCGGAGGCCGAACCGGGACGACGTGAAGGCGGGGCCGGTGGAGAGCAGCCTCGTCGTGCTGGATTCCTCGTTTAACCCGCCTACGCTTGCGCATCTACGCATGGCGGCGTCTGCGGTGAGAGATTTGCAGAAGGGGAGGAGTACGACCACGACGAGGAGGGGCGGCGGAGCTGGAGATTCGTCGTCGGGTGCGGCTGGGGAGATGGGTCGGAGGAGGGCTGTGAGGGTGCTGCTTCTGCTTGCTGTGAATAACGCGGACAAGAAGCCTAAGCCTGCGGCGTTTGAGGTTCGGTTGGGGATGATGTATGCGTTTGCTAGGGATCTGAGGGATGAGGTGCGGCGGAGGGGGGTAGGTGGGGTCGAGGAGGAGCAGCGGCAGCAGGAGGAGGAGGAGGATGTTGAGGTCGACTTGGGGTTGACGACGATGCCGTATTTCCACGATAAGAGTCAGGCTATTTCGGACACGAGGTTTTATGCGCGAGGGGATGGGGGAGGGGAGCCGGAGCAGGTGTATTTGGCGGGATATGATACTCTTATCCGGATCTTTAACCCAAAGTACTATCATGCTTCTTCTTCTTCTTCGTTACCGGGAGGGACAGCAGTGGAGGAGGCAGAGGCACCGATTCGAAGGGCGCTGGATCCGTTTCTGGACAGGTCTAGGTTGCGCATCACGATGAGGACGGATGATGGATGGGGTGGTGAGGGGGAGCAGGTTGCGTACCTCGAGAGTTTGAGGGATGGTGGGCTGGAGGATGTTGGTGGACGGCGGGCGTGGGCGGAGAGGGTTGAGATGGTTAGGGGGAGGGATGAGGGGGAGGAGGTTGTTAGTAGTACCAAGGTGCGTGAGGCTGCTTCTGCGAGGGATGAGGAGATGTTGGGACGGTTGGTTACTGCGAGGGTGAAGGGATGGGTGCTCGGCGAGGGGTTGTATCGTGAGTGAGTGCGGTGGTGGAGTTTGATATCAGGGGGATGTTGACTTTCTGAGATCAGGAAGCGGGTGATGAGGGCTTCGTGTGCTGCTTCGTCTACGTAGGCCTCCGGGCAGATTCTGCTGCACGCTAACATAATCGAGGATAGGAGGCAAGTTCGCAGAGACGTCGTTGATATTGGCGAATGGGCACATGGACTCATCGTCCTCCTGATGGACATCATCGAGCCAGGGAACCTCGTTGGCTTCAAACGGCAGCAGGCCATCTAGGAGTGCAGCTTCTCGAAATAGCTATTATCACAGCCGTTGAGTGCCTCCATCAATCTGTTCAATCTTTATCTCTCGACTTGGCAGGTGGGCGTGTTTCCTTCCTTCAAATCCACACGAGCGGCCGGTCACGAAACATCTCAGCACTCGGGCATGTGCCACAGCTTCAGAGATGTACCCGGGGTTTGACGATGTGATTTATCTACCTTGGGACTGAGCTGTTGATGCAATAGTGCATACCATACCTCAAAGGGGCTCCCATCGGCATCCGGACGATCTCATTGACCCATTCCCCCTTTGATTGACGCTACTCTCAACCGCCAGACAGCTTCTCTCAGCGTCAAATCGGTATATGAAGAAGAGAAGTTTTCCGACGTCTTGATGCCTGATTCACCAACATCTTCCCAGGCATCTTTCCCGTTCCGAACCCGCTCTTTCCATCTTCACGATGCAGATTTTTTACATCTCCAGCCCAGGTACGTACTCATCCACCTATCAATTTTCACCAAACCGAATTCTCATTGGCCCAAAGCCTTGCAGCACTTACTGATGCCGTCCCCCACCAAAGACCCACTCCCGCACCTCTCCAACCTCTATAAAAGGTCGCCTCCCGACCGCAGCTCTTAGGATTTTCTCTTCTTCTTTTTTCTTCATGTCGACAATACTTCAGAGAATCATTTCTATAGTATTCGACCTACTCTTGGTTCCCTAAAGGAGCTACAGATCCCACCCTGGTTGATGATTGATATCCTCGACACCCTAGAGTGAAGAACTCTGGTTGCCCTCGCACTTTCCGCAAGGAAAGCGGCACTCCCTCCCTGTGAGGGGGTGCTGTATAGAGGGCGGTGATGATCTCGTCCCCTATCGCGGTCTTGCCTTTGGGCGCGTGGAAGGGGTGGGTGTCGATGGACGTCTGACAGGCTCTGATTTTTTTTCTTTTTTCGTTGCGCGCTGGAGCTTGTTTCTCTGGGCGCGAGGAAGAAAAACAAAACATGCTTTTCAAAAAATGGCAGTGATGCATACCTTGACTACACTCCGAGATACACCAATGCTCTCCCATGGTCTTTCTCTATTTTGGTTCAAGGAAGATTGATTTCTTTAGTCCAATACTCACCGCGGCATCCATTACACCGTGGACGTCGAGGTCCACAAACGTGGCTAACATCTTTTCCTGCCAAATGTGATTTTCGCACAACCATGTCTAAAGTTGCCTTTACGGGCACCCGATTCCTTGCATCCTCGCCGCAGGCTGTGAGCTATTGGGCTCCGATGCGTGAGAGCCGGGTTAGCAGGACAAGTTTTGATTGGCCAATTCGGTCTTCTGTCAATGCCACAACTGCGCACTCGAACTAGGAGGATTCTTGTAACGTCGTGGAATATGGACATGGCATGCCTGGGACTGTGAACCAGTGACGTGCTATTTTTATCTATCAGATCTAAGCTTGAACATCACTTCGTCAAATCTGCTTTTTGATCATGCCAGAGCTACGTGGTCCTTTTAGTACGACCTGCCTGATGCATAGCTCTGGGGCCGAGCAGAGTCGTAATACCCATATGCCAAATCCCCGGCATCGTGCTCCTCCCTTCGGGGACCGGGAGCATATGCCTCAAAGGATCGCGGCGTCCGCGGCATCTCGGCGTACGTCTCTGGCGTCGGGGGCCCAGTGTGCCCCTCGCCCGCGTACCATCCATTCCCGCTCGGGTACGGCGGTGCGCCGCCGCTGCCGCTGCCGCTGAGGTTCCCCTCGCTGGCGGACCTGAGCTGGCCCTCGCTCGCAGATCTCAGCTGTGCCACGTTCGTCGCCTCCCGTGAGACCAAGCCCCAGCCCGCGGGCACCGCAGGCGGTCTCAGGAACCCTTGGCCTGGCACGGGTGAAGGTGCCGAAGCAGCAGCAGCAGCAGCTCCCGTCGGCCGACCGCCGCCTGCGGCTGATACGTCAAAGCACGCGGCGTGCACAAGGACGAGGCCGGCGACCTTGACGAGGGTGAAGACGACGCCGAACAGCGAGGAAAAGGCCCAGAGGCCGACGATGGCGGCCAAGGCGGTGAAGCCGGACATGATGCTCTGGGTGGAGGCGTACTTCCGCACGCCGAGGTCGCGGGCGAGGTCGCGGCCGTTGTAAGACTGGATGAAGAAGCCAAACTTGACGACGCCGAAGAGGGCGGCGAGGACGAGCCAGTGGGTCGCCAGGAGGGTGCCGACGAGGAGGATGAGGTAGACGTTGCTGTGGCGGGGCAGGTTCGTGGCGAGGCGGTCGTGGAGGACGGCCTGGGAGGGGGGCGGGTGGAGGTTCTTTGGGTTGATGAGGTTCGTCACGGGGGTGTCGGGGAGGGGGCCCAGTTCAAAGGTTGAGGTGGAGAGGTTCGGGATGGATTGGAAGGCGTGGAAGGCGTTTTGGAGGTTGCTGAACATGGCGGCTGGTGTGAAGGAGGCCGCGTTGCTGTTTGAGCTCACGATGGTGTTTCCTTTGGTGGCTTCTGGGGGGTCCTTTGACGATGATGAGCTGCCGCTTCCGCTTCCGCCACCGCTGCGTCGCTTCTTGCGGTGCTTTGTGTCGCGGGAGGGTCTGGCGTCACGGGAGCGGGATCGTGAGCGCTGCCTGGCGGAGGAGGAAGAGTCTTGACCTCTGGCGGCCGGTCTGAGGGAGTACTCAGCGACGTCCCATCTCGAGTCCCGCGCGGATGAGGTTGGGTAGCCATAGGGCTCACGATATCCAGAGTCCCGTGTGGGAGCATCTGAGTAGGAGGAAGATCTCGCCATGGTCGAAAGGCAGACTTGAGTGAGAAGCTGTATGAGGAGGCGTGAGGGGTGGATGGTCGAGGAATGGAGGCAGGGTCTGAGAAATGAAGAGACTGCCGGACGATCAAATTCCAACGCAAAAGACAGGGTGCGAACAGGAAATGACTACAGCAAGTCGAGTCTGAGCGAGGGAATAAAAAAAAAAGCTGGGAGAGACAAAGAGTGTGCTCAGTCGGTCAGCGAATTCCTGTGTCTTTTTTGCCCGTCGGATGGATGCAGCTGCAGTTGTACCCGACCCTGGCGGCGATTGGCGGGGGATGTTGCGGTGGAGCCGCTTCCGGATAGCCGTTCCCAAGAACCAAAGACTTGGCGATCTTCAACTTCACCTTGACACCTTTTCACCGGTACTACTACTATCTGGAGTTGTAGTTGTACTAGAAGAGATTCTCATGCACCGAGTCCTTGGCGCTGCCTTGAAAACCCCTCAAGGTCAAAGCGATGACATTATCCCTCAGGCTTCAGCTTTCGTGTCAAACCTGGGACGGCCCGTTAGCTCCAGGGGGCATGAGGGGCAGCTCCTCGGTGCGTCATCACAGAACCCCCAGCCACTTTTGGAAGAATTCCAGAAACATTCCAAACCATACGAAACTTTGCTTCTAGAACCATGAGGGCCATTCCAACAACGTCCAATTGATTCATTTGTATTAAATACCCTCTTGAGGGGTGTCGTTTCCCAACCTTCCAAGCCTATGGACAGGGACGCACCGTTGATCACCCTTGGCCCGGATGAACTCGCCCTATTCGAGCTTCAGGGATAGACGCCTTTACCTGGCTCATTCTGGAAAAACGTAGGCGGCAGACTAAACGACGGCTCGACCTTTTGCACCTGCTGGACGCTATCCCTGATGATATCGTACCCAAAGTTATACGCAAAGAACTCTTCCGGGTTTTCTGCAACACGTTCTGTCAGCGGCTTCTTCACACAAGCACCTTCACTATCAGAAGCCTTCACAGAGCTTGCACTTACTAGGCACTTTGTCCCCGGGAACGAACTTGGCCGCCTCTTCCCGTATCAACTCGGGCTCCTCTTGACCAGCGTTACTGAAAACCTGCATCACGCTGGCGCGGTTTCTCCGAATGCTCTCATACACTTGCAGACGAGACTCAACGTCTTCAACCTCGGCGCCGGCCAGCGCGATGCCGAGAGCCACGCCGTCTTCGATACCTTGCGCACCGCCTTGGCCCTGGTCTGACGTAGCTCATCTGTTAGCAATCGGTAGATGGGCATGGGAGTATGACCGGATATGCTGTCGTTGAAACTCACGTGGTAGCATGGGGTGCGCGGCATCGCCAGCCAGCGTCAACTTCCCCTTCGTCCATGTAGGGATTGGGGCTCTGTAGAGGAGTGCCCATTGCTTCACCTCAGTAGCCTTGCTAAGCACGGTGTGAGTACTGATCGTGTATTCACGAACTGAGGTTTCTTACTCAAGAATGGCCAAGACGCTTGGGTGGAATTCGGAGTATCTCTCCAGCAGCTTTTCTTTGCTTACAGAGGCGTGCCAGTCCTCCTTTTTGGTACTCTCAATATCGTCGTTGTTGAAGATGGCCACAAAGTTGTGGATCTCATTGCTACTCGAGTTAGCACACAGGCGAATAACACGTGCTTCCTACTCATCCCGCAACTACTACCGTAGTGTAGAAGATTGGGACTTACTTTCGACAAGGGTACGAGACTAGACGCTTCTTGTCTCCAACCAGGAACTTCATCCGCCCATCGTCGCCCTCGTTCCAGAAGCGCGTGACCGGGTCCGCCTCGACATCGGCAGCTGGTATGAGGAAACGGAAGCAAAAGTTGTAGTGCCCTTGAGGCACCGCAGGGTTAGAGCGGCCGAGGATCGCCTCGACTCCAATGGTGTGGACGCCATCTGCCGCAATCACCACGTCGCCTGTGACTTTCTCGCCGGAAGCCAGTGTTATCGAAGCTCCCTCGGGATCCTAGAGACGTGTTAGCCAGACTCTACGAGGGTGATATGGACAGTCGCCACTTACATATGCCACAATCTCGCTCTTTAAATGGATAGTCGCAGGCCGCCCTAATCCAGCCCTCGACTTCTCATGTCCATTGGCACCATTCGTCTCGGTCCTATTTACCTCCTCAACGCCATTGCCATTGACATGACCGTTAACACCACCCTCAGGCTCCGTCGCCAACCTCTTCAGCTCCTCGTGCAAATCGACGCGGTGCGCAAAGTACCACGGCGCGCCGTACCGCTCCTCGATATAATCCTCCGTGCCGACGTGGAACTTCTCCAGCGTGTCCCCCTTTGCGCGAAAACTGCACTTGACGAGGACGAACTTGGCTTTCACGGGATCGAGGCCCCAGGCGAGGAGCGCGCGCGCGGCGTTGGGACACACGTGGATCGCGGCGCCGATCTCGTTGTTGAGCGCGGACCGCTCGTAGACGTGGACCTCGTGGCCGGCGCGGCGGAGGCCTACGGCTGCGGAGAGGCCTGCGATGCCGCCGCCTGCGATGAGAATTTTGAGGGGTGCCATTGGACGTGAGAGCAACTCTCGCAGTTTTACTCTGCCGTTGGGGTTCGAAGCGACAACTGGGGTTGCCTTTCAACGGGTAAGAGATGGTCGCACAGACCTTTGGAGACGTAGCAAAGATTCTCTTCAGATGATGTGTATATGTCAAACAAAACGGTTCGTCTGAGAAGGAGAGGGAGTGAGATGCCAAGGGCGCGTCTACGTCTCGACCGCGGGTGGGAATCGCGTAGGTTGGATGATGGACCTAGGCTTTGGCCTCTTGGGTCCACGCACTAGACGATGCGGGCCGGAGTTAGCTTCGCAGAGAACATGACCCTACGGATGCTCGGTTCTAACTGTCCAGAGTCCGAAGTCCCTGTGGTGATGGAGAGTGGTTTGGACTCTGTTCGGATCACGTTTCCATTTACAGATGACGATGCATCTTTCGACGGGGGCAGCGGTCCAACCTACCCATTACCTCCCAACGGAGCTCGGTCAAAAACACCAGATCCATGGGCCAGAGACGTCTCGATCGTGCCAGATGAAGGGAACCCTTGAGGTTCTTGACTGGGAATCTGGGAGCAGGTCGGACGATGAGCCAGGGCGAGGGGGACCGGTCGAACAGGCCCCAGTGAACAAGCAGCTGGTCCGAGTCTGTGCCGCAATTGGCGGGGCAAGTGTTACATTAGCAATGGAACGTCGACACGTACGCTCCTGTCATGATACATAGTATGGACTTTGGGCAATGGTGGGTGGGTGAGATTCTCAATGGACATATGCGCACATAGAGCAGCGTTTTTGGAGCCATTGACTGTGTAGATACACTAGTGTGGAGTGGTACTTTTGGGACGGTTGGTTGGAAGTTCTTGCAGACGAGGAGGTCGTCTCCCAGGGGTCTTACTCGACAGGGAATGATCCGGGAACAGGGGTCTTGCGCTCCGCTGAAGAGGGCGGCCAGGGCTCATGGGTTACAAGACCGGGTATCAATTTGGTACCTTCCGTGAGAATTGTAACCCTTGCGACTTATAGCTGGGATGGACGACGGGGTCATTGGGTCCCTTGCTCTGAGCTGCCGCATGAGTTCTAACCTCCGATATAGAGCAGAATGCAACAGCGGACGAGATGAGAGAAGACGATGAGGAGTTTGCCAGCAATCGTACGGGGTCGAGAAGCCCTTGTTCTGTGAAGACTTTGGCTGGTCAAGGGCGGGCATCGAGGATGGGCGGGACGTGGGAGAAGGATGTTTTTGATTATGAAGGAGACACAAGGGGAATAACAACCTGCGTTTTTTGGGTAGACTTTCCATTTTGATGTTTACGTTTTTCATCACCTCCTCTGTTTCCAGCCATTGATTCATTTCCGAATGTGTAAGTAGCCGACGGCATCATAGACCGCCAAAACGTCAACCATGAAGGATATCATCACCGACAATGTCCAGGAAACTGGATCAATGAGCGAAGCAAAAGCCCCGGCAGCTCCTCCGAGCAGTCGTGATGAACCCAAAGAGAGTATCGAAGGCTCCGATGAGCCGGTTCCTCACTTGCACGCAAAGACGTTTCTCACAGTCTTTGCCGTCTGCTTCATCTACTTTGCTCAACTCATCAACGTTGTCGGCGCCGGAGCTGTGAGTAGTTCACCATGATTCTGCCAAACTACCTATTAGAATCAGCTATATCTAACTTGCATTCTCTCTACAAGCAAACCCAAAACATCGCCGCCGTACTGGGGGAGAGCGACAAGAGCGTCTGGCTAACCTCCACAATCGCCATCATGACAGTCGTCCTCTCCCCCATCGTCTCCCAGGCCGCAGACTACTGGGGCCGCCGCTGGCTCCTCATCGGCCTCACGGCCTGCGGCGTCGTCGGCTCCATCGTCGTAGCCCGCGCCTCCACGATGGGCATGGCCATCGCCGGCTTCACAATCACGGGCTGCTCCTACGGCGCCCAACCCCTCCTCCACGCCGTCGCCTCAGAGGTCCTACCCCGACGCTACCGCCCGTGGGCGCAAGCGGCCGATAATCTGTCGGCCGCAATGGGAGGCCTGGTGGCGCTCCTAGCCGGCGGCGCGCTCACGCGCAACGGCAACGCCGCGGGTGTGAGGAATTACTGGTACATGGCGACGGCTATCTACTTTGTCGCCACGGCCCTCGTCCTGGCGTTGTACAACCCACCAAAGACGGCAAATGAGACACGCTTCAGCGTCTCTGAGAAGCTTGCGAAGCTCGACTGGGTTGGGTACGCTCTCTTGTCCTCGGGCCTGGTGCTCTTCTGCATGGGCCTGTCATGGTCTCAGAACCCCTATCCCTGGACCGACGCGCACACTGTCGCGCCGTTCGTTGTCGGCTGCGCGCTCTGCATCGCTCTGGCCATGTACGAGACGCGCTTCAAGAAGGACGGCATGTTCCACCACGGGCTCTTCAGGAACGGACGCAACTTCCCCATCGCGCTGGTCTGCGTCTTTGTTGAGGGTCTTGTCTTCTTCGCGGCCAACAATTACTTTGCTTTCCAGGTCGGCGTGCTCTATGAGACGGACTCGTTGCGCACCGGGCTCCGGTATGGTGTTACCATGATTGTCTATGGCGTCTCAGCTGTCTTGGCTGGGTTATGGTGCTCGAAGACACGTAACGTCCGCTGGCCTACCGTCGTGGCCTTTGTGTCCATGATTATCTTCTTCGTGTGCATGGCTACGACTACACCGAGCACCTCAGACCCTGTCTGGGGCTACCCCGTGTTCTTGGGTATCGGGCTGGGTATCTGCTTATGCACACTCGTCACGATTGCACAGCTATCTACTCCTCCGGAACTCATTGCCATCACCAGTGGTCTGATGATTGGCGTGAGATCTTTGGGCGGATCCATCGGTCTCGCAATTTGTAAGTTCCAGACCTCTGCGCTGGAGGAGACGCGAGGAAAAAAGCTTGCTAACAAGGGCTTTCAATAGACAATGCCATCATCACCGACCAGCTCTCGAGAATGCCTAGCAATATTGCTGCGGCTGTTCTGCCCCTTGGACTTCCTCAAACGTCTCTTGGACAATTTATTGGTCTCTTGGTTGCTCATGATAACGCTGCATTGAGTCAGATTGAGGGAGTCACACTGGACATCATCCAGGCAGGTGCTGGTGCGCTTCTGCAGACTTACAGCCTTGGCTTCCGTTACGTTTGGATCGCTGCCGGCTCTATTACAGCTGTTGCTGCCATCGGTGAGTTCTATTCTACTTACCCACCTTGTTTCTCTCTAGTTAATCAATGGCTGCAGGTGCTTTCTTCCTCGTTGAGCTTGAAAATGAGTTCAACATGCATATCGACGCTCCGGCTGAGAAGGAAGATGATTTGTACTCGAAGTAAACCTAGTGTCCTGATATTCGTGCTGATGTCCTGCTCCCAATTCGCCTAGAATGAAACTCAAACTTAATCGGCAATTATGAACTAGAGAAGATTGTAAAAATTGTAATAAGAAACTTGCTCTATCAACAAATTAGTTCACATTTGCTGTTCAACATGCTGCCTCAAGGCGTGCGGAGCGAACTCCGGACATTCGTCCGCGCGCCATGTTGAATCAGACTCGAGAAAGTAACTATCAAAATGGTGCATGAGTCTTATGGCGTGCTCCTCTTGTTGGAAAGTGCCCCGTTGAGCTACTACACCATCTCTCGTGCAATATCGGTTACGCCTTTCCACCGAAACCTTGTCGATATCCTGCATCAAATTCTGCAGCGTATTGTTGAAGAGTTGTATTTCCCAGTTCCAACAGCTCAACTCCTGCAAATATCGTACGAGGTAGCATATCCAATGTTAGAGATGTGGATCATACTTGTTTTTTCTGTTGGTGGCAGTTTGAAGACACAGGGACCGGGGCCTTGTTGGTCGTAAACGGACTTTACATCGGGAAGTGGCCCCTCATAGCCGTAGGTAGCATTGTGGCTCCTTCCACCATGCCCAGTTCTTGGTGCAAGGGTGGCATGAATCATTGACACAGCCCTTTACGACTACGAATACCTATTCGTACCCAGGACTCAAGGGGCCAGGCCGTTGCGTTTCCATCGGTATAAGGGTCGTCCGAACAGACAATGCCACACAGACTTCGAGATCTTGAACATGCCGACTGATTGGAAATCACATCTGGGTTCGATCATACGGCGGGCGTTCTCAGGGATGAGTGATCAGTGGATGGGCAAGCCCGGACCAAGTGATGCCGAGGGCAGGGGATCCTCGCTAGTCGATTTTCTCCTTCTGGGGAAGCCCAGATTTTAAACTCTTGTTTTTTCTGCCCAGACTTGGCTGATCAGCAAGACTGCTTCGACTTCAAGTCTTGATGTATCAGTGAAGATCGCACGTTAGACATCTGTTGGATTATTGACATGAAGCAGAATCACACTATGAGGGTCCGAAAATTTGCGCGTAGAAGGTGTAGCATTCGTGATTCGGGAAACGAATCCCCTTTAGGGCCAAAGAAGTAGCTGGACGGGTCGCTGCAGGTTCAGACTGGGGTTGTATCCCAGCCAGTGGGTATTTTGGTCGACCCTGGCCAGGATCGTATGAACTTCGCGAAGATACCAACCGAGTTGCGAAATTTATCCCTTGCATCTCTTAACTTCGTTCACAGTCAAATGAGTAATACTCGCTTACACAACCCGTAATGAACAACCAAGACACAGATTAATACAATAGGTATATACAATACAGTCTGAAGGGGGCATGAAGCCAACCAGCTTCAGAACAGAGAATCCTTCGGGCTCACCAGCGTTATTTGTGTTGACTTCTAGGGTTTGAGAGATTATTCTAAACACCGACGCAACGAAGATTCATCGGACTTATACCGAGGGATCCATGCAGAATATGGTAAGTAAATGTGACATTCACAGAGCACGGATGGTTCCATCATGTGTCAGTGTGGCTTCGAGAGGTTTTTTACTACTTGCAGAAACGGAATCAGCTCCGACGCGATATGTCAAGTAGCCTCTACTATGGGCGGGATGCCCTGAGGTAGGTCAAAGGTGGGTACTTCTACGCCGTAACAGGGAGCACCGTGGCGTATCGTACATGTAGTAACGCTTAATAGATGCAGTTAAGAGGTAGATGTAGAATCTACACAGAGAGAGTACAAATTCCCTGGGCCTGAATGGCGATACCTCCCAAGATGTAAAATCAAGCCTTTGGGAATACAAATACTCTAATTCGCATTAGATGACTCCTCTCGTTAAATCTTGCCGTTAGATCGCGGGATACATGTACTGATTTTCAAGGCTCGGAAATGGACTCAAGTTACCATTGCAGCGTATCTCCCGAGAAGTATGACCACTTTCGGCGCCCTCGGGCGACGATCGCCCCGAAGATGCGAGCCCGGGTCGAAGGTCAGAATAACTCTCAGTAATACCCGAGTGTAAACGGCGCAGTTCATAATGGTACCGGAGCTACCACATCGAGATCGAGATGTTCTTGACAGGGACCGCGTGGCATGAGCGGCAAGAGTCGGGGGCCAAGTCTGGACCGAGAATTACCCATACAGAAGAATGAAGTCGTCAAAGTCGAATGGGGACTTCTGGCACGCAATTCCCAATGTGAGATCGTTAGGTCGGCGTTATCAGAATTTACGTCCGCCAGAGGCTGGTAGAGCTTATACAGTGGCATTATAGCACCTGAATGGCCCAGTTCTGATACTTCAAGTCTCCAATACCTTCCAGAAGCCCCAGATATCCGGATAAAGAAACCTGATTTTCCTCCTTCTTTCACAAGCTGTCGCACCATCAAAGTCTTTGCTGGTGCCGAACCTGTTTACTGGGAAACGGTTAGCCAATTTCCTGGATGCCAAGGTAGGATACGTGGCGGGGATTTAAGAGTACTCCGTGGCTGTACGATCGTTGTATAGCCGTAAGAAGGAATGCTATCCCCTGAAGACCCCGGCGCGACTTGCCCTTGATGTTGCATGGGGCAGGCTCATCCTAGCTTCAGCCGGGGGACGATCCGGGCCCACAACCCGAACGACTTTCTTCAGGAATGAGACCCCCTTCGAGTGTTGGAATGCCCCCGTTCATGCAGACATCTCAGCCTGGAACAGATTCAAGTAATGGTAATATGATCGCGCTGTAACTGCGCAACTATGCGGGTGAAAATGACGGTACCTATTCAATATGATATCCTTCCTGAATGCTCTTCGCCGCGCGTGCCTCCGAAAATCCGCAGATTCTTCATGCTTCACATTCAAAGTTTCCTTTTCTTCATGTTTCTAGCTTTTTACAATCTTTCTGGTATTAGTTCATTCCTCCTCTTGGCGCCGTGCGCGTAAGTTCTCAACATGGTTGCGGGACCCAATGTCTCCGTCTTCGTCACAAGCATAATATTCACAACTCTTTCTTTCGTCCTCGTTGGGCTGCGATTATACACGCGCATTGTGGTGGTGCAAAATGTTGGAATCGATGACTGGTTGATGCCTGCCGCATTGGTAAGCTCAGTTTACCAACTCTCAGGTGGAAACGGGATGGGGAAGCTGAGATCTTCAACTAGGCGGCCTCAATCGGCTTTTGCGTCGTTGTCATGCATCGTGAGTATTTTGATTAGGCACATGCTAACATCGAAGAAACGTTGCTCACAACACCACAGAAATCAAGTATGGATTAGGTATGCCGATGTCTATCATCGCAGAAGATGACCTGGTCCGATTCTTCCAGGTCAGTTAGGAATTACAGATGAATGTAATCGGAGGATTGGTACTAATATTTCACATCGGCAGTGTCTCTGGGCGACGATTCCGACCTACAATCTAGCTCTGTTGCTTTGCAAGCTATCGATCGTCTTCTCATACTTGCGCGTGTTCAAGATCCCGACAACACAGAAGATTTGCAAGACCATGCTGGCTGTGCTCGCGGTATACGGTGCCTGGACTGTCTTTGGATCAATCTTCATGTGTGTTCCCGTACAGGCCTTCTGGGGCGACGGCACGGGGAAGTGCATGAACCGCTTGGCTTTCTGGTTTTCCAACGCAGCTTTGAACATTCTCTCGGACATTATCATTTGTTGTATTCCCATACCACTGATCAAATCCCTGCAAATATCCAAGAAGCAGAAGATTGCGCTCATCATGGTCTTCGCCGTGGGAGGATTGTGAGTCTCTGTTTAGCAGACTTTCTTGATCTGGTCTACAACTGACAAATTCTACAACAGTGTTTGTGTGACTTCTATGATTCGGCTTTACTCTCTTTACGAGATTTCCGTATCTACCGACACATCACGTAAGACTGAACTTGGAGAGGATCCGGCATAAAGCAACTAGTATATCATCAGGCTAACATCACGCGAATAGGAGATGGAGTCCACATTGCAACCTGGTCCGGCATAGAGATCAACGTCGCCATTGCCTGTGCCTCTGTCCCTGCACTAAAGCCACTCATAGTGAAGGCCTTCCCGAAACTGTTGGCGAGCACTCAGCGCAGTGGGTATCGATCAGGTAACGCTTACAGTGGGATGAATGCCGGAGACTCGCATCACATGCAGTCAATGCGGAGTCGGAAGGCTACCAAGACGAATACAAACATCGCCATTGAAACAAAAATAGAGATTGTCAGCCGCAACGGTAGCCAAGCCGATTTGGTACGACAAGGAGGTGGAAACGGCACCATGGTGGCTGAGTGTTATTCAACAGAAGAGAGACCGCCGGCTCAAGGTCGTGATATGGTTTGAAGAGAGTGAATCGGTAAAAGAGTATATCATCTTAGCGTCAGAGAAAAGCAGTGTTGTAGGACCATAGACCAAGAGGCGACGGGACAACGTGTTCATAATGCTACATGTAATGGGAGTTCGAGAGTAGATCCGGTCCCTAGCAAGTTGCTGTAGATCATGTAACGGACTAACAGTGAATTTCTCAACATACCTAGTAGAAAACCATCACGGCGTCTAGGAATTGTGGAATACTTGGAACGCAACTTGATCTTATCAGGGAGGCCCAATATTGAAACTGTCCGAGATGGAACTATAAGTAGATGACTTCCCAGGTAACACGCTTGCATTGTCAACCAGAATCTTTCAATAATGATTCTAAACGAGCGACAACTCTTACTTTAGAACCACATTCTCTCCCAAAACTTTTGACTTCCTTTCCTAGAAAGTCTCCTGTGCCGGCCTCATATCCAACTCATGCGTCCAGAGGGAGCTCGGCTGCTGTGACAACCAAAGATACAACTCTCCAACATCTTCCGCGCGCATCCGCTTGCCGGTCTTGGTGTTCTCGTTCTCTTCATCGATAATTCCGCCATTGGCAATAGCATGAACCACGTGTACACCAAACTTGCTGTGTTCCTTTGCAATAGCCTGGGCTACCATCCTCGCGGCTGCTCGAGATGCACCATAGGCAGCGTACTGCTGATTTGTACGCATGGCTCCCAAAGTGCCCGTGAAGATGATGGTGCCCTTCTTCGCACCCTCAGTATCGGAAAGAAGCGTCTGCCCTCCATTCTGTGCGTACATAAGCTTCAACGCTTCTTGCGCAAATACAACGCCTCCGGTTGTGAAGGTGCTCATGCTGTCATTGAAAGCTTCTGGCGTTTCTTCGAGGAATGGCTTCCTGCTCGAGTTCTTGACGTGGTATATGGCGAGCTTGAGCTTGAGATCTTTGAAGTCTGCATGATCTGCGATTTGTTGGAAAGTCCGCCGGAGGTTTTCGGGCTCAGTGTCTGTAGGAAAGGGGTGGAGTATGCCATTGGAAGACTTGCGTAGATCGGTCGCAAGATTCTGGAGATTTTCGGGGTTTCTGGCAAGTAGCGCAACTGCCAAGTTGCCATGTTGGGGGCTGGCTAGAATTCGAGCGATCCCTGCGCCGGAAGTAGGCCCTGCACCGATGATGATTGCGAGTCCTTTGGGCGCCATTGTGTAGTCAGTCTCAACTTTATGGTGGTGTCTTGAAGTACAGTTTGATGTTTCCAATATCTGATTCTGATTACATGGTCTTGAGTTAGACCATCAGCATACCTCCCATTTATATACTTACTCATACACAGCTCACTGAATTGATTACAGTGGTGCTGGCTGGACTTCCCATGGGAACGGACGTCATTGATCGTCCGATCCGTGCTCAGGCCGTGCCCCGCGCCGACTTATAGTGGAATAAAGTGATAGAAATTCGGGGATAAGACGTCACGATTTGCTCAAGACGCCTATGTCCGATTTAGTGGCTGCAACCTGCTGACCATGCTGACGGAGGCAGCTCTGGCTGACTAAATCATGCTCGATGTCTATCATTACCTTGGCTAACAGTCAACTGAATAAGTTCTGTGTGCATTTCTCTATTTGTCAATAGCAGGCGATCTGGCCTGGCGGATGCCACCCTGATACTTTGGACATGGACATACACGCTCTTATCATTTCAACGTGGTGCAAATATGTTTGTCGACTTGAGTCGTTTCTCCGGCCGGCCCTACCGAACTAATCCATCTTCAAGATTCAAAAAGCTAAAGTAAATATGAATGGTGCGAGCCAACAACAGAGCCACGCCTAGGGGAATTCAAATATAAGCTAGTTGAAGTATTTTGCAAACTCAAATTTGCATCGCCTTGACCGGAAGACTTACTTAGAAGGATTCCAACATTGGCGATATGAGACTGAGCGCCTTTGGGATCACGTAAGTACTCTGAGAGAAATAGAGTCTTGAAAGAGGCATGTAGCTTTGAGACCAGGTCTGGTTGAGTTGCTCGAATTAAGGCGGCCATTTACATCTTTAAGCAGCCATTGAACGTCGGCCAGTCCCCGCGGCGTTATTGGGATGTCTGTCGAAGACCTCAAAGTCCGTCATTCAGCCGGGCAATGGCGTCATCTTTACCGGTGTAATCGAGAATGGGAGATTTGACGTGATTACGTTCTTCCTCCCACCATTGGCTGTTTTCTTTAGAAAATCCATATATCTTTGCAATCAAGGCTACGCTCAAGCAATGTTCACGGAGTTCGGGTACTCTGAACCCCTCTTGGCGCATGTTGCAGCACACGGAGCCAATCGTAATCCTCTTGACCAAGTCTCGCTGCATGTGTGCGAAAGACCTCTAGGATTTGAATATTGCGACATGGCGGGGTCGATGATTAATTTTTGTTTGTTACACACTAGAGAAGAAGGTCCTCAGGTGCTTCCCTTGAGATAACTTACATCGTCCACCTCAAATCTGAAGCAGAGCTCATATTTTGCATGATTCCATACGTTAGGTATAGTAACATTCAAGCACGATGACCGCAACAAACCCCTTCTCCCAAATAAATTTCACGAGGTTTTTAGGACAAGCTTTAATTCTATCTGTTCTTATTCTGGTCGGCTATCTACTACAAAATGAAATAAAGAGGCATCGAGGTAAAATCAAACATGTTCCTGGTCCTCTTGGGTGGCCTGTGGTTGGCAACCTCTTCCAGGTAACTGAACATTTATATACCATGAGTGATCGTTCTTGGAGAAAGTAACTGATACAACGCAGAACCAAGACCAAGTACCAGCAGAAACATACCGAGTCTGGGCAAAGAAGTATGGGCCCGTGTTCCAGATACAGCTAGGAAATACCACGGCTGTTGTCGTCAACACTGTAGAGTCTGCCAAACAGCTATTTCTCGGACAACGCCATGCGATGAATTCTCGACCAACCTTCTATGTATTCCATGGAAAGGTCAGCAAAGCCGTTACAAGTATCGGCACCAGCCCATGGGACGACTCCTGTAAACGTCGCCGCAAGCTCGCAGCTGGGGCATTGAATCGTCCGCGGGTAGAAAGCTACGCGCCTATCTTGAATTTGGAGGCACGGGAGTTTCTCAAAGACCTATACGAAGAATGCTGTGGTGGTTCGGAGGATCTCGACTTCCGTCCGGCTGTCAGGCGCTTTGCCCTCAATCTTAGCCTGACGCTCAACTATGGGACAAGAGCCTCCCATGTCAAGTCCCTGGTGGAAGATCCTCTATTTTCCGAGATAATTTATGTCGAATCCGAGATCTCAAAACTTCGCGACACAGGAAAGAACTACACTAACTACATACCCTTGCTGCGATACTGGGAGCCGATTGCTAGTGTGTTAGGTTTACAGTCCACACCGACGAATCACGCTGGGGACATTGGCCGTCGAAGATTGGAATACAACGACATACTCCTCAGCCGACTAAAAGACGAGATTGCTCGAGGTAAAGACAAGCCCTGCATTCAAGGTGCTGTTCTGAAAGACCCTGAGTCGGCAACCCTGACGCGAGAGGAGTTGATCAGTGTGAGCCTCAGTATGATGGCAGTAAGTTCATCCTACAATTAAACCGGAAGCTCATGATGGACTTGCCCTGACATATTTCAGGGCGCCGACTCGAACCAGCCTACCTTGGCTTGGGCTATTCTTCTACTTGCACACCGCCCTGATATTCAAGACAAAGCATATGCCGCCATCCAAGATGCTGGTGTTCTACAGCAATCATCCAACACATATGCTTCTACAAAGATTGACTACATAGATGCACTGACAAAAGAGATCTCGAGATACTTTGTCGTCTTGAAGCTCGCGCTACCGAAGGCGACATACGCTGATGCCACCTGGGAGTCCGCCACAATTCCGGCCAACACTCTGGTTTTCTTGAACAGCTGGTCATGCAACAGAGGTGACTTTGCCACAACTCAGATGAAGTGTCATATTAGACTGACCGCCAAGCCAGACCCTGACCTATTCAAGGAGCCCGAAGTATTCGCCCCTGAGCGTTGGCTTCCAGATGCACCGGATCAATACGCGCATCAATTCGCCTTCGGTATGGGGGGCAGAATGTGTGTAGCGTCTCATCTTGCACACAGTGCCTTACACACAGCCTTTTCGCACTTGATCGCCCGATTCAAGATCTTGCCTGCAGACGGTAAGGATTCTATGGAGATCGATCCGATTAAAGGACTTGATGGCCTCTCGTTTGTTGCCAAACCGAAAGGTTTCCAGGCTAAGTTCGTTCCAAGAGATGGAGCACGATTGGAGGGTTGGCTGAAAAACCCTGATGAGTGCTTGTGCAAGTCTCTGTGAACTCTTCATTCTTGAAAAGAATAGATGCAGTCGGTGGCAGGCTTGTTTGTGTCCAACCAATTCAATATTGCTAGGACATGCTGATTCAATTTGGGCTTGGGGACTCCAGGTAAATTGTAAGTGGAAGTATCATTTACGGACGTCCGTGTTGAAGTCAAGTAGAATCATACATATCAGCACCTCAGAGATGGTCTGAAGAAATTTGTGCGACTTGTCAGTGTAAACTGCCACCCATTCTATCGGCGCCACGCCTGTACATTTGCCTTAATATCTTGTAAAACCTACGTGAATGGTCCGATGCCTTGAGATTAATAAGGTGTCCCGGGAAATGCACGTAGAAGGACTAGAAGCATAGCTTGCCGTTTTCCCGACATACAAAAGCCTAATGTAAGCCCGGCGAACAGCTCTCCACTTATCAGGACCGCGCAACATCCGAACATCGGGGATCAGACTGCATGCGGTCAGCAGCCACTCGCAACTGATCATTGTGATGGATAACGGACTTGGTGCAGTATGTCGCCATAGGTCGTGCGGGCCATTCCACCGAACCCCGCCGGACACCATTAATTACTTAAACCACCGAGCTACACTATTCGGACATTTATGACACGGTTCTCAGCCCAATAACTCTATGCCCAGTCGCTAACTCACATCAATTTAACGGGAAACGGTTTTCAATCTTTGTGTTTCAAGATGCCTTCTCCAAACCTCAACGCTGCCGACCTTTTCGGCGTCAAGGGCCTCATCGCCGTAGTCACGGGTGGGGGAACTGGTACGTCATTCATCAACCGCAGTAGCAACCCTCCAGTGTTTGCTTACGATTCAACCTAGGCATCGGTCTCATGATTGCACAAGGCCTCGAGGCGAACGGGGCAATTGTATACATCATCGGCCGACGGAAAGAAGCTTTGGAACAGGCGGCAAAGACAGCTGTAAGTTTCTGCGAGAGCGTTGGGCCCAGCAGAGTCTATCATCCATACCGGTCATGCATGGCCCTTATGTTCGAGAGATATGACGACTGATGTTGGCGCCCTAAATGTGAATAGAAAAACGGCAACATTCGCACCATCCAAGGTGATATCACCTCAAAGAGCGACCTCGAGCGAGCGGTCGCAGAGATCAAGGAGGCTCACGGATACGTCAACGTCGTCATCGCCAACTCAGGCATCGGCGGACCGGCTCTCAAGGGCTTGCCCCCTAACCCGACCATTGCTCAGTACCGCGACTTTATCTTTGGCTGGGAGCAGAAGGACTTCACCGAGACCTTTGCTGTGAACGCTACCGGCGTGTTTTTCACGGTCGCAGCATTCCTGGAACTTCTCGATGAGGGTAACAAGCGCAGCAATTTCAAGCAAAGGAGCCAAGTCATCGCGACTAGCAGCATTGGCGCGTACAACCGCAACCCGATGGGCTTCGCTTATGGAGCGTCAAAGGCAGCTGTGGTGCACATGTTCAAGCAATTGTAAGCGGTCCTGAAAGAGTTACAAGAGCCGGCCTCGAGACTAACATCTATAAGGAGCACCACGCTGGTCCCATTCAACATCCGCGCCAACGTAATTGCACCTGGATGTAAGTCTACTTCCTTCCGACGCCACGTAGGGCACTCGTTTTGACTCGGAGTCCATGGGGCAGGATTTTCAATCATCTACTAATCTCAATTTACAGTCTACCCGAGTGAGATGACAACGGCAACGGTCGAGGCCCACAAGGAGGGTTGGCCCAAGACTACCATTCCTGAAGAGAGGGCGGGAGACGTAGAAGATATGGCTGGCGCTGTGTTGTTCTTGGTTAGCAGGGCAGGCGCTTACACCAACGGCAATGTGCTCGTAACAGACGGTGGAAGGCTTGGAATCGTGCCGTCTAGCTATTGAGCGACTTGGAGTTGCAAGTGTGAATACTTGAGAGACGTTAAACAACAACTTTGATATAGTCTCAGTCCTTCGTTCTTTTGGTGATATACCTGAGATTGAAAGTTTGTTTTGTGAACAAAATTGAAGTTTGTGGTCCATCGAGAGGTAACTGTGCCTCGGCTGTGGTCGAGAGAAAAACGAACTTTATCAAAACTTCAAAAGAACAGATGTCTAGCGCACAAAGAATAGCTTGGTCTGTGAGATAGGTCAAGGTCTACGCATGAAGTGACGCTAATTACGCTAATTCTTCTCTACGCTTCAAGATATCATGGGCGACAGTGATCGCTCATCGTGAAAAGATGCAGTCTCAGATGTTGACCAGCCCAAGTCTCATGTTTCCGATGGCTCGTATTCGTGACATTCGGAAAAGCTCCTACAAGCGAAACCCAGGGGAAACGGCACTATTTGAGTGTGAGAAATGCGGAGATCATAGCAGGCTGCCCCCGCTACTCCTGCACATCTGAACCGGGGTGATGTCACCCTAACGTGCCGCAAACACATGGATACAAGGGATGTAGCCAACCAGAACCGAGAAGTTTCGCGATCAACGCCTCCAAGTACCGGGAAGGAGCAATTATCCATCCGGCATCTTCCCGCTATTCTAGGTTCTGACTGGAGTTCTTGGCTTCGGCTGGACAACCCTCCCGCAATGTGCCAATCCACGCGAACCACTGAGACATGAGATTGGCTACATTCTTCACCCATTTGGGGCGGACAACCTCGAACTCACAATCGCAAACCAATGAAAGAACAACAAAGAAGTAGGCATCATGGGGGAGCTGAAAATCGGATGTGGACCACCTCTTCCCAATGTTTGTGTCTTAACCTAGCCAAGTACGTCCTGGAGGCAAGCGAGCAAACGAATCGGCGCGCTCCTACAGGCTACTGGTAAGTCGAGGCATCATAGCGCTGGTCGCGCTGGCGGCCACTGGGTTCCAGACTGAAAGGGTGGACTGGTCATCCATGCTCCTGCTGAAACGGAATCTACACATCCGATGCAGGCTGGTATGGGAACCACCACTCTTTATATCCATGACCACACCCAGTTGCCAGCTTTCAGCTACCTTTGAGGGCCTGCATCCGAACTTGCTTTGAATTTCTGGCAGAGCTTTGCTTGGGAGTCGAGAGTGGTATCTCATCATGTTAAGTCCTTTGTCAGTGGCGCTTTTGGCGCTACCGGCGCTTCTCTTGTACCTGTACTCTGCCCTCAGCTATCGCCGGCTGAAGCAATACGCCAACTTTCCTCAGCTGAAGCCTTCAATAGTATGGGGTCACCTCAAGGCCATAAACGAGCACCACGTGAAGCGCAATGAGAAGGACTCTCAACTCGGTCCGTATTAGCGACGGGAGGTATGTGGTGCTGTGGGCTAATCTCAGTTTCGCAGATCCCACCATGGGAGATATGCTCGAGGAGATCGGTAACCCTCCCATCATGCTTCTAGACCTTCGTCCAGTCAGCCGGCCCCTACTGGTCATCCGAAGCCATGAGATCGCGGAGCAGGTATCAAGACAATCAAAGATGTGGCCCTACAGCGCACCGAAGTCCGACACCATGATGTATCTCACACCGCTGCTGGGCGAGAAGTCAATCGTAATGTCTCAAGTAAGAAGTTCCTTCGCATGTTTCACGTTTGTTCTCTTTTTACAGAATATGGACGCGAAAACATCCGTCAGAATATGATTTAATTTGGACTCTTCTCGCAGGGCTCCGGATGGAAAGATATGAGAAAGCATTTCAACCCTGGCTTCGCTCCCCAGCACCTCATGAGTCTGATGCCAGTAATTTTGGAAAAGACTCAGACCTTCCTCGCCAAACTCGACGAACTCGTCAGGACGGGTGAAGAGTTTGAGCTGGAGCCTTTGTGCACTAATCTTACTTTCGATATCATTGGTAAGTCTCATCAAGTTTCTGTAGTCAGAGCAGCATTTCACTAAAAATTGACACATAGGTGCCGTGACGATGGATGTTGATCTTAACGCACAGCTTCCCGAGGACCAACAAATAGAGTTCATTAAGGGTTACAAGGAGTTTTTAACCTCATACAGGGAGGGCAGTGGTATACTGAAGTGGTGGGAGAACCCACAGCTGGGCAGGAAACGAAGGCGACTTGCCAAGTCTTGCAACGTCTTCCTCGAGGATGTCATTCGTCGCAAATTCAACGATGTGAAGCAGGACAAGGGGTCATCGAGCCGGAGTATTCTGGCTCTCAGCTTGAAAGACACACAGGTCTTGACACAGGATATCATCGACGGGACGAAGGATCAACTCAAAACCTTCATGTTCGCAGGGCACGACACCACCAGCATCCTCCTCCAATGGGCCTTTTACGAGTTATCAAGGACGCCTCGGGCAATGAAGAGCCTTCGGACTGAGCTAGAGAGTCTCTTCGGCCAGGACTTGAGCCCCGAAGTCGTCCGGGAAGCTCTACTCGCCAGGGGTGAGGAGATCACCCAGAAGATGACCTATACCTCGGCAGTCATTAAGGAGATTCTGCGCCTATACCCACCAGCTGGGACCGCGCGCCTTTGCCCTCCGGGCGCGAACTTTCACTTGCAGTTACCAGACAACAGCAGCCTCTGCGTTGATGGGATGGTTCTGTACAACTGTGCCACTCTCATCCAGCGAGACCCTGACGTCTATGGAAGCACCAAAGACGATTTTGTACCCGAGCGATGGCTCGGGAATACGGACACGTCAATGGCGACGAATGACGACGAGAAGATGGGCATTGGCAAAGCTGGCGAGAACGAGATTCCTGCCGCCGCATGGAGACCTTTTGAGAGGGGTCCTAGGAACTGCATCGGACAGGAGCTTGCCAACATCGAGGCCAGGGTGATTTTGGCTAGTGTTGTGGGCAAGTATGTCTTTGAAAAGGTCGGTCTAGGGGAGGCTACGCTGGACGAGAAGGATCGTCCCATCATCAACGAAAAGGGGCAATACAGGTCCAATACACAGCTTTACAACGTAAGCCCTCCATTAGGATAAGTCCATTAGGAGGATCACCCAAGAGCACGCCTCACTAACTTGTCGCAGACGAGACAAATTACTGCCCGGCCGGTTGACAATATGAGGGTCCGAGTGAAGCACCAGGCACTAACAGGAGCCTGAGATATTACGGAACCGTCGATAAGGTATAGAAATAGCTTGTTTTCCGTGTAAGCAGACACTGTCAGTCAAATACAGACTATCGAGGGGTCAGCTTGGTGTCAATCTGATGTTTTGCCAATGCCAAAACTACACACACCCAGTAGTTCAAGTTTGTTTGGTTAGAGAAATGTTCGTAAACTATGCCGTGTTTCCTCAACTTATGGTTTGAGCTTCCAAGTGCCATGCACCTCATCTTGATTTACAGAGCGTTGAAAGGTCTACTATTTGACCTTGAATTTGGATTACAAAATGGCGCTGGATCTCACTCATGACGTAACATGAAATTGGTTCATTTGAGCACTTCAGAGTGGTAATCAACTTGAAACTCTAAGCTTAGGTGTATGATGCGAAATCTCACTCAAGATATCTGACATGCTACATTGACATGAGCAAGACCTGATTAATGGTAGGGTTAGAAGTGTGGCTGGTGCGTGCAAGAACGGCTTATTTTCTGTGGCGTATGGCATAAGTAGTTGGGAAGCTTTGGTCCAGTAGGTTTGGGTTGCCACAGGCGGGTGGGTCATGCTCGGAGACCAGCGGCAGCGACAGCTACCAAAGCTCCCCACAGCAGCGTCATTGGAGCGCGAGGCACCGACGTCAATCAACAACCGCCGTTGCGCTCACGCTTGTCGACCTTGCCTTTCTCTCAACTTGCTGTCGCTAGGAGATGTAGCCATGGCCTTTCAGGTTCGTTTGCAAATCTCCCCTCAATGTGCTCTCTGCGACCCGACGTCCGCTAACCACCTGCATTGAAGTGGAAGGCATTCGACTTCTTCGACGTCAGCCAGGTCCGGCTCGCCGATGAGGAGACCCGAGTCTTCTTCGAGAGCAACGAGATCGCTAGTGTTTGCTCCGGTTCCGACAGTCTATTCCTCGGTAGCTACGATGGATACGTTCGAATTGTCGGTTCGAGTTGGAAGGTGGTGAAGAGCTTCCAGGCTCACGAGCTCGGGACGATCACACACATGCGCCAGATCGAGGGGACAAGCCTGCTTGTTACTGTAGCTGTAGGTGGACGCAAAAATCATGAGATGACGAGAATGGAAACTGACATCTGAGCAGGAAGACCTCAGCAGCGAGCCGGTGTTGAAGATCTGGGCTCTGGATAAGCTGGTGAAGAAGACCAATATGCCGACTTGTTTAAGCACTTTGCAGATCAACAATGGCAGGAAGCAATTTCCGGTAAGGGAGGACTTGAGCGCATAGTTCCAAAGCATCAACTAATCACTTTCTCATCCAGATCTCGGCTATCGATGTTCTCGACAACCTTACCCAAGTAGCAGTCGGCTTCGCGAACGGCACGGTGACCCTGATCCGAGGCGACTTGATCAACGACCTGGGGGCGAAACAAAGGACGGTGCACGACTCAGAAGAACCTATCACAGGCGTGGAGCTCATGACGGATTCCCAAGATGTCACGACCCTATTCATCTCAACAACAGCCCGAATTCTGAAGCTCGGGATTTCGAGAAGGGGCCATAGCTCCCCGCCCAAGACTGTGGAAGACATGGGATGTCACGTTGACTGTATGACGGTTGACAAGAAGACAGGAGACGTGGTAGTCGCCCGAGAGGATGCCATCTACACCTACACCTTGGAAGGCAGAGGAGCGCCGCGTGCGTACGAATCGCCGAAAAGACTAGTTTCGATCTACCAGGATTACGTTGCACTGGTATGCCCACCATCGGCTTCCACCACCGACAAAGGCAACGACACTATGCGCCGACGCTTTGGAGGTGGAGGTGGAGCAGCGGATGCGCTCTTCAACGCATCAACGTTCATTCTTCTCGAGCCAGACCTTAGAGTGCTCAGCCACACACAATCTCTGATCTCGCCTTTCAAAGCCATCTTCCAAATTTGGGGTGATCTGTTCGTTCTCACACAAGATGGCAAGGTAAACCGATACCATGAAAAGTCACTGCAACAGCGCCTCGAAATGCTGTACCAGCGCAACATGTACCCCTTGGCTATTGAACTGGCACAAAAGTCACGGCTGGATGCGACACAGCAGAGCGGCATCTTCCGACGCTTTGGAGACCATCTGTATCAAAAAGCTGATTACGACGGTGCCATGGTCCAATACATCAAGGCGATCGATACTACTGAACCATCACAGGTCATCAGAAAGGTAAGCTTCCACATCCAGAAGAAATAGAGCGCAGGAAGATTAATAATCATAGTTCCTCGATACACAAAGGATACACAACCTGATACAGTATCTTGAGCAGCTACATGAGCATCGCAAGGCAACGTCTGACCACACAACATTGCTTTTGAACTGCTATGCGAAGCTCAAAGATATCGACAAGTTGGAGGCATTTATCAAATCACCCGGTGATTTAAAGTTTGACCTCGAGACTGCAATCACTATGTGTAGGCAAGGAGGCTACTACGAACAAGCTGCGTATCTTGCCAAGAAGCACGGCGAAATCGAATTGGTCGTGGACATCCTGATAGAAGACTCCAAATTGTACAACGAGGCTCTCGATTTTATATGGCATCAAGACCCGGAAGTGGTGAGTTCCATACTTCTCCAGTATTTTGAACAATTCTGATATTTCATTAGGCATTCCCTTGCCTCAAGAAGTATGCCAGAGTTCTCATCGAGAACTGTCCAAAGGATGCGACCACAGTCTTCGTGGACTACTACACTGGCAAGTACCGTCCGAGGCTACACTTTGTACCGATTGAGGACAACGGAGAGGCTGTTGTAGCCGGCGGCATGGTGGCCGGTGCAGCAAGTGCCGTCCAGAACCTTTCCAACTTTTTACCTCTGCCATACATGAACACATCTTCTCTTCAAAGCCCATCCACACCGGGCAATGGAACAGCCATCAACGGCGATGCTCAGATCATCTTGAATCCCGACGACATTCCTGCGCCGAAATACACCCCACCGCCTCCAAGGACTGCTTTCTCATCCTTCATCGACCACCCAGACGAGTTCATTGTTTTCCTGGAGGCATGCCTAGAAGACACAGGTCTTAAGGAAAGCGACAGGACAGATTTGTACACCACACTCTTTGAGATGTACCTACACAAGTCAAATGAGAAGAAAGGGGAGCAGCATCGAGAAGAGTGGGAGAACAAGGCGAAGAAGCTCATCGAAGGAGAAGACATTCCGATGGAGAGTTCCAATGTCCTGTTGCTTTCGCACCTTTCTGACTTCAAGGACGGCACAACCTTGGTCAAGGAGCAATCCGGTTTACTCTTTGACATTTTCCGATCGTACACCTCAGCCAAAGATACCCGCGGAGCCATCAAAGCCCTTCGAAAGTATGGCCCCGAAGAACCGCAACTATACCCTGCAGCCCTGGCATACCTGACTTCCGACCCCCGAATCCTCCGGGAAGCCGGATCAGAAGAGCTTTCTGCCGTCCTCAACAAAATCGACAAGGACGGCCTCATGGCACCGTTGCAGGTCATCCAGACGCTGGTCGGCCAGTCCGGCTCCTCAGGCGGTGTCGCGACAATGGGCATGATCAAGCCTTACCTCCACGAGACGATTGAGCGCGAGCGCAAGGAGATCGCCGCCAACCGGCGCCGCATCTCGGCCTTCCGCAGCGAGACAGAACAGAAGCGGGCCGAGCTCGCCGACCTCGGCTCCAAGCCGGCCGTGTTCCAGTCGACGCGCTGCGCCGTCTGTACGGCACCCCTCGACCTGCCCGCTGTGCACTTCCTCTGCAAGCACAGCTTCCACCAGCGGTGCCTCCGCACCGAGGGCGAGTGTCCGCAGTGCGCCAACGATAACGCGACGATCCGCGCGCTGCGCAAGACGCAGATTGAGACGGCGGGGAAGCATGAGCTGTTCAAGGCCGAGTTGGAGCGCAGCGAGGATCGGTTCGCGACGGTGGCGGAGTGGTTTGGTCGCGGCGTCATGGGGGCGCCTAATGCTGACACTGCGTAGGTGGGCCTTCCCTTTCCAAGGATTGGGCTGCTATGGAAGGAGGTTTGCTCGGGGTTTGAAGGGAAGGCGTGTTTCTTATTGTGGACTTGAGGGGACTGACTACTCGCGGTTCATCTCAAGTTGGTTGTCTTGGGGAGTTAGGCCAGGCTGTGGTGGTGGTGGGGTGTTGGCGGAGAGGGAGCGATGAGCACATTGAGGAAAAGAAGATCGAACTACTCTGTTTGTATCGCGTAATTACTGTCATCCTCATAAGGTCGCGCCCTTTCCCTGTGGGGTAGACTCGCTAGTCACAAATACCAGATTCCCCATTAGCTTGAAGGAATTTGACGCGGGTTGTTTGTTTAGTGACGTGGATTGCAGTAGTATGAGTGGCAATTTGGAAGCCACTGTGAGGTAGTCTGCCCGGTAGAGAGCATTTTGATGGTCTGGGTTTTGGCCACCCACGACAAGATTTTTGTCATGCTGGTTTTTACTACAACTCGTTCTGATTCTCTGGTAACGGTTAATGCCGTCACAATAAAGTATTCCCACATGGACTGCCTCAACTACCGATGACATTTCGACGCAGCTCGTCAGGAACAAGGATAACTAGGCGCAAACGAACACATAAAAAGAGATCACAGGAACAGTCTCCAAATCAGAGCACTCATCTTTTTACAACGTGAGGAAATGGAGAAAATGTGTTCATCGCTTCTATTCATTCATAGACGAATCTTCCCATCACTTCTCTTTTGCTATCTGTGGTCGGATTTGGGTTGTGTACATGCAAGATCTCCTCCACAAAAAAAGGCGCGGAGAAATAAGAAGCGCTGTTCCGTCTGGGCGATAGACCCGGTCCCAGATGATCAACCTCCCGCCTCCGCTATTACAAACACAACCTCCTCCCGAAACCTCGCTGCCGATGCTAGATAAAGGAAAAAGTGTTCAAACTTCATGGGATGTGGAAATGATGAACAGGCATGACTATAGACCCCTATCCAAGTCGGACTTGCCCCGTTGCCCTCAACTTCCCCTGAAGACAAATGAAAAGCATAGAGGAAGAGTCTAATCGTCGATGCATCCTCCTCTGTCCCATAACCCAAAAGCCTCCCCTGATGGCAGATTTCCCCCAACCTGCCTCCCTTCGTAGTCCCCTCCGTCATTTCTCCTCCATTCGTAGCCGCATGTCGTCGTCCGAGTCTGCTCTGATAATGCATCCGCCAACCACAGTGGCTCGTGAAAGAGAGAAAAGCGTCAAAGCAAAAGACTGCCACCATTGCAATTCTTCTCTATATGGAAAGGAAGCGCGCTCGAATCGAAACTGGCAGCAGAAATGCGCCAGCAGGAGATGTGCAATCTGATTGCATGCTGTTCTTGGGATATGCTTTAAGCAAGAAAATGGATTGTGTTCAAGGAGTTGAACACGCGGGCGGAAAACTCAAAAAGTCCACCGATTGTGTATGAATGTTGTGCCAAAAAAGACCATCCCGAATCCATTGTACAGGTTGGAAAATGTATGAGTCGAGTTGGGTGCTTATAGTTATGAGCGCGAGCTAGGCAGGTAGTCGCGTGCCAAGCACGTTAAAGTCAGTCGGCGCAGGTGATGACCTCTTCGCCAATGGCAACTTTCTTGGCTGTCTCTGTACTAGCAATGCTCGCATTTGTGTCACGTCGCCTTGCCCCGAAAGGTATTCGTTCGACGTGAGTATTGGTTGTAGATTTCTTCTTGGTCTTCGCCATCAAAAGACCCTCATCACTATCACTATCGTCATCATCGTCCTCTTGTGGACGCATATCGGGACTGTGGTGGATGAGAGGCGGGCTTCTGTAGACTGGGCTGCGTGTGATGCGAAGCGGGATCGGGCCGGCGTTAAATGACGCATTGTGTGTCTCGAATCGTCCTTGTTGCTCGAATTGTTCCAATGGAAATCCGGCCATGGGCTCCTTAAGGTATGCTGGAGGTGTCAGGGAATCTGTCGTTTCGAGTAAACCAGGCTTGTTGATAACAGCAGGCTCCACGGGCTCAGCATCGGATACCGAGCTGGCACCGCTGAGAAGAGCGGGAAGCGACGGATCAGATTGGAAGGCAAGCATCTCCTCTTTCGTGTGGTGGTTGACAGACGAGACGGGACTGGCTATTTCGCTGGGATTCGTCATAGGAGAAGCCAGGCCACCGATGGATGTCGAGCGGGAGGACTTTTCAGTCTCCATCGTGTCCTCACGAGATGGAGGTGGCGGCGTGCCAAATCGCTCGTCATCGGGCGAGAGAGGGCAAGGTACTTCGGTTGGATCGATCACGGCAATGTCTGACCTGACGTCGTCCGGAGCTTGTTGAATAAGACTTTCTGCGATTTGCTTGCGCTGCATCTCGCTTTTTGCGCGGGCGAACGACTCAGGAGTTGACGTATTGTATGTGCGCGGTGGTGGCGTTCTTGCCTCCGGTATATCCCGCACACTTTCGATCCTATGTGCTGTCTGCGGTCTCTCCTCTAGGTCGGCCGTGAGGCGCTGAGTCTCGTAGATGTTTGAGTCCGATTGTGGCTGGCCATGCTGGTAGCCGGTGACAGACCGAGACGAAAAGAACAGTGGTGAAGCTAAGGCGCTGGTGGCCTGCTTCGCCTTACCCAAGTCCACCGATCGCATAGCTCGAGGCTTGCCAGGAAGGCTAGGCATCCTATGAAGGGTACCAGGTACACTCGCCGTGGTGACGCTCACTTGTGCAGGGGCGCGCTTATCTTGGTCTCTGAACACGCCACGCTCTGCTGAGCGTGCACGGAGAGCTTCCTCTGTCAAGGCGTCGTATCCACGTGTTTGTCGCATTTCCTTAGACGGATCGTCCAGTGTGGAGTCACCGGAAAAAGGTGTAGGAGGTTGTGTCCTGACCTCGGGTAATCCAGCTGTAAGCGTCAAAAAGCTATTGCCATTCGATGGGCTTTGCGAGTATCTCTGGAAAGGCTTGTAAAATGACGCTGTCCCAGGAATTGTTGACTGATCTGAAGGCGATGCCGTGCCACTGTTCGTCCTCGAGTCGCTGTAGCTGTTCTGAATGGCATGTAAAAGGGCAGCTCCTTGGCCCTTGACGGGTTGAGCGATAGCCGTAGCGAGAGGGTCGTAGGGAGACTCATAGGGAGAGACTGTCTCGCTGTGGACAAGAGGATGGTCGGAGCCGCCAAAAGCAAAGTCTTTGACGTTGGAAAAATAGTCTTCGCTCTTGAGACTCTTTCTGCGTGCTTCTCTCGAGTGTGGCGTGGGCGGTACATTGAACATGCTGTCTCCAGCCGAGCTGGCAGCACTGCTGGCAGCTCTCCGCCTTGACCGGCTATCGCTTCGATCCCCTAAAGGGTGCATCAACTTCCCAACTGCTTTTTTCACGGTAGATCGTGCGCGTTCCAAGAAGGCAATAGGCACGACAGCGCGGGCCGCCTCCTTGTCGTTAACCTGGACTCGCCTGCCCGAAGTCTTGGCTGGGTCAGTCTCAGCCAACCACGCTTCCACATCTGGAATTCCTTTCGCAACCCAGGCATGGGTCTTGATATCCTTCAGACGAATTCGCTTGTCCGGGTTTTTAGTAAACATGTTTCGCAGAAGGTCCTGCAAAATGGGGTCGATGTTCTCGTAGGCAAGTTCGTTGTCGTCCCTGTAGGGAGGTCCGTTATGCCGCTTAAAGAGAGATTCAGAGTTAGGAGGGGTAGAAGGGTCCACTGCCCTGAGGCGTTTTTGGGGAATGAAGACATCCTCAGTGGCAATTTTTCGAAACATCTGCCACTCATCTTCGGCCTGGAAAGGAATACGTCCGTAGATGAGGCAGTAGAGGGTTACGCCAAGTGACCAAATATCGATCATTTCGGAAATTTTCGGTTGTTCCATGCGGTCCGCGTCGGTGTAGCACAGTTCAGGTGCAAAGAATGCCGGGGTGCCAACTGTCTTGGCCAGCTCAAGATCATCGTCGAAATCTTGTGCTTCAGATTCTGAGACCGTCTCATCGTCGGCCTCGCCTTCTCGGATAGGACGGCCAAAGTACGAAACACCGAAGTCGGAGATCTTGACGCGGTGATCTTTGGTCCACAGTAGATTAGCAGGCTTGATATCCCTGTGTACGACACCTTGGTAATGCAGGTACTCCAGGCCTAAGACAGTGTCTCGGAAAGTCGTTCTTGCCTGGTCGATGGTAAAGCAAGGAACGTAGGAAAAGTCTTCAGCGAAAGGGTCGTGCATCCGAGTGTTCCAGTCGACCGAGGACATGTGCGAAATGATGGAATCGGCCATGCTGGGTGAACGACCTCGAAAGGCCGCGTCTTCCATGTAAGCGCCATACATAGTGCCATCGAGTGCGGTAGCTGAGCCTGGGTTGCTGGTCTGTAGCGGGCCTGGCGTCTCGATGTCCTCAGTGTCGTCGATGGCTTCCTGGTCAAAAACGGTGTCGCGAATTGACTTCACAGACTGAGACCGCGATGGCGCTCGAGATGTAGCCCGGGATGCCTGCAGCGAATTGGGTTGTGATCCTTCGCCTCCGAAAAAGTCCAATGCTCCTAGATCGTCCCTTGAGGGGACGCGGGATTGCGATCCACAACTCGCGTCGTCAGAAATACCGTGCTCGATACTCCAAAACTCATGGGTGTTCATGTTGGCTCGAGACATCTTTTCCCGCTTTTGCTCCCGGATCTTGTACCTCTCCTCCATTATCTTTTCGTAATGCTCCTCCTCTGGGGTCAGCGGCTGACCTCTGCTTTCTCTCTCGATGCGACGACGCTCGTGGTGGCAGATGTGCGGTAATCCCTTTTTTCTCCAGACAACCTCGCCTAGCTCCACGTGTTCGAGAATCAGGTAGATCTTTTTCAATTCCGGATCGTCGATAATCTCCAGCAGCGAGACGACGTTGGGATGCCTCATCTTCTTGAGGATGGCGATCTCTCTCATCGTCTTTTCCTGCGGGGACATGGCCATGACCTTGCCGAGTCGTCGTCTCTTAGAGTACCGTGGAATGATCTTGATAGCCACATTTTCGCCCGTCTCGAGATTTCGGGCAAGTTTGACCTTTCCGTGCACACCTCTGCCAATTTCTTCGATGACTTCATACTGGTTGATGAGCTTGCGGCCGGTAATGCTGTCGGAGTCAATCAAGGCTTTATGTGTCCTGGTCACCAATATGGTTAGCTTATCAGATAGTCATCCCCTTGTCGCGGGGCCTGCGGCTGGCCCCCGCTGTCAATTACGTAGTCACGATACCGCCTCACTGATAGAGAGCCGTCGATGTCGATTCACACAAAGGCTTTATTTGAAAGAAGGCGCGGCGACAACATAGTATAGCAAAGAGGGAAAAAAAGCTGTACTTACTCTCTGACTTTGTGGTTCTGGAGCGGGTGAAGGTAGGGACTGCTGGTCTCGACGTTCGGAGTGTTTGAGTCGGACGAGGCATGGATCGGAAAGTTCATTTTCGGACGCGGGTTTGAGGGACTGAAAAGTCCCGGAGAGGTCATTGGCGTGCTAGCGGAAGACCTCAAGGGTAGGGCATTGGAAGTGGGCGGCACAAGGGCCAGCAGATGAGGGTTGTGAGAGTTCCTCTGATGAGGAAGAGGCTGTTGTGGGTCCATAGTATTCGTGAAAGCGCTCAGGTTCGACTGGTCGTGAAAGTCCCAGTCGGCGACTCGACATAATGAGGGGCGTGGGAGAACGAAGAACGGGGCTCGCACGGCGGCCGAGGAAAAAGATCGCAACGACGGTTCGGGCTTTAGATTGCCATCATGATAGGAGCGGTTCGATTGCGTAGTGTAGGTGTAGATTTGGGTTGGGTGACTGGGAATGAGGTCGAGGAAGGATGTCTGGGTCGTAACGAGCCTGCAGTGACAGAGCGAAGGTTTGGACGAGAAGTTGGATCGTTGTAGTGCGAGGGAGGAGGTTGGTTCGCAGATTTCGTTGTCGGGAAGTCGAAATAGTCGTCGGAAGAGTCGCTAGCAGAAAGGCAAAGTGCTGAGGCAAGACGCAGGCGGGACGCAAGATGAAGTAGGTATTGTGAGGCGATGTGAAGTCAAAAAGTGTTGGATGGACAGAGGGTCGAGAGACAAGACGGAAGAAGTTCGAAAGGTTGGCAAGGTCAGGTACTTCCGGGGGGTGGACGGGACTAAAAGACGAGGGGAGGAACAAGACGAGGGATCTCAGTCTTTTTTTGGTGTGGTGGGTGTGGGTGGGTGTGGATTTGAAAAGCCAAGCAAGGCAAAGCCAGGCAAGGTTGGGAGTGAGGGGAGGCAATAGTGCACAGTACGAGAGTACCTAGCGCGCGAGCCAGAAAACCGCGGAGTGTGAGGTCGGGATGTGTGAGTAAGTGAGTAATACGGATAGTGTATGTACGAATAGTACCCCTAGTAGGTATGTGTGATTTGATGGGTGTGCCGTGTGTGAGAGTGAGTAAGAGGGAGAGGGTGAGAAAGAGAATACAAGAGTGAGAGAGGGGGGAGCCTGGGGTTGGGATCGGGATTCTGACTGTGTGAGAGTGGAGTGTTCCCGCTGCCGGTGCTTGCTGGTTGGTGTTGCGTTGGTGACTGAATGGGGTTGTTGGTGATAATGAGGGTGTGTGGGTGAGCGAATTGGGAAATGGACGGAGACCAAGAGGTTTGGTTTCTCTCTGTTCTTTCCCTTATTTTTCTTCTACTTTTTTCATTGGGGAGAGGGAAGGAAGTAGTGGTAGGTGCCGCAAAGAGTGGGACATTCACACACCTCGCGTCCAGCAGCGCCTTTGGTTTCGGGTCGCTGTGGATGGTGGAGAGCGGATGGAAGGCACGATTGATTCCCAGGCAAATTGACGCTGGACGACACTTTCTGCTGTTGCTTGATTGCTGCTGCTGCTGCTGCTGCTGCCGTCGTCGCTCCTGCTCTTTCTCAATCATGTTCTACCCCGTGTGCATTTGCAAGAGTCACCCTGTGTGGGTGTGTGCGTTTGTGATAGAGATGATTGGAAGGGGGGCCGGAACCTGGAAATGCTAGGAAGGAGAGCGGCGGCGGCGGCGGGCAAGGAGGAGCAACCGGGTCTGGTATTCCTGGGAAGGCGAAATAGCGACAGGACACAACGCAAGGAAAAGACAAGACAGGCCGCAGGCCATGCTGCGTAGGCGCGGCGCCCGCAGTGGAGTCCATCCAATGTTGGACTGGAGCTGGAAATTGTTCTCCTACGAGACTCGAGTAACGAAAGTAACGAGAGAGCCCGAGGCGCTACGGCTGCTCAGACCGGGCTCGCTCTTTCCTCCCGTCTGCTTCCTTTCCTTCTTTCCGTCTTCTTCCTAAAGTGCCCTCGCTCTCACGCCTTTGCGATTCGAGAGATCCATCCTCGCTCGCTATTAGCCTCGCGCTTTTGCACAGGCCACCGTGCAGCATTAAGACGGGATGGCGGGAGGAAGAGGGATGCTGCGAAAAAGAAGAGGGCCGGGAAGGAGGGGCGCCTGCACCTTGCGACCCAAGGTACCGTGCACAGAGGGCCAGAAGACACGGTATGCGCGTCTGTGCCTTTGGGCGCGGCCAACATCCTCCTGATTGGTCCCGATTGCAGACGAGGACCTTATCTCGAGTGGGTCAACTGCATTGGGACTGGCGTGAAGCTGGGGTGATGCTGGTGGGTATCCGCACAGGTCACCGCCTGGAATTCCCCGTCTTTTGGCACAGCTTGCTGCAGAGATAAGGAGCATCCGCACCTGGTTGCACAACGAGGCGCAAGCACGGCCCAAGGCACGTTCGAAGCCATGATCCTGCAGTATGTACCTACTTGCTTGTATTACCCTCAGATACGTCCTCACTGCCGCACATTTGACGTCCAGATATCCTCAACACTTACAGAGCATTAGGTACTGCCATATTGCACGTGCTGCGTATCAATTCATTGCCAAGGTTATTGCCCGAGTTCTCAAAGCAACATCGTACCGAAACGGTACATCTGGATACTGTGGTACGACATGGCCGGAGGGCCTGCGTACAGCGCGCGCAGCTCACTTTTGCATCCCAGTAGCACCTCACAGTGACCCAACAGAGCAACCTCACCCTGCAGGCGCCATGCAGCAAAGGCTACGACGGATACGCATCACAAAGCACTGGGCTCTCTCTCATCTCGTCCCATCATCACGAGCAACCAAACGTCGTTAGCAGCTTACACCATCTCAGAGCCTCGTGGCTTCTCGTCTAGGCCCTCCCATAGGCGGCCTGGCCGTCGTCGCTGCCAAGTAGTGTACGCCTCTGCCATCGATCTGAAGTTCAGCTACGATGACATGCCATTATCTTCAAAGTCTAGGGCAGTTGGCCGAAAACTGACAGGTCGAGGCATGTCAGCTAGCCCAGCTCAATGGGGACGTGCAATGCAGAGCCAGCAAAGGGTGTGACAGCCACCTACGATTGACACAAACCCATCCACAGCCCGTGTTTCGACTCGTCCATCTTTTCTATGGCGTCCACTCGAAAGTATGGCTGCAGCAGCCCTTGGGTTGGGTTCCCAGCACCTATCCATCTGCGACGTTATGCTGCACTCTACTTGCCGACATCGAACTCCGTCGAATCTGCCCTAGGAGTGTTTCGATTCTATTCTCTGTTACCCTCCTCCACCATGCCCGTTTCTTGCAGTTCCTTGCCTCACCCTCACAATAGCAATCAGTCAGTGTCTATGGAATCACTCCCTCGAATCTCGATGACGGATCGTTCTGTACAGAATCAAGAAAATCCCATACAGTCCAAGACTCCAGTCAGGTACGAATGGATCCTCCTACGACCCAGTAGCCGCACATGCCTCGCACCACGTCGCTTGCTCCATCTAATTGACCTCCTGCATGCTTGCATAGTTATGGATACCGTGCCCCAGTTCGGAGCGGTGTTCCTTGCAAGAAGGAGACAACTCGCACACCTGAGAAGTGAGAACAGGTTGTGTGCTGTCTTGGCCAGGCCAGGAGAGGCAGCGAGCTGTTGGCATTGGCAAAACCGCACTTTACTATGTAAAAGCCAAAAGGCATGGCGAGCACAGGGGTCCAAGACAGATGGATGTGCGTGCATTGGCAAGGATGGCCGATGTTTGGCCCGTGCTGCGGCTGCGAATTCAAGATTCGAAAAGCAGTAAGGGTCAGACAAAGTTTTGGTGGCAGTCCTTGGCTTGGCTGCTTGGGGGCTTGAAAAGACAGAATCGCTATAGGAATAAATAAATAAAAATAAAAATAAAAAAGCTCGAAAGAAGAGAAGCGAAGAGCCAAATCCTCACCATTCCGACAAAGATACGTACCGAATCGGTTTCTGAGGGCCAGAGCGGGGACAACGGGACCACGACCGGAGCGGGGGCAGGGCCAGATGGAAGCAAGAGTGCAAGACTGCAGGAGCAAGGGCAAGGGCAGCAGCTACGGAGAAAGGGAACGAGGGACTTCCGACCAGGTACATTGCCTTATCGCGCCATGATCTGCATCTCGTCATTGGCCCGCTGGAGCCTCTCACCTTTTTTCGCGACATGCGCCGACGACAAGGCACGTACCGATTTCTCCCCGCCGTTGACCTTAGGTTCCTTGGGCAGTGGAAGGTAAGGTAGGTACGAAGCACAGCAAAGCAATCTCTAAGCTCTTGCCGTTTGCTACGAATACAGATACGTACTGCGACACACCACCGGCACCACAGCCCTGAGCATCCGGGAGAAAAATAACGACAAAAGAAAAAAGAAAGAGTCCAACGACTCCTTATCCTCACCTCACCTCACCTCAACTCACCAGTCAACGAGGTGTGTTGGTCCGCGGAAGACAGTACAAGCCATTCCCAACTGCAAAATCCTTCGGCATCAAAGGGTTGGGACACACTCCAACGACGCCTTTGGCTAAAGTGCCTCGCGAGGAATGCACCCATGCAAGACATGTTCCGCTACGCAGTGACACACGCGTGATGCAGATGTCATCGACAAGAAGAGTCAACTCAGTCAAGTCTCCGACCTGCGGCAAAGCCTGCAAGACAAGCACGAAGATGATGCCCAAGACTGCACGACACCAAGACATCCAAATGCCATCGCTGCCAGTGCTGCAGTGACTGCACCAATTCGAACAAAGGAACTAGGTACCCATCGACCTTCGCTACGTCTCCTCGCGTGCTGTGCGTGTCTCGCGCCTCTTCTTCCACTTGTCTTTCCCCGAATCTTTGCGAATGCCTCATTACACTATCCAGGTAATTGACTGCCTAGGTATTCTACCAATACCTATCTTTTCATCCGACTCTTCAACCCGGCGGCCAGCATGTTTATGACTAATACGGCACACATTGGGGGACAAATCCCACCTCTTCGGTCCCAATCATTCAACAATTTCTAGTTGGCCGATGCAAGCACACTGGACCAGCGGCCCAACCCGAACGGAGCCTGATCCGTCTTCGGGCAGTTGGCATGTCTTTGTCATTGCCCGCTGCCGTTGTCAATGTCACTATTCGGTGGCAACAGCCTGGACTCCGATCCAGATTTCAGACTCCAGACCTCAGCTATCTTGCATGCTTGCTCGACGTTAGGCATTTCCCTGGTCCGATGTCTCCCTAGCTCCCGGGTTTGTCGCCTATTTTCACAGGCGGCCCTCGATCCCCGTTCAGCAAGCCCAACTCCCGCCGTGCCGCCCTACCAACAAACGTGCGTTTCCACAACCGACCGATCTTCTCCACCTACATCAATGATCACGGTTCTCCACATACATAGTGCTTTCGACCATCCATTATGTGCGTTGAACAATCTACACAGTACGGAGTACGGGCAGGTGTTCTAGCGGTGGCCGGCGGCGGCGGTGGCTATCCACTTGTTCGCTGCGTAGCAGCCGAAGAGCTGGCTGCGTAGTTATGACGAGACATGCTACAGCCTACAGCCACAAACTGCTGGTCATAGAGAGCATGGCTTGATCTTGTTAGAGACGGCGCGGAGAGACCATCGACCATCCGGCAGATGAGAATCTAAATTTCTTGACGTTCTCCTTCCAGGGCTGTCGCGCCCGCAAACCTGACGTTTCCTCAGATCACCCTGCCGCATACAAAGAACCCGCGCATGGAGGTGGCTCATCCCGTCTTTCTTTGACAAGGCCCGACACCGACGGGCGGAAACAAGACCTTCATAAGACCACGAACAGACGAGTATGAGCAGCGAACATAGGCACTCTTTCTTCGGCATTGGTCAAAACCCAGCATCTGGAACTGGCTTCTCCAGTCACCTCTGAACAACTGCAGGGCCAGCTCCGCAACCAGAACTCACACGCATGCAAGTGTCATTCTCCTGGCTCACTGTGCGACATGGCCATTGGATGCAAGACGCCCTCTGCAGCGCTCATTTGTCGCCTAGTTTCGGAGCTGCATCTCTCCTGTCTCTGCATGATTCCTTCTTGGACGCCACGAACGAGACCCTAATGCGACAACCGCATCATCCTGGAATTGACTTGGACGGCAGAAATGCGACTGCCCGGCAGTCCAGCAGCAAAGTCGCAAAAGCGATCTGATCGTCTAATTTATGTACATATCGAACTGTTCTTAGCGGGGGCATCCGGCCATCGGGGAGCATTCGGTGACAGCAAATACAGCGACGGGGGCGTCCAACCACATCCCCGACTGTAGTAAATCATCAACACAGCTGTCCACGACGCAGTCGAGGCTTGGCATTGGCTTGACAAGACGCTGATACCGTACAATGGCCTGATGTCCTGCAAAATTTCTGCTCTCAAGCTCGGGAACCACGTTTCATTGGATACATAAATTTCTCTGGGCACATTGTCACTTGCCATTTGGTCGCTGGTTTCGGCCGTGGAACGAGCAACATGAGGCACTCGTTGTCAGTCGAAGGGATGCTCACCTCGGCAAGCAATCTTCGCCGTTGGTGCTTTAGACTGTTCAACCTTCTACCGCCGTCAATCACCGCTCTGTAGTCTCGGGTCATCAAATGATAACTAACAACACGACATCTGGCGATCGAGGCAATGGCTACGATAATACGCTTTCCTCCGTGAGCATGGATAGGGGGCTAGCTTTCTTCGCACTCCAGATGCCAGCCACTCAGAGTCGAGGAAACTACCAATCGATCGATCAGGGGCGGCGCTCGCACCAGGCGCAAGTGAAGCAGGATAGACCCTGGCTCAGCCATCGACGAACGACTCGAGTTTTGCTTCGTCGCCAGTATTGCCGCTGTCGTAGACTTCATTGAGTTTGCTCGACTCCGTCGCTCTTATTCCGCGGAAGAACAGCTCCTCTATTGCAACCCGACTTGCACCTGCTCCCGAACTCAGCCCTCAGAAGACTCCAGATCAAGCATGATCGTCAACTCGGCGGCCTTGGAACTACCCTTATCCATGCAGCAAGCGATGCTGGCATCGAGGTACCATCGTCAATGTCGGAGCGGGAGATGTTTGGAGTCGCTGATGGAGACTCCATCGCCGTCAATTATCTCGGGTGGAGATGCGGCGCGGACGATGCTTCCCAATCATCCAAGTTCTCTCACCTGTCCAGGCTGCCCCTGGTCACGGCTATTCTGCTGGTTTCGTCGAGGCCTAACGGTCTCCACTCGCTGCGCAGCTTGCATCATTGTCATCATTCGCAATCTCAAGGACGAAAACGACTGTGCACAACGCTTTACTACTAGGAGCGAACATGGAGGCGGGACCAGAAGCTAGAAGAATCTTGAATATTCAGAGACAAACCGCCGAATATCACGAGTTCACTACAGGTTGCCAGGTGTTCCTTCGTACACCTTCAGTGTCGAAAGAAGCGCAACATTACCCACTCATCCGCTATACCACGTCCTACTAGAAGATCCCTCAATGCCAGAGACTCCACAGAGCGTTGCTGTGTCAGAGTGATCGATTAAACAGTTGTCATAACCATCGCATTTGAACGGGCGACCAAGACACGCGACAAGCGCTCGAAAGACCGCAAGACAAAATCACTCCTTCCCCCAAATTGCAGCGGTCCAGTTGCCCACCATCCGGACAATGGCCTGAACGACAGAGGTGATGAGAGTGCAGGAACCGCAAGCCTGGATCGTGAACGGCACTAGCTTAATCAACGATACCACTGGAGTTGCCATGCGATTGGACAATGCGTTGACAACCAAAGAAAGCCGCCGAGCCAGCTCTGCTTCTTACGAGAAGCGATCGGACTTGAGGTCAGCTCGTTCCGTCAGGTTACCCGATCCGGATTAGCATCGCTGGCCGGCTGGCAATGTCAGTCTCGGGAAGAGACGGCACCACGGAAAGCCACATACCGCTGGCACAGTGGCACGTTAACGTCCAGTCTGCGGCGTGCGCAGTCTTTTCGGAATCAACGCTCGTAGAGATCGAAGGGGCCACGGCGCCCCGGGCCATGATCTCCAACAACCAGCCCGATGCCCATCAATCCTACTTGTATACTTGTGAGCTGGTTGTGGTCGAGACTCGAGACTAGATCGGCTCGATTCAATGGAAACCTCCGTCCATCGCATGCTCACAGTCAGGCATGAATTTCTCCGGGACCTCTTACCCTCCCTGTCTAGCGCTTCTGGGGTTTGGGCCTCTGCTCGAATGTATCGACGATCACTGATCATCCCTAGTCAACTCGGACACAGCACCGCAGCAGTGAGGTCCACTACGCCGAAAAAGATTTCAGCAAGTCGGCGTGGTTGGGTTCATGAATGAAGCTTCAAATGCAAACGATGAACGTGAAAACAAACAATTCGTACCTAATCGTTGCCGTATGTTCAATACCTCTAGTCCGGCACCCTGGGCAGATATGAGCTGTGAAGTTGTAGCATACACGGACCGACCCTTATTATCAGTATCAGCCATTGAGGCACGCGGATCTCGTCTCTGGCTGAGAATTTAACGATCCCGGGCCAGAAAATCGTTCCACGACATTCACACCTCGCTGACAGCCCAAACGCTCCCGGCTCGAGCGCCCTGCTCGTCTTAACCCAATCCAACAAAACAACGGTGACCACGCCGTAGGGCGGGTGTATGAATACCCTGTACTCAGAACTGGATCATGTATACGCAGTAAGTTCGTCAAGACCGGCCATGGGTAACTTCCAATGACCGGCTCTACTACCGGTCTGTGAAAGCCGTCCCCGCTGAGTTCAGCAATATGTGAGGTAAGGAATAGATGCATCGTAGGCCTCGAAGAATCTGGGCCGCCACGAACTCGGAACCACTATCCAGAAAGGAAAGAAGGGTCCAAATTCCAGAACGGTCCACGATGTGGTTCTCCCTCTCTACCGGGCAGAGCCTGTCAGAGCGGAATGAGATGGTACCTCCATTGTCGTTTCTCCATAGAAGGTTCGCGAGACCCACTGAAACAAGTGAAGCTCACGATGCTTCGGCTTCCACACGCCTCCAGGGACGGCTGGGTGGTCTCACCGGTGAGCCTGCCTTCCCTGCAACGAACCCGAAAAAACGCCTACGTGGCAGGGGAGCAGGGGCTTGGGACCAATCATCAAACAAGTCTGGGGGGCAGAAAAATCTCACGATGGCTTCGCTTTGGCGTTCCCTTCCGATGCCCGGGGGCAACCCCTCCTTGGCCACGGGGTGCAAATCTACTCCAAATAGCCCGGTCCAGACTAGGGCAGCCAGCCGCGAACTGCGGAGAAGAGGCCCAGAGGGAGACAAGGCCGCAAGGGCAAGGGCTGTGATTGTCGGCGGCTTATTCGTCAAGAAACCCCCCCAATCGCTGGGCTGGTCCAGCTTTGCACAGGGTCCCTGATTCCGTTGACAAACGCGGGCATCTGCTGCTTGCGGCGTAGCTTGCAGCAAGACGAACTACGGATACATATCGCAGGCCGGAAGTGCATCGGCATCACCATCCATTTACCTGACTGCTCGTCAGTCTGCAGATAAGAGCTCCGGACAACAACAAGTCCCAAAGGAGAGAGGTTGGGGAAAGATGGGGTTGGTGTCGTGTTGTTCGACTATGAAGCACCTGCGCAATCAGCTGCCCAAGCACGAGTCTGTCGTCGTCAACCTCTGCCACCCGAATAGCCCGAGTCTGAGTCGTGGCTTGTCTGTCTCGCACACAGACCAATGTCGGTATCTGCTGTCCGGGGTAATTTAGTATTGGGGTATTTTATTTTCTTCGTCCCGCCCTAAGCGACAGTGCTATCAATGCGCGGCCACGAGAAGGGAACGCGCGCATGTCGAGGAGCGACACCATGCATCATCCTATCTGCAAGTCTACGGGAGCTAAGACATCCAGACCAACAAAAGTCATCCTCCATGATCCATCACAGCTCGCGTTCATACCCAAATAGAAGCAAGTACGGTAGGCACGCCTTTTTGGTTTCCCTTCTCTCGATAGAAATCGGCCCATACAACGTCAATCGCCTAGGATCCAAGAACGGCCGTTGGTGGTTTGTTGTGTCGATCACCTCGATGCATGCTCATCAGGTAGCCTCCCCCAAACGGCATGACGTTTCGGCGACGCTCATTTCTCTGTTGGAAATTCGACTTTTCTTCACGAGTTTTGAATGATTGGCATGACACCGCGAAATGGTCATTTTGTGAGCTAAACAGAAATCCTTCTGCGTCGCAATCCCCGACGGCTCGGTTACCCCAAATTATATCTGTTGTCCTTCATCCCAACAGAGCACCTAGCAGAATATGACTGCTCATATCCGAAGGCTCTCTTGACCTCCGCCGTTTCAAAGAACACCGGCTGGCATCTCTCTGCGTACGGCGTTGCAGTCAATGGCACTATACCCCGTACTCTTTCTTCTTTTTGGACTTAATTTCTTGCTCATTGCCCCCTGCTTCCAGCCATCACACCTCGTGCGAGGTGGAACTTGAGGTTTAGCATGTGCCTCGTCATATTTCTAAATGTCTCTCACCCCGTACTGGCCGCCATCGTATTACTGCTTGCTGCCAGCGGACTCCCTTCTCGCCACTAGATGGAGCGGCTTACGCGCCTCCGGTCCACACTCTATAAGCTATGTGCACTGGCTTTTGCTTGGAAAAAAGTGTCAAAATATCAGACGTCTGGGGAAAAGTGTGGGAGGCCGGAAGCCGCTCGACTAAAGTAGCGGCGGCAGCCGTGGGATCTTCCTTTTCCCCAGACAGCTGAACAGGGAAAATCCTCTACTCGATGTCTTTTCTCACCATGGCATCATAACCGCTCGCTGGCTTACGGGACTAGCTCTACCACATGGCGAAGGGCATCCCACCATGTCTAGACCATCAAACACGTACTGTCTAGTAACACCAGCTGCTCCCACCCTCATCGCTCACGACGAAGAATAAAGGGCTGATCACTTGCTTCGGACCAAAGCTCCGTTGACAGGGACTTGACTCGGTTTTACGATCGCGCCGAAGGAAGACGTCGCTCCCAGGTCGCTGAGGAAGGAATCTCCATGAAGGAGTGGTGCTAGGCACATGAGGTTGTTGTTATTCTTCGTCGTGCACAGCTCTAGCACCATCTCCGTTGCCCTGCCTGCCCCCAGGGGCCTATAAAAAAGCAACATGTGAATCTGGGGTACGGAAAGGGGGGAGGAGTCGCTGTCTGGAGAACCAAAAAATGCGGGATGTGCGGAGGGCCGTACGGTCGCAATCATTCGTCGAGACGGCGTTCCGGACAAGTGCGAGGGAATCACACCGATTTGGCGCTGACCTAAGATGTGATTGAATTCCCTCCCCAACCGACTCCATCTTTGCTCATTCTCGGTGTTAATATTCCATCGACACTCAAGATCTAGGCAAGGGGGCGAGTTGATTGGCTTTTCACACCGGGGCAACCACTTTCCCATCACCCACCAGGGCCACCCTCCTCCTCCCAGACGGGTGTGCAAGTTTTGGTGCTTGTCGACGAGTTCGAGAGTCAACCACATGCGGTGACTTGCATGATGGGCTACGGATACATACCTTGAGGCGAGACGCGCCTAGCCCCGTGCAAAGCCGTGCGAGCTAGCAGACGGCCCCCTTAACCTCCGCAGTTGGGGCTGCCTTTGCCTGCCCACACGACCCATACCTACATTGGACCCGATGCAACCCGCACCTCCGGGTTTCTCCAAAAGAATGTCTCGGTTTCGCAGCTTTGGATTGGTTTGTGTTGGCTCATCACTTACCGTAGGGTGGCCAGGACGAGAACAGGAATACCGGAATACAGGTGCGCAAAGAAGAACAAAAACGCAACGGCGTCGACGGCGATCGGCGGAAATCAGGGTCATGGTTTCTCTATAGGGTGACATGCGCTCTGGGGGGGGGGGGGGGGCTTCAAAGGCCCGGGTGGGCGGGGGGAGGGGGGGGTGCCACGGGGGGGGCCCCGGGGGGGGGGGGGGGGGGGGGGGGGGGGGTGGGGGGGGTGGTGGGGGGGGGGGGGGGGGGGGGGGGGGGGGGGGGGGGGCTTCAAAGGCCCGGTTTGCTAGAGTGATGTGCAGTGTACACCAGTGTTGGGTGCCACTGAGGAGGAGGAGGAGGAGGGGTCGTGATCTTTGGGCGAGATGATAGATCCAACGCCTAGCTCGCAGCCAATCCAACTCCTTTTCGATACTCGCATCGCATGCGCGGTCGCGGCGTAGCAACGCACCTAGATTCTGGGCATTTTCTGCTCTGTTTTTGGTGCAAGACGTCTATGACACTCCGGTGAATCCTTTTCCAAGGGGGATTGGATGGCTGCGTGGATTAGTGGTTGCGTGGTTTACAGGCTCAGAGCCGCCCCCCGGGAGCAGTCTTCTCACGCTTAGGACGGCGGAGTGAGTGTGCGAAGTTTGGTTGTTTGGTTCAGGATTGTGGGTTTGGGTGGATGGGTGGGTGTGTGCGATGGTTCTCCATGCTTTTGCTGCACGTCATCCCATTTTCGCCGATGGCCTGGTACTGGTCTGGGGTCCTAGGGGTTTGGTTCAACTACCTGGACCGAAGAAAGGGTTCGGTGCTGATCTAGGTGGAATAGCAGACACTTCTTGATATCGAACTGACCTACAGAGAGAGGTACGTTTTTTTCCCTCTTTCATGTCTTTTTTACTGATGGAATGGCCGAGACATGGAGTTCACTTCAGCTGGTTTGCATCAAACGATGAAGATGACTTTTAATCAGCCGTCTTCTGTGTTCTTAGACCCTGCATGTCCACTCTCTCCCTTTCGGAGCGGATTTAATCTTGGTGGGTCATGGTTGAGAAGATGGAGGGGGGTGATGGAATGTTCAGATTGTCACTGCAGAAATTCCAGAACTGGTGGATGGTTTCCCACCCGTCCACCATTCCTTCCACCCTCCTGAACCCTTTAGCTCAAGTTACACAAGAAGGGTAGGTAGGACGAGCGGGAAATGATTTCTTGTCGGGGGAAGGGGGGGGGGGGGGGGATGAAAAGTGATGAAAGGGAGAAGAAGACGATGATGGAAGAAGACGAGACGAGGCTGGAGCTTGGAGGAAACATTTGTATACGCAGAGTACAGGCATACATGTGACGGTGTGACGAACACAGGGTACAACAATTGGAGAAAGCGCAGCGCGATACGAAAAGCAAGCCACCTTCGCCCATTTGGTCACTGGCTTGATCGCTGCGGATGTCTCGGTCGTCCGCGTCGAGGTCTCACCGTGTTTGGTCATTCTTTTGGTTCGGAGACACACTCACATGTCGACGGGGGACAGATAACCCGCCCCATATTCGCTTCTTTTCTTATCTCTGTACTCTGTACTAGCTGGCTGGTATCTAGGTGCTTGCGCAACAGACAACCTACTGTGTACGCAGGCATGGCAGTGCCACGAAAAAATGGGCGATAACGAAAGAGAGCCCGAGTGAATGGTTGACGCACGTCGACGCGAGTCTAGTCGTTGCTGTCCTGCAGCCACACCTTTTTTTTTTTGTTGTTGCATCTACACTACGTTTGCTCAACCTGATGCCTCAGACGTACAGTAGATTCGTTTTCCCCGTCATGTCAAGTTGATCTTGGCAGACCCTTTGTGGGGTCGCATGAGGTTGGTGGCTCACTAGGTAAGGTAGGTAGGTAGGTAGGTAGGTAGGTAGGTAGGTAGGTAGGTAGGTAGGTAGGTCCCTATCTCTCATCTGTCTCTGTTCGTTTGTTTCCTTTGTGATGTCGGTGTTCTTCGAAGGCCGGGCCGCCGGGTTGGTGGTGGTGACACTTACATCAGCGTGTGACGAAACGTTCCCTTACCCTTTTGGTTCATGGTGCGTGTGTGCTGCATTGGCTAGATCCGGACTTGGAGGGGTGAGGCGTAACACGAGGATTTCCAGGTTTTGGAGAGGATGGATACATGTGAGGGAGGTGGCTTACTTCAGGGTCTTGTTCATCAGTCATGGCAGATAACGTAGAGTATGTCATCGCGTGTGGCTGGTCGTCCTCTTGGAGAGCGAACACGAAAACGTTTCCTGCTTTACTCTATGTGACTATGAATCACAGGTGTGGCGAATGAGACTCTGAATATACGTAACCCCGAACTTTTTGGACTGCCAACCCTCTTTTTAGGGTGAGTAGACGTGACTTGATTGGAGATGTCTCATTCACCAGCCCCTTTTCACCTTCCTTCCCGCCTCGTGAGCCCCTTCTTATCGCTGGTTTAGAAACTCGTGATGCTAGATGAGGACCCTGAAAGGAAAGTGCAGTGAATATCGAGAAAGGGGGTGGGTGTTGATGAGGATTGGGATTATGGCACTGTGGCACTGTGGCACACAGGTGCACCCGGCAAGCCGTTGCGTTTCCCAGTGTTTCTTCAAGTGTTTTTGTTACACCGTCGGAAGCCGCTTCGGTAGTGAGGCGGGAAGAACGTGACTAAGGTGATTTTGATGTCTCAGTTGAAGGCAACTTCGTGTGTGGTTTCTGTTCATCTTTGTCTCATTGGGGGTTTACATTCGAGAAGTGGAGGGTCCTTTTTGCGATGTGAAGTCTTGAAGTCTTGAAGATTTGAGACCCATCTCCGATTCCATTGGGTGAAAGGTATTTGTGAAAGAAGAAGAGTTGGGGACGAGCCTCTTGGTTGTTGTCTCGTCACTTTGCTGTCGATCGTATTTCGTATTAATGCGGTGAGAAAGGGTGAGAGCGGACGTCATGAGTAGTGGAATGTTTGATGAGACGTTGCAGATGGGAGAGACGCTGGGGATAGGGTTAATGGTGGTGTGTCTCATGCTTTGCTTGAAGTTGTTGGGCGATGTCGCTGATGCAATCGTTCGCGATGTATCGATGACACGCGGAGGAGAAGTCTGGTGTTTCGTTCTTTCACACTCCCTACTCTCTGTCTTGTTCATAGGTTCTCGGTGCTGGACCAAGGTAAACAATATCACTACAAGCTCTACTAAAAATGGTTCAAGTTAAGTCTTGTTACTTCGTGAAAAGCCCAAACATGGTGTCATCCATAAGCGATGTATTGTCAGCCATCAACTCCTGCCAAAAGTCGGGCCAACCAGTGGTTTCAGCCACATCGAGTGTCTCAAAATTGTATGTCGAATCAGTTAAATATACTAGAAACTGTTAGCCATCTATATCGAGTAGCAATAACTTGCTAGGTGGAATAGACCAACTCACCCGCAGGCTGCTGATCGTTGGAGTTGCTTGACTCATCCAGACTGATATGTCGGGATACCTCCTTCATCTGCTGCATCAAAGACTTGAGCACCTTGAAAGGCCTCCGCAATCCTCGGCCAAAGTTTCTTTGGTACTCGGACAAAATCATCCAGAAGAATCTGATGCATCTAATGTAATGTTCTTGATCTTGATGGGCATGCTGAAGAATGACCAACACAGCGCTATACGCAGCATAAAGCAGCCCGTAATGCGCGTGTCTGAGCGTGAAGTATGTGTTGTAGGCTTCCAACAGACGCCAAATCTTGAATGCGGCGTCGATGCACCTCCGACGTCCGTCATCTCCAGAGACAGGCTCGATGGAAAAGTTGAAGTGGCCCCGGTTCAAGAACGCCTGCTCGAGCAAGATGACCAAGGTCCAGTATGAAACTCTAGGATTGGTTTGTTAATCAGATTCGAGCAACATCGAGAAACATCGAGAAGGAGAAAGATTCAACTCACTGCAGTGAAACTAGATTAGGCGGAGGAGTGTTGTCTTTGCCTGGCTCGAATAGGAGGTGAGTTGGTAGACTGTCCATCCATCGACTGAGGTTTTCCCTCATTTTAGACCGAAATTGTAATAGATCCGGCATCGGCGTCTGAGCACTTCTGACGGAATAAAAGTGTTGTATGATCTCTTCTGCTATTGCAGCAAGCTGCAGCATACCTTGGAAGCAGCTGATTGCATAGGCCGGACGTCCCTTGTAGCTTACTGTTGGGCTGATACTTGCACTACCAGGATTCCACTGCTCCATTTCCTCGTACGAATCAAGAAACTCTTTGGAGATGTTACCGTCCTTTAAGAGAAGGCCCGGAGGACGGCCCAAGTAGAGTGACTGGAACTTGTCGCTTGTGTAGGCGCCCCAGTAGATCCTCCGTCTCATCTCCATCTCTGTGACGGACACCCCGTTCTTTGACTCGGGATCAATACCGCTCGGGATGTCTAGGTGGTAGCCTAGATCAACCATCATTCTGTACGCCATGCCACAGTACACCCACCCGGCGCTCTGTTTGCCGTACGGAACTAGACAAACCCCACATACGACGAGTGCCACCACAGTAGGCATAGTCGGATTGTCGATATGTTGAGGAAGCAGCTCCTTGAAGCGATCGTAGAAGCCCATGCCGGTTGTCGAAGGATCTTCGGGACATGTGCGTACAATACTGAGATCAGTGAATAGACTGCTCTGTAGGAAGATCGCATTCAGCAGCAGTTTGTTGACATAGGGCCCATTTTTGAAGATGCTATCCATGATTGCAGGACGATATGTCCAGAGATATGTGTAGTGTAATCGGTTCCAGTGTAGATTCAGTAAATGCATCGCAATATCCGCAGAGACGCCATCAAAGTCTGCGTTGTCTAAGACGCTAGGCGTGGAGTAGAAGACGAGTTCTCTTTGATACGACGTGGCAGCTTGTGCTATGAGTCGATCCTGGGTGACTCTCTTCAGAAAGGCATTGGTCTCGTCTTTGCTTGATGTCGAACTCTTCCAGAAATGACCGCTGGCGTTATCATGAAGGAGACTGGTGGCACCATAGACGGTTGTGTCGCCCTCAACGGAAGGGCGCTCATGTAGCTGAGGCATGAGAGAGTCGGCGTCTGTTTGATGCCGGCTAGGCGGGGACCTCGAAGAACATGCATACTCGAGCTGTGCAGGAACAGAAGAAGTGGGCGAGTTTTGGGGTCTGCCAGGAGCAAACATGCGACTGTTTTCTAGTGACTCATTACCAGTCGAAGGACTACCCAAGTCAGTCAGATTTGGAACAATGAAGGGATTCATGTTTCTAGCCTTCTCTCAGAAACTCGCTGCTTCAGCTGTTCAATCTGGTTTTGAAGTGATTGGATCTCTGACGCCTTTGACCGGACGGCAGCCTTTCGACCGTCTTCTGGATACTCGCACCGATGACTTCTCATACGGCAGCCACTGCATTCAGGACGTTGGCCATCACATTTTACCTATAAAATTGTGATTATTTGATGGCAAGAAGAATTCATCGCTTGCCTTTTACGATGTTGCCAACGTACTTTCCTCGACCGGCAGACTTTGCAAGTCCTACAGACGACGCGCTGCTGAGCGATCTTCGCCAGCATCGTTGTGAACCATCGATTCGGGCTGTTGAAGAATAAAATCCGGCCGATTTAGTCATTAACCGGGCCAGGGGCTGGGCGCAGCCAAGCCATTTATATGTAAGTACAAGCGCGTAAATCCAAGCCACATGTGGCGCTCGCACGAACCGGAGGCTTCTCGTCATGGCCAACAACACTCCTTGCAACCATCTCACCAGGCTGTATTCAAGCTACACCTGCTCTGTCATCGACTATGAAGTCATCCATATTACCAATGACCTTCTGAGAGACATCTCGCTCCTACTGGTTCCTTCTAATCACGAATCTCAAGGTCACAAGTGGACTAGTTCTCACCCAAGTAAAACCATGCTGGAGGCAACAAACTTTGTCTGGGTGGTCGAGAGAGGTAGCGGAACGTGCGAGAGGGCTTCATATCCAACCCGACTGATGATATGGCACTGAATGTTCTGCCATCAAATAGTAGCTGAGAGCCGCGAGCCTAGATGGATGGATGGTAATGTCTGGAGCAAAGGCCTAGGTTGTCATACGGAGTGTAGTGACTGAGTAGGCATGCTGTTGAGACGATGTATACAGAGAAAGATTCGTGACAAGACCTTTTTATGGCCCATATAGACATGATGTAGCCAGTGTTTGTGCCTCCATGTCGGCGCTTGAGGATGCTTAATTCGGAGCAAGATTGTTCCATATGATGTGAATCGACGGTACATTCTCTGTTTATAAGTTCATTTCATTGCGTAAAGCCCCACACTCATTTCGGTCTTTGCTTTTGTCTGTGTGATGCCTCGAGTCGAGACTCTTCGGACATCTCACATACCAATGTCCGTGTTCATTCATAGTGAGATTGGACTAGCGCAACCCATGGTCCACTTTCGGACATCGATGTCCGAAGCGCCACCGGGTATCCCACGGGACTTTGCTCCACGGTTCCCCGTGGACTTTGAGGTGACAGAGTGGCATTGGTCTAGATAAGAGGAAGTGACTCTTCTCACTGATTTCCATTGGGTAATCACATACGTACAGTATGCTCCGATGCTTGCAATGCCAATTGTAAAACCATTTTAAGTCTGTAATACGTCTGAATGCTCCCCTATGTCTCAGGTAATTGTGGTATGTTCAATTTCGACGAGTTAAGGCTTGCGTAATTTGAAAGAAAACGACGCCTTTCCAGTAATGACGCCGGCTGTGTTTACGCGCTCAATGTGGTGGAACGCCTTCATAGCGTCACGGCTTTCCACAGAACCGATGCCAAGTTGTTCCAAAATCTCCATCACTGCTGCATATAAAATTTCCTCGTTTCCATCTTCAAACTTGACAGAGATTCCCAAACCCGAGTTGGCCCCCAGACGCCGCGTCTCTTCGGAGTCTCGGATGGCAACACCATAGCACCCACCGGCACCCAGCTTACCCACGAGAGTACCACCATGCTTGAGCATCAGTTCAGTACAGAATCTAGCATCCCCAGCAACCATTTCGGGGAACCGCCACATAGAATGGTAATTCCTAGCCAAATGCCTCGTCCTTGGGTCCGTCGCAGAACCCTGAGCGTCAGCGTCTGCAGCGTGAGCAAGGAGAGCATAAAGGTGACTGATGTCACGGAGAGGAAGGGCGGGAGCTGGCAGGTTGCATCCGTCGATGCCCCATTTGATCTCGTCAGCCTTCAGGCCAGTAAGCTCCTCAAAGGTATGTCTGACACGAATTTGGCCTTCGTGATTGGACGAGTGATACTCCTCATCTTGCCCCAGTGCTTTGGCCCCGGCTAGCATGCCGATATGCTTCGCAGAGCAATTGTTACAGAGAGCCCCAGGCGTAAACCCTTTCCTGATCCATTCGTTGTTGACGCTCTCGGACATTGACGGGTGACCTCCGCACCGCAAGTCTTGCTCTTTGGCCGCAATTTTGGTCAGCATCGTGACCCCGGACTGAACGTGACGCTCCTCGCTACTATGTGAAGAGCACATGAGAGCAATTTCCTTGTCGTCGAAACCGAATTGCTCAAATCTTTCAATCTCGAGAAGGGCGAGAATTTGAGCTGGTTTGGCTTCTGATCGGGCGAGTGTCAGGCGTGATGGGTCGCCCACGGCGTACAAGAGACTGCCATCAGCGTCTGTGATTGGTAGGAGAATGAGTCCGTATCGACGGCCAGCAAGTTTCATATCATTACTTCCACGATCAATGTGGTTCAGTCTTGTAAAGAACAAAATCTTCACTTGCACGTGAATCTTGCACAATCACCCATCATGAAGGGAAGTCCCGGTGGGGTGACTCACGTTTACCGTCGGACATATTGTCCGAGCCAGGGAGGGGCACTAGATGAGCCTTTAAACACGCCTCGACGTTTAGCCAGCTGTAATACTCCATTTGATTACGTTATGTCAATATAATCTAGTGAAGTATTACTGGAAGGGCCTGAATCATCTACCTATTCCCTGACAAATCTGTGAGGGCGTTCATGTCGTAGGTAGTGGCAGCTGCTTGTCCAAGCCAAGTGATATCAGCTTCTCCGCGGAGGGCATTCAATGGATGACCCAATCTGAACAACACATCCAATGGTATGACGGATATTACGTCTTGGTCAAGTCAATTTTGAGGACCTGGCCAATGTCAATGTGGCACCTTTCTCGGCGACTCTCGGACTCTGCAACCCAGGTGGCATTAGAGAAACTTTATTCAACTGCACGCCGGAGACAAGTGTGTGACTACTCAGCTTTCACTTGAAAACATACCACGCGTTTAATATGAGACTATCCAGTTTCATAATGAATATTTAATGGGTGAGGGAGCGCTCATGATCTCTCAAGCACTTCGACTGAGATAACACACCTTCAATACCTTTAAGCACTAGTATTATCCTACATCATGTTCATCCCATCACCACACGCGGAAACACGTATCAGCACCTTACAAAAGCTGATTCGAGAGAACCCCCTCGGTGTTCTCACCACCGCCATTCCATCAGATGCCCATCCTCTCATCCTTGCTAGCCACATCCCCTTTGTCTTGGACGTCGAAGACGAGACGAGTGATGAGGACCTCGGCCGGTTGAGGGGCCACCTAGCCCGCCAAAATCCACAAAGCAAAGCAATGATCGAAGCTGTCCAATCTGCCGGTACTGAATCAACGACACTCGATCAGGAGGTTCTCGTGCTATTTACGGCCGCACCTCATCATTATGTCACACCCAAGTTCTACACCGAGACGAAGCCCACGACTGCCAAAGTTGTCCCCACTTGGAACTACGCCGCTGTCCAGGCTTACGGCCGAGCAACAATCTACTTCGACAGCAAGTCAGAAACTGTGTCTGGCTTCCTATCAAAGCAGATTGATGACTTGTCCAGGCACACTGAGACGTCTGTCATGGATTACACTGGAAAGGGAGATAGACCCGGCCCTTGGAAGGTTGCGGACGCCCCTGAGCGCTACATTGAATTGATGAAGAAGAACATCATTGGCATTGAGATCGCTATCGACCGCTTGGAGGGGAAATTCAAGATGAGTCAGGAAATGCGAAAGGGGGATAGAGAGGGAGTGATCCGTGGCTTCCAGAGCCTTGGCTCTGACGGCGGTCAAGCCATTGCTGCCTTGGTTCAGGAGCGAAGCGACATGAAGGAGCTGGCAAAGACAACATGAGTGCCTTGCGAGGGAACAAAATGAAAAGACCGGTAGAGAATTGTGTCGTTGGAGAAGTCTTGCTGTTAGGGTCTGAATGTGCCAAATACTCGGAGATAGAAGCCAGACGTGCGCATCTAGAAGGATAGAGAGGCAAAAAAGGTCTGAACATAACTCAAGGTATTTTCTTAAGTGCCTTGGTAAAGGGGATGGTTCGAAAAAGACATTTGCAATGATCTAGAGATGAAATAGGTGATGAGATTTGCTGTTGATTACGGCTTGCTAGGCACGATATGCTGCTGTAGGCTCGTCGTCCTGGATGTAGTATCATACACTGCCCTGCCTACCCTGCCTCACAACTTCTTTATCGTACAGGAATAAGTTCTGTTCTGGATGGAAATCAATCCAAACTTGAGATTGATTTACTTTCCATTTGCCAGCACAGAGTTCAGCCACTTTCCCACGGTCGACGCTTCGCTATGGTCTAAACCCTCCGCGCGGAGACGCTCTTCCCAGTCTGCGACCTCCCAGATCTGGGTGTTGATCATGGAATTCGAGAGCTTGGCCGATCCTTGGCTAGAGAGACTAGAGGACGGTCCGGACAGAGAGAAGCTTTGGACGAGGCCGTGGCGGGCTTCAAATGTGAGGTTGAACTGGACGGGGTCAGCTGGCTGTGCTGGGTAGATTGGCTACATGTTTGAGCGTTGAAGGGGTCAAGCGGGATTGGATGGAACGAAACGACCAAAAACTAGAGATGAAGATGTTTACTCACGTTGCCCGGGAGATGAGGACGTTCCCGCGTGTCTTCTTCAGAGGGGTGTGTAGAGAAGGTGAATAGAGGGGTCTGGCCATACGTCCATTCCCGAGACTGTGTATATCCGTTAGTTTCTGACCCTGGCTATCGCCGACCGAGGAGAGAAGAAATGGCAGCTTACCCGTAATTCCTTGAGTCCCTTCTTAACCTTATCCTCTCCGAGCGCATCCTTCTCGCCCAGTTCTGCCCGGACAGTGAAGTCACCGTACATTTTTCCAAATTCGCTAATCACGGCATCCTCGAACGTCGATGTGTCGGTGATGCCCACGTTGCGGATGCGTGAGCGCACACTCTCGACGCCGCGGGCCTTGATGAAGGGTTCCGCGGGAGACCGCAGGAAGCTGCCGATGCGCGGCAGGTTCGGGGACGAGAGGAGACACGTTCCGTGGTGCAGGGAGCGGAGACGGGTGAGCTTGTACGCCGAGCCGGAGATCTTGAACGTGTTTTCCGCGTTCACCTTTGGCTTGCTGCACGATGCCGCTTCTACGGAGGCGGTGGTATCCGGTGCTTTTTCGGAGGTTCCTGAAGAGGAAGGCGGAGGGGGAAGAGTCATGACAATGTCATGGCGGCAGTTGACGGCGGCGCCCTCGACGTCGAGGGAGCGGAGGGCGCGGACGACCATCTCTGCATGGGTGTCGCGGTCAAAGTTTGCAGGCGGGCAGATGACGGAGTAGTTTACATTGCCCTCATCGTGGAAGACCGTTCCGCCTCCGCTGCGGCGGCGGACGAGGTCGATGGCATCCGACGGGGGTAGAGACTTGAGGAGGGGAAGGTTGACCTCGAGCCACGGGTTCTGGTTGCGGCCGATGACGATGCTGGGGCGGTTTGTGTACAGGAAGAGGACGGTCGAGTCAGATGAGGTCGTTTGAAGGAGGTGGTGCTCGATGGAGAGGTTCACGTAGGGGTCGCGAGAGTTTGAGGTGTAGACTTGGGTCTTTGAGGTTGGTGAGGCGGCGAGGGCGGAGAAGAATCGGGTTTGGCGGGAGGTTTGGTGTATTGATGGTCTGATGCGGAACAAATTTCCTTGAATGCTACGTAGTGGCAGCATTGTGATGATCTGTGAGAGATATTGGATGAGACGGGTTTGATGGTACTTTCAGATTAACATTTTCATGAGCCCCTGTGAAAAGTCTCGTGAGTTTCGACTGTGATCTGAAGATTAAAAGAGTGTATGAGAATAGATTGAGAGCAAAGCAATGAGTCTAAGTCAGTTTGATCAGTTTACGAGTGAGAGAGAGGTCGCGTTAAGGATGTATCCACTGCCGTCTGATGGCGGAACGAATGAGTGAGCAACGCGGTGAGATGAGGATCTCAAGTAAATTGCATCTAACAGAGTCCTTTTTCTCACTAGGCCACCCACCCCTGTATGGGCAAGACCCACCCGATTAACGGGGCAATTCAACTACATCATAGAAAACCCCTCCACCCCGCAGACGGCCGATTTCTTTCTGTGGTTGACTCACCGAACATCGGCCCAGATAATTTTCCAAACTTACATACCGCTCTCCCCTCCTCTCGTTTCCCACACTCCAACTTTACCCCCTTATAGCGGTAGCAAAAATGTCAACGTTCGGCAATTACTTCAAGGTCACGACGTGCGTTGCCTATTCCGACCCAATTCCTCTTGTTCGTCTCTCGTGGCCAATTGTGGACTAACATAGGATGCCTATCTGCGCAGCTACGGCGAGTCCCACGGCAAGTCCGTCGGCGTCATTGTCGATGGCGTCCCGCCCGGCATGGCTCTGACCGAGTCCGATATCCAGCCTCAGCTGAACCGCCGCCGCCCCGGCCAGAGCTCAATTACGACGCCCAGAAACGAGAAGGACCGTGTCGTCATTCAGAGCGGTACCGAGTTCGGTGTCACCCTTGGCACCCCGATTGGCATGCTCGTCCAGAACGAGGATCAGCGTCCCAAGGACTACGGTAACTCTACGATGGACATGTTCCCCCGCCCTTCCCATGCCGATTGGACCTACCTTGAGAAGTACGGCGTCAAGGCCTCCTCCGGCGGTGGTCGCTCCTCCGCCCGCGAGACAATTGCCCGCGTTGCCGCCGGCGCCCTCGCTGAGAAGTACCTCCGCGAAGCCTACGGTACCGAGATCACCGCCTTCACCACGAGCGTCGGCAACTGCCACCTCTTCCCCCCGACCCCCGAGCACCCGAGCCCCTCGACGAACCCCGCCTTCCTCTCGCTCCTCAACACCGTCGACCGCAAGACCGTCGACCAGTTCCTCCCTGTCCGCTGCCCGCACGAGGAGACCAACGAGAAGATGATTAACCTCATCAGCGACTATAAGGCGCGCGACGACAGCATTGGCGGAACCGTCACCTGCGTCATCCGCAACCCACCCTCGGCGCTCGGCGAGCCCTGCTTCGACAAGCTCGAGGCCTCGCTTGCACACGCTATGCTCAGCATCCCCGCCACAAAGGGCTTCGAGATCGGCTCCGGCTTTGGCGGCTGCGAAATTCCGGGCTCCCAGCACAACGACGCCTTCATCAAGGCGCCCGAGTCGGAGCTCCAGGCCGACGCCCAGCGCATGGGTATCCCCCGGTCCAAGTTGACCACCAAGACCAACTACTCTGGCGGTATCCAGGGCGGCATCTCCAACGGTGCGCCCATTTACTTCCGCATCGCCTTCAAGCCCCCCGCGACCATCGGCGTGGACCAGACGACGGCGACCTACGACGGTTCAGAGGAGGGCGTGCTGGCCGCCAAGGGCCGTCACGACCCTTGCGTTGTCCCCCGTGCCATCCCCATCGTTGAGGGTATGGCTGCGATCGTCCTCTTGGACGCGCTCATGGCGCAGCACGCAAGACAGATGACAAAGAGCCTGCTGCCTCCCATTAAGAGGGAGAATGGCAAGGCATAAGCTGGTTGGAAACTGGGATGTGTTGTAAATAACGGGCATTAAAAGCAAATTCATGATGAGATTCCCCTTTTTCGGTTTGTCAGCGAATAGTCTTCTTTTTCTTTGCATTTTCCTGTACGACGTGAAGTGACACAAATTGAATGAAGAAGTGACTCATCTCACAACTCTTCCGACGTCTGTTGCTGCTTCGCCGCCTTCACCAGATGGAACTCCTCCTGTCGGCCGTAGACCCATTGCCATCCCTCTTCCTCGCCAGCCCAGTACACGTCCTCCTCCAGGGCAAACCAAAGGGTCGTGTTCCTCGAAGGTGCGTAATGCTCGACGAGAAGCTCTACGCTGAACCACATACTACGGATCGCAGCCAATTCGCCAGCCGCCGAGACGTACTCTTGCATGTTGGTCATCCCTATGCGAAGTCAGCGCCGCACCAGATCAACGGTCTTGTAATGGGAACATGTCGTCTTCTTACCGATAAGAGGACCAGCAGAATGTCCCCAGTCCCCAATTGGGTGTGAGTAGACCCGTCCCTCAATGCCCTCAGCGTGCATCTCTCCCAGCGATGCCTTGAGCATCTCGTTACCCGTCTTGCCGACAGCAATGTTTCGCTTCACGATATCTTGAAGCTTGTTACCCTTCCTTAAGCCGTCCTTCAGATCTTGAGGCACATCAGTCTCGTCGGGGCGAAGCACGTATCCGAGATGCTGCGTATCCGTGTTCAGCCCCATAGCCGTCAACCCAAAATCAACATGGAGCATGTCCCCATACTGAATGACCCTGCCTCCCGCATCTTCATCAGCAGTCGTCTCCAACCTCATAGTCCAAGGCAGCGCCTCATCGACGACGCTCACACTCGGCTGAAACCACGTCGAGAAGTTGTGCGCCAGGATCTCCTCCCGGAACCACCACTCCAGGTCCCCCGTCGTCGTCTTCCCCGGCACGACAACCGCCTCGCTGAATCCCTTGGCAATCATCGCCCAAGCCGTCTCCATGATCTCCCTGTACCGCGGCATCTTGGACGCGGGCTGGGCCGAGATGAACTCGACGGCGATCTCGGGCTTGACGACCATGCGCGAGGTCCACTCGCCGCCGAGCCCGGAGGCCATGGCCTGATACTCGCCCGCGTGCATGCCGCTGGCAAAGGCGATTTCCGGGTGCGCATTGACGGCGATGGTGGCTGGGTTCGCGGCTTCGAGCTGGGATTTGAGCGTCGCCCAAACATCTGCGGTCCAGCCTATAATGCAGCCGGGTTGCTGTGGGAGGGTGGCGTCGGTGGTGCTAGCAGATGAGTTGGTGGAGGCGATGGGTTCGGCGAGGAAGAGGCATGTTGTGCGGCGGCGGGCGGAGAAGGTTGATGCCGGTTTGAGGGACCAAAAGACTGTTTCTTCAGCGTACTCCCGTTGGCTTATCTATTGCTTGTGTCAATACCGCCGTCTTGTGAAATGAGGGGTGAGTGAGCGAGAGCGAACCAGCCAGGCGTCGACGCCGTGTTTCTTGAGGAGGGCGGGGATGCCCGCCTTGCGCTCGTCGGTCCAGGCATCCTGGATGCTGGCTTGCTCGCGGAGGGGCGGGAGAGAATTATATTTCGGCGTTGGATCGCTGGCCGCCTGTTGACAGAATATAGCGGCGGCAGAGAGTAGTGATATGAGCCAGTGCATTGCGGATCTGCAAATACCTATATCGATCTCGCGGGCGGAGTGAGTTGAGGATGAGTGAGGTTGAAGGGAGGGGTGATGAGGCTAAAGATAGGATGGAGGATGTGAGATCGGATGACGTCCCGGATGCCCCGTTTAAGGAATGCAGCTCTGAAGTTGAATTACTTGAGCGCAATGCGGTAGGTCGTCTAGTCCCGGAAAGGCAGCTCGATGATGGCAACCTTGGATCTCACGCTGCATGGATGCTGATCCCCGCCCTCGGTGAGTCTGTTCACCGAGATCGGGCATTACATCGCGCGACAAGAGGTCGAGATTATCTTACATAAACGCCCGCACTGAATCAACTCGTCCTGGGGTTCACGTGCGGGAGAGTTCATTTCATTGCTCAATGTGAACGGCGTAGTAGAAGTGCAAGATTGTGTGTTTTGATTGAGGCTTTTTGCTCCAAAATTCTTGCGAAAGTCTAGGAATTGAGGTGTGTTCTATCTAGTTCTATATAGAGGGGTATTGGTATTGTACATGAAAAATGCCAGTTGAAAATCATAAAGCTTCATAATGCTATCGTCCCTGAACTCGTGCATTAAAATTGTGAATGTGGCTGTAAATGCCTAGTGAAGTAAACATGAACAGAAGAAGTGAAGATTCGACGCCAAATTGAGATGCTCTATTGAAGTATGTGTCAGTCATTTGCACGAGAACGAAGGCTGACAATGCTATACTTACGAAGTTATGCCCATGTTTGAGACTAGTCGAGTCTGATGCGTCAACTTGTGTCCAAGATTTGACTGAGCCTAAGGAGATGTCTTGCAGTCGTAGTCGCAGTTTCCCATTGGGTTAGAGACGTTCGGATGTGACATCTTGATGTGTCCCAGCTATCACAGTCGCTGACCCGTTCACACCACTCCAGCAACAGCTAAGCTGACGAGAGCGAAGATAACGTATACCAAACCGTTCTGCGAGAGGTTGGATGCCCCAGAGTCATTGTCACTGGCTGTGGATTGAGGACCACCTCCAGTCTGCGTGGGTGACGGGCTCGGATCGTCGACATGGAGGGCATTCGTGCTGCCCGTCCAGGCGTTCCAGTTGGTCAAGCCGCCAGGGCATTCGTTTGCAATCTTGCGCCCATCGATCTTGGCGATCTCGGTCCCGTACTTGGTCATGGTGATGACGACGTCACCGGTGCCCAGGAAGGGAATGCTTCCGTGGTACACCCCCTTGCCGCCATCAGGGGTCGAGGTCCAGTTGCCCTTCTGCGCCTTGCCTCCGACGGATACGGTGACCTCTGCTGCAGACGTTAGGAGGGCCGAGTAGAAGATCTTATCACGGACAACCTGGGCTGCCGTCAGGGTCTCTTGGTCGTGTGTGACTGCGTTGGCTATGGTACCGCCGTCCTTGCAAGAGAGGGCAGGCGAGCCGCGGTACCATGTCATAAGGGCTTCGTCCTTGATCGAAGGGGCCACGGCGGCTTTATAGCTGTCGATGAGGTAGGGGAGGAAGTGGCGCCAGCCGTCGTGGGGATGGTCGAGGGCGTAGTTGAAGGGGGCTTCGCCAACTTCGAAAGCCTCCATGGCGTTGGTGCGGACCGGACCGATGTGGTGTGATTCGCCGTAGTCGTTCCAGGAAATGATTTGAACGAAGCTATCGATTGTCAGTTACTCGAATGATAAGAGAGAGACAATGGTTCTTGCAAAATTGACTTACGCAGGCATCACATCCATCACCTGGTTCCAGCGATCGTACCAGAGGTCATCGCCGCGCCACACCCAGTTCTTGTTGTAGCCAGGGAGGTTGGTATAGAACCAGGGGGATACGGGCATCATGTAAGGCTTGCCCTTCAGGGCCCAAGCATACGCAGCGTCACTCTTGTCAGTCATGTCCTGGTCACCGATTGGCCACGCGTTCCAGCTGAACAGCCCATCAGCAACGCCGTTTCCTAGTGCCAATGCGTCCTCGGGCGACACGGAGGACCAGTCGGGGATGAAGAAGGCGCCTGTCTTGTTCTTGATTTCGATCCAATCCTCGGCGTTCTCTGTGCCCTCAAAGGTCGAGGCGAGGGGCTTGTCGGCATACTTGAAGTACTCGTCGAGCTTGAAGTACTTCTCTGTCATGTCCAGAATAGTCTCCTTGGGCCAGGGCTTACCCCCATGGTAGCCGCCGTTGTAGTCAAAGGAGAAAAAGAGCTGGAATCCAACGTTCTTGGCGGCGACGAAGGCAGTCTCGAGAGACGAGTTGGTGTTGGGGTCCGTTAGACCCATGTTAAGGGCGAAAGCGTCGATGTGGGCATCCTTTGCTATCTTGAAGTCATCTTCAAACTCGCTGAGGGTGTAGTTCTTGGTGTTGATGAGCTGGCGAAGTATGTTAGCAGCTGAGACATCAGACGATGAAGTCAAGGACCTGGTAGGGATGCCAGCATCAGAGGTGAACATACCATGAAGTGGGCAAAGACGGACGCCGCTTGTACTTGTGTAACTACGGCCAGGAGGCCGGCGAGACAGGTGGTGAATTTCATCGTCACGGCGAACAAGAGCTTGCGTGACACGCAGATCAAGTCGTCGATGTCAAGTGTGATCGACACGGAAATCAGAGTTTACAGATCTTGCAGGAGAGCCACAATACCACATGAGAGAGACCAAAGGCCACGGCCGCTGCATTATGTATCGTGGCCTCCTTCACTTGAAGAGGGGGCCATGTCAAGTATGGCTCGCATATCTACCCATCACGTCGGTTTCTGCCTTGCGAACCGGCCAGGGCGACCACGGTACCGCCCCTCTGGCGCTGTACGCCATTGTCCACGATGACCCCCTGGCATGGCGACAACCTGACTCCATCGCGAGATAGGCAGGTAGGCCAACGGTAGGCGGTACATGCGGCTGGAACTACACGGCCTCAAACTCCCACCGTCAAACAGACAAGCAGGGGGGGCCTGCTCGTCTCGGACAGGGTTACGAAGGGCGCTTGCCTGATAGGGCTACGTGAGAAGAACAGGGGGTGAGTGCTTTGTGAGACGCCGTTGGATGTGTCTCTGGACAAATGGGCTGTGTGGATATCGGTCTCCAACGTCTAGAGTGGTTTCTCTGTCTGCTGTGCCATTTTGTGTCTCTTGTGCCTCTTGTGCCTGCTGTGCCGCTGGACGACGGCGCGAAAAGATGCAGCGGGCCAAGCCTGATGATTTGGATAAGGCCGCTTTTGCCGTGGGAAATTGCCTCGCCCGGCTCTGCTTACTCTGCATCATGAGTGCGATCCGAAGAGTTCTTGCTGGCGGTGAGGGAAATAGCTTTCGCGCGGCGTTTGATACGGGAACGTGAGTTAAAAGGTGGCTGTAAGAGCTCGTGTACGTTCGTGAAGTTGGCGCGATATGTCATCCAAAGTGAAGCCCATCGAAAGCTTCTGTTCCTTGCGTTGATCGGATACGAAGTCGGGAGAGATCGACGGCAAAACACGACCCGAGAAATATTCCTGGAGACTGAACGTGGTAGATCTGCTCAGCGGTACGGTGTTTCGGGACCCTCTGGGCCTCTTGTCCTCCTCGAGACCCATCTTTCCAACTTGGCTTTTTGCTTGAACCCTGCCAGGTTGCTCGCCCGACATCTTAAGCTTGTTGAGCCCGCCCAGGGCCCTTCAAGACCAATCATCCGGAGACTGCCGCGCAGCCGGACGTCATGCCGGATCCTACACTAGCGGCTTTCCGCTCACCCATCGCGACACTCACGATCCCTGTCATCTGACGGCCTACACGTGCGGAATCGGCCGAGCGGCCCCTGTCCGTCACATCAAAACCGCTCGCCAACTGACTGAGTAGATAGCCTAGTAACGGTCTGCCTAACGCAACCTGCAGCTGTGCCTCTAGATTTAAGATTAAATAAGCAAATGCTACGGTTGTTTACAGGACAGGTTCCGCTATTACCCAGGTGATTCTAAAGAACCGTGCATTGTCGGATATCTCACGTCCAGGGTAAGGGACTGTATCGGCAGCAAGGGTTCCGTGATGGATACACGTATCTGCCCACTATTCCCAGGCAGCACCGGGCAATATTGATGTCTGTGAGTCTGTTTAACCATGTTGTAGAGGGGCCGCCGTTGCTTAGCCATCTTTTGCAAAGCTTGGCTCTAGTCCACCTTCGTGTCGTCCGTGGCGCCTCGTAGTCGCAGCCAACCACACTGTTGAGACCCGATCGAAACATTCAAAGAGTAAGAGACGTGCATACTCGAGAGGGAACCAGCCTTGTGGGGGCTTCCTTCGACGTTGAAAACGAGAAGATGTACGGATACCGGAGCCGGCAACGTCATCGGCGGTGGGCTAGTTGACAGTAAGTGTATCGGAATCCCGCCAAATCGCATACACGGAGGGCTGTTTAGTGGCTCTCGTGGCAGCTGTCAGGCTATTTCAGATCAGCAAAGACGGATAACCGGCGGCTTGGGTACGGTTTGCACCGGGCTGACGAGACCAAAAACCCCATCTGGGCGTCGCGCTGGTCTCAGACAACGTGCGCTATCGCCGGCCAATCGTCCGGACTCCCTCCGAGCTCCTTGCGACAGGGGTTTCGTGCTGAGCAAGTCGCACTTCGCACTTTGAACCAACCACACAACAGACAGAGGGGGGGCAGAAAATCACACCAACACTGACATGGATGGATTCTCATGTCGCTGGGCTGTCAGCAAGATATCCGACCGCCTCGGTTATTCATTACCCCGGGGGCAATCACAGACGCCAAGGAAAGAGGAGGAGGATGACTGACTGCATGAGTCCATGGGTACAAGACAGAATCGAGGGAGGGGAAAAGAGGCCAAAAGAGCAGAGCAAAGAGAAAAAAAAGACCATGTTCCAACAGCATGATCAAGAACCTTAAGCCACCCTGTCCCCTGACCCCTGTCCGAATCCACTGTTCTAGACCCTTTGAAGTTGAGTTGCAGCGAGTTGCAGTGACTTCAGAGCCACCGATTTGGCCCGCTCTTTTGCGTCTCTAACCAGAAAGCGAAATTCGTTCACCAGTCAATTCCCAGCCGCTCCTGTTGGTGTCTGTTAGAGCAAACGCGCAAAAAGGCGGAGTCTCGGCTTGTAGATCGGGGATAACCTGTTTAGCCAGGCTCACCTCAACGGTCACGTTATCACCCCAACAGACATAGTTTTATCCATGATGCGCCTTATCTTTTGCAATTGAACACTTGTAGAGCCATGACTTCTGCGCTCTTTAACATCACTGTGGAAGTATCCGAAAGACTGCGTTTTAACGTACTACCTTAGATTGAATTGCTGGCATTTCAACTGCATTGGATTATCCCATCACTGAGTTTAGGACGACATAGTAAAATGTTTGTAGTTTCCAGCTAGAGGCTTGGTCAACTGAGCCCTCAGCTCGACAGCAGAAAATGTCGGCAACTAATCAGCATATTGTTTCTTCATCATCCAGTCATATTTCCTGGTCCATTGCCTCAATGCTCAAATTAGCTGTCTCTGAACTAGAAGTTGGTGCCATCATAACCAGTTCCATCGCCGCGGCCACTTCCCGCACGGTTAGTGGTGACATCTGGTTGAGGAATCACCTCATCGGCGTATCGTGGAAGATCCGAAGGGTTGCTAGGAATGGTCACCTCATTCGTAACGACACTGACCAAAAGGTTGTTGAGGTTGCTCCTGGCCTGGAGATCACCATTGGGCAACGTGACACGCCAATGGAGGTTCTTCTGCAAGTAAGGGATGACATGCTGCGGTGCAAGACTATCGATCAGGCCGGCAACATATCGCTCGACGAGAGCGAGAGTGAGAGGGACCTGGCCGGTGATTCTCTGTCCTGAAGCACGGCCCTGTTGACAGTTTTTGCACGAGGTGTTCTCGTCTTGGCCGAAGGTGGCAAAGGCACCGACGTGAGAGTGGTTGGTCACATACAACAAGGGAACCGAGTCGTCGGGATTGCCCAGGAACACGTGGACAACGTAGTTGCCTCCGAGTTCAGCCTTTTCGGCCTTGATGTTGACAAGCCATTCGAGGTACTTGTTGTCGGTACCGATCAAGCTCTTCAGATCACGACCCTCTGGAAGACTGAATACGTCTAGCTCATTGGCCTCTTGGAGTGGCTTTTGATCATCTTGTTCCGCAGCCAGCGAGAAGGTTGAGGCGGAGACTGGAGAGTTCTCGGCCTTCAAATGTGCCTTGGCACGACTCTTGAACTCCTCGGTGGAGGATTTGAAGTCTTCATCGCCACTTCCCAAAATGTTGGCAAATGAGGCGGTCTTTCCATACACACGATCCAGCTCGTTGAGGATGGACTCCTTAGTGGGAAACTTCCAGGACTGAGTCTCCGGGTAGACGTAGCCAAACTCAGTGGTGTATCTGACACCCTCGGACGTCCAGAAGACTTGATTGTCCTTCGTACCCAACTGGGCAAATGGAGCCAGCGGGGTTTTGATCGTCTCCGGGTCACCGGCTTTGACGATGAAGTTACCCCAACTCTCGCCCGCACGTTGGTCAGTCACATAGGTCGATGGATCGTTGGGGTTGTCGTGGCAAGCTTGCCAGATAGCGAACAGCCGGTCGACGTTGGTGTGATGGAGCCAGAAAATGGGGTCAAACGCGGCAATTGCTGGGTTGCCCATGTGCCCACTGCCTCCAGAGTAGGTGTGGATGGCATTATGAATATCTTCAATACTCCCCCATTCGGCAAAGTTGGGCTGACCTGGTTGCTTCGGAGGGTTGAATCGATTGTGGGACGCAGATCCAAAGTCACGATACGACTGAAGGATGAAGATGACACGCTCCGTCAGGTTCTTCCCTCTTGAAGCCTGTTGAGGGTCTGTTCCAGAAAAAAACTGTGTCAGTCTCTGAATCATCCTGTTGTTGTTGGGCTGGTCAGGGTAGCGAATGGTGCCTCCGACCCTCGGGAACTAAGAGCGCCGATCAGCATTACGCATACATAGCGATGGTCTAAAGATAAAAGTACCTGATTGATGCTCGTATTCGTGCGCGACTCTCGGAATTTGTAGGTTGCCAGTGGGTTTGGGTCGATACGAGAATCCTTCTGGTTATTATGGGGACGCTTGACTTGGACCCTAGCTTGGGATGTAGCCTCTGCTGGGAAGACTCCAAGGTCAGGTCGAGCCCAGTCCCAGTATGGCATTCTGAAGTCTTTGGCCGCCTTCACATAGTCGCTTCGACGCTCATTCTCATCAAAGTCGTTGGCAACAGCGTTGACGTGCTTGTACAGCTCGGCCTGAGCCACGTTAGAAAGGGTCACTTTGACGGTGGGTGTTAGAGCTTACCTCGAATAGAGCGAGATATGGACGGTGCCAAGTAAGAAAGAGGATCGAGCTATGAGTGCAGAATCCGCCGAAATCATTGTCGACTCTGACCATCTTGTTGTTCCAGTCCCTGTCTGGCCATTTCTTGTACGGAAGCCCATGAATACCTGCTAAAGTCAGAACCTTACAATCCTCATTCCATACATTTTAGCCTCCAGTGCATTAATCTGATCGGACGGGAATGTCACAGTGTATAAACAACGATATGGGTGCCATTAAGAGCGGAATTCTGTAGCTCATCTGGCCAAAAAGCAAAAGATGACTCCTCGTCGGAGTCAGGGAATACTTGTTAAGTGACAAGCAGATATCCTCGCCGCCAGACTATTGGGGGGTTGATGCATGTTGACGCAAATTAAAAACTTGTACTTGCCTGCAATCTCGAAGAAGGAGAGAGGCGCGCTCTCCGGTACCGAGTTTTGGAATCTCTCCAAGCCCAAGAGATACAAATTCCACTGATCAGGATGGTCCTTGATCATGTCGCGCACTTCCATGCGCACGGGAGGTTTGGCTTTGGGACGTCAGCTATGAATGACAGAGGCGGATTATACCAATTGTCATGAAAACATACCTGGATTGTCTGCCTTGATGCCGTGGACAAGCACGGGTCCTTGAGTTCCATCTGAAGACATCTTGAGAGTGAGTGAGTCTGATGATTGGTGATTTAGGTATGAAATTGTCACAGATAACCCCGGAGTGGATGGCTAGTAGACACCAAAAACATGGATTATATATGTATAGCTGTTACTCCGGAAAAATCATGCATGTTTCTATGTACACAATATTGCGACACCTTTGCCAAGTTTCAGGCAGAACTGTTGCCTGTAAAATATCCTTCAGATTCGTAATGGTGGCGCATATCAACATAAGATATCTCTTCTTCGGGAAAGAAGCCGGAATGACAGAGTAAGCACGGGGCTCTCAGCCAGCCATGGCGTCTCAGCTGCTTTCGGTCTTGCGGCAATGGCCCAATGATAGATTTACTGGAATACTCACCGAGATTACGGGCAGATACGATAGGCTGCTTTCTAAAACATTGGAAAAAGTATGTTTCTTAGCCTGCAGCTTACCTCGGGATCAATTTTGGTGATGGACTGTTTGTCAAGTTGTTCCTGCTGATGTCTAGGCCAAGACTTATCAGCTTTGGGGGTGTAAGCAAAGGCTGCATATGGAAAGAGCAGGTGAGATGTCATCATCGGTGGCTTGAAACTTGAATTGACAGGAATCAAAACATGACTTCGGCGATACCCCAGTTAATGTCCTCGTCACGCCAAAATTGAGGAACACGGTCATTCAGAAATGGATTTTGCGATCAAGCATGAGATATTCTCAATGATGTTCTTGAATTTCGATTCTCTACTCGCATATTCGTAAACTTGTGTTGCGGAGTCATAACTCAGGACTTGATCGGCTCAAGTTTGCTAACATAGGCACATGCACATGCATTGACAGGTTTCACTCATATAATACAAAGACGAATTTATTCAAAATTGAGAGTAACCTCATGAAACTAAGTAGATAGAAAGCTTCTGATCCTATAAATCAGGCGAATGAAGGAAGAAAAAGACAATGCAGTCGCGACATCAAGAGAAAGAGCGAGTAGGTGAGTTCGGTTATTTTCCAATGCAGCTGCCGGCATTGGGATCGGAACTATAAGACACTTGTTAAAGAGAGATCCTCTGGGGTCACTGTGAAGATTGGGAGTCGAGGACGAACTTACATGTATTGCCAATTCCAATAGGATGTTTTACCTCCCCTGTAGCAACCATAGGCCTCCTTCGACAGCCCAGACATGCACTCGGCTTGTCCTAAAAGTCGTTTGCCGGTGTTCAAGTTCTATGATCGTATTGTTAGAACACCTCGATTGAAATAAGAAGCACAAAGCAAGATCCACTATGCAAGACATCGCTGCGTATCCAAGTACCTTAATGGTAAAGTCCCACTTCAAGCCGTCCGCCTCCTGCATGCAGTATGTTCGACTCTCCTCGCCAACGAAAGACTCTTTGGCTGCACCGGCTATAGCCATGCAGGCAAGAGAAAGACGGTCCGCGTTCAAGGCTAAAACCTTCTGCTTGAGCCATGTGCCATAGTGGCCGATCATGCCATTGGGAAAACAGTCGGCATTGACACCGGAGCTGGCAATCGCCATAGCGGCAAGGAAAGCAGTGGGCTTCATATTGATGAAAGTGAAGTTATTGAATCAAGAATGAGGGGGTTTTCTCAATGAGATGAGTGGATGAGAGACACATTTACAAAGAGAGGTGACATAGGTCAAGAACTTATATAGATACGAGTGCTCACTACGTGTACTCGGACTGATTCGAGATAAGTTACTCCTGGGGTAGTGCTATTCCAGCTATTCTTAGTTTCGGTGGGATGACTGCGCCATCCGAGAGCGACCATCCCAAGCACCAGACTAACTAGAACGTGCAGACGTTTGTCGCCTCGATCTCATGGTGCGTGCGGAGTTGGCCAATGCTGATATCTGAAGTATGTTGTCGCATCCAAAGCAGAATATTTCTTCTGCTGCCTGATGTTCAATCAATCATGAAGCAAGACCAAGGAGATATCCTTGACGCTGGACCTCTCCTGGCTCCAAACATCTTTGCTATGATGATTGCCGATCTGGTGATAAGCTGGATTGACAAACACATGATTTCGAAGCCCACAGCAAACCAACCTCACCTAAATGAAGGCATAGTCTTGACTAAGCAAACAGCCAAGTGTTGAATTTTCTTTGTTCACATGTTTCATGGCTTACACGAACGAAACTGTCGTTCTGCCAGTGTTGTCTGCGAAATTTCCTCTCGACTGTTTCCCTCAGCTGCGTGATAGATTGCATTCCTGATTGTTTAGCACGATACCTAGTAAAGTTATATTTGCTCTTCACTACCTCCGGCTCATCTCGGCATACATATCGCGAGATCGTAGGCCAGTTTGCACGCTCAAGCCAGCGCGTGGCTTGAGAGATTGAGGGTTACTTCTTCGATTGCAAACTGTTTAAAGTAAACCTACCCGCCGTGCCACAAACTATTCCGGGACCAGGTCTTCGTTTTGATCCCTTCACTCGGAACTTCACTGGAAGATGAAGTTTGTGTCACTACATGTGTAACATGTCAATCTTAGAGGCAAGAAAATGAGATAACACATCAACACCAGTATTTCCTGGATGCTTTCAACCTAAGACAACATAATGCATAAATGGGCAAACAACGCTGTTTGGGTGTTGACTCCATATCTCATGGCCATCGTGTGTCGTCCGGAGATGCTGTTTTCAGGTGTGTCAAATCCTGGAACGGGAAGAGAATCCGATTTTCGAGTCCAAAATAACTAGGTATTCAAGAATAGGCGTGCGAGGGCGCAGAACTGGAGACTGAACACACAAACTGGAAACTTGAGGAACCGGTGTCCCTTCGGTCTTACCTCAGCCAGCGGAAGCTTACCGACTGAAGCATCTCTTTCTAGGATGAGTTTATCGGAGCTACGACATCAGACGTGAAAACTCAACTATATAATAACCCCAGTTCCCACGAACCTTGAGGTAGTGGCACAACAGAACTGCAGCATCATCTACCTCTTTACCAACATTACCTGTATCACCCGATCTCTTCAGAGAGTACAACATGCAGTTCTTCAAGATCTTCATTTGCAATGTCTTGTGCCTCTCCCTGGCACTAGCGGGCGTCATTGTCGACGGTAGTACCCGGAGTATCACCAGTGATACCGAGGACCAGGAACTCAAGAGAACCGTCCCTGAGCCAGCCATTACCATCACAGACAGCGACGAAATGCTGATGCTCAACTCAATGAACGCTGGAAGGGCTACTTTCGAAAGATTGCTTGTCGAAACCGAAGAAAGGCAAGATGGCATCTCAAACTCGCGACGTGATGTTGAATCACGGTAAGTAAACCAAGTGACTAAGAGAGGCTGTCAATAGCTCTAGTCGAACCTTGTTTGCGAAGTAAAAATACTGACTCGCTCTTTTCCTTGGGCTCACTAGAACGACGGACGTCGAGATCCGTGAACTTGCCCTCAATCTCACCGAAAGGGCAGATCTTGTAGCCATAAGTGACTCATTTGCCTGCTGCGTGAGTAACTCCATTCTCTTGGCGTGTCAAAGGCGCCACATCAGCTATGACACTTCTCATTGTAATCTGCTCGCCTCTGTTCTCGACAGAAGCTTTCCATGAATCATGACATGATGTTGCCTCTGACTAACACCGCAACTAATAGGTCACCTGCGTGTGGGCGTGTAAAGTCGCCATCGAGAGCATGCGCCTTACCCAAGCAAAACAGTTCCACAAGTGAGCCGAGTTCAACACATATCTACCTAGGATCACATATGAGAATATAGAGCTGACGTAGTTTTAGATGTTTCTGGTTGGAATGTTTTGCTGGATCACAGGCCTGTGCGAACCATCTGATGGATTGGGCCAAGTATGTTGGTGGCGGTATAGATGATTTCCCAACCGCCGCGCAGTTCGCACAGGCTTGGAAACAGGTTTGGCGTCCAATGTACGAGCCACTCAACCAGAAGGCGATTGAAGAAAAATAGTACTTCGCACCAGTCGCATTCTCAACAGGGCGTCAGTTTGCCTATGTGAGCTCTGTAATGTCGCGATGCAGAGAACTGTTGAAGTGGCTCTTGCGGTAGTTGATGTCGCGGTGCGATAAGTAATAGGATTTGGCAGCACGGAGATCGTCAGCTTTCGGTGGTTTCATTCATACGAGATTCGGATTTGTTATAGTTTCGGCTCTTTGAGAAGAGTAATTAGTAGCAATTGATGCCAGTCTCAACTTGGCATATCTACCGAACTAGAGGGCCGCGATGGCAGTTGCTTCACCTTGGATGTTAGATGATAGGTAACATACTTTGCTATATAGATGATTTCATCAGTAAATCAAGCTATATCTTTACATTGCATCAAGTTGCATGACTTAGAGTAATGGTACGATACGGAGGCTCAAATCAAGATCCAAGACGGACTGGTTGTTTCTAGTATCAGACTTTCGAAGCCGCCTAAGGCTGCGAAAGAAATAGGACTTTTATTGCCATTCAGATCTTTGCTCGTTCATCTACTATACAAACAGTGAGCCCGTAGAAGTACCTTACGTCCACGTAGTCCCGCGTGGTGAAGTCAAATAACCCATGGATCGACGGTGGCGCAGTCCACGATCGAAAACACCAACGCTGTTGGGGCGAATCATATGGGCCGCCAAGTTGTGAGATCCGGGAGAAAAGGTCTTCGCAATAAGCACATACTGTCTCCAGCGGGCCGGAACTTTCAATAAGTTCTCTTATCTTAGCACAACGTTCAGCTTACTGCCGCCAGTTCAAGAACATTGCCAGAACCCCACAGAGTTGTGCCTTGATTGCGGATCTAACGAGGCGAGGAGCTGGCCTCAACCAGGATATTAGGGTTGGCTGCTAGATCCCCAGGCGAGGAGCGATTACAATTATCTGCTAGAAATACGCCGTAGACAAGGGACTGATGCTCCCGAGACTGTCGACGTGCTCAAATCGGCGCCCCAGTCGTCGATGTCGTCAGCTGCCGCCGGGAGCGGACCAGCGGGTGGGCGGTAGGCGCACATGCGCGAGTCGCCAGCTGAGACTGTTGATGACGACGCTCGTCTTCTTCGCCGCGAGAGGAGAGAAACGTTGTGCTGACCTTTGGAATGCTCACTGCCCCGCGGGACCGCCGGTATCATGGTCGAGTTGACATTGTCAAAAAGGATTTGGTGTAAGCCTATCATCAAGGTTATTCCCTTATGCTGACGTGCCGATAAGCTTGACTTCTGAAGGGGGCGTTTCTAGGCTCATAGGAATGCAGGTTCACGGTTAGGGGCGATAAAAAACAAGGGCGTCGATCGGGTATAATATTGCTTGCTGGGCGACAGGACACTACCCAAGGGGACCAAGGGAAACATCGGTAGACAGCAATTGGCGTCAAGGGCGGGACTGAAGAAAGTGAGGGAAATGTCTCGGGGTTTGTAAAGAATGGCGATGGACCACATGCGCGACTTTGTCGTGCGACGCGCACTTATACCGGGTTGTGGGCGGTAATCGTGAGCAATACTCATAAGGTGACGAAGCCTCGTTCGGTTGACCCATGTCGTTGCGTAATCACAGACATTGGGTATAGATTCCGTGAAGTTCATTGCCCTGGGCTGGTGAATCGTCACGCTTGCGTTTGTCGCAAGGGATGAACAGGACGTGGTGGACTCCGACTATTGCTATCACCACCATTACACTGGACCCCTGGCCGAAGCCACGCGAGAATAACAACCGCAGTTGTGTGGAGTCTATCCGCTGCTGTGGGATATACGTGTTTCGAAACATTTTCTGGGGAATGCTGGGAATATGTGTGGGTAACCTCGAAACAGAGTTCGGATGAGGAGAAAAGATCGACACTGACAGCGACCCATTTGCGCGGCGTCATGGAATAATGTGCCCCGTCCGGCGAGGGGCATCCGAGGGGAACGGGTATCACGCAATCTGCGGCTCGATTAACGTTCGAGGAGTCAAGACTTGCGGCTCACATTCGCATAGAACCTGTGCAGATCCTATTGACCTGGGAACTGGACCAAAAGAAATTGATGAAGAAAGAAGTAATGCATAAGGCTAGGGATAAGCAATAAATGATCAGTTGCCCTGTCCTTCCAAGACTCAATTGTGTAAAACATGGCTCGCGAATAAGTAAGTGAGGCGGGTCAGAGACATGTCGTTCGGGACTGATGAATATCTCTTGTCATTACGGCTGTTTTGTCTCATTCAATGAGCGCCCCATCTCAAGCATCGGCAGCTGTCGAATTCGATAACACATCAATGCTCATCCATCAGCGATCGTGGAGTCATCAGGCAGTGTCTCGCGAAGTAACGACGAATTAGTCTTAATTATTACACATGAATGTGAATATCATAACAGTGACAGACGAATGCCAGTCAGAGCTGGTCGTCATGTCTCCCATCAAACTGGTCATAAACATTTTCCCTTCGTAATAAATCGCTCCAAACCACCAGGCCCTTCAAGTGTCGTCCGCTTTCCAAGGCTCATACGTGCCGCAGGCGAAAGTGCGATCAAGGCTACAAGCAGGGTCCCGAAGAGATCGAATGAATGAGTGATCAAGTCCATTAAATTCGTAATCGAGGAGATCTCTGCGAGATCCGAAGGAGACGGCGGCGGTGACCGTGCGTTCCTATACAAGCTCGACTGGGGCCTCCTCCCACAGCCTCGTGCCTTTTCCCTTCCTCAACACTGAGCCTCGAGAAACAGATGAATGGCCTTTCTCATCCCCTCAAACTTTCCATCTCCACGTCGAACGAGACGTTTACAAGTCTGTCACAAGTTAGCATCTTGAAAACTTTGACTAGTTGGAGTATATGGCAAGAACTCACCCTCGCAGTAGTCGACAGTGGTGGTGACAGTGACGGTAGGCTTGGGCGCAGTGGTGGTGACAGCGGTGATGCCCCAGCAAGAGCAAGCGGAGGAGTAGGCAGCAGAGTCACCGCAGGAGGAGGCGTAGGCGGGGATGAGGGTGGGGAGAGCGGTGACCTGGCGGTTGGCGATCTCGCCGTTGCGGCGGAGACGAGCGGGAGCGGCAGTGACGGTAACAGTGACGGTGCTGGATGAAGAGAGTCAGTCTATAAGGAATCACCAAGGTATTATACTGATGGAGAGGTCGACATACGTAGGGGAGGGGGTGACGGTGGCCTGCATGAAGGAAGAGCAGTCGGCCTGGCGGGAGGTGATGGGGAGGAGGCCGTCACGGGTACCGGTGACCTGACGGTTGCAGTTGTTGCCGGCACAGGCGCGCTTCTCGACGACGGAACCGAGAGCCAAGCTGACGAGGGAGAAGATGACGGCGGCCTTCATTTTGACGGTTGGAGGAGACGATCGACTGAGGTCCTAAGAGATGGATGGGAGTTGATTGGATGGATCTGGTAGGAAGTCGGTGGATGAGGAAAGGGGAAAGGAGGGAGGCAAAGGGAACGGTTACATGGAGACGAAGGCACCGTGATATATATCCGTGAGATGCGGGATGGGACCTCGAGTGGTGTTGGGACTTAGTGGTGGACTGGTTCGAATTGGACTGGGGGAACCGGGTCCCTTGGGCCTCGCAGACGGGGACTAACAGAACTGGGACGCAGATGCGAGCAAGTTTGGTACAAAGTACAGCAAACAGCTAGCCAGCCGGCTGGTTCAATACGAACCGCAGCAGCAGCCACAAGAATAGCGGAGTTCACCCGCCCATTCTGAGCAGCGCCCAGAAGAGGCGGCGATAGGAAGGGCGGGTCATCGACCGGGACCTGGGATGAACCGACAGGGGTGGGAGTGTGGTTATTCCAAGAGCCACGGGCAGCAAGCATCGTGGGTTTACCAAAGAGACATATTGGAGAGCTAGGCTCCCCCGGTACAGTGACACCCTGTTCCTGAGCACTAGACAGGACCAGGGGTCGAAAGAGGGGGAGCCTGTAGGGAAACATGGAAAAGCGAGGAAGAAGCGAACCGCAGTAGCTCCAGCCCGTTCAGCCCATCTCCTGGAGAAGGTTGCAATTCCCACCTATCAACAGGCTGGACATCCGCATGAGGCAGGTTGGGAGAAAGTGTGGGCAGGCGGCGAACAGCAGGAACATGAAAAGATGCGCATCGTAGGTGAAGCGTGCGAAGTAGCGCAGTGTATCCGCAGCAAAGGTTGGCCCATGAGGATGGGGCCGAGACTGGGAGGAAAGGTACCTCTTAGCTGACGAGCAAGGCCGAGAGTGACATTTGATTTCAAGGGCACGAAGGGCTAGTATTCCGATGAGAAACAAAACGCGTGTGTTCTTCCGCCCTCGTGGGAACCTCGAGATTGATTTTCCAACGCCCCCTTGCCCACGCTATTACGGCGGGGGAAGCTGGTCTGATTCGGCCTAGCCCTAGTATTGACGTCGGGAATTCCTGGAGAGCCTATGAATGATGCCCGGGGGCGACGCCGGTTGCTTCGCCGAGAGACAAAGGGCGAGGATCACATTCTGGTTTGACTTCGCGGCCGGATACAAGGGAGGTTATCTGGAGGGTCATGTTGGGCAAACGGCTCGACTCTCATGAACGCTATCGAAATCTGCACAACGCGCGGCTTGGCTGGTGGGCTTCCGTGACCGGCTTGCAATTGGTAATGACGGCACAGCGAGAGTCAGCTTGTGGCTGTTGTCTCTGCTATTCTGGCGTCGTAAAAGAATTCAAGGCGTCCTCAGCTATGTCGTAGATTTGGGGCGGCAGCGGGCGGCGGAAGCACAAGGGGCGGAGGCGATTGGCAGGGAGACGCCGAGGTGTGACGGTACGGATACCTAGACCACCCGTTCAGGCGCGAGTTTGACTTTGCTGTACGGCTACAAAGCACTATGGCTGCAGGCAAACAACACAAGAGAAGTCCGACCAGTCATCGAGCTGTTTCTTGCTTCGAACTTCTCAGTCTGCCAGTGCTTGGGGGGCTGACCAGACTACTGGGATTACAGAAGCAACGCGTTGTTGGAAGCATTTTGGATCATCCGTCAATAGCTTATCCTAGCAACGTATTGATAAGTGAACTGTTGGATGGTAAGGCCGGAGAAGAAGCATAGATCTGGACTGCTGTGCCTCAATTTATCACCGTCTCGGAACTGGCTCGAGTCTGTACAGGAAGAGTAGACTTGAACGGCTGTCGGCAGGGTGCAGCGTCACAGCCTCCGGCAGGGTGTGTATTCGTACAGCGCGGGGAAATCCGATATGCAGAAGGGAAATGAGGAGAAGCAAAGCAAAGAGACGGTAAGTTTAGGTATGCAGGCAAGGTCATGGGAGTTACATGGGCTCTATAAGTTGATTGTTGATGACGGGACGGGGAGCGAAAGCAAAGTCAAGAGCGAAGAAAAGTGCAGCGAGAAAGGAAAAAGGAAGAGCCCAAGTTTGGATAGGAATCGTTAGTGGCAGGGAACCCGCCAATTGGAACACATCGCTAAAGGGCCGCGCCGCCGACCTGCATTGGCGATGATGTTGTCGGTGATGATCCGATGCGACCCTCGGCCACCATCTCGCTCTTTTTCTCTCTTCAAACCGTACATTGGCCTCCATGAGGAACAATGTAAGTCATGGATAATTTCGTTGGCACAAAGATCTCATAACCTGCATTCGTTTAGAAGTTTTGAGACTCTTCAAAGGCTCTTGGTCTCATTCGGTAGTTGACTGGAGATAGGCCAACCAACCCAAGGAACGAATGATTTAACCTCACCCGCGCGGTACAAGCTCTTCAGCCCAGAAAATTCGTTCTCGTGTACAAAGTGTCATTGGGCGATTACCTAGACCTGCCAACCGCCCTGCCCATCAGCCCATGGAGTGGAGGGGGGATGTTCCCCTCCCGATAGCCGGAGATGGCCATGCAATTGGGGTAGAACGGAAAGGGCACTCCTTGAAGCTTTTATGCTTATGAGCTGTGCTTGCGCACAACCCACCTCAAGGGTCCGCCGCCCGCTGTCGGGTGGTCCACTGTCCAGTCGGCGCAGGACAGAGCTATCGAAAGCATCAGCGTCGCAAGCCGAGACCCATGACAGCAAACACACTGTACCACCCCCCGTCCGCCATGCGACGGTTGTCAAGGTGTTCACCTGGGAAAAAAGCCTGGCAAAAACCCAGAATAGAGGTTGGCAGCGCCGTAGCTCCCTTGCGCTGTAACCCTGACCCCGTCTCTGTTGGCAGCCTCTGCTGACCGACCAACAGCGCAAATTACGGTGTCACCGTCAACGTCCGCTGTTAATGGTATTGAGACTGGCTCAGGCCTTCAAGTTATCGAGAGACACTATCAGGACGGAGACGATTGACCAAAATGTCTGTGCCTAAACACACCAAGAGTGCTCGTCAACCTGGTCGGCGCCATTCCCGAGCCGGAGGCTGGCTATCAGCAACGGATACAGCATAGGCTCCCACTCTTCCCAACGGCCAAACGGCGCCAGGAACGCGCCGCTCGATCTCATCGGCGCTGGCCGTTGGGACAAGGTAAATTCAACTTCCCTCTTTGCCTACTATCACCGCCAATCCTCCTCTATTATCAACAGATAGTCAGATACCAAGCCGGCACACCTCGAGTCATCGGCTGGGCCCTCCAACGACAACTACTCCTACGCAGTAGAGAGCGAGAAGCGGCGAGAGCCAAAAAGCTAATTTACAAGGGGAATCCCCCCATACGAGCAAGCCCGCTTCACCGAAAGAGGCAGCTGGAGCAACTGGGGGGCGTGCCCAGAAGCGTGGGTGGAGGTTGGTTCGTTGGTCTCGCGCCGGCTGGGGCCTTTTGCTGGACTAAGCTTCCCAATTTCCACCGTTCCCGAGTCTTTCTTCTCTTTTTTCTTTCGAGCTTTTTAAGCATCATTATCTTTCCTTACTTTGCAAGGAAGGCCGTTGATGTTGTTTTGATTGACCTTCCTTCTGGAGTGGCACGTGGCGACGGCGTGGAAGTCTCCTTCAAGAACTTTTACATTGATTCACACCTGCTTAGCCGATGACTTGAGTTCGAACAGTCCAGGATTGAGTATTTAGGCTCTCATCCTCCTCTCCAGTCGCCACTCGATCTTCTCTCTCCCCTGGCCCAACTCCATCAATAAGGCTAGTCCCCATCGGCGCATCATTCCCGTTTACAGCCTAAGGTCAAGTAAGAAGCCCACCCGTCCCATCTCCGGCCCGCCGAGCTGCGAAAAATTCAGAGACAAAGAGTCGCAGAGATGGGAAAGCTGTAGCCAACTTTTCCAGTCGTTCAGGGCACATGTACACCTCCCAGCCGCTGAACCAGGCTCTAATAGCACGTGTAGACCATGGTATGTGACAAACCTCCGCCAGCCCAGGAAGCGAGGTGGGCTCCTCTCGGTGAATGGAATAGTCCAGCACCTTGGCGGACACAAGCACGTTGTCGCTATCGCAAAGCTCACTGCTCTGTTCACCGTTGGCCGCCATTACCCCTGCTCCTCCCATCCCCCAGGTTTAAATCCTACGAAAGATACGCGTGTGTCTTGGGAGATTGCTTGAGACACCTTCCTAGTCTTAATTATGCTCTAGCTTGCGCTCCTCCAGATGTCAAAACTCTGAACACCTGTTGGCTCCTCGGGACTGCACGTACAAACAGTGAAAATTCTCTACCCTCAAGTCGAGATACACAAGGCCATGGGCAACGCCTTATGGTTGAGCAACGCTACGGGCCAAGTTGAAGTGTTCTCCTTTGACTTAGAAGTCTTAATCAATACCTGGAAACTCAGTTCAGGAGACATGAGTCCAGGTAGCCAACCCATCAATACCGACACCGGCCTCGAGTTCATCTGCCTTGCACAAGGGTCAAGTGCATCCAACAAGAAACACGCCGTTCCTCCTAGTAAACAAGCTCACTTTATCCGGCCGTGATCTTCATCCCCCATCTCTTCCAAGTTTTCCTTCCTTCCCCTCGCAAGCTTCCCCAGGATATTTCTTCGGACATCAAATCTCCGCGAAGCAAAATCGTGCCCTCTCTTGCCATCCCCAGCTTCTTTTCCCCGCCCATCACCGCTGTTCCCCCAGCCCTCGAACCACAAAGCATGCACCTCCCCCGCACCGTCTCTCCTCAGTGACAGGTATCTACCCATCTTGCTATCCCCGGTGCGGACTAACGCCCCGTCTGAGCAACGTGCGTCTTCCTCCAAGGATTGATCAAGGCCGCATCTGATTGACGGAGGAGTCTGTCCCGAGGTCTAGTCTCCTTCTTGGCCTCTTGCTTCGACTCCAAATCCACGGTCCGCGGAAGAAATTATGTATCCATAGATTCTTGTTCAACGAAGTTGTTGGGGCTCCGTTCGAGATCCCGAGGAGCCGACATGCTGTCACCCACAGGAGAGCCGCCTCCCCATATTCACCTCCTCCCCCCTACCCTCCGCATGCCAGACCCAGAAGCGACTCTCAAGCGAGTTTGTCGTTGTCCCGACAAGCAGGATGATGGGGTACCATCTCATCAGATATGATCGACAGCATGTATAGTGGGAGGGAACCATGTATTGTCAGGCAAGCCTCGCGTTCGGTTCGGCCCAAGCTGTCTACCTACTCATTGGGAAATGTAACTTCTCTCCCCTCTTCCGACGAGCCTCCGGTCTCGCTATGATGCTACCCCGAAGGAGATCGGTTTTGACGACTATGGTCCGTATGAGATTCTCATAACCCCGCAGATAAAGTCGGGGCCGCGGGTCCTCCATATCAGTCTAATATCACGTCGTTGTTCTTCACCTTTTACGGTGATGCTGTTCAGGCATCAGAGGCACAGGCGCTCGCATTGATGATACCGTAGACGGCCAATGCCCCGTCTGGTCTACTCCTAGCTTCCTACTCTGAAGAATCAAGGCAAAGGCAAAAGCGAAAGCAAAAGCAAGACATGATGACATAGCCTATCGTTGAAGAAATGAACCGAACCTCTGCAGCTCATACCGACATCGCAAACTCTTGCCTCACCGCTCGTCGATGGGTTCACTTCCGCATCCAGAACGTGTGAAAAGCGAGACATCCGGAGCATTCAGTGCGGGTTTGCAAAGGAAGAAAAAAAAAAGGTATCATGTATTGTGACTTGGGATAAACAAGACCAAACACTTTGCGCCAGAGTAAGCCCGCCCTTGCCGCAATTTTCCGCGGTGAGGTGCTCACCAGTCGGCATCAGAGTCCCTTGCCGTTAGAAACGCCATCCGCTCTCTATATCGTATTTCTCAATCCTGAGCGGTCAACGACCATCCTCATCTCCCTCGTGCCGCGTCCACCGGGAGGACTTCCTGTTCCCAACCGTCCGTGACTGAAAATCAACCACTTCTATCCCCACAGAAGTGTGAGGGGCTGCCTTTCCTAGTGATTAAGATGCCTCTTCGCTAATGCCCATGGAGGCCCATTAGGTCAGCCAGGACAACATAACTACATAATGATTGTCCGGACCGACAGAAAGATCAAGGATCCAAAGAAGAGATGCAAGCTTCCACGGCCTTGCAGCGTCAGAAAGCATCGTCTGGTGTCTGGCTTCCAACTCCAAATCTTGCGTTAGCTCGAAAGCCATGCTGTGACTGACTCCGTAGTCTTGCGACGGCATGTGGTCGAAGCGAAGCATAGTCATAGGAAAGCTATGCACTGAACGCAGCTTTACTTCCCATTCGACGTCTGACCATTCGCTCGATCCGTCGGGCCATAGTGGCCGATGAGCTCTGAAGCCTCATTCACAACACTGAGCCCAGCTGGAGCAGAGCTGTCACTCCTCGTTCTGCCGTGGCCTCCTTCACTGCTCCTTCGCCGCTGATGGACCGCAGGCGGCCGGCTCATGCCCGATAGCCCGCTCCCTGACCGGCGACGCGTATCTGCCACGGCGTCTGGGACGGGAGAAGCGGCCAACTCCGGCACATATGGCGTCGAGTCGAGTTCTTGGAGTGGCGTCCGAGTACCCGCACTGCCGTGGTCGCTGCTTGCTTCGCTGGCGTTGCTCCAATGGCGAAGATGCGCGTAGGTTCCTTGTGAATCCGTGCTTCCGCGATGGAGTCCGACCCACGCGCTCGATCCCTGGCTTGCGCGCTGACTCCTGTCTGGCGCCACGTCGAAGTAGCCTCCTGTATATGCTGAGTCGTAGCTAGCGTGTCGATCGGACCCTGACCCTTGCGGTACTGCCTGATAGTCACCACCGGACCCCGGCGTGCCGCGATATGGAGGTGTGAAGTCGGCAGTCGTATCGGAATCATATCTGCGGTGTGATGGCCGAGGAGACATCATGAGCGGGTCTATGCTCAAATCATCAACCTCTGATGGTGTTGGCTTGAACTCATACATCGAAGGGCGTGACTTAGCCCCTGAAGAGGTCCCCTTGTTGCTCGTCTCGACTGCCTGGACAACCTTGTTGAGGTGCCGAATGATGATCCACGCAGTCACCAGCACAATGATGAGCAGGCCAACTCCTCCAGCCACGATACCCGCGATTTGCCCCGAAGTCAATCCATCACTGTTGCCATCGCCGCTCGAGATAGGTTGCTCTTTTGGAACAGTGCTCGGATAGTACTTGAACACAACTTGGTCCGGGTCGCTCGCCCCTGTTGCTACTATTGGCGCCGTGGTAGGTCTTGAGGGAGTTAGAACAGCAGTTGCGGTTACAGTCGTGGTTATCGCCTGCGCGGCGTCATTCGTCGTTGTAATCGTCGTCGTCTCCGTGACAGTTGAGGGCTCCGTCGAGTAGCAAGCGCTTACGGCGCAGCCCAGTCCGTCTCGACAGCAGCCGTAGCTCAAGCTAGCTGGGCATAAGTAGTAACTCGCCGGACACGACTGAGAGTATATGACTCCAGACGCTGGAACGCAATTTGAGCCTCTTTGACACTGATATCCTTCTGGGCAACAGCCGCCTGGGCAAAGTGTGTCAGCTCACGATTCCAAGACAGGTACTGGGAACCAAATCAACTCACCTCCCAAAACCGTGTTACATTGGTAATATCCAGGTTTTCCTGCGCAAGTCTGCGCTGCACTTGTGGTCGCATAGCAAGAATCCGTCGCGCATGCATAGCCTGAAGCGCAACACCCTCCATCCAAGCTTGACGGGCAAGCAGAGTATCCGGTCGCACAAGTTGTTGTGCCCCTTCGATTGAGGTCGTGAAAGACCGTGACGTGTGCCTTCTCAAGGCGGTGCACCCCATCTCGTCTCTTGAATTCCGCCCCCTCGACTGCCCTGACCAGTAAGTCAACCCCCAAGTACAGCACGCAAAGCGAGCAAGCTGTCGCCCTCATGGTGGTGGCGGTGATCGAATGAATAAGCACAATAGTTGAGCAGTGTAACTGGATTACGGGATTCGCCAATCATCTAAGATCCTTCGGATCAGCGAGCGTTTTGTCGAGAGTCTTGAGCGTGGTTAATCGAACGAAGGACAGCGCAAGGTTCTTGAGAGATCGGCGGCGGTGTAAGGAGTGTTTGGAAGATCTTTCGACTCGAGTAATTTGAAGAGCTGGCCAGGTCGTCTGTGAAGAGGGTAAGTTATGCTGGTGCCTTGAGGCGTGAGGAGGATCGAGATGACCCAACCGCAGGTGTGTCTCCGGGGGGCTGAGCGGGTGTGTACAGCACAGCACCGAACCACAAGCAGTCACACCCCACGATATAATAATCGGCGATCGGGGGCACAGCAGTAGGGCTGAGGGACGACGAAGACGGAGAAGTGATTGAATAAAGCGCGTGTCGTTCACTTGAAACCCCGTCGGCCGTATAGCTCGCGCTGGCAGCGTCAAGTTGAACTCGATACCGCGCGTGCGTGTCTGTCTTCTTTTCGCTAGGTATGATCGACCCGACAGCGGGTGGATGCAGATGAAGATGGAAGAGAAGAGGGCGATCATGGACTGTTTGGGAGGGGAATGGACGGATTCCTAGACTGCGGGCATGTGTGACGGGAGGGCCTTGGCTCGCAGCTGGCTCCACGGGGGTATCTCTGGGATGATGGGATTTCTAAAGTGGCTTTTTTGTCAGAGTGTCAGCACTCTGGATAACGGGCTTGCCCATAATAGGAGAAACGAGGGGTGATATTCTCCCAATGGGAAGTGCGTAAAGTGCAGTCCCAGCCTCTGGTAAGCCACGATAGCACCATGGAGGAAGACCAAGGTGGAGGGGTATTTGAGAAATGGCACTTTGTCTGGTTGCTCTCGATCACCGCCACTGCTGCGAGTATGCTGGGCGCGACTGGTCTCAGACTCGGGGAGCGAATAGAAACGAAGCAGCTGACGACCTGGTCGGACATTGTATGCGGTGATGCGGCACGACAATGCCTGTCTTACCGTCCAGAGTGGGCATCGTGTGGTGAGAATGTCGAAGGCCACCAATAAGATGAAGGCGTGAGCTGCAAGTCAACGACAAGCAGCCAACAGGAGTGGCAGCTCGAAGGAAAACAGGCTGGGAAGCAAGCATGCAGAGCGGCGGCTCGTCGCTGGAAGAGCCCGGGATGTAGATGCGAGTGGGCAGCTTGTTGGCGATGCGCATATCTGGGATTGCTGTCTGCAATGTTTTCCGTCCTTGGTCGTCTTCGGGGGCTGTCTCCAAGAGAATGCGACACTGAACCAACACCAGCGCTTCCATAGCCAACGACAAACAGCATCTGACGATGGTTTTTACGTCCGCAGCGACGCGCATTCATACAGCTGCTTCTCTCCTGCGGCCCAGACTTCTCGAGACGGCATATGCAGACATCCCACAATATCTATTTGTGAAGATAAGATGTCCAGTGAGGCTAATCATCACTCGATGAAACCCACATGTCGTCGAAGCCCTGGCTAGACATGGCCTACACAATGGCCTTCATGGGCGGGCCAGCGTCTTTGAAGGAGCTAGTCAATATCCGAGCCACAAGGATGGCTGCATATCCCAGGAAACAGAAGCAAGACATCGATTTGGGGCCCCATGTTGATGCTTGCAGATTCCCCGTGTCTCACGAAACAACGGCACCCCGTGCGTCAACCGGGCCTACGAAGCAAGGCCAAGGCTGTGAGCGAGTCTGGTGAAGAAGACCTTCCATTGTAAACTTGCACTCAAGTCGAAATTCTTTGATACACTCTTGTCTCGACTCTTGAAGGGCGAGCTGCGATCTCTCATGGCAAAGTGGCGGATGAAGTCGACGTTGTTTGGCACGGACCTCGCGTCTGGATGATGCAGAGTATGGGATGAAAAAAGAAAGTTGCAAACAAGCGAACCATCCACTCGGATCTAGTTTGGTCATCAGATGAAAACTTGAGAATTGAGAGGTGTGCTGTTGTTCGACCAGAAGCCTACCGAGTATTCAGAATGAAACCTAAGCGGACTCGCCAACTACCTGACGGCTTAAATCTAATGGCAGGAAGACTATCTGTATCTGGCTCGAGGAAACACTATGAAAACCGAGGCGGCGGACGAATGCCTGATGCTCGGTGAGCTTCTCTGAGCTATCGATGAAACTGAGAGACACTGAGATTCGGAATGGTGTTTTGTTTGCTCCTCGCGGCAACAAGATGCAGAAGGCAAGCTGCTTGGCTTGAGTTCTTCCAAGAAGGCACGCGCCCGACGGTAGAGTCTTGGTGCCGGAAGAGGTACGTACTTGTCGACTATTTATAAGTCACCTCAGGCACAACGGCATGGCAGCGGCACCGGTGGAGAATGGAAGGAAAGAGGGAAAGCCCATGATTGCCAATCCCATGGACTACGGAGTATTGCCAGTGACCCAAGTCCCAACGGCAGGAATATAAACTGCGTGCCTGCCTGCACTGGAGGTAGAAGGGGGAGAAGATCGGCGTGATCACCGATGGAAACGAGCGAGGAAGGCGTGGACACGGCGTGGGAGCGGCAGGCACACAGCAAAAGGTGTAACTTAACCGACTGTACTTTCCTCGATCTGGATAGTCTTTTGCCTGAGGCACACAGAGTGAGGTACGAAGTACCGATGAATGGACACCTAAAGAGCGGAAAGAGCAGACACGCCGCAAAAATGCAGGTGCGGACTTCCCGTCCACGTGTGCTTCCCGTTTCCCGTGTCCTGCCCGTAGGTATCCAAAGGATTGCTCGCACTTTCCTCAAAGTTTGATCTTCGTACACCTGCAGTGTCCATTGGTTCGTTGGTGTGTTGGTGGGAGGCAGCAAGAGCAGGAGCGAGTATGGGGCAACCGTGCCGTGCTTGCCTCCCATCACCAGTCTTCACGGTTCACCAGACTTCCATGCAGCCTTAGGCAGGACATGGTTGGATTCCCAGGACCTGCGGAATTGTAGATACTCTCGTCCTTGGGCAAGACAAATCTAGGAATAACACTTCTCCTTCCCTTACCTAACAAGGACCAAGTTCCAGCCCTTGGCGAGGAACGACGACTCCACAGCAATATCGACGGAAGAATGGCGAAAAAGAGGGCAGAACTTTTGCTCTTTGCGTAGTCCCAGCCCCCACTGCGATTGGACAGCGGGAGGGAAACACTGTCGGCGGGAACCTCTCCTTGTCAGTGGGCTCGCGGAGTCGAATCGTCCGCCTGAGGTGGGCTCTGGTCCCTTGAAGTTCCTTTATGACCCGCCGCCCAGTCCTCGTCTCCATTCACGCTGGATGCTCCCGCCGGTTGCCCGCAGCCCGACACTTCCTTCAAGAGTCCCCAGAATATCGACAGGACGCTCCGCTGATCAACCGCTACAAGTTCTACTTTGGGAGACCTTCCCCGGATTCGTCTCATCTTTTGTCTTCGCTTCTGTCTTCGCTTCTGACTTTCATCAGAAAGACAAGCCAAACTTTGCCCTGTGGTTGGTCTGTACCTCAGTGCCGTCAGTACCTGGCAGGGCATGGGCAATGGCAACTATTTACGAATCCACGGGGGTCTCTAAGAATGCGATACATTAGGTGCCAGCTTTCCCCAATTCGCAGCCACCCAAGCAGCTCAAAGTACATGCTACTACCGTTCCTCTTGAGACTTACCTTGCAATCTACAAGGTACATCTTTCTACAGCCCAAGTACGAGCCTCGACTTCGTGTTCTGTCCAGCTGAGGCAGACAAAACACCCAGAAAGATCGCCTTGACCGCTCAAGTCGCTCCCCTCACCGACAACCCCCTCATCCTGCCACTAACAAGCGTCGCAACCCGCACCCAGGATCCCGTCAGCCCGCCTCTCCTCCGTCACCTACCGCCTGGCACCAATCTCATCCTGCGCCATGTGGTAGCATCGGAGACACGAGGTCCATCTAGGACTCTGGGTCTTACCCAACTGGAAAGGGGCTGGAAGCCATCGAGAACATCGTCACAACCACCTAGTCTGTGTCATCTCCAGACTCCAGGCACGCTACCCCATGGCTTGGACGGATCAACGGTGGTTGAGGGCTCGGAGAATGCGGGGAAGAAAACCTTCTTCATCACTTGGCGGCCTGCCTCTAGGATCATGGGTGTGTGTGTGTGTGTGTGTGGTTGTGTCTGCGTCTCAACCACAGCTAACCTCCCGAGCTAACATGGCGCTTGAGTCGTGTCGTCACAAGCGTGTGCCTGGTCGAATGCTTGCGTTCAGTGAGAAAGAGGCAAAAAGGAGTAGGGCCATCGAGGACACATACAGAGCTTGGCACCCACGCATCCACGCACCCTCAGATCGTCCACCTGCATTCAGACCAACTGCCCTCGCTGATTGCCGTCAGGCGCTCGACATCCTAACAAATGGCAATACTCGACAATGTCACAGTCCAAGTCCGACTAACAGGCTGCCAGCCAGTTCATGACCCCTTGCTACACAATAATTACGGCCCGCGGGAAATGAATCAAGCAGTGGCCATCTCGGTTCCGCTGGTAGACTGAAGGACGACACCGCGCGGCGGCGTGGCTCGATTGGTGGATAGGCCAACAAAGTCAAGTGACTCAATGCATTCTTTTCCAACCCAATTAATCAACGCAACCGCAGCCCTGGCGACACTACGGAGACAACCAGTCGTGCCAGTCGTGCCAGTCTCCAATTACAGCACTGCCTTAGGCGGAGCTCAAGTCTGGCTGCCTGGCAAAGAATCAGAGTTCCGAGCCGTCTGAACGACTACGCCATTTAAACTTTGCCGGTTGCTGCAGGGTCCAAATCACAGGTACCGATGGTATTCGTCCACTGACAATCGAAGTTTGTGAGACCTGCAAGGGAGATGCGAACATCACCAGGCCTCAGGCAATAGTGGCAATGCAGATGGGCGACCATTTCGCATCAACAAGGAGGAATGACGTTTCTGGCTCGCTACCGGAAGGAATGCGGCAGAAGCCTGCAGAGCCGTTCACGAGCCGGAACAGTTGTGGTAGGTTCAGCGACTAGCCGGAGCTTAGAAGCAGCAGAAGCGTCTCCTTAGCTTCGTTTCTAGCTGGGATGACCGTATACGAACTTTGCAAAGAACGCTATTCCGCGCCACCTTCTCATTCTGTTCTATTTCTGCCCTATTCGGCTTGCGGTGGTTGACAAAGCACGCGCTTCTGGCAGCTGGCATCGGACATTGACACAATGGCAATCAAGTCCCGGGGGCGCGGCATGACAGCTAGGTATGGCAGATGCCTTGCAGCAACAGGCCAGTCACCATGACGAAGTACCGGACGGAACATTTCATGAGCTGCGTCGGTTCCCTGAGTTCACAAGACCATGGAGAAGCAGAACTCGAAGAGGGAAATCGGCAGCATTAGGGTCGACCCGAATCGTCACGGCACAAGATTGCACCTCGTCGTGTTCTGGCTGAGCTCGAGAGAGTGTACATGGACGCTACGAGACAGCGCCTCCCGAAGGCTCCCCTGTTCAGATGCCATCCCTCAAGAACACACACATTAACAAATAATTACCAACCAGCATCTACCCTGTCATGGGGCAGCCCCCCTTTACTCCAACATCCAGACAGGTCGCCGTACCTACATTGCTGTAATCCCATAGCTCTTCAGGCGTTGCTCTCGCTCACACCTCGCAGGGAAACCCTTCCTCACGGCTACCAGTGACCACACACACACACACACACATACCCAGATAGAAAGAGAATCACCTTTACATCTGCCACCAACGGGGAACAAGCACAGACACCGGTGCACCACCATCGAGACTGGACTGGAGCCAACGGGCTGCAGACATGTCGACTGAGATTGTGACACCCATCTCCGCACCAAGAATCGCCGCTGTAACCCCGCAAATTTCTCCACCTTTCTGCTTCTAGCACATCTTAGTCTCCCAGGATCTCTTGGTCACGATGTGCGTGATGGCAGCGGTCTTGTCAGCATTGGGAAGGACGCCGCCATCGCCGGCTCTTGGGCTGCGGGCCTTGGGTACTCGCTCGGTACGCCAGCGCGACTTGGGATTCGACATTGACCTTGGTCCATTTTGGTGGCTTTTGGGGATGGGCAGGCTTTGTTGGAGAAAAAATCGCCAAAACGCCTGGCTGAACGAGCCTCTTTGCCCATTTGCCTCTTGAAGGTTCTCGCCGTCTCGGATTCTGCCTCCTTTCTTTCAGTGGTATTTGAGCTGGCTCGCACCCGACATCTCACTTGACTCGCACGTGTGCTCCTTCGACTCTTCTTCTCCCCTTTCTCCGCCCTCTCCAAGTTCCCCATATCTCGCCGTTCTGCTACAGTCTCCAGAGGCACCGTCTCCATTCCCCATCCCCCACGCCCTAAGAGAACGGACCAACAATACGCATTCGTCTTCACCTCAGCACATCGGCCCCCGGCCCCTGGCCCTCCAAGCTTGCGGCCCCGTCGAAAAAGGGCGAGAACAGAACCCAGAAAGAGAGAAAAGCTTTCCTCGTTAAAGCCCGTTTACCCTCGGCACCAGACCGACAAATCGATTCTTAAACAGAAGGCAAGGTGTATTAGGCTGGAACAGAGTCAAGGGGGGAAAAAGAGACGAGGGAAATACCCACTACACAGACTTGGTCGACTTCCCCCAGTCCCCACGAGCTTCTCGATTCTACCTTATTCACCCCTCCATCCCATAAGGCACCACCAGCAAAACCAGCACCGCCTTGCGCCCGCTGGCCCCGACCGTCACCTTTCACTGCGGGACCCTACCCGACATCGTGAAAGCCTGTCTTCGTTCGTCTTCTAGGCCAAGTAGCCTCGGTCCACACACTCTTACCGCAGGCCTTCTCCCTTCTCTCCGTGCGTGATGTAGGTGTAGGGCAACTTCGTCCATATACCACATCTTTTGAGAGAAACACAACTCCGGCAATCTTGAAAACCGCCATGCCTGTGCGCGCCACAGGTTCCAGCTCTTGAGCATCATGTTACTGTATACTAAACTCGCCCCGCCAAAGGCTCCCAAGAGACGATCCAGATCAGGTGAGTTGATACCTAAACGCTCTGCTGTTTGCCTCCGCTTTGTTTCCTCCCGCCCCCAGCCAAGTGGTCCTCGTTTGGGCCAATTCACTGCCCCGAATGCGCTTCGCTATTGCCGCTCGAATGGCTTCGTGATGCTGCCCCAGATCTCGCACCCTTTTATTCCGTCATGACGCACTTGCCTTTACTGGCCATATTTTGAGCCGATCTCTGACATGAACTCATTTGCCTCATGCAGGATGTACTTATTGGTGAGTCAACCCCTCCCTTCTCACTGTTTTGATCCGAGCTCCTTACTGACTTCGTTGATCAGCAAAGAAAAGGTACGAGCCTCCCCATTCAGAGAACCGATTGTCCTAGGATCGCGGCAGCAGCCCCTCCAAATAACCCATCAAACGATTCTAACTGTGATTTTCTCGCCTGCAGAAAAAGAAATGCGACGAATCCCGCCCGCAGTGCTCTCGATGCGCCGAGCGTGGCCAGGAATGCTCTTACGAACCAGTCAAGCCTCGACAACGCAAGAAGCGTGATTCCATTGCCGGTTTCGGTTCTGACACAGCATCTTTCACGAGCGGAAGCGCCCTCATTCGACGATATTCAGCACCCGATGCGGCCATTAGACATTGGAAGGAGGAGGCTCTTGACGACGAAGACGATGGAGCGGTGGAGGAGGCCATTCTAGAGGAACCGGAAGACAGTGCCGACCCGCTGGCCTACGACTTCAAGAAGATGTTTGGTCTGCATCAGGACAAGGACGACGCTCCGCTGATCTCTCCGGTGGATTCTGTCGCTTTCAATCTTTCATTGGAAGATGCAGACGAGGAGATTACTCGCCGTCGCTCCGTGCAGCAGGATGCAATTCAAAATCTTGCAGTCACACGAGCTCAGCGCCACCCGGACCTGGCCATGATAGCGCCTGTCCCAGTGGCATCGCCGCGTCTCGAGTTCCTGTTCCCGACGTTCTCCGAGTTCTCGGAACGGCCAAACCGTCGAGCGTTAGTTGATCACTTTACCAACGTCATGTCACACCTCATAGTCCTGCGAGAGACGGAAGCCGGAAACCCGTTCCAGCAACTTGTGCTGCCGCTGTGCCACCGGAGCAAGACCGTCACAAACGCTATCTACGCACTCGCGAGTGCGCATTTGGAGAACAGAGGCTGCGGTCACACGGAAGAAAAGGCGGTCTATTTCCACAACCAAGCCATCCAAGGCCTGGCTCGGTTGATTGAACTCGGCGGGGAAGCAAACAAGAACGAGCTTTTGGCCACGATCATGTTGCTCGTCTATTATGAAGTAGTAAGTTTTATTGCTTGCAACGTCTCGACCTCTTAACTAATTGATCTATAGCTCGTGCAACAAGGCCGGTCCAATATTGTTGATGGTCATCTCAAAGGTGCCATTGCAATTATGAGCGGTAGCAGTGACAACACCGACCCGACCACCGCTTTCCTCGAACGCGTAAGTTTCCTGCATCCCGGTCCGTGTAATGTTTGGCTGACCCTTTTGTCAGGCATTCCGTTTCTACGACGTTATTGCTGCGCTTTCCTTTGGCACAGCTCCCCTCTCCACCGCACCAGCGACAGGATGCCTTATCCCTTTCCCACCGGTTGATTCTCCTACCACTTCGCCTCTCAACTCTGTCGATACGTTGCTGGGCTTCTCTACAACGCTTTGGCCTATTATCCATCGCCTCTCGAACCTTCTCGCCCTCAAGACCGAGCTCCAGACAGCCATTACCAACGGCCAGCTCACAAAGGTCGCCGTCTTGCGCTCCGAATTCGAGACCACTTCGGACGCAATTGAGCACGCACTCAAGCAGTGGCAGCCCAGCTTTCCTCCGGGTTTCTCACCAGACACGATGGACGACCTGAGCTCAGATGAGCCTGATGTCGTTTCTGAGCGCGCACGCCTGCATTCGATTCTCAACAATGCCCTCGCTTACCGCCACTCTGCGTTTGTTTATCTCTACCGCAGTATCTACGGATACCCGAGACAGCATCATCTTGTTCAGCACCACACGCATACGGCACTTAGCCATTGTGCTGCAACAGTCAATCACGCCGGACCCATGGCGGCTCTTTTGTGGCCACTGTTTGTGGCAGCATGCGAAGCCATCAGCCCGAGCGACCGACAACTAGCCCGGCAGGCTTTTGTGGCTGTTGAACGCCGGCAGGGCATGACGAACATTCAGCGCGCGTGGACAATTGCGCAAGAGGTCTGGAGGCGGGCAGACATGATTGACGACCATGCCGCGTACGAGGATCATGCTATTGGAATGTCTACACCTGGCCAACGGCTCGGTAAAGGAGCTGACTTGTGGAGACGTGTTAGCGAGGACATGGGCGTCACGATTGTCTTTGGGTAGAGGGACGCAGCCCGTCGTTTCTTTGGATGCGGACTTATCCATCATCACCGCCCACCGTATATAGTATGGAGTCATCGATGAGATTGAACGTAATGAGCAAAGACAGGCATATCAGGGAGGTGTGGTTTACACAAAAAAAAACTTCTATGGGGGCGGGGGTCAACGGTAATATGGCGGTGGTTTCGGCGCTACCGGTTCTTTTGAAGTTGCACATGAGAAAGCAGTATTCCAAAGGGGGCCAGCCAGAACGGCATGTGTGTTTGCGGGACAAGGAGTTTATCTGAGATTTTACGATATCATCACCTTGTAGTAGGCGTTAGTTAATCCAAGTTACTCTTCATTATCTGACCTATCTTGTATGAGGCAACTGGGACCGTGACTGTGGGCTGCTGGCTGGGCTTTGTGTCCCAGATTGAGCCGAGTGAGGGTTTACCGCCCAGTCTCTGGGTTCCAATAGTACCGTCACTGGTGGCACCAGCCCGCGCGGGCTCCCCGTGGTTGCCGAAGGCGCAAGTGGGCTGACGCGGGCCTCGGGGATCTGGGGTAAAGCGGGTCACTATTGATGTGGTGTGGGCAAGGAGGGTAGGGGAGGGGAGGGGAGGGGGATACCGGCATGAGTCTGAGTAAGTCTGGTTGGATATCTGGTGTACCCCGTCCGTGAGACAACATTGCCCGGACTTTCACTTTCTGATGCATAGTCAGATGAGAATACCACATTAAGGGTTCTTGAGGTTCGTTGGAGGTTTGTATGGATTGTATGAGTGAGGCTGGTGTGGTTGTGAGAGGCACAGAGGGTACGGCAGATGGGGGAGAAGAGGAAGATGGTTCTATGAGTGCGTTTGGGTACCGGTGGTATGGACTTGGCGACAGGAGAGACGTGAGGGGAGTTGAGTTCTTCAAACATGGGGATTCTGATAAGTGATCTAAGCAAGTGCCGACGCATCGGATACTTTCAGGGTGAGGCGGGGGGAAAGTCTCCAAACTCGCGGTGGAAGTCACTGCCTGAAGCGATATACTCCGACATGAAAGCCTCTCTCCCTCTCGGCACCTTCCTTTCGATGGGGTAGTCAGACTTGATTCCCTTGATGTCCGGCTTTTGCAAGCGGTGAGACTCGGTGGACGGCAGCTTGAGAGAGAGAGAGAGAGAGAGAGAGAGAGAGAGAGAGAGAGAGGGGGGGGGGGGGAGAGTTTGGAAGATGGCGTGTGTGAGTGGATGGCCATTTTGGTCAGTTATCAACTTCCATTGATGAAGCCTGAGTTGGTAATCTTTCGGACCAAACCGCACGAGGCTATGCCCAAGTATGCGAGATTCCCTGAATGAATTACGGATACAAGTGATAGGTGTTGAACTGGGCTTGGCCCGTGTCTTGTCGAGATTGCTCGGCCCATGGCAATGTGCTCACTTATACCTTTTCTGCCCAGTAGCCACGCTTCTTCTCGGAGGAAACAGCCCCTCACTTTTTACCAAGAAAAGAATCAAGAATGCATCAAAGAAGTGATTACAGAGTAAATGAATGTAAGGACGGACCCGAAGACGCGGAGACTGGTGAGATGATTGATGATCATCTCATGCGGATGCCGACTTGACGGATGACAGGACCCAGTTTTTCGTGCTTTCCATTGCTTCGGAATTGCTGTGTGCGGGAAGGTGCAGTTGCCTGTGGTCACAACACAATTTGAGAAGGCAGGAACCTTCCATTTTCATTCCTGGAGAGCTCTTTCCTCCGTGGATTGAACACTTATCACAATGATAAGGGGAGAAGCATAGGTAGGCACCTCAGAATACCTAGGTAAGGTACGACGGAGTTCTCCTACAATTAAACTGTTTTGTCATCTTGCAATTTGCATCGGATGGAAGCATTAATTGAACGGTTTCCCTCCGCTTTTCTCTCTCTCTCTCGACCCGACAGGACCCTGGTCGACGCTGCATCCTGCGTCTCCCACCACCCATCCATCCATCCCACCTTCACCCCCGATCGCTTTTCCCCGTCTTCCCCGAACACCAACAGTCCATCATCCGGTCATCCACCAGCCCAGTCCACCGCACGATCGCTCTCCCGAAATCCCGTCCAAAGAACGACGAACCACAACCACACAACCTGTCCTGCGCCGCCCTCCGATGCCAATCTAAGACAAGACGAGACAAGTTCGAACGACGCCGAGCGTCCTCGCCTACGCCTACCCTACGCCATACTCCCACTTGATACTCCGTACCCATCAACATCGTCGTCGTCGTCGTCGTCTGCGCCTCTCCCGACCGCCTTCATCCCCCTAGTGCCCCCAACATTCCCCCCTCCCCTCATTCTTCCTCGCTCGTCTTCGTCACCCCCTTCCTCGGTTGCCTTCCCTCCTCATCTGCCGCATTGCCCAGTCACCATTCACCACCACTCACCAAGCCAGCCCGTCCAAGGTTGCTGATCTTTTTCTGCCCATCTGCTTTCTTTCCCCCTCCCATCCCATCCCATCCCATCATCTCATCCCCCCTTTCTTGGTGGTCTAATTAGTGCAGGTAACCCGTCCGTTGCCACCTCTCACTACTTTCTTTTTATCCCCCTCCTCGGGACGGGATGAAACGGCCATGTTTCTACGTTGCACGACTACGGCCCTCAAGACATGTCCATTTCTTCCATGACACTTCCCGCCGCCATGTCCCACCTCCATCCAACACACATTTGACTTCCGTCGCCCGATCCCTCAGCTGAAGCTTGAGCCCTACCCGCCTGGATCTGGAGCTACAGCACCGCGTCTCCACCAGAACCCCTTTACGTCCTGCACAACCCAAGCTTTCCCCAAGGCACGCCGCACCTATCTAATACCTAGCACTCTGCCCCGGAAGCTACACCCCGGTTTAAGCAACCCGCTACAAACTTCCGTCGCCCCTCAGAGCCGGGAGACACCTGCCATCTCCACCCAGGCCTGACCTGACTTGGAGGCCCAACGTGGATCACTCTCCGCTGCTCTGCTGCTGCTGCGCCCGCTGCCGTTCTGTCGCTACGCAGTAAAGTCCTTTACTGCTGGTCTGGTCCCCTTCTGACCCTTTCAGTCATTCTCCGCCCACTGCAGCGCAGCATCATGCTGCGTCGCTATTGAGAGGTTCCTTCACCTTGCGCGCCATGACCTCCATCGTCAACGGAGCGACCCCCGCGCCCAAGCAGATCCGCTTCGTCACAAACCAAGGCCATCCGCCATCAAAAAGACGCAGGATCAACGCCGCGTGAGTTTTTCTCCTTTGCTGCTCCTCTGCTAGTCGTTGCGGCTGGTGCTGTTTTCCTTAGCACAGTTACTGCATGTCTGCCCGTGAATCGTTTTTTGTATGCAGAAGCTAACCTGACTCGGCCTTCGACAGATGCCTGACCTGTCGCAAACGAAAGACGAGATGCGCCGGCGAGCGCCCCAGCTGCTCAACTTGCGCCAAGAACGGACACACCTGCTTGGGGTATAATGAAGGGATTGAGAAGAAATCTTCAAGTGGCGCCATCGCCACCCAAGATCCCCACCATGACGAGGACGACGACGTAGAGGAGGAAGACGACGACGACGACGAACATATCCGGGAAGAAGAAGGGGGAAAACCCGACAAGAGGAAGCATGGAAAGAGCACCGCTACCGGCCGGCGCCCCTCTGGATTCAAATCAGAAGGCGAACAACCCCCAAGGAACGTTGTCGACACCAATGCGGGCCACTCGCCGACCTTCCTGCGACGTTCGTCAGAACATAGCTCTCGTGACCAAGACCAGAGCTCTCGACCTCGACGACCCTCACATCCTCGCGCAACATCCTTCTCCGATGATGCACGCAGCACCCAGAGCCGCTCTCCTGTGTCGCATCATACAGAGCGTCACAGGGTGCCCTACTTTCGCTACTTTGGCCCGACAGCCATCGTTCCCGGCTACAAGCAGATGGTGGTGTCCGTACGGGACCGCAGACGAAGTACTGGCGGCTCTGCTGGGGCTACATCTCCAAGCTCGGGTTCCAGTGTAGTTCAGTCTATGGGAATGGCTCTGTCAGGTATACCTCAGCATGAAGAGGTCGCCGTTGCCGACGAGGACCTACCAGTCTACGATCCCAACGACCCTGCGCCAGTCCATCCTCTAGTTCTACACCTAGTCAAAGTCTTCTTCTTGCATTTGGGCTGCAATTATCCCTTCTTGAAGGAGGGTAACTTCACCCGCATGGTCAAGGAGAAGCGTGTTGAGCCTATTCTTGTCGACGCTGTGTGTGCGTTGGCCGCCCGGTTCTCCGATTCGCCACAACTCGGGCATAGCAAAGACGAAGAGGCGTCTCATGCCGAACAAGGCCAGTTCTACGCCCACAGAGCGAAGGCTGCCACTGTCGACACTTTCCCCTGTCCGTCTGTAGGCGCTGTTCAGGCGCTTTTGATGATGGCGTACGAAGGTTTCGGGGCAGATCAAGACAGTGCTCTGTGGATGTACTTGGGCCTGGCCATTCGCATGGCCGTCGACCTGGGCTTGCAGAAGATGGTCGGCGTGATATATCAAGGTGAAAGAGACCCCTGGTACACTCGCCACGGAGACCAAGCGAGCAGTGATGCGGGAGCAACCGACGGTCCACAAGAGGACGACAACGGACTCACCCGCGAAGAGCAGCTCGAGGTTGAGCAAGAACGTACCGATACGTTCTGGGCTGTTTTCGTTCTTGACAGAGTAATATCTTCTGGAACAGGCAGGCCTGTGACAATTCGTGATGACGACTTTGAATTGGCTCTGCCAGTATCAACTCTTGACCCGGCATCGGGCTGGCCTGCCCCTTTCCCCGTCTTCATCCAGATCATCCACCTTTACGGCCGTGTATCCGACGTTTTGAACAATATTCGCAACGCAAATGATCTGACCTCGGAGAAATGGGCAAAGCTTTCGCGGATGGAGCATGAGCTAACGAAGCTCTACCAAAAGCAAGATCCCCGGCTACACTTCAGCGTCTCCAATTTCAAGACGTACTTGAAGTTGGGGCAGGGCACAAACTTCATTCTTCTTCACTTCTGGTTCCATGCGCTCATCATTATCCTGCACCAACCTACTTTGCTGACCCCCTTTGGCTCGTTAAGGAGCACGCATCAGCTTCTACCTAACAGTCGCGAGCTTTCCATGTCTAGCGCCAAGACGATCGCCGATATTCTCGCCTTTGCAGAACTCATCGACCCCAAGAGCTTCATAGGAAACCCGTTCACATCCCAGCCCATGTACATTGCTGCATGCGCTTTCTTAATGGAATCTATCGCGAACGCCTCGAACCCCACGTCGAGAGAAACATCTCCGCCAAACGAGCCTAAGATGGAGGGTCAGAGGCAAAAGTCATCCTCGCACGAGCAAAGAATGTCTACTAAGCACTCTCTCCTCGCGTCGGCTGCCAACCAAAATTACTCTCGTTGCTATAAGAGCCTCCAGCAACTGCATAAGTACTGGGGCGGAGTCAAATACATCCTTACAGCGCTCGACCAGAAGTCCAAGGGGATATGGGACTGCGAGACGTACACCAATGAGGAGTACGAGAGCGCCCGACTGCCTCGCCGAGGCTCAATCGGCGGGCGTTTCCCACATCCATCGACGCCCAACATGCCGCCAATAGCTTGGTCCCTCACGGGTACGACAAATTCACCAAACTCAAGCCTAACGCTCATGTACCAGAACATGCATGCCAGTCAGTCTGGCCATCACGGCTCCATGCAACCTCAACAATCCAACATTCCCACATCTGCGCCTACGCCACCTGGGAACATGATATATGACCCAATCCGCCAGAGCTTGCCCGAGACGGCTCCCCATTCCATCTTTGCTACTGCATATCCCCAACCGGTTATTTCTGCCATGAGACAAACGTCACGTTCTCACCACGCGCAACGCTTGTCGACGTCATCCATGAGCCCTCCTAATCAAGGAAGAGGCCATTTGCAGTTTGAAGGCATCCAGGAAGAGCAAAATTCACCTCCAACACGCCATGCCGGGCCAATTCTAGCTGCAACTTCGCACCCTCAGCAACCGACGTCTTTCACACCTTCGTCACACAACTCGGCAGGATATGACCACTCCATGATGCCATCGGTCTCGCCATCTGGCAATATGCACGATGCGGTATCGCAACAGCATCATACCGGGCAGCACATTGCTTTCGATCCTACATACGCCAACGCGACGTACTCCTACCTTGGGCAAGGCATGGGTCCCATCACGGATGTCATCACCTTTGAGAACCCGATTGATATTGGAGCGTTGGGGTTGCCAAACGAGATGATGCCACCATGGTTGGAATATCTGCCTGGAGATGTTTTGGGCCTCTTTGAAAACAACAATATGGACCCAGGCTCATAGGTCACTCGCTATCTTGTTGATATAACCGGAATTACCATCATCTACGGTCATGTTGCATCTTTTTGCCGTTCCACAGAGCTGGACTGTCATTTTACATATACCCTCAGAAGTACGATCAATCGGCATACTACGAGCCGGGACTTTCTTGGGCGACAAAAACCTAGGTGTTGGAATGGGAACGAAAAGAGTTATCGGCGGGCAATGTTTTGCAATATATCCAATCATTTGATGATAACGGTCTGAGATTTGGTACAGCCTTCGGGCTGCGTAGTGTTCAGCGTTGCTCAAATGCATTTTTGGCGGCTGTATTATTCATTCCGAGCTTGTATTTCTAATGAAGGCAGGTTTTTTCAGCGTGTTTTCTTTTTTACAACATTGTCTCTGCAACACCATTGGTATTGGGGAATCAAAATTCATGATATTGATACAGGAGCACTGTGAACTTCAGTTCGATTGCTTTGATAGACGTCTCGAGCTGACTTCCATACCTGTTCAGGAAGGCTTTACGTTTGTCGGTAGTCGGCAGTTTACCCGGAGGCATCGGAGCAGCTGAGTCGGAAGATGCTTGGTGGCTGGGTGCAGCCGGAGAGCTTCCCGAGCTTACCTCATCCGCTAGAAGGGTAGGCGGGAAGATGGCGAATTTTGAGTCATGATGGAGGGCGGCTCTGATGCAGCCGTCGAAATCTACACCAACCCGGGCATCGCAACGATGTTTCAGGGACGTAAGATGTATGGAACAGAACTTGGGGTTTGGTGGCCTCGATGTGCGCCGCGAAGAGCGACGTGGATGGGATCGCTAATGCCCAGGAAGTTCTACGTAGTAGGTTGAAGATTAGGTAATTATCACAGATTGCATCCAACGGCGATGGCTACGTAGTGAGGTAGCGGGAGGTATCCGTATCTCTAACTACTTGTACTGCTAGATGGCTCATCCTGGACAGCTCTGACGACACTGACGGGCAAACACATGGGTCAATGGAAGACGCTAAGTGGACGGGTGGATCCCTTGTAGTGATTTTGCGTGCTGCGTTGGAAGGAAACGAAAGAAAAAAACTTGAACTGCGACGATGGAATGCATAGCAAGGCGTACCAGGACTGGATGTTGCGGGAGGACCGCCCCGGCTAAATCTTGGCCGACCAGCGACTGTCCACGCAAAGATTTTTCCGAGAGGCCGACCAAGAGCTCACCCCGGTCGGGTCCAGTGTGATAGCAAATACGTACCTCTCAAGCAGTGCGCAATCGCGGGTACCCGAGTAATCCCGAGCCAATCTTTTCCGCTGCAAAGGACAAGTTCCCAATTGCGCCTGTCTCGGTCCTAGTTCGCTCCTCCCCCCCCAGCCGCGGCGCCGCTAAAAAAAGGCCTCACAATTTTTACCCGGCCACCTCTTACTTCCCGTCCCTCGACAACAACAAAAAAAAGTTTCTCCCTTTTTAACCATCCATCCTCCATCCCCTTGAATCTCACGATCCCGTTGCGCGGCTCTTCGTGACAAGTACCTCCCCACTCAGCCTTTTGTATTTTTTCTCCGGTTCGATTCACACATCTCATCCACAATGGCCTCTTCCGTTCCCTCTACCGGCTCGGCCAAGGTCGACGCCGTCGTCGAGAAGGCTGCTGCCGCCGCCCCTGGCCAGCTCTCCGGCCTCGCCCTCTACTCCAGATTCGCCCTTGCCGGTGCCGTCTGCTGCTCCGTCACCCACGGTGCTCTCACTCCCGTCGATGTGTAGGTGTTTTTCCCCTGCCGGTTCCGCGGTTGGGAAGAGACTCTTCTCCCTGGCCGGTGCGCGTGCCCTTTCACAAGCCAAATGGCGGACAATGGAAGAGAAAGGCCGCAACCCGCCAGCGAAGCTCTCCGCTCAATCGCGGCAGTCGACAATGACATACCGCAATGGTATCCAACCAATTGGCACAGATGACTAACTTGGCACCAACAGCGTCAAGACCAGAATCCAGCTTGACCCCGCCACCTACAACCGCGGTATGATCGGCGGCTTCAAGCAGGTCATCCAGAACGAGGGTGCCGGCGCTCTTCTCACTGGCTTCGGACCTACCGCTGCCGGTTACTTCCTCCAGGGCTCCCTGAAGTTCGGTGGATACGAGTTCTTCAAGCAGCAGTCCATCAACGTGATCGGCTACGAGAACGCCGTCAACAACCGCACTGCTGTCTACCTCGCCTCCTCCGCTGCCGCCGAGTTTTTCGCCGACATTGCCCTTTGCCCCCTTGAGGCCACCCGTATCCGTCTCGTGTCCGAGCCCACCTACGCCAACGGTCTCATCGGCGGCTTCAGCAAGATGCTCAAGAACGAGGGTATCGGTGCCTTCTACGCCGGTTTCGGACCCATTCTGTTCAAGCAGTAAGTATAATCTCTACACCCCAGCCCAATTTTTCCTGGCGCGCACGATGCGTATTGTGCACGGAATTCAAGGAGAGCACCAAAAACTGACACTACCTTTTAGGATCCCCTACACCATGTCCAAGTTCGTCGTCTTCGAGAAGGTCTCCGAGGCCATCTTCCGCCAGTACCCCAAGAACACCCTCTCCGACAGCGCCCAGACCGCCGTCAACCTCGGCTCCGGTCTCATGGCCGGTTTCGCCGCCGCCATCGTCTCCCAGCCCGCCGACACCATGCTCTCCAAGATCAACAAGACCAAGGGTCTCCCCGGTGAAGGCACCACCTCCCGCCTCATCAAGATCGCCAAGGAGCTCGGCATCCGCGGCTCCTACACCGGTATCGGTGCCCGTCTCTTCATGGTCGGTACCCTTACTGCCGGTCAGTTCGCCATCTACGGCGACCTCAAGAAGGCCCTCGGTGCCACCGGCGGTGTTGAGATCTCCAAATAAACAACGACTTGACGAACCGGAAAGACGAGGCGAGAAGATGGTTGGCGAAGAAGATGAAGAAGAAGAATGGTGTTGGTTTCTGGATGAGGACAGAGATGTCTCCTCCGTCCCCTCTTCATCACCCTGGATCCAGGATTGTAAAACTCCGGGAATGAACCTAAACGGCGGGGAACCACATTTTTATGATATCCTCTCACAGCAGCAAGCAGCATTTGCCGCCCCCCTTCCTCACCCACTAGATGGGGGCTGCATTTCTTCTCTGCATTAGAAATTTTTTCTTTAACGAACATCGGCCTGGGCAAACTTCTTGTTTCATCTGTTCAGCAAGACTCCTTGGAGGGCATGGGGGACTTGGGTTGATCTTTTCAGGAAAACTGCCTATCATAGAAGCATAGAGCATGATAGACGAAAAGATGGCTGGCCTGCCGGAGGGTTGTATAATAGTCGCTTTGTAGTTTGCAATCATAGACCGGGAGTTTGGACCTCTCTGTTGATTCCGTGTTGACGTGTGCTATGGCGACATGCTTCTATTCCATCCTACATCCGTAGCGCTCAGGTAAGATGACTATGGTCGCAGGCCACTGACGAAATCACAACATGGCATCATATTCGCATCGACAAGAGGGATCGAAGCTAAGTTGTCACGATCGTCAGAGCACTTCATTTCCAGAATTCACTAGTTTTGTCCCTACTGAGAGGACGGCGGATAGTTGGATTGACTTTTGGGACTATCAAAGCGGCCCGGCGACTGGGCCATGCCGCCACAACGGGATGGGTACGGAGTAATTTCTAGTAAGTTGAATTCGGATAGGATGGGAAGACCGGATGGGGTCATCCGGGTGGCTAAGACTGTACCCTGACCAGTCACCGACATTTTGAACCCCTGGAGACAGGACCTTTCAAAATGGAGAGGGACAGAGAGAGTCCGGGATGCCCGTTGATGGTGCAACTATCTTCTTATCGGCTTTACTAGATGACGTCAAATTGGCTGTGCGAGAGGGAAGAAGACATGTATGTTTTGACGTCGCATGGAAGGGAACTTTGCGTAGGAAATGGGAGCGAGTGAATCCTTTTGTTTGAGGCTGCTTGACGATAGAATACAGATGGAATATGAAAGTATAGATTACCCCGTACATCGTGGCCAAAAAAGATCATGACACTGCAGATTCGTACTCCTGTACATGAGTATCCTCCCCCAACCATCCGCATTCAAGACAGTACATTCAGGCAAAGAACCTAATTGGGCGAAATGAAGGACGTCGAAAAATGGCATGGTTGGGCGAAGGAAAATAGAGCGGGTCAAATTTCCACCCCCACTCCGTCACCAGTGACCGTCCACCACCGCCGTGTTTCGACCCGGCAACGAAAGTAAACAAAACAGATGAGCACACCGCGAGCAGCTCACGCAACCCCCAGTCGATGCGCAAGCCACTCCCGTCACTTGTCAATGCAAAGGACGCAGGATGCATGCATCCTGGGCCTATCCCAACCCTTTAGACTGGACGCGCGCCTCACTCTCACCGCAGCTTTTTTTTTTGGTGAATGCCCAACCGGCGCCAAAAGATGAGAAGGTGGAAAGCCCACTTGCAATAGTTTGACCAACCACCGGGAGACAACGAAGCATCACATATTAGCCGAGCACCTCTCTCTACCTCTCTCTCTGTGTGTTTCTGTATGATTGTCCAGAATAAGTTCAAAATCAACATTGGAAACTCTGTCTTCAGACCAAGGTCCCACCTTGACTTTTTGACCTGTTCGAAAAGAGAGAGAGCACCATATTTCCACCGAACCATCCCAAACGAACCACCTCCAAAACCGCCGGTTGCTCCCTCGACCCGTCCCGGACCGGGGGCCATAAACAGACTGGAATTATAGGGTACCACCCCCACACGCAGCATCCTCACGTTTCTCGAGAGACTTTTGTGTCTCTCTTTCTCGTCTCTAAAGAGAAAGGAGGATTATCCCAACCCGCATTCACCGCATTCCTCAAGCCCGCTTTTTTCTTGTCCAGATTACTACTGCTTCCTTCCCGTCCCGTTCTACCTCGACGACTGGAACGAACTCGGGATCTCACAAGTTTTGTCGGTCTATCTGTCGACTACTGACAGATGCTACGATCCGGGCCGAAACCCGAGGATCTCGACTTTGAGATCCATGTTGACCAGTCTTGCTTGAATACACCCGCGCACGAAGCTGCCGAGTCCGAAGTCATGGACGACGACGTCCCCGCCGCTGCGGCCAAGGCCGAGGAGGTGAAGACGGTGGAAGATACACAGGAGGATGTCAAGGATGAGACTCCCGAAGTCGTTGTGGAGGAGTCAAACACCGAGTCGGATGATGTGAAGGAAGACGACAAGGAGGAAGACACAACAGAGGCCGAGGTAGCTGTAACAGAGGCTGTCGCGGAGGATGATACTGAGGATACTCCTGAGCAAGAAGCCGACACGACAGTTGAGGAGGCTGTGAAGGCTGAGGAGACGAAGTCTACCTCGGAGGATACCTCTGAAGAATCCGAGACGAAGGTTGAAGAGGCGGAACCTACCTCGGAAGATACACATACCACTGAGGAGGATAAGCCGGAAGCGGCGGCCACAGAAGAAGCCGACAGCACACCAGCAGACGAGGATTCGTCTGCGAATACCGATACCAAAGATACGCATGAGGAGGAGCCTTCAATGACGGAGGTTGAATCTGAAAAGGAGACTCCGGAAGATACTCCCGCATCAGCAACTGCGGAGGAGGCTGAGCTCGAAGAGTTGGTCGCTGAAGTAGAGGCGGAACTTCAGGCCGAGCCTGAAGCTGTTGGTGACGCTGAGGAAGCTGCTGAAGAGACAACACCTGCGGCAGAAACCGAGGCTCAATCCGAAGAAGAGAGCAAAGAAGATACGCCCCTGCCAGAGCCCGAGCCAGAGGCTACTGAGCCAGAAGCTGAGCCAGAGGTTCAGCCAGAGCCCGAACCCGAAATTGAAGTCGAAGTCGAGGCCGAGAACGAATCGACACCCGCCCTAGAGACGGAACATGAAGACGAGGAAGTTGAGAGGGGAAGATCACTTGGACCCGCGGCCGAAATCACAACGAGCCAACTGGCGGAGCAGGTCGCAGACTCACTCAACATGGCTCAGACAGACTCAGATGAGACACCCACACCCGCTCCTGCCATCGAAGTCGCCGACGAAGACCATGGTGAGCCCGCCGGCGTCCAAGAAGCCAGTCGTTCCTCTTCTTCCCTCCGCCGCGTCTCCGGTCGTACCGATGCTCTCATTCAGGCTGCCGCTAAGGAGGTCCTCGAGCGACTCGAGGCTCAGACCATGGAGACTATTAGAAATAGGTCGCACGCACGCCACGACTCCACAGGATCTACAAATAACGGCACAGAGCTACACTACGACGTGAGCACTCGGCGCGAATCCTACAACACCGACTCGCGCGCTAGCCGCCGTGAGTCGTATAACACGCAATCGCGGGCAAGTCGTCGCGAGTCCTACAACACACAATCGCAAACTAGCCGTCGGGAGAGCGATGCCCGTCATCGACCCGCGCATCACGAGGACGGCGGCGACAGCTCCTCCCAGCACGGCGACTCGGACGTCTTCAGCGACCGCAGTCCGCGCAGCTCACTCGGCTCTTTTGATGGCAACATTGACCACCACAAGGACACGAGCAACCGCTCCTCCAAGAGATTCTCCCACATGTCCGATGACGTCTCCGTGTCCGAGATGTCCTACTACGACAAGGAAGACTTCGTACCAACCATCCGCGGCGCGCCCAGGATGCCCTTCCGCTCCCCTTCCGACGTCCGGGCTTTGCAATACTCATCCCCCGCGCCCTCCGTCACCGGCGGCTCCTACTCACCACGCTCGAGCAAACGCTCCCAGGTGCCGACCATCTCCCGCCTCGGCAGCCCCAACGTGTCGGCCCAATACTCTGCCAAGGGCCGCAAGACACCTACCCGCTTCAACCCTAAGAAAGAGCCCGCCCCGCTCGTACTTCTTCACGTCACCCTCCTGCCGCTCCGCTGGCAATGGGCTGAGATCCTGGAGCAAACGTCTTCCGAGACGCTGTCCCCGGAGGCAAAGACGCTCCGCGAGGCGTGGCACCACCTCCATGACCGTGTCGCTGATACCGTCTGTGAGCGCGGCATCCTCCTCTCCCATCCGCAAGACGAGTACGAGATACTGGAGGAGCGGCTGTTGGAAGCCCTCGACCTTCCTCTACGCCGAAGGGCCCGCGTTCTCGAGTGCGGGCACTATCTTGGCCCGTCCAACGAGATGACGCTCGGCGAGGACATGGACAGCGACGAGGAGGAGTACGACGAAGAGTCGAGGCGCAAGAGCGCCCTCGCAAAGACGCACTGGTGCCAGACATGTCGCCACGAAATCCGCTACGAGTCCCTCGGCCCCGGCAAGATCTTCCGCATCAAGGTGTACGCTAGCAACGGCCTTATGAGGACCGGTGCTTGGGCTGCGTGCTGGAAGGAGATGGAGCGCGTCGATGTTGAGATTGAGCCCATTGTCGAGTCGGCTGTGCTGGATGAGCTGGAGCGTCTTGTTGTGGCTCAGTCGCAGCAGATGTCGCTTGTCAAGCATGATCCTACGATCCTTGAGTCGACTGAGGGAAGGGATATGCCTGAGGAGCGTGGCATGTCGGACTTTGACCGCGATATGCCGTCCATGGAGGAACCGATACACGAGACGTCGCATATTGAGGAGACTCATCTCTTGGAGCCGAAGTACATTGAGAGCGAGGCTCATATCCCGGTCTCGTCACCTCCCCCTGCTGCGACTGAGGATATTCGGCCCCCGTCTCCGGAGCCGATGCCCCGCTACGATCAAAGCGAGGAACGCCGTCTCCGCGACGAGGCGCGTATGCGTGAGATCTACGGACACCCTCCGGCTCCTGAACCAGAACACCACGAGCCAGCCCCCGAATCTAGACCCGCGTCGTCACATCACGACGCCTACTCAGCTCGCTCTCCTCCTCCCCCACAACAGCAACCTGAGCCGGAACCCCAACAACCTCACTACCACGAGCAACATCAGCACCACCAGTCCCCTCCCCCACCGGAGGAATCCTACGCCCAACACCACCAGCGCCAACAAGCCTTCCAGAACGCGGGACTCGCGGAGTTGCTTCTCGAGGCTGCGCGGGTGTTTATGCAGGATAAGAAGAATCTTGCCATTGTGGTCATGAGTTTGCTTGTGCTGTTCATGGCGATTCGTCCTGCGCCGAGGGAGGTGAAGGATTGGGATGGACAGTTTGTCGATCATGCTGCTGCGCCCGTGGTTGAGGTTCCTGTTTCGCAGGGGCAGGTGCCGGTGATGGAGAGTGTTGAGGCTATTGTGGAGTCTGTGACGGCGTCTGAGGCTTCGGCGGAGGTTGTTATTCAGCCTACGCCTGAGGTTGAAGTCGCCGAACCAGAGCCTAGTGTGGAGGTTTTTGTCTCTGAGTCTATTGGGAGCGTTGAAGAGGTTGAGACTACGTCAACGTTGGCTACGGAGCAGACTTCTGCTGTGGAGCAGGAGACTTCTGTGACTGCTTCTCCTTCTTCGTCTTCTGAGGAAGTGAGGGCTCCTTCGCCTACTCCTGTCCATGAGACTATCACTACTAGAGAGTTGGTGCGTATCATTGAGACTATTACGGAGACGGTCAAGGCTGTTGTTACGGAGACGGAGGTTGTCAGGGTTCAGCCTACGGCTAGCTTTGCTCCTGAGATCGAGGCTGAGGCTGATGCCGTGGTCGAAGTTGAGGAAGGCTCTGGTGAAGAAGCTGTTGCGGACACCCGTGCCGCGGAGGACGTATCTGAGACTCTCGTCTCTGAGGACGCCTCCGAGACTGAAGAGGCGTCAGCTTTTGAGACTGTGTCGCCCGTCGAAGAGTCCACTGAAGACGCTGAGTCTGAGGAAGAGGCACCTGCCACTGAGTCAGCTCTACCCGTCGCAGAGCACGAGGTCGCAGATGAGCAAGCACAGGTTGCGAATGAAGATACTGAGCAGCTGGAGGAAACGGACGAGAATGAACGGGATGAGCTGTGAAAGAGATGAATGAGTTGGTATGTGCATAAAGAGACAAAGAGGAAGATGTGAGATGAACGAAGTTAGGAAGGAAGGAGAGAAGAAAGAACGAAGCAAAGTGTTACGCTATCACACCCACACACACGTCTTGTTTACGTAACGCACATGCATTGAATGGTTATTCACATCGCCTAGCAAGCCAACCAGTCAGTCTCTTAGCAGACGATCTGCATTTACAGTCTTTTTCAGAAGAAGGGTGGGGTGGTATAGACGTGGGGTTTGGATGAAGTTGGGAGTGGGGAGATTGTATATAGAGACGTAGGGTGAGCGATTTTATGAGAGCTGGTGACGAGAGATGGAGTTTATCAATGTTTGGTTTATGTTAGCCTCATGCCTGATCGCACACGTGTAATTATAGTCCTAACTTGACTCCATATTCCATGTTAACACGAAATGTTACTTTCTTGAATATGTATTACCGGCCATTGAAACAACAAAGTACTAAAACTTGAAGAAAAATCCTTCTCATCTCGAGATCGAAAAGCTCCTTACAGAACTTTCGCTCTTGGTCAGAGTCATACCGCCGAGCCATCGTACCTTCTAACAGCAGCACCGTCCAAATTATGCTGGAACTGTCTAGAATATGCTGTATTCCTGCCAAAACTCCAATCCTCAGCAGAACCTATGTCTTCATATGACGTCACTCAGCCGTTGATACAAGATACTCAACTCGGCATCTCAAAGTTGAAATCCACAATGGCCTCGTCTGAGAAGACGAACCCCGGAGACGGCAGAGGTCCGACGAGGTCGTTATTCACTCCACGTACCAGATCAAAATCTCGAAGCGCCAACGTGGCAACGTGTTCTCGTAGGACTTTCGCAATTCCAAAATGAACCTCCGCTTCCGCGAGTTCAATGGCCCTGGAGAACCCGGTCTTTGGGTCTCCTTTCGCGTCATTCTCGAGCAAGAATTCCACCATCTCCAACCGGCCGTGTTCAGCAGCTCCATCGATCGCCGTCCTCCCGTCCTCCGCTGCGGCAGAAGCGTTGATATCTGCACCTCGCTCGAGCAGCATCCTGGCAACAACTAAATCGCCGCTTATTGCTGCACCCTGTAGGGCTGTGAGGCCTCCTTGATATGCTGGTGGTGCGTTGATGTCCTGGTTGAAGGAAAGCAGAAGTTGCAGCATTTCATGTCCACACTGTTCTCTGAAGTTACACGTCGCTGCCTGTAACGCAGTTCTGCCGTACTCGTCGCTCGGGTGGGCATTGATATCGGCTCCATACTCGAGTAGCAAGCGAGCAGCTTCAACTTCGTCCAAGTATGCAGCAAGTTGAAGCGGAGTCTTCATGCCCTTTGAAGTTTCATGCTCAAGCTCATGCTGAAACACACTAATGTTCTTATCCACGTGCCACCTGGCTTCTGTTCGTGCGCCTAGTTCCAATGCTGACTGCAGGCATTCGTAATGGAAATTATATACCAAGTGGTGCAGTAAGCTACTGTCATCGCCCTTCAGGCGATTGATGGGCGCGCCCATGGCCACCCAATTTCGAAAATCTCCTAATTTTGAAACTTGATCTCTTTGGTACTCCGGGTCGATGGACGAAGCTCTGGCTGCTAATCTCGGGTAGTAGGCATCCTTGTTAGACTTTGCGAAAGCTTCTAGCACGGTGACTCCGTTCCTCTTCGCCGGAGCGGCCTTTAGGTCTGCTCCGACACTGAGCAGACAACCTGCAACTGAAGTTGCACCACATTCGACAGCACTCTGCAGTGCCGTACGTCCTCCATCCTCATGAGCAGCAAAGTTAACATCCGCGCCACGTTCAAGGAGAAAACGCGTCAGGAGCAAGTCTCCTTGACGTGCCGCTTGTTGTAAGCAGCTCATTCTTTGGATTCCATAATAGTTAAGGGGAGCCTTGAGATCAAGGAGACAGCTGCATAAGATCAAGCTTCTTGTTTTGACTGCGCTTGCCAAGGCGGAAGCTCCAATGACTGGCATCGCTGATACTCTCGATACCAAAAGGGAGTATAATGGCAGCATATCACTGTGACGCAGTACCATGCCTTGATCATCCATGCTCCGTCGGAAAATGTCGACAAGAACGTGATCGGGCACATGGGAACCAGCAAGCAATAGTAAATACGTGATTCCTCTCCCTTCGATATTAGCATTGTCGGCCAAAAGAATTGGTGCCTCTTCCGCTAATTCCTCGTCAATACCTAGAAACTTTGAGCATTCAATCTGACATGGCGGCGGATTTGGATTCACGCCACGTTGAAGTAGCGTTTGCACAGCGAGAGTGTCTCGCACTTTGATGGCTCGACGCAAGGCGCATTCCAAAGCCATCTCCTGAAGTATGTTGTTTTGTAGAAGGACTTTGGATAGCTCGCTGTTACCGATGCTCGCAGCTTGAACGATCAGATCAATGAGTGGCAGGTGATGACGGATCCATTGCCGAAGAAGCGGATACTTTCCATCATTGAATACACTCCTCAACTTGACTTGGAGGGGCCCCAAATCGACTTTGATCGACGGAGGTATCTGAGCTCCCTTCCTAACGAGAAGATCTGCAACGTATGGTTCAAGTTCGGAGATGCAGATACTAAGAGCGTTGCAGGACAACTTGGGAGAACCCGCCTGGTAACAGTCATTGATTTCAGCTCCTTCCTCGATGAGAAACTCCGCCATGTCAGGGTTCTCGAAACATATGGCTTGAAATAGCGGGGGCCCGATTGGGGGAACGGGGCGTCGAAAAGGTCTAGTGCCACGTTCAAATCCGATGGGTGCGGTAAAGTTGATATCGGCTCCATGAGAAAGTAATGCCCTTGCAGTTGATACGGTCGAATTTCTTGCCATGGCGTGAAGAAGAAGTGAAGACAGTTCGGGGGAAACTCCCAGCCCTTGTTTGTCGAAGAAGTCGACTAGCTGCTCCCCCCACGAGTGTTTGTTGGAACGATAAGCCAGAAGGCGACTGTCTTCAGATAGACCTAGTCTGAGCCGACGTACAGCTGCTTCCAAAAGGGCTCCAGCATCTCTGGGATTCATCTTCAAATACACCGCAAGTTGACCCAGTACATCCATTTCATTCACCCATTGGAGGAATGAGGGAATTGCATGGATTCCTGTGATGTTGTTGCAGATGAGATGCAGAACAATGGAGAAAAATAGGTTCAGCAATCGCTCATTCTGGCACAGAGCAATTTGGCAATCCTTTGCATCCACGTTATCGTCATCTTCCAAGCTATCGTCGTCTCGCCGAAGAACATTCTCGGCAATGAAGTAGATCGGCTTCAATAAAAGTAGAGAAGGATCGCCGCTTGCTAGGGTTATCCAGCCGGAACCCGAACCCGAACATGGTTCCTGCCACCAAGATGGCCACCGGACTTGGTCCACCTTGGAGGCAAAAGTACTGATATCCCTTTCAAGGGCTTTCATGAAGTGATTGACTTCTACGGCTGTTATTAGCGATGTCTCTACAAGCATTTTTTGGGGACATTTTGGCTATTACGTACGAGAGATATTTAATGCAATTCCATTTAGCATCCCCAAGAAGCGAGCTGGTATTTTGGGACGAGTTTTCAATACCATGCTTGATTCAGAAAGGCAGAAGTCAGGAATAACATAATCTGGTGTTGGACACCATCGCTGGGAGATCGCTGATGTCGTACCCTCGCTAGTCCCGTCAGGACTTTCTCGACCACTTCGTGGACGAGGGATGCTTTGCACGTGTAGCATGTCCTGGGGACCTTTCTGGACCAGAAGCTCAGTGAAGCAAGGAGTGTTCATGCTGATGTTACTGCAATCGAAATCAAAGGAGTACACATCTGCAGAGGAAGGGTTGAAGTTCATTAAATTTGGGCCACAAGGGTCTGCGACATGAGTGACATCCGCTCTGGAGGGAAGCCGTACAATGCTCGACCGGGTATCTGACAGAGTATCGCTCCTGGGGAGGATCTTTGTGCGCAATTCTAGCCGGTGCAGGCCTGATGTATCGATGCCAATGTCTAATCTGTTTCAGAGATCTGGTGCTCGACGACTACTTCAGTTAAGGGTTCTAGACTACTCACCAATTGGGACACCACCATCCTCCACATCTCGACCGCGAATGCCGCTATATCGACGCAGTTCTCTAGCAACCCGCTCAGGGTCAAGCTGGCGCCCGTTGAGGAAGATCAGACATTCTTTGCCTGCGGCCTTTTGCTTTTGCATCTCTCGTTTAATGGCTCTCCATTCGTTGGCGCGCACCTTCTTGAGGCCTGAATAGCGCTTCTTGAACTGTTTTATACTTCTCCAATGTTAGAGGCATGATGAGAATATTCCGAGAGGTGGACAAAGGTTTAAACGTACGTGATCCTTAGTTTGTGTCTCTGATTCAGAGTCTTGATTGTTTCCTCCGCAGATCTGTCTTCAGTGACGTAGAGTTGAGTGATCTCATCGTTCCAAGTATCCCACTTAATAGCAGACATGGCGGCGGTCAATTGAACAATGCCGCGATATCTACGACTATGCAAAAGAGATGTCGGTAGTTTCCTCGACTTAGCGAAAGTGATGTGCCCAGTGTCAGCTTGAAAGTATTGCGCCAGATCCAAATGAGAGTGCTAAATGTCATTAGATGGTCGTGCAGTTCACTTCTCAACTTATAATGAATGAATGATTCAGATAAACGGACCTTTTGTGAGCACAGCACCAAGCAAAGTACAACCTGGTGAGCTGACGGGGACTTCTGCTACATGGCAAAAGACCAGTCGCAGAGCATTGGTCGCCTGGTGTTTGCCAAGGCTTGTTAAGAGGTGCTAGAGCTATGGGAACCATGCAGACGACCAGTGCTAGAGCGAGTTGTGACAGAGCTGTGTTACATCAAGAGTCGATAGGCTGACGGGGGTCTCTGTGTTTTGCCTCACCAGCCTGCAGGGGCCTTTTGATCACCTATCTGCCCAAGAGAAGCGCCAGGCAGCAAAAGTTCCGGTTGCCTAAAGAAGTGTTGAGGCGAACTACTTTATCAGATCAGGCGGTCTGCGACTTTTTGAACCCTCTGATACGTCCCCATCCATCCAATTGCGACACTTCACAAAGAGGCTACGGACCAATTGCCTGGGGAAAGATTACTGGGGTACCTACATCCTGCTCCCAAAGTTGTACCGCTCAGCTCTGCTGGGACTCTGTTGATGCGACTTCAACAGAGAATTGCGTTTACTGCCCGTATCCTGAGTTCTTATCACATTCCCAGGCTAGAAAGTCTTAAAAACCATATATGCAAATTGACTACAAAATTCACAACACTGATTTGCAATCAACACGTCTTGGCATTACTGAAGCTTGATTTGCAGAAGTCGCCACAGCTCTGATTATCCTCCACCTGAGAGAAGCTTTGGCACGATGATCCAAGCTGACAAGAGCATCTCTGTGACAAAATACTGTTAGAACGCTTGGGTTGAATGAATTGTAGCGCTTAGGGTCCTCCAGCTTCGGGGTTGGAAGGTGGCAAGGCCATATGTTGTCAAGAACTTACATGCAGCGCGTACGCGTTTCCTACAAAGATGGAAAAGGCAAGGGCAATGATTGAGAGCTTCATTGTTGACTAGACGGCGATCATATATAGAAACGTAAATGCCCCTTTCTTTTCTGTAAGCTAGTTGAAGATCCGATGAACTGATGGTATTAATTCAAGCTGTGAGTTGATGGGAATTGATTTGGCATTTATATAATCCTGTATGGGAAGGGCGGCGAATGCCTCTCCTGCCCTTTCAAAAAGCGGATGCTTACGACAACTTCCCGTAATGAAGCCGCCGGACCGGCGACTTTAGGAAGTTTATGGAGTTACGAGGGCTTTTCACTGTTTTAGAAAGCATTCCTGGAACACACCATGATGCCACGCCTCCGCGGCCTCTTGTTTCAGACACTTCCGCCAATTTCTTTTACAAAATGATAGCTAGTTTTTGTAGTGCGTATGACATGGACATGAATTAGCCCGCACTGGATGTACTTATCCTTGTTCACATGGCGCTTCGCGAAAGCGATGAAGAGCCATGCTCTACTTTGCTCGACCAAGCATCTTCTTACAGGCCAAGTACGCTTCAGACACTTGCCACTTGACTTGAAGTCCTCAGTTCAAGATAGCCTGGCAGTGACCGGGGTGCAGCACGGGCAAAACACCAGGGTGAGCATCTTGTGGTGAAAGATGTTGATGTTGGAGGACCTCCCCGCTGTCTCTAGTATCCCCACCATCAGCAGTCTCACTTTTCAACCAGACTCAGCCGAGTTTCTAATAATCCTCATATTCATTTTAAACAAATGTCGATTTTCTCAATACCTTAGTCTTTGATCGTGGGAATGAGTACTCTCGACTACCTTAAGTACTTCTCTCTTGCGATGCCTCAAGAGGAAGGGACAAAGGTCCGTGTTTGACTGCCTCCGATTGGTGAAGTGCAGCCAACGGACCCACCAAAATTGCTTCCTGACACCGATAAGCTGATTATCTGTGATAAGATAAACGATAAGCAAAAAAAGTTGCCGACCGTCGAGATTTTTGATGGTCAGGTCCCCCGCCGTCGCTCAGACACCGATCAATTCGTCGACTCCAATCGCGAAAATAGCAACCATGGGAAAGCGCAAGGTGACCGCCCTCGAGAAGGTCGACGTCGACTTGTAAGTCACTCGCGATCCAGCCGACACGTCAATCACTAACAAGCACAGCGCCGGCCTGCAGTACAAGATCCGCCGCGATCCCAAGTCGTACGAAGAGAACTTCCTCCAGCAATGGGGCCAGTACGAGAGCCAGCGCGAGGTCTTCCTCGTTTCGCCGACGACAGCGACGAGAGAGTACACAGAGTCTTTCCATAACCTCGTCGATCTCCTCGCTCACACCGTCGACCTGTACCCGAAGCATGCTGTCGCGTTCCCCGACGACCTGAAGGCGATCCTGTTGCAGCACCACGAGGTTCTGCACCCCGAATTGCGCGAGAAGATTGTCGGAGCTTTGGCGCTCCTCCGAAAGAAGGACGTCATTGACTCGACGTACTATCTCACGACGCTGTTCCCCATTCTTGTGTCATCACCCAGCAAGTCGCTGCGAACGCTCCTGTTCGGCAAGATCCTTACCGAGATGCGCAATGCGAACTCCAAGGCGACGAACCACCCCCTCAACCGCACGATCCAGACCGTCCTTTACAACCTCATCACGGCCGACCGCACATCACCGAAAGCTGTTTGGGCTGTCAAGCTGACCCGCGAGTTGTGGAAGCGACAAATTTGGACCGATGCCAAGACGGTCGACGTTATGAAGGAAGCGGCTCTCTCCGACAACGAAAAGGTTGTCGTTGGTTCCGTGCGCTTCTTCCTCGGTGGCGACAAGGAGCGTGAGGAGCTGGAGGACGACAGCAGTGACGAGGAGCAGATTGATTTGCAAAAGATGAAGCATCAGATCGGCATCAACAAGAAGTCAAAGAAACAGGCGAATGCATACAAGAAGGCCGTTGCTAAGATTCACAAGCAGGAGCGCGGCAAGGGCAAGCCTCACCCGCTCAACTTCTCCGCCTTCCACCTCCTGCACGACCCTCAAGGCTTCGCCGAGACCGTGTTCCAGAAGCACCTGCAAAGCACCAAGACAAAGTTCTCGCACGAGAACAAGCTCCTCGTCCTGCAGCTGGTCACGAGACTGGTTGGTCTTCACAAGTTGACCATCATCAGCCTGTACTCCTGGTTTATCAAATTCCTCACGCCCCGCCAAGAGTCGGTCACTTCTTATTTGGCTTCTCTGGCCCAGGGAACGCATAGCTTGGTTCCCCCTGATGCGGTTGAGCCCCTCATCCAGAAGATTGCCAACGAGTTCGTCTCAGAAGCCGCCGCCGCCGAAGTCGCTGCAGCTGGTCTGAATGCTATCCGTGAAATTTGCGTCAGACAGCCCCTGGCTATGTCCGATACACTGTTGCAAGATCTTGTTCAGTACAGAAAGAGCAAAGATAAGGGAACAATGATGGCGGCCAAGGGTCTTCTGTCTCTGTACAGAGAGGTTGGCGCTGATCTGCTGCAGAAGAAGGACCGAGGCAAGGATGCGTCTATGGGTCTTAGAAGCGGAGAAATCAAGACGAAGAGATTCGGCGAGGAGGAAGTTGGAGGCATTGAGGGTATCGAACTATTGGCAAGATACAAGGAGGAGCAGCGCAAGCTCAAGCGTGCCGCCAAGGGCTTGCCAGAAGACGGCGCCGACAAGGACGAAGACGAGGATGAGGAGGGCTACAAGTCAGAGGACTGGGAAGTGGACTCGGATGACAGCGACGACTCCGGCGGTTGGATCAACGTTGATCACTCGGATGATGAAGACGAGCCTGCGCCGAAGAAGCGCAGGACAGCAGATGACGGTTCGGATGATGAGGAGGAGGACGAGGAGGAGGACGCCGATGAACTTGAGCGGATACAAAAACTCGCCACGACCACCATTCTCACACCTGCCGATCTCGCGAAACTCCAAGAGCTGCGCATGGAGGCCAGTCTCAACAAAACACTGGGCAAGACCTCGAAACGTTCAAAGGAGGCTGAGAAGGCTCTGGCCCGTCACGCAGACGACGGCCTTACGGCTGAGCAGATTGAGGCTCCCGCCAGGCTGCGCAAGACGACCAAGGAGGAGAGAGTCGCGTTGGCTCAGGAGGGCAAGCCGGGTCGCGAGGAGCACAAGTCGACGCAGGCCATCCGCCGGTCCAAGAAGGAAGCCGAGGGCAAGAGTTCGACGAACAAGGAGAAGGCGCGCCAGAAGAACTTTATGATGACGCTGAACAAGGCCAAGTACAAGAACAAGAGGAGTTTGGTACAGACGAAGAAGGTGCTGCAGGGCCACATTGAGAGGAGTAAACGTGGCGGAAGACGTGCCAACGGTACATAGACTAGGCGAGGCTGTTGCAGAGTCTCTCTGTTTGAAACCTGGGTTCTTAGTTTGGGGATGACGGCATATGTAATCAAAAGCTCTGTGTTCCAGCATGCAAACAAACAATCAAGTGCTTGGTCAAGTTCACGACGACTTCTCGCAAAGTTGACTCCATCTATTAGGTCGCCTATCGACAGTTCTAGCCTGCGGAAAGCTTCATCTTCAGTCATCTCCACCTTGCCTTGAGCTGGCCTATCCTCTTAAACCCACCCACCTCTCACTCAGCAGCAATTCGACTAAAAAAACGAAGCATTGCTTCCTTCTTCAACTCAACTGAACCAGATTCAGTAGTAAGGGCCACCAACCCTGAATACCCACCCCTCACTTGAGGCTTGCACACACCAGGCTTAATGCTTCTTGTTCGTGCGACCGGGTCTTGGCCAATGTGTCTTCCTCCACGCAGTCCATCCTCTCCATCCGACCATATGTTTGGCAGCTAGGCAATCCGCACATAACTTTTTGCCTAGTCGCGCAAAGTTCTTCTGGCAACCGCACTTCGTTCTCGTCAAGATACCTGTGGAGGACACAGCTTCCGCAGGCTCGTCGTCGACATCCATCGCCCCGCCCTGAGACTTGTTCCCGCTGCCGCCCGGCATGTTGTCTCGACATTCGCGACAGTAACCCTCGGTAGTCCTGTGGACTTGGTGACCGCAACCCGTACACTGCATGATCTCGGCCGCGGGCAGGCTCTGGAGAGCCTGTAGGGGCTCGGCGCTGGTCGTTCCCTCGAAGAGACACTTTCTGCAGTGGGACTTACCTTGCACTACGTGGTTACGCTCACATATGACGCAGATTCCCTGTGCGGTGAAGAAAGCTGTCAGCGGTGTGTTTGGGGTGTCTGGGGCGATGCAATCTTCGCAGCGCTTCGTGCCTGGAGGCACGGTCTTAACGTGGCAGACGTCGCAAGGGATTGGCGGCCTAGTGAGGTTTTGAGATGAGAGAGGGACGTTTCTGAACGGGTTGGGTTGACTATTACCTTTTTGGAAACCAGAACCATCGTCTGGACCAAAGGCGACGAGGATGCAGATGCACTCTGCGCATCGTCGTCGTCCGGGAGCACATGGTACTCCTGGCCTCTTACAGCGGACGCAGAGGAGCGGCCTATAGGGCTGGAATTGTTGATACTCTTGGGATAGCCTGTGACTGTCATCTTGCTTTGGAGGGCTGACGGGGGCCACTGACGCTTCACCTGTGTTGTCGCGGGTTGGGACGACGCCGGTGTTGAGTAGGAGAAGGGCTTCAGCGGCGATGTTACGGAGAACCTGCTCCCTGACGTTGCCCTGCCTGCAGTTCTCGCATACGGTGGAGACGGGTCGTCCGTTGGTGCCGATGGGTTCCGGGCCTAGAATGGTTTCGGAGCATTGAGGACATGTCCGACAAGCTTGGTTATCGGCATACTGAAAATTGTTGGCGATGATGGACCTGAGAGGAGGGAGGGTAACTGGCAGACTGCTTGAGGGCCGGTTCGATTGGATGGGGTTGAGCTGAAGGAAATTGGGGACTGGCTGGATCTGAGAGCCAGTTCCTCCCTGAGGAACGTATGGGCCTCGGCGATAGATCGACAAGATGTCTGTTGCTGGACTAAGGGGGATAGGGGAGGTTACTGAACGTGTGTTTGGTCCGTTACCCGATGTGTTGATGTTGAGACGAGGCCTCTTTGGTGAACGATCTGCGTTTGATGACTCTACCCATCTCTTACCAGAGTGTCCGGGAGTACCATAAGGCATATTGCTCTCCATTGTGAAGGTTGTTAGTTGGGTGGGGGTTTAGTTGACTTACGAGATGCTGCTGTAAATGCTGTGATGATTAAGTACGAATATTGCTCCTGGAGGCCTTAGAGAAGCTGAGATGATCAAGATGCTCCGAGAAGACACTTTCTTTTCTGGATTCCTGTTACCTTAAATACATCATGACTGCAATGATTGTGTCTTGTATTGTCAATGTTTCACGGCTTCAAAGGACCAGTTCATTGTTCATCGACTCAACTCAAATGACAATTAGAACAAAGTTCTTGACCTTTATTATCTCGGCAAGAATAGAAAACCTTCTTTTGTCGAGGACAATGCAGGTCTACCTACTCGAAGCAAAGAACATGGTCTTGGTCGAGCGACATGAACAGCTTTACCGTAGCAAGCACTTCTAACATTTTTATTAGACGCGAGCCTCCATGCCTGTTTTACTCCGATCCTGGTGCACCTCAACAGATTCTTTCAAGAACTCGCATAGGGGAAAGGGAACGGCTAGAGGGAGAGAATACGGTTATTTGAAATCAAGTTAGTGCATACTAGACTTGAGCTATGTAGAGGTCTCCGATTGCAAACGCAGCTTTACGCTGTGAGGTAGCCCAAAGAATGTGCGAGCGTTGAATCCTCCACAACTGTCTCCAATAATTGAAATTGACTTCAGATTTACTGAATGGCATTGAAACAGCAAATGTTCACTATTGAGAAGGTATCCGGCATCTTGTTGGCCAAGATGGGCGGTCGAATTGCTGCCCTGGCTTACGGCAGCCATTCATTTACCCGTTTCTGAGCTGCCCCGTCAAGCAAGGGTCCACAGCCCTAGTACCCGTAGCCCAGATCGTCTAGTTGGTTAGGATGATACGTTGTGGTTCTTCTATACAGCGATCCGTGTTGACGGCGGTTCGAATCCGCCTCTGGGCACGAAACCTTTTGATTCCTCTTTTGCTGTTCGTGGAGCAAAGGTTGTAGCTTCAATCGACTCTTTGTCGTGATTTTTGTCGGGCTCGCTTTGTGTGAGTGAGGTACGGAGTAGTTTGGGTTTGGAGATCCTACAACACCGGATGATGGAGCGGGACGCGGAAGCTTAGACGAAAGTGGGGTTCTTGCGCCGATGTCTTCGCGGCGCTGGAGGCTTTGTTACGTACATGTACCCTGCCTCATTGGCTTTGTTTGCTTTCGGTCAGGTAGAGAGAAAGAGACATTGTGGCTGACCTCAACTTTCAGATTCGAGGACTGGACTTGAGGTCGTAAAGTCAATGTTTCGTTTAAACCGTAACTGCGTCCGATTAGGCTCGGAGCTGTTGGGGTCCAAGAATTCCTTTGTATCCTACCTTGTATCATCCTTGCTCCTCCAACTGATAATCCTGTCCTACTGACTCCCCAAGAAGGTCGAGATTGGGCAAATTTGACATAAGCTGATAGAGGCGAAGCGAGGACAACAAGAGCATATCATTGGTTTTCGAATTCACAGGCTTTTGATTAAATCCCACCATAGAGCAATTCGCACCTGCAGGTAACCCTAAGCAACTCACACGATGAGTATCCGTGTTGCCGTTGGAACTCAGTCCAACTCTGCCCCCGCCAAGGCTTTTCAGCCGCCCGACATGGGACGATCAGCGAGTTTGGAATAGCTCAGATACAAACTGGCGGCTCGTACAATCCGTTGAAGTCGGAGGGGGCCAACAAATCCCTGGCTGCATCTCACTGCATGGATTCCTGCCGGCACAGCGGGCCAACCAAGGTGGGCACGCGGTCGGAAGCCGGGGGTTGCGGCCGCTAAGGAAGGGCAATCTTACCACAACCGGCTCTACGAGGTTCCTTCCGTGGCCCTATCGACACGTCAAACTTTGAAAGTATGGATGGACATTGTACCAGTAGATTGGATTGCGGGGCTGACGTGAGCTTATCAACTTCTTTTGAGGCTTAATTGGTGTTGACATGTTGGGCTCTTTGCGACTACCAAATCAGGCTGTACGGCGAATTATGAGTCCTGCCATTTCCGATTTTTTACTTGAGCATTGTCGACCGCTCATCTCGATCGAAGAAGAGTGTTTGCCTATGGGTAAATCGCTGCGTTGTTGGTTGCAAAATAAAGTGCGGCACAGCACCGGGATCGAGAGAGCACGTCAAATTGTCTTCGTTGGTTCCAACTCTGTTGCCGCCGTTTGTGTTTCGGACGTACAGCCACATTTGGCTTGTTTGCTCGATCTCATCACACGGCTTTTGTGGTCCATCCTGGTGACTCAACCTAAACAGAACTTCACTGTAACTTTGATGCTGGGAAACAATGCGTTGGGCGTTGGAACTCGGCTACCATTGGGGGCCCGTCCCGGGGGCGGGCTGAAGCAAACTGCATGCCGCTGGGGCGCAGAGCAGGACACGGGCGGGCGGTAAGGATTGAGTGGGTGTGGCGCGCCGCGATTCCCGTCCGAAGCAAAGCAGAGATACGGCACGTCCTTGCCTTGCCCAGGCAGATGCCAATTCTCCGACGGAAGAGTGCGTTGTATATATGCAGAAGACTGCCCCATTGCCTTTTGATCTTCTCTCCTGTATCAAACACTGCAGCAACTTTGTTCTTTGTGTCTCACAGTCTACTTCTGCGGCTTGGCTTTGGCCCTCTTACACGAAGCTCAGAAGACCATACCCACCTACCTTACATCACAAAAGGTTGCCAGGAAGCTATGGAGACAGACACGAAGCCCACAGCCGGGACTGATGTTGAGCGAGGGAGCTCATACACAGGCAGCGTTCTTCCAGAGACCAAGGAAGCCATCGATGGAGTGTTGCCGAACAAACACCCCAGAGATGGCATGGCAGCCTGGCGTTGGCCATGCATACAGTCAGCTTTCTTCCTTGGAGGCATGCTGCTTGGTGAGGCCACCCGTTTCTTTCAATTCCACACAACCTGTAGACACTAGCTAAGTTCTCCTGTCAACATGTAGGATACGATGTCAGTAACATTGCGAATATCCAACCACCGATCTACGAAGCCTTTGGCCAGGTCCATCTCCTGCCATGGGTTGCGACGGGTTACACGGCAACCCAAGTCTGCATGGTTCCTCTCGTTCGCAAGCTCGCCCTTTTGGGCCATGTAAAGCTGCAGATAGTTGCCTACACCTTGATCTTTCTCATTGGTGCAGCCGTATCTGGTTCCGCCACCGGCATGAACTCCGTCATTATCGGTCGCGCAGTTTCAGGAGTTGGAGGAGCTGGAATCTACCAGCTGTAAGTGAAGTGTAGACTCCCTCGTTCACTGGGCTCGCATTAGCTGATGGCGTGATATAGCTGTATCCTGGTCAACGTCCTTCTCACGACTCCAGCAGAGCTTCCTCGTGTCCAAGGTATCATGGCTGTCTCGTGGGCAATTGGACTGACATTAGGTCCCGTAATCGGAGGAGCCTTTGCTGAGAACCAAAGTGCTACTTGGAGATGGGCAATGTATCTTAATCTGCCCATCCTTGCTGTCATCGCCGTCCTCAACTTCGTAGCTCTGCCTCCCATCGAGGTTGGCGTCAGCACGCCTCTTATCGGCGCTCTCCTTGCCATCGACTGGTTCGGCATCGTTCTGCACATGGCCGGATTCATCCTTTTGTGCTCAGCTCTCATCTTCAGCGGTTCCACTTGGGAGTGGCCGTCTCACTCAGCGATCGTGGCCTGGGTCTTTGTGGGTGTCATATACGCCATCTATATTGCGCAGCAATACTTCTGCTTTTTCACTAGCAAAGAACACCGAGCGATTCCTGCAGACCTCCTCAAGAGCCGAACCATCGCCCTCGTCGGCCTTGGAACAATGGCTGCCGGCAGCTGTTACGGAATCGCTTTGTACTACACACCATTGTTCTTTGCCTTTACAAAGGGAGTCGAGCCAGTCGATGCCGCCGTCCGCATACTTCCATTCATCTTCACCTTCATCATCTTCACAATCGTCATGGCCGGCATGATACCAGTAATCGGTCGATATGCCCCGTTTTACGTGGCAGGTGGTGCCCTGGCAATGATCGGCGCCGGCCTTCAAACTCAAATCACACCTCAAACCTCCGAGGCCCGAGTAATGGGAGTCAGCACCCTCATCGGTGCCGGGACCGGATGCATGTGGCAGACTGGAGTTGCCATCATGACGCAGGCCGTACCCGCGAACCGTCGTCTCGACGTCACCGCGCTCTTCATCATGGTTCAGCTTGGCGGTATCTCAGTCACACTTGCTCTAGCTGGTTGTGTCTTTTCGAACCTCGGCTTCAACCGTCTCCACGCGTCGCTTTCGGGGCTTAATTACAACGATCACGATATTCGGGAAGCTTTGGCTGGTCTCGACTCCAAGATTTGGACGGCCGCAGATCGTCGGGTGGTTGCGATTGCCGTTCAAGACGTCGCGAGTGTAATTGCTGATATGCAATTTGTGATTGTGGCGGCGGGAGCTGTGGCTTTTCTGAGTGGCTGTTTCATGAAGTGGGAGAAGCTGGACTTTGGGAGGGCGAAGGTGTCTAAGTGAACTTGTATGAGAAAATGATTGCACTTGGAGCTTGATGAGATGAATCTGACGGAGAGCACACTGTGCAGGTCAAGGCAGTGTGCTCCTCCCGGTCTAATATCCTCTTTGTCTTTTCTAGCTTCAACGTTGAAACGTTGGCGATTGCTATAACGATAGCTAGAATGAGAAAGATGGGCTGGCGGGAAATTTGAAACCTCAACAATCCAGTTTGTTTGTGACATGTCCCAGGTAGAATCAGGGCTAAACGTTCCATTCACAATTCTATGGCCAGGAGGAGATGAGATGGGGGATGCAGATGAAGAAAAAGAAGGGTCTTTCGTAGGGAATCGAACAAAAAACTAAGCGTTGGTTTGACGTTTTCCGAGTAAGAATGGATTCCACTGGCGCCTCCTTAGCCCCTCGACCACGGTCCTCAAGTCACTTGGTGAAAAGAGGAAAGGAGAACATCCTCAAGTACCTAACTTCACCAATCTCGCCGACGTATACTACCACGTGATCACATGTATTCATCAGATGCTACTGCCACCACCCCTATGGCATGCGCCGGCTTCCACTCTGTGGTGGCTCTTTCCCATACTGTCGTTTACATACATTCCTTACAGAAAGTGAGGAGTTTGAAGCCTAAGACAGGTGACACACTATCTGAGTACTGGCGGATTTGGTTTACTTTAGGCGTAAAATTTGTGTCAGGTTTGTCTCCAAATGAAGAAAAAGACCAATTCGTCCATCCATTTCCTGTTATTAGAGATTGCTCTTGTACCAAGGATCAAAAAAGTGTACTAGATGCCTGCTGGATGTCATTGAAGTTTAGCTCAACCGAATTGGCATTACGACATCAGTTAATGGTAGGGTTCTAGGATGGCCTACTCTTAGTCTATATGGTACTAGCATGAGGCTCAATGTTTACTCATTACCTCATGTGTCTAAACTGTAAGAACTGAAGTTTGACTTTGCCTTGTGGAAGGGTCATTGTTGGGAAGGCTCCAGAAGTTTTGACGAGCTGGGGAGATCACTAAGCTGCCCAGCATGGAGGAAACTCCTCGAAAATATGCGCAGCAGTTTCAATATCCGTTCCCAAAGCTGGCAGCATCTCCCTACATTTTCCATGAGGTTCCTTCCATGTTTTGTCATACCGTGTGAGAAGAGAAGAAGCCATAAAGCAAGAGTTGACCATTGATCATAGTTGACGCCTGACAGACAAGAAGCTCAAGTGCGAATCTCTGCTATCCGATGACGTGACTTCATCGCCTTTTCACTGCAACACTTGTCGACATCTGAGATAACGAAAGGAACCATCCGCAGCCTGATAACGTAGTAACGGTACGACCTCCAGCTCGACGATCTCCCTCTTATTTCCCAACTTCCTCACTGAGAGTTTGCCGCGCGGTTGTGGTTCTTCAGGCGTGGGTCAGTGCCGGGGTAAAACTCGCCATCATCGGAGAATGTATGCGCTGGCGGGGTGGGGTCAGCTTGGCCGGGTCTGCTGTGCCGGTTGGGCGGGGTGGTAGGGTTGAAGGGACCGGCCGAAAGACCGGCCGAACCAGGCGTAGAAGAACGTCCGGGAGGGGTGTGTTGAAAGTATTGAGCGTACAGGTTGTAGGTCGAATAGCCAGCAGCAGCTGCTGCTGGATCGACTGGAGAAGAGCGATGATCGTCAGGGCCGTAGCCGGGAGGCCGAGAGCCTAGATTACTGTCAGGACGGAATTTGAGACCGGGATGAGAAGGAGGGATTGGGCCTGCATGAGCCGCATGAGGCGCGCCGTAATGGGAAGGACGGTAGAATGGGTGAGGCGGGTATGGAGGCTGAGGAGGGTGGGTAGGATCGTACCCAGGATAAGGCATACCTTGCGCTGCCGCCATGTTTGCAGCCTCAACGGCTTTGGCCTGGTGGTAGGCAAGATCGCCTGCGGTTTGGGGGTTAGCGTTATGTTGCGATGAAGATGGTGGGATGGCACCATGTCCATGTGAAGATCCGGGTTGCTGATCGACGTGGCCAAACGGTGGGGGTGGGGCTGGCACGTGAAATCGCGGGGGAATGAAGCCTCTCATGTGAGGAGGAGGAGGATTGAGATGTGCGTATTTGGCTGGCATATGCATATACATACCGTGATCAACTGGAGTACTGGTAGGAGAACTATCGACGCGCGTGGGGGTGAAGGGCTGAGCGGACGGGTTGAGGTTGGCCGTGGAACCCGAGGAAGCGCTGACCTTGCCAGAGCTGGAACGAGACATGTTGATGCTAGGCGTGCTATCTCGAGATGCTATCGCGAGAATGTGACTTTCCTGTTTTGGCAATATTCTGGATCGAGTGTAGCGGCGGTGCTTCTTTTTCGGAACTCGGATGCGGCGTTTGATGAGATGGGGCTGTCTGTAGCGATGGAAAACGGAAGGAGCGAGAGTTGCTGTGGGCATTGTACCCTCCATGCTTATACCATCGCATCTGTTTGTAGGTTTGGTGAAGCTATTCTCACTTTTGGCGTTTGATTGTGGGATACGATGGAGACAGTTGACTTGTTCTAGAAGAACTGTGTAGGTAGACAGGAAGCCTGATTCCTGCCTAGGTAGGCGGCCCCAGTTTCATCCGAAGTGTACTACCTGCCTTGTATTTTGTTGTTAATTATTCCTTCGTTTGCTGCCTGGGAAAAAGGGCCTAAATTCTTTGACATCGCTTCGTTTGAGTCCTCCCTGCTTAGCCTTTGAACCAAAAATCAATGCCAATCTGGTTGGCTGCCCACGATGCATGTATTCTCCTCATACTATACAAAGAGCAAAAGGGCGGTCTCGACACTCGAAACAACAGTGAAAACCCCTTTAAAATTTACCAAAAGTTCCTCGGACACAGTAGCAGCCTTTGGACTTGGAAAATTGCATGTTGACTACCTTGAAACCTACATTACCTGCATTGATGACTTCGAAGTTTGCGGCATCATGACAAATGATTGTTGCCTTGCCACGCCAACCGTACAGTTTGTGGGAGTTCCTGCCTACTTTGGTAGCATGTGCTGCCGCAGAAAGCCCATTTCAGATATCGCCTCTGTTCATCTGAAGGCGTATTTGGTGTCGAATATGACACAAATTCTGAGTCTTGATAAGGCATGGGCTTCCGTACAACCTCAAGCTATGCATATATGATTGAAACCCGCTAAGCGCCGTCAGCGATCTGCTACTACACCCCTTTAGTTAGGTGTCAACATATGTCAGGCACCGTACCCTGTTCTGGAAGATCTGCAAAAGGCCCTCGGACTTTATTTCAAGCTCTAGGCTGTCCATGTTCAAGTACCGTGAAGGGAAAGATGGGTGCTACATGATTTGCCACATGTTCCGCATCGTATGCAAGCATTGTCAAGTTTGTTCTGTAGCACTGCGGATAGCTCCGAGGCTTATGCACGACACAGACAAACAGCTGCTAGATGCGGCAGGAGGGTAAGACAAGATCAGTTCTTCAAACTGCAAACATGCCGTAAATGACGTTAATTGATGTGAACCCGACAAGTGCGCGATCTTCAAGTCCTTTTGCGTGCCAAGTGGGCCAAAATTTTGGTCTCCGCGACCACTGGGCAAAACACCAACTTGATGCTATCTTATACAGCACGTGAAGGTCATGGGAAGTCCAAACAAGGTGTGCATGGGCAGGTTAGAGTTGCCAATTCTGATTGAGATCTGATCGCCGACCGATTAACTTCGAGCGGATCCTGCTCCGAAGTCCGACACGTCCTCTGGCATGCCAAGGAACCCTACGCTGACCGGTCCTGCTCCGTCTGATACTCGGACAATGTCGCCGACTTGGCGAATTGAGGCTTTTGCTACGGTTGCAGGCCATACAACCCTTTGACGCGTTATAGGGGAGCAACAGAAACATCCCAGCCACCTTTAGGGAGGAAATGTCCGACATCGGTTATAGTCAAGACCGGGGGAGCTGACGAAGCGACGTCACAACTAATCCCGCGCGTTCGAAAATGACTCGGAGTAAACGTCACAGGGCTTCCGAAGACCAGGATCGCAATGAAATTCCGCGGGAAACGGTCCTTGAAGATGCTGACGAAAACTTGATAAAGTGCAGGACAATGTCGTAGGCCAACGAGCCAACAACCGAAGCCCTGCGATGTCTCCCGATCTTGCGCGCGCGCGTGTGAAGCTCTTCAAAAGTTCAAAACACCAGCACCCTTGAGGAATCCAGTCTTGGTTGCCCCGGCCCACCCCCAGCTCCGTGACCCCACTACGGTCGGGCTTCCGATGCAGACGGCGGCAGCGGCTCGGAGGAGATGGCTCGTTGCGGCAACTGCAATGTGATCACCCGCCTTGCGCTGTTTTCGCCTAGTCCAATGTTACCTCTTTCCACGCAATATGGAAGAAGAAAGCGTCCAAAAAGGTTGACAGAAACCGGTTAGGAGCGATACCTGTACGGTTTTACATCAGCATCTGTCATCCACAAGCAGCTTCCCGAAAAGCCGCCAAGTTCTGGTTTTGAACAACTGTGCCTCGCTCACATGTGACATGGACCTGTATGATTTAGGCGCGAAGAAGGGAACCGCGTCTTGAGGTGGTTGTATGATGTGCTTCCCGCGTCTTGGCCACCTCTTGGGCCCTCTCGATAGGTCGTTTGGTTGCGTTCGGTTGAGTGACGTGAGGTTGCATCGGCACATAGAGCTTCTCAACAAGGGATAGTTCCGGAACGTCGCAGTGCAAACGGAATCGCCCTGTCCGCGTCTAAATCGTCCCCCACGGTTGCCCGGCCCCATAGGTTGCACCGGGGCCCGGCTCGAAGAGAGAGGCCAGCCAGCGTCAACACCAACTTTCATGGCTTGGCCCAGTTGCTGCCCACGGATCGCGGGGGCAGAAAATCACACCACTTGAATCCACTCGTAGAGATTGATTAGATTGCGTCGCAGCCATCCTGGAGCCATCTCGATCTGGACTTTCTGGGGGCTGGATCCTCCCTCCACTCACTGATGAAGCCTAGCCCGTCGCCAGAGCCTTTTGCGCAAAGACTGGACCTGGGAGAAGGGACAAGAGCAGCTTCGTCGGTCACAAGGCCTCAGCTGGAGAAAGTCTGGAGCCGTTTCTTGTGGTCTCGTTTTCCAAGGACATGATCCTTGAAGCCTCGTCGATCCTCCGAGTCGATCCCGAGCTCCCCGCTGCGCCGCAGAAGGCAATCAGGCCCCAAAACTCGTTGCTCGCGACTGAGTGGACGATCAGTGATCATTGATCAGTGATTAGTGCCTTTATGTCGGTAGCCAGCAGGCGATGAAACGCTGCGTTGCTTTCGTTTACGGTCTCGTATTCCGGCGGCCAGATGTTCCTAAGCTCGGCCGAGAAGGTAGTTAGTTAATCGTGACAACCAAGTTCCACCCCGCCCACCGGCAGTCGAGGGCCCACTCCCCAGGCCGGGCCGTGGGCGTTAGACCGATGTCATTTGTGGACTTGGACTTGTTTGTAAAGATTAACGCGTTAACTTGCAACTAGGTTGAAAGTGCTTGCATGAAGCACCACACCTAGAAGCTAGGTCCCACGAGTTGCGAGGTGGGGCCTTGCAGCACGTTGCAGGACTCTGCCACCTTGGTTGATACACCTTGAAGAGGATGTTATCGATGTTTGGATGTGATGAGATGGATGGATGGATGAAGGGATGTATGCGCGCACGTCGGCCCCGACAACTTTCCTGTTTGAGAGCCAGCGGTCAAGTTCACCCGCAGTCCTGACAAGGACATGGTTTCTTTCTTGAGATGGCTGCGAGGTCTTCTCAACGCGGAAGGAGAATCTTGATGTGTCAGTCCGAACCTCTCGATGTAGCTCGGGTGGAGTTCGAAGATGTCTGCTGGCCATCAGTGGGAGGATTCACGCAACAACCCCGGTGGATGACCTTGGGTGTGATGCAACTCAACACGGATGTACGTGATGGTGAGAGATTTTCCTCTTGCGTCCGGTCCAGGAAGGAGGATGAGGACTTGCGTTGTCAGGGTATTGGGGGTCGAGGTTGTCGAGGGGCTCCAAAGGAGGCTGGCGAAGATATTTAAAGTCTCGAGCGCTCGCCAACATGGTGACGAGTCGACAAGCAACAGGAGCATTTACTCCTTCAGATCTATTAGGATTTGGAATAGTCTGGTCTTTATTTGGCTCTCATTTGGAATTTATCCTTGCCAGTTCCCTCCTCCAGTCTATTTTAGTCCCGCAGCCATGCAGAACACTATCGTTCAAGACTCGGCGTCAACTCCGGTTGGGCCAGCCCCTCTATCCTTTACCCAAGGCGAACGAATCAAGTCCACCTATCCCACTGTTACGGCCGCATTCTATCATCATGCAGAGACTCATCCTGATGTCACTGCAGGGCGTGACTTGTCGTCGCAGCAAATTCGTGAGATCACCTACGGTGATCTTGCTACTCGAGCCAACCAGTTATCAAGGAAACTGACCACACTCGGGGTCAAGCCTGGAGATAGAGTGCCGCTAGTCGTAAAGCGAGGCATTGACATGCTGGTTGGTATAGTTGCGATTCTCTCTTGTGGTGCTCAGTACGTTCCTCTCGATGGCGGTGTGGTGCCAGACTCTACACTACGATTTGTTTTGGAACAGGCGGGCGGCAAGCACGTTTTATGTCTCAAGTCGACGAAGCATCGATTCGACACTCTCGGTGTTCCCTGCGAGACCTTTGTCATTGATGAAGATTCGGAGAAAGATAAGGAGGTTTCGCAATCCTACCCTATCCAGGACCTGGCCCAACCAGACCATGGCTGCTACGTCATCTACACCTCGGGTAAGCGAACATGTCATCGTCCATTTATATCTTAGAAGGCAGTTGAGCTAACCCTTTGGCCCTGTAGGAACTACGGGTACTCCCAAAGGAGTGGATGTCACCCACAAAAATGTGACTAACCTCGTGTGCCTTTCACCTGGTGGCCTGGGTATCTCACCTGGAACGCGGGTGGGTCAGGTGTTGAACATCAGCTTTGATATGGGTAAGTCTTAGTTACTAACACCATAATCGCTGATGCTGATTAAGTATATGGTAGCTGCATGGGAGATGCTGGGATGTCTCTGCAACGGAGGAACTCTCGTCTTGAGAGGCTCAAAGTGGGAGCCGTGTCTGAGAGAGGTGAGATAACCAAGACCTAGCATCCAGCAAGACAAGACTAACATAACCCACAGACTCAAGTCTTAATTTGCACACCAAGCATTTTGGCCAAGTATGATCCTCGGGAGTACTCCAACATCAGAGTTGCTGCGACGGCAGGTGAACCCAGCTCTCAGAGGTGAGAATTCCATTGCACTTCTAAAGTGAGTTATACTGACGATGAGATTGATAGGCTCGCCGACCTCTGGGCCACTCACGCAACCTACTACAACTGCTGTGGACCTACGGAGACTACCATTGTCAACACTATGCATCTTCACCGCCCGGGTGAAGCTCTGACAATCGGAAAGCCTACACCAAACAACACTGTCTACGTCCTTGACGCGCAGGGCAACTCTCTCGGTGTTGGAGAAGCCGGAGTTATGTGGGCCGGTGGCCACGGAATCTCTCGGGGTTATGTCTCTCTGCCCGAGAAGACTGCTGAGAGATACAAGCTGGACCCTTTTGCTAATGACGGGTGAGTACAATCCATCGTGTTATTCAGATCTACCGGTTAACACACTTGTAGGTCTATGATGTACAACACTGGTGACCTCGGTCGCTGGAGATCGGACGGCTCCATTGACATCCTTGGAAGAGTCGATGACCAGATCAAGATTAAAGTAAGTCGCATCTCCAAACTCACACATACAAAGGGCTTTCTAACACATCCTTTGCAGGGGTTCCGGGTTGAGCTTGACGGAGTTACCTCTTCAATCAGCTCTTGTCCCATCGTCTCAAAGGCCAACGCGTTGTTCATCAGCAATGAGATCCACGGATTTGTCGCACCCAAGGACTGCGATCTCGACACGATACAAGCCCACGTCAGGGCTCGTCAACCTTACTACGCCATCCCGACCAAGTTCCACTTCCTTGATGCCCTTCCTCTGACTGCAAATGGCAAAGTCGACAAGCGTGCACTTCAAGACATGGTCACCGAGACTGGCAATACCGACAAGAAGGAAGTCGCCGATGTCACCATCAGGGAGACCGCCTCAAAGGAGTCCCTGTCTACGGACAGCAACTCCACCACCACGGACCTCAAGGCCGAATCCTCCGCTTCCAGCTTCACCGAGACAGACGAGAAGCTCGACCTCACCGGCGACATCCCCGAAAAGAACCTCGGCCGTCCCTACCGCGGCTTCGTTCACCGGATCGCCATCGTTTACCGCCGTCTCTTCACAATCGTGGGTCTCTTCAACATCGCGGCCGTCATCGCACTCGTCTTTGCCGGGTTCCAGCGCAACTGGCTCAGCACTCTCACAGCCATCAACCTGGTCGTCGCAGTCCTCGCCCGTCAGGACTTTGTCATCAACGCGCTTTACACAATCACCTGCAACGTGCCAAAGTCCTGGCCCCTCGCCATCAGGAAGCGCTGCGCCAGGATTTTCCACTTTGGCGGTGTTCACTCAGGCGCTGCTGTTTCTGCCGGAGCTTGGCTTTTGGCTTCCAACATCAGCGATGAGGTCTGCCAGCTGACAGAGTGCCCTAATTGGGGCCACCAGTCTATGGCTTCAAAGGTCGTGTCTTGGCTTCTTACGGGTTTGTTCACCATCACTATCGGTCTCGCTTGGCCCGGGTTCCGTAAGACCCATCACGACCTCTTCGAGAAGACCCATCGTTTCGTCGGATGGACCATGCTGGGGCTGTTCTGGGTCCAGGTTGTCCTCGGCGCGAACGACAGCAAGGTCGCGGAGATGTCCCTGGGCGACGCATGCATTCGAACTCCCGGCTTCTGGATGCTGGCGGTCGCCACGATGAGCATCGCCTCCTCTTGGTTGTTCCTCAAGAAAGTTCCTGTCGAAGCTGAGGTGCTTTCCGACCACGCAGTGAGACTGCATTTTGACTACACGGTCCCCGTCAACGGCAGCTTCGTCAGACTCTCTCAAAGGCCTCTTCTAGAATGGCACTCGTTCGCCACGATTCCGGCCCCTGAGAAGGTCGAGCATCGCGAGAAGGGTTTCTCTTTGGTTGTTTCCAACGCTGGCGATTGGACCAAAAATTGCATCCAGAAGCCCCCCACCCACATATGGGTTCGTGGTGTCCCGACCTGTGGTGTCATGCGCATCGCGACTTGCTTCAACCGCGTCGTGGTTATTGCCACTGGATCCGGCATTGGGCCTCTTCTTGGCCACATTCAACAGCCAAGCTGCGCGACGCAGTTGATCTGGTCCACACCAAAGCCCGAGCAGACGTTTGGCAAGCCTTTGCTCGACGCCATCAAGAAAAAGATCCCCAATGCAGTGATTCACGACACCAAGATATCGGGTCGTCCGGATCTGGTGAAGATGGGATACAACCTTGTTCAGAGCTTCAACGCCGAAGCTGTCATTATCATTGCGAACGAAAAGATCACGAAGAAGGTTGTTTATGGCCTTGAAACTAGAGGTGTTCCGGCTTACGGCGCTATTTGGGACTCTTGAGCGATTGACTCGTTGGAAGCGCCGAGGGATGATTCCTTTTCTTGTCAATTTCATTATTCCTTGGTTTCTAAATGGAGTTTGGCGCTTTCCGCATGATTTTGATTTGTGGTGCGAATCTGTCGACCAACATCTCACATTTTTCTTTCATGATTGTCATCCAAACTGCTAGCTATTAGATAGTGATCTCAGTCCACTCTTTACTTATGATATAGAAAATGTCGCCCGTAATTTAGGCATATCGCCATTTGCCTAAGTACTTAAACGTAAGGCGGATACAGCAATGTCACCATAAGCACTGTCATTGACTTTCAGACATGTCAGAGCAGCTCCCTTTCAGAAGATGATACATACCTGTGGTTTACTTGAACTGACTTATTCATTCTGAATCATCATGTGGTGACTCTTCATAGGTGGTTTCTCGTCGTCAAAGTAGACAGACCGCTGATCGCATCCCATCATTTCGATGCAGTTCGATCGTCATATAATGTAAGTACACACTGAGATAATGGTTCGTTCCAGTCTGCGTGGAATACGAAAAGGAAATCAAAACTAGATGGGATGGCTGAGTGAAGCTACTCTGTCATCATTAACAACGCGTGGGAGGGGAAATGACTGCAGCCATAGATGGTACAAGGCCCACAACTAGATCGGGGAATTAGTCAGTCACCAATCAATAATGAAGGACCACCGAGAGCCTATTACCAGGTGGCCAAGGCAGACTCGTGCGCTGCGGACAGAATAGAGATGAGCTCTCCAGTCTAGTTTGCCGAGACACCCAGAGGTCTTTGGCTGAGACTCGAGAGGCTGCGATGTCATCGACGCTATCTGTAGATATCTAGGACAACAAAAACAACCTTTACTAGATTAGCTCACTTCCTTGGCAATGGTAATCTATGACTCGCCGAGATTATGCGTGCCTCCAGTCATGTCCGACGACTAACTCCGGACACGAGGTTGCCTTCTCCTGTCCCGTCTTCCCGCCTTGAATCTCATACGCCGGTAGCTTAGAGAGCGGCTGGACTTGCTAGCCCCCTCAGGAATCTTCGAAGCCCCCGAGGTCTGAGCGCTCTGATGACTGGACGCACGTGTGCTATTGATTAGATGAACGGCCGATGGTTTACACGGAGCTGCACTTGGCGACAACTCTCTGGCCAGTTGGAGTTGAGGTGATTAAGCACAGCAGCGCAGCAGTCGCTGCAACCTCAACGGGTCGGAGACGCGAAAACATACGATATAATAAGATTAATGATGCGGCCTAAAACATTTCAAGATACGCGTGGTGCATGAATTGAGGGGTAGCGTGCTGGCTTCGATGGCATCGTGCCTAGGTCGTCTTGGCACAAATGAATAGTGCGATCTACGCCAATGATTTACCATTCAGAAAAAGATGCGCCCCTTAAGATTGTATCTTTCTATGACTCCAATACTGCAGAAGCTTTAGTACGTGACCATGGGCCTGAAGCCACACATCTGCGGAACCCCATTTGGAAAGGGTAGATGCTATGTCCTATGTCGGGAGGGAAGGTATTTCTGTTCTTCCATCTGGGGTTCGAACCATATATCTTGTTCAAAACAGGTTTTGAACTCCGATCACTTGATAAAGAATTGTTTCAAGTGTGGTAACAGTAGCATTGGTGTGTACTGGGTGTCGTTGCTCCATTAAGAACCCTTGGCCGCAAGATACACAGGCAATTGCATCATGGAGGCGTATGGAGTTAGGAACCATTGCGTTCGATATTCAACACGGCGCAGAACAAGCCCAATTGCTGCAAGATAGACGATCAGCTTCCTAATAAAGAAGCTCAGTGGAGGTTCGGCAGATATATGCCAAATGCCAAGTAAAATGGTTCCTAAGACAAAGTGACTGGCAAGAGGTTGGCAGATGTGTGTTGCCGAGACTCATGATGCAGAGGCATCATGGATAACCTCGGTGTCTAGTCAAGTGATGTTACTCTCAGCAGCATAGTCGATGTCGTCCCACAGATTCCTGATGCCCTTTGTGCTTGTGTGCAATTCTCGTTCACATGGTTTGGGGGACAGATGTGCAACATCGCTGCAGCTGGCTGGCCTTGATTTACGTGTTTATCTGTCATTTTAAGAGTGCAACTTCTGCATGAGCGAATGAGAGGCATGAGCTTTGAGCCATGGAAGAGCTTTCATGTTCCTTGCTGTTTCTGGCAACGAGCGAACCGGTGGCTAGATGTCGTCTGTCAGCACTCCAGATGGCTAGGGCTTCGTGAGGGCTTCGTGAGGGCTTCGTGGACGTTTCGAGATGGAGACTAGCAGGTACTCTGGACAAAGCTATGTTAACAGTGAAGATGAAAATATTGACAAGATTGAATGCTTCAGATCCCATGTCGACCTGCTCTATTCGGTTCAACTCCTGCATAGGATTGGTCAAACCAAGAGATAAACACATGCCAAAGATCTGTCACCCGAGGCATCAAGTTGAATCTTGCTGCATCAACGGGAGGAACAAATCTTGGCAGAAACGTGTCAAACGATTATGAGGGGTTGAAAGGTCGTTCGAGCCGCTGTGACCTCGAGACGGTAACTCGGAGGGTAACATCATGTCCCAGAAAGGGGAGGTAAGAGTCATTTCAGTTTTCGATGAACATGTGGGAGAGCTCTTGGGTGAACGATCGATGATATCGACTCCCCAACTTCCAAGTTTGTTGCGGTAGTCGTATTTGATGCCGGAACTTGGCTGCGTCTGCATGCAACCTAGGGCGGCTGCACTATGCGGCATATCGCCTACACCAAGCGCTAAGTCTGCTTCCTCAGGACCCAAAACAACCTCTTAAAACTAGCTCAATGTGACGTAGACGACGGCTAGCTAGTCGATCAAGGACGTTCGTCATTAATACCAAGGGCTGGGCAGCGCAGGGGTGTCTTGAAGCGCTCTAGAAAGTTCAGGTGGCTGAACTTGCACAATCTGCCATCCAAACCAGACTTGCTTCTTTCGGCCCTGATCTGTTCTTCGGCATTCGACAGTCAAACATTGCCCACCTCGGCGTTGCATTGTAGCTTGCAGACTTGAGTTGTATTTCGACACTGAATCGGTAGCACAAGCCCGGGTACGACTAAGACAAGCAACTTTGAGAGTTTACGATACTGATTCGTGCGATTTCGTGCACAATGGAACAGTTACTGACTGCAATGTCCTGACGCAACAGGTCCTCTTTCTCGGAGTCGAATTGCAAGGCGCTCTCGAAAATCTCGCGATCATCGTGCATGCTGCAATTCGGTTTCGCAGAGCTCAGCGTTGTCGAAAGAGCCCTGGGATGGAGACGCGTTGGGGTTTCAAATGACAGTCATCTCAACTCAGCCCGGAATGATTGTCGAGAAGATCGGATAAACGGCCCAAAGAGTTTTTTATAGTATTTGTCAATACAGCCACTCAGAGCAGAGTTGTTGAATTCGTAGTGGTGTTGATGTCGTATTGTGGTTTTCTGTGGTCCCCCCAGCGTGGCAGCGCAAGCTGCATCCTGGTTCCCCACAAAGCACCGCGAAAGCGAGGTGAAAGTCAAGTTAGGCCAGACGTGCCTCAAGTTCAGCTGTCTTAAGTAGTTCAGTCGTCAAACACGGGACGATTGGCCTGTGCTTACTCAAGCATCGACAGTCCGGACGGCGAGAGCGAGTCTCACAAACCCTGGAATGTTAGGTGGCCTCGTTAGAAAACATCTGGACAGCTTAATTATAGTTGCTTCTGTGTGTAAGCGTACGATGGCACCCTAGTTGCTCGATTGCTCATACAATAAGTCCGAGTAGTTACAGCACGAACGCCATCGATGGCAAGAATGCGAGAAATAAAGCTGAGACGGAAAAGAAGTGCCGATGGAGAATTCCAGATCCAGAATCAATCAAATATCAATATGTCCGGAAAGACGTGACGGGAGAAAAGAGGGTCACGGACAATTGAGGCATTCTTTTTCCTCCGCAGCTATGGTTAGTTGCGCCGCATCTGATGGGGAAGCGAAGCATTGGTAGGAGCTTGGGACCAATTGACCATGTCCAAGGTCACGCTGGTTCTCGAAACCGAGCTTCCAATCTGTTTTGAGGTAAAGTTTGCCAGATTTTCCATGCTATCAAGGGCCCCTTGATTGGTCTTTGTCGGTATTTACAACCCTAGTGCCGATCTGATGCCCAGTTGTCCCCCACTCTCTGTCGGAATGGGTGACATCGACTGGACGGACGGGTTCACGTAGATTGGATGGGTGGCTTGGCTTCAGATAAAATTCTCCGCTAGTTCACCATAGGGCAGATCGTTGCAAGGCTTGGGGGCGAGGCAGACAGGTGCGAGCAGACAACTGGCAGTGAAACGCCTTGTTGCACTCAGTCACCATCTTTTGCATACACAAGATAGCAGATCCTTGGGCTGTTCTAGGTTCATCCTAGCCTTGAGGGCCGGATAGAGCCTGCCGGCAGTCGTTCATTGGATCCCCGCCTGTGTCAAAGGCCAAATGCTCCACTCGGGGTTACCCGCGCTGCGTAACGGCGCAGGGGCGTTAATTTGGGTTTGAATCGGTCTCGGTCTCGGTATCGCAGTACAGAGTGGGAGAGTTCCATCGACCGGCTGTGCAACAGTGCAATACACCAAACACGAATGATTTGGCTGTCAATCGTTGCAGTGATCTGCCAGTGTTGTGCAGTCTGATCTTGTTTTAGACTAAAACGTCGTCATGACAAATGACTCGGCCTCAACATAGGGGTTTACTTTAATAGTCCATCAACGACGCAAGATCATGATCAAATCAGCCGACAATTCAACATCATCTCGAGCCAAGTTGACAAAAACAGCATCTTAATCGAACTAGATACTCAAGAGCGCAACTTGCTATTCTTGAAATCACATCATTGCGTATACGCAAAGTCAATCCTCAATTCCCCGATTTGGATTCGATACCGAACGCACCAATCAAGACCCGCCAACTTACCGTTAACGGAAATCCTACAACATGGCCGAAGCTGCAGCACACAACTTTCCCCCCGTCTCTAGCGAGGTCGTCAACTTGGCGATTGCGGAGCTAGTTCTCTATGGCCTCATGTTCCCTCCCGCAGTATGGATCACCTGGAAGCACGGAAAGAAGGGCATGGTATGCTGGCCTATCTTTGTCTCTCACTTCGGAATGAGATTCATTGCCGATATCTACCAAGTCATCAAACGAGACGAGCCATTGCTTCCAAACCAGTTCAACATTATGACTAGCGCCGGTAGTTTGGCTTGCTTGTCACTGACCTTGATTGGCATTGTTTACGAGGCGTAAGGGAATCCGTCAATACCTGGGGTCGATAAGAAAGACTGACACACGTGTGTTCTATAGCAACATCATCCTGCCCGGATCACCGAAGCGATGGACCGAAAAGATTATCTTGGGCGTCACCCATCTCATGAACACTGCGGGTATCGGCATGGCAACCTACGGAGGATCCCCCAGTCACGAAGGCGGCCTTATCAACAACAGCTTGAACCAAATCGGTAACTGCTTGGAGCTCTTCGTCATGTTCGCCGTCTGCGCCTGGTTGTGGCCCACCTACAAGAAAATCCGATCTTCGTCCAGCCCCAACTGCCGCCCCGCGATGCTCATGATCCGCGCTGCTGTCGTCGGCTTGCCGTTCCAGCTGATCCACCTGGCTTACACCACGACTTACGCCTTCAACCAGATCTCCAGCCTCGACCCCATCATGGGATCTTTCGCGACGAAGCTTGTTCTGATTTTCGGCACATACCTTGGTGTCACAATCGCCATGCTCGCAGGAGGCTGGCTCAGCATGAGCGCCGACATGCCCAAGGCCGTGCAGGTAGAACTCACCCCTACCGATGTCGAAGGCAACAACAATCTTGTGCGTGACGACATTCCTTTGACCCGGGACTGGAGCAGGGACGACATTGCCAGAGCGAAGCAGGGCTTCGTCTAAAGCATCAAAAGCTTGGCGTTCGTCGTTTCCTTTGGACTTTTTCTGAGAGATTATTTTCCATTGCATTGCGTAGCGAAAGAAAACGAACCAACGGGTCAGGAGACTGACGACTTTTCGGGCCTTAGGAAGAAGAAGATTCAGCTCAGACCGGAAGATTCCGACTTGGAGGACGAACCCGATCGAGGAAGGGAGCTAGGGCCTGGGAGACTTCTATCAACGACAACAGGGATTAGTGCTTTGAGGCAGGACGTGCAGGACACGGGAAACTGCACTCGAGTGCCGGATAGGTCTGGTATTGGGTTTGGTATTTGGATTGGACGGTGAAATTTCCAGACAATTTCTTTCCCGGTTGATTTTACGTTTGATGGTCTTCAGTGTCGTTTTCCTCTTCCGCATATAGAGTGTATCATAAATCCTTTTCTTAGCGCCTTGACTGCTCAAATCGATTTCAACAGTATGATTCTATTGAAACATTTATCTGTGACTTGGGGACAACAGATATGGAACAATCCCCTAGACAGAGGGGCACGTAAATCTTTCGACAATGGGCAACAAGAAAACGCACCTGTGTCAAGGATTGTCAAAGTAGTCTCCCTTGGCATGGTTGCAATCGAAGATGATGCACCCAAGATAGCTGATATTCGGAGGTACTTACAAAACATGTCTTACGATTCCACAGCGCATCAGCCAAAGGCAAGACGACCTGACTTCGTTCTCTTTGCGCACTATGGAGACTAAGATTAAGCTCAAATCCAATCAGGATTTCTTCTTCTAGATAAGGCACTTCATGTAAGTTGTTCTAATGCAACGGCTTAGTGCTTGGCTAACTTGAGCAAGAGGCTCAATCAGCCTACCCAGAACTGTAGGAAGGCTCAACTCCAATTTCGTTTTCTTGAAAAACGTTGTAGAAGAGCGTGGAGTCTTGTTATTCTGTTCTTGATTCAGTATTCTTGCGAAGATTGTAGGCTGAATTCATAGTTGCACGTAATTCTTGTTAGTAGTTTGGTACTGGTATGTTTGCAATGTCTCTCGCGAGTGTTTACTGTGGACAGTATCTATTGGATTAGAAGTCTAATTTAACCGCGGCATACGGCTAACTACGCAGGGGCTAATTAGGGGCCCTATTTATAATTATTATAGCTAGCCTAACCTATAGTTAGAACTTCTTTTTTATACTTATATAAAAATTTATATAATTTAATTAATCTCTTTATTAACCTATAATTCGAACTAATTACTCTATAATAGGGATATTAATACTAATTAATAATTAAATTTTACTATTATAAATTAGTAAAATATCTTATTATATAAAAAAAACGACTTCTTAATACTATACGGGATAGGAGATTCGTACTAATTAACTTTATAAAAATAAATAAAAAAAGAGGTAATTTTTAAATACTATATAGAATTAAATAATTATAACTTTTTATTATTTATAAAAAGTCGACGTTTATTATATTAAACTACGTTAATTAATAAAACTATTTAAATAACTAGTCTTTTACTATTATTTTAAATAGCTTTTTTATTAAATAACTTTTTTATAACCGGCCTATAATTAAAAATTAACTAGTTAAATTAATAAAAAGAAATACTTACGTAGTAACTACTTACTTAATTAATTAGTATAATAAACGAGCTTAATAATATAATATAAAAGAATATTATATAATTAAAAAAAGGATTTTTAAATATAAATATTTTTACTTAGTAATAAAAATAACTTTATAAGAGTTATAAAGTTAAGAAATTTATAATATATAAAAAGGTTTATTATTACGAGGATTTTATAAATACGATTATAAACCCGCAATTTAAACAACCTCTTTATAGCTCCCTTAACTACTTCCTAAGTATTATTTAAAAATATAATATAAAAAACGGTTTTATAAAAAAAGAAGGGATTTAGAGATTTTAATAATATTAAACTAAGAGTATTATAAATTTTAGAGATTAACTTAAAAAAAAAGTAGCTACCCTAAAATAGTCCTACGACCTTTTATTATAGTTACTATTAACTTAAAAAAAAGCTAAAAAAATAAGGATTTAAAAAAGAAAAAAAAGAGTTTTTTAAAGGGCTACTAAAGAGCTTCTTTTTTATATTAGCTCTTAGTACGAAATTACTAATTTTAAAAAATTAACTAAATAATAAAAAGAATTATTAATAAGTAATAATTATTTAATAATAATTAAACTATAAAAAAGACTACTTAAAAAATATAAAATAGGGTACTAAGAAGTAACTAAAAAAAAGATTTTTAAAATAATTAGCCCTATTTAATATGAGTAGCGAGTAGTATTTTTAATAAGTTTTTTAAACCTACGATTTTATAAAAAAGAGGGCTTAACTTTACTAATTATACTTAACTACTTATTTATTTTTTAATAGCTTATTTAACTCTTTTATAAGTTACTTAGCGTTTATTTCTAACTATTCTTTTAGAATATTACCCTAAAAGAAGTAGGTTTAAAAAAAAATAATTTAAAAATTATAAAAAATACGAGGCTTAAGAAGTTAGAAATATACGGAATAGTAAAAATCGGTAATTAATAAAAATCCCGAAACTAATTATTATATCTTTTTATAATAATATAAACGTTTACTACTATTATTAAAAAAGGAGTTACTAAAGCTTACTTTTTTATATTAAATAAAAAAGAGGATCTTAATAAGTACGATAGTTAGTAATTTAAAAAAGTAATAATAATTACTAAAAATAATAAAAACGAGAGTAGTAGCAAAATAGTAAAAAGAAATAAGAATTACTTAAACTTTAATAAATTTATTAAGTAATGAAAGTACGGATTTACTATAACTAATATATAAATTAAATATATCCCTATTAAAATTAAATATATTAATAACTATTAATATAAGTACTAGTTAAAGTACGACTTTTAGCGAGTTAAAGTAAAGAAAAAGAGGAAAAAACCCGATCCTAAATAGAATCCTAATCCTTTATAAGTAAGTAAATATTAATTTAAATTATTAGGGGATGTAAATATATAAGATCGCAGATTAGCTTAATAATAAGTAAATTAACGTAATATTAATTTATTTAACTAAAGTATATAAAAAAAAGGGGCTATAGGGGTAACCCCTATTTTATAAAATCGTAAATAACCTTAGTTATTAACTAAATAAATAGTTCGTAAGTGTAAGCTTAAGAATTATAAAAGTAATTAATAAAATTTTTTATAAATAAGGAGTATTATTAGCGTAATTATAATTATAAAAACTATACGAATTCTTAGTAACGACGATTATAAAAAAGAAATTCGTATTATAAAACTAAATATAAGTTAATAAAGTATTAAAATAAGGTAGGGCGATTAGTCTTAGTAGTTCTTTTTTAAAAAATAATTAAATATAGGTATTTATAAAAGGGCTAATTAGAATAAAATATAAAGAAAAAGGCCCCGATTAGAAATAGCAAGTTCGATAGTACGGATTTTTATTTTAATTATATATATACTTTTTAAGATCGAACTAAAGCCTTTTTAATAATTTATTTTTAAATATAATAATATAAAACGATTAGGAAGTCTACCCTTCTAATCTAGCTAATATTATCCTCTTTTTTTTAGTTATAATTTTATTAATTAAGGCCGTATTAACCTAATTAAAAGAGGTATTTTATATTATTTTTATAAGTATTAGTAGTTTTTTTAAAATACTATACTACGAGAGTCCTTTATATTTTATACTTTTTTAATAATCTCTTTTTTTAAAAATCCCTTTTTTATTAAATAAGAGAATAAGTAAGAGAAGACCTAATTTAATTAAAGAGGCTTTAAATAATTAATTAAAAAGAACGGTATAACGATTAAAATAAATACGGGTAAAGAGACTTTAATTTAAAAAAAGTAACTAGATAATTAAAATATAAAGGTAAAAATATATAAAAAAGGACTTCTTATTTAATAAAACAGGGAATATAATAAACCCTAAGAAGTAAACAAAATAAAAAATAGAAAAGAACGTAGATATATAAGACCGGATCGGGCTTAAATATAAAACGCTATAATAATATAATAAAATAAATAACGAATTAGGATTAGAACTAATAAAACGTTTTAATAAGTATAACTAATTATTTAACTAAACTATTCCCTATTAATTAATATAGCCTAGAGACTTAATAATAAACCTATTTAGAAGTGCGGATATATCGGACTAAGGGTACTTATAAAACTAGTTTTTAACTAAACTTATTAATAATTTTAATTAGTATTACCGTAAGCCTAATACGACGTTTAATTAAAACTTTAGTTATATACTTAATAAGGACTAAAAAGAACGGTCTAAATTACGTTAATTAGGATAATAACTACGCTTTAGTTATTAAAATAGCTCCTCTCTTCCCTTTTTAAACTCTATTTAGAGTAAATAGATTAATATAAAACTATCGAAATTATAAATAAAATTAATAAACTATACTTTTAATAACCTCGGATTATAAATATAAATAATTAATATATTACTTTTATTATTATTAGCGCCCCTTAGGACGTTTAATTATATAAACTTAACCCTTTTATTTTAAATAGACCGTTTATCGAACTAGCTTTTATAATTTATTAAGACCTATAAGCTACGGAATCGTTAAATAATAAAAAAGCTACTCTTTTTAATAAATCTACTTACTAATTTAATTAAAAAAAGTTAGTTACGGCTTAAGTTAAAATAAATATTTTAATTAATACCTTCCTAAGTACTATTATTATTTAGATTTAAATAGCCGCGCCTTAAACTAAGGGCCTTATAATTTTTTAATTTAATTTAATAAAAAATATAGGTTTTTATAAAATACTATTCCCTAATTAAAAAGGGACTATAGTTTTTAAAAGCGATAATATTATAAATTTTTTAAAAAGGTTTGAGAACTAGTACGAAATTAGTAAGGTCTTAGACCGATTTAGGAGTAAACTTATTACGTATATTATAAGAAGAAATTATTAAACTCTAATTAAAAACGTAATTAAAAAATTACCCTAAGCCTAAACTAAGGATTTTTTTTTAAAAGAGTACGGGAAATAAAATACTAACTACTTTTTAAATAAAAAAGAGTAAATTAAAAAAGTTATTAAGGGACTACTTATCTCGTTTTTTAATTTAAACTCTATTTAGGTACTATTTACTAAGATTAATAATATAATTACTCTTATTAAATAATAAGACCTCTATATCGTAATTAATAAGAGCCTAATTAAGGCCGTATATAAGTAGTTTTATATTAATATTATAAAAAAAGCGGTAGAAAAAGTCGGGGTTATTTTAAATAGTTTTGTTAAATTAACGAAGTACGTAAGGTTTAAAATAGGACTTTTTAATATAATTACGTATAAAAAAGAGTATAGCTTACTTTTTATAAATAACTAAAGTTAACCCGAGCCCTTACTACGGCCCCCTACTCTTTAAATACGTAAAAATACTTAGTACTAGTATCCGAACTATTAATAATATCGCTAGTTAATAATAGAAGTCTAGGTTACCTAAGTAGCTACTAATAATACTACTAATTCTAACCTAGTTAATAGAATAAATAAGCTAAAGATCTATTAAAATAGTATTTACTTTTAAAGCCCTACCTATATATTTAATATAAACGCTATACGTCCTAATTAGCCCCTAATTATAGAACTTAGGGATCGCTACTAGTACTACTAAAGTTAATATTACTAAATTATTAAGGATTACGATTAATATATTCTTAATAAGGACGCTTATCTTATTATTTTAGCTTAGGGAGCTTAGTATTATAAAAAACGTAATAGTTATAAGCTTATAAATAATATCCTTTTTATTATAATTAAAAATAAAAAAAGGCGTATAATTATTAATTACGTTACTCTCTTTTTTTATATAGCGAATATATTAACTAAGGAAGATACTAAGCTCTTAGTTAAGTAGATTTTAGATTACTAAATTAAACTACCTTAATAAACTATATTTATACTCTTTTTAGCTAATTTTACGAATATAGTTAAATACGTTTACGTAATACGACCTAATTTAGGTTATTATAACTAAGCGGACGTTTTTATTATTTATAAAAAAAGACCCTCTAAGAACCGTACTTTAATAACCGAACTTTATTTTAAAAAGATATACAGGATTAATAACCTAAACTAGCTTTTATAACCTAAAAAAAAAATAGTTTTTTTTTCTAATTAAAAAAAAAAAGATTATAAAAATTAATAATAATAACGAGGTTTTTAAAATAGTAAAAAACGTAACTCTTAAATCTATTTCTAAGCCCTAGCTTACTAAAGTTCTAATTAGTACCCTTAATACCGGTACTTAAAAAACCTAAAAGCTTCTTTTTTATAAAACTTAAAAAATAATAATTATAAATTAGCCTTACGATTTTAACCTTAGGGCCGAGGTTAGAAAGTTAATAAAAAAAAAACTTAAAGCTCCGATCTTACTTTTTATAAACTTCTTATAAAAAATATATTAAAATATATTATAATAATAATAATTTTAATATACGATTAAGGGTATTTTAATATTAATAAAATCCTATTAAAAACTCCGAAGTCCTTAATTAACTTAGTAAAAAACGGATAATAATAAAAAAATATTAAGGATCTTTTTATTAAGTATAACGAGAACTTCTTTTTAAAACTAAGTTATATAACTAAGATTAGTAAAGTTAGAAATACTAACCTAACTTTTAAAATTTTAATTTTTATAATTTTAAATACTTATTTATAGTTAGAAATTTAGATATTTAGTATAAATTAAGATAATAAGGGTTTAATAATCGTAACGATCCTAAATACCGGGGCGTAAGTTAATATCTTTTTAAAATAATATATTAAGAAAACTAGTATTTTTTATATAGTAATAAAGCTTTAGATATAGACGTTTAAGTACGATCTAACTAGTTAGATAACTTTTAATAGTTTTTATTTTATAAATATATAAATTAATAAGTTTAAAGTAACTACTTATTTTTTTATTAAAAACGAGCGAGAGACCTCTAATCCGTTATTATTAGGTCTTTTATTTATATAAAATACTAAGCTATTTTTTAAATATAATAAGTTAATAATTACTATTCTAATTTATATTAAAAACGCGAGGCTAAGGATCTTAATAAAAATAATTAGGACGAACGGGTTTTAAGACGTAAAAGATATTTTATTTTAATTTAAGTAGTATATAGAGGAAGTTTTTAAATTAGAAAACTAAATATTAATAATATAACTAAGAATATTATTAGTTTTAATAACCCCTATTTAGAATTTAAATTAAAAAAAGACGAGCGTATTATAGTAGTTTTAAACTAAGACTAAGCTAATTAAATTATAACTATAGTTACGCTTTATATAATCTAGCCCTAAATTATATAGATTAAGAGAGTAATAGTAACTACTTAGAGTAAGGTTAGAAATAGGCTAAATAGATTAGTTAACTAAGACGATTTACGTTTCTTAATAAGGACGCTTATTTTTTAATAAGAAGAATTATATATTAAACGACGGATTAAAAAGCTAGAACGAAAAGCGTTAAAATTATATAAAGTAGCTAAAAAGCTTTTTATAAAATTCCTTATACTATTAAAACTAATACGATATATAAAAAAAAGGATTAAAAAGTCTAATTAATTAACGACGCACCCTTTAATAAGTTAATACCTAATAGTAATTCTTATTAAAAACTTAAAAAGCTCGAGGAGATTAAAAATAAATTATAAAACCGATCGGGCCCTTATAGGGATATTATTATACCTAAGTTTTTTAATATAGAACTAAGCTCTAAATTAATGAACGATTAATTTTAAGCTATTTTTAAGGATTATAACTATTTTTTATTTTATAAATAAGATCTTTTTAAATAAATACTTTTTAATTAAAAAAAAGTACTAATATAGGACTTCTTTAAATATAGCCGTTTTAACCCTATAATTATATTATTATAATTAATTAAGATTATACTCTATAAGGCCTAGTAAGCAAAGGGTATCCCTATCTCAAAAGCTTTATTACTAAAAACTTTTAAAATAATCTAAGAACGTATTACCCGAGGTATTATTAAAAAAAGCTATATTACGTATTAGAACCCCTAGTTCTTAATAATAAAAAAGGATAGTAGTCTTTAGCTAATTAACTTAATAATAAAAATTAACGCTATTACCCTTTAAGACGCTTAGTAACTACCTAACGCTAACGAGTTCTTAAAAGAATTTATTATAAATTAGCTTATTTTCTTTTTAAATTTTTTTTTTAATTATAATTAGATCTTTTTAAATAAAAAGAGCTATAATTTAACGACTTTCTTAACTTTACTCGGGCTATATAAATACTATACCCTCTTATAGGAAGTAATAAATTTAGTAACCTAGTTCTATTAAATTATAACCCGTATTTTTTATAACTTAATTCTAAAATACTATAGCGCTTTTATTAATAATATCGTAATTAAAGGCCTACGATCCTATTATAATAATAAGTACCTAACTAACTATCTTAGGATTTAGTAATTTATTTACGAGTATTTTTAAAATATCGATTAGGTTTTAGTTAATATCGAACTAGCTAACTATACTATCTCCGGAACGAAGTTATAATAATACTAGCTATCCGTAATTATTATAAGCTACTTTTATAAAATAAAAAAGAGACGGCTTAATTAAACTAAAATCCTTAAGATCCTCAAATAAATAAAATACTTAAATATCTTAAAAGTTAAATCGTTTCTTAGTATTATTACCTTTTATTACTATTAAATTAAATAATTTTTTTTTATAATAGCCCCGTTATACTCCCTACTTAATAAGAACTAATCTTTTAAATAGGAAGTATTATAAATTAAAGCTATAAAAACGCTTAAAAAGGCGATTATTATAACCCCTATTCTAGTTTTACTAAATTATAGTACTAAAGCTAGATAGATTATTTTTATAATAAACGCTAATATTAAAAAATAGGGTAATACGCTTAGTTAGATTATTAATAATAAGCGTACTATTACTTAATATAAGAGCGAAATATAATACGAACTAGAGTTTAATTATAACTTTAATAAGCTTAAAATACGAGGCATTTTAATAAGCTTAAAGCGTTTTTATAATTATCTATTCGGGATTAACTTTTTATTAAAAACCGACGCCCGGGTCCTAGTTATTTAGATTAATAATACTATAAATAACCTACTATTAATAATAATAATACGTTAACTTTCTTAGATTAGACTTTTTAATTTTAAAATTAAGTATATTAATGGGAAGAAGAATATTATAATAAATAGTTTTTTAAAAAAACCTTTTAGCTAATCTAACTTAGCTAAAGTAGAGCTTAATAAGGATATTAAGGACTTTATTAATATACGAGTTTTATAAATACGAGTTATAAAGAACTTTTTTATTATAGTATATAGCTATAATAACGTTATTATTAATTAAATATAAGAAATAAATATTCTAGCCGATTTATTAATACTAAACGAATAATAATCGGATTTTTTAAAATAAATTACCTATTTCTTTCTTATTTTAAAGAGGCTAGTTAGTATACTTTTTAATTAGTTTAGACGTTTTAAGTAAACGGTAATACGATTTATTATATAAAATAAACTTTTATTTTAATAAGGAATAAAGACCCGTCCTTAACTTATTTAAATAATTAATAATAAGCGTTACTAAGTAAACTTAATTAATAAAGTATATAATAAGTCCGGGTATAGGGGACGAGAGGCTACTTATTTCTATTTTATAAAACGATATTATTAATTAAGGATATATACTTAGGCCCGGGAGCTAATTATAACTTATAAAGCTTATTAAAAAGCTAGATTATAACGCTTTAATAACCCCTATATATTTACGGTCCCGATCTACGAGCCTTTTTCTTAGATCTATTTAGATATTTAGTATATAAGTAAATAAAAAGTCGTTAAGGTGCGTTATAAGTTTACGGGGTATTTAAAAATACGGATTATAACAAACGCTATATTAAAAAATATTACGAAATTTATTTAAAAAGATATTATTTACTATTATAAGATTTATAATACTCTAATTATTAACGGGGGATAAGAAAATATAGGTACTATTATTTAGCTTAATTAATAATACGGTACTTAGTAAAAGGTTATATTAGTTTATAACCCTTATACTAACGGGCTCTTTAAAAAAAGTTATTAACTTATCGTATATATACTTTATATTTAGTTAAATTAAAAAAAAAAAATATTAAATTTATATTTATTACGGCCTTTTTTATAAATAGGATAACTATTAAAATATTATTAGGTTATATACCGTTCTATTTTATTTATAATTATTATATAATAACCCCGATTAAAAAAAGGACGGCGACTTAAAAAGTACTTAATTAGAAAAAAGTATATATAATAGATTAAAAAGTCTAAGCCCGATTATAAGCTTTTACCTCTTTAATAAACGACTAGGAAGCTATAGCTAATAAAATCGCTTAATACTAAGCCTAAACCCGTAACTAATTTAATTTCTTATACTCCCTTTAATTAATAAAGTTATAACTTAGTAATCTAGTTCTCGTTTTTAATATTTAACGGAAGATTAATATATTAATTTTTAAAAAACTCGATTACTATTAGTAAAGACCTTTTTATATCTATTTAGTTACTCTAAATAAGTCGTTATATTAATTAGAAACGCTTATTAATAACTTAATTATAGGGGCTACTTATATTAATAATTAACTTAAAAAGTTTTTAAAGTTTTTAAAAAGCCTCTACTTATTACTTAATAAGGCTAATCTTTATAATAACTTTATTTCTAACTTAGCTAACCTTCTATTTTTATAAAATAATATAATTAACGCCGCGATCTTACTTTTTAATTATAATAATAATATAATAGACTCTAAGGATAAGGATACTTAACCTCTTATTAAGTAAACCTAATTATAAGTAAAAGCCTTTTAAGAGGGGTAAATTACCCCTTATTATTACTAATCTTTAGTATAAGTTATGAATTTTATTTATTAAATATTTATTTTATAAGGATATTACTAAATTTTATTAATTCTCTAATTATCTTTTTACTTAGATTTAGAATAAAAATATAAGGGGATAATAAGAAAAAAAAAATTATTTTTTAGTTATTATAATTAAAAACCTAACGACCCTACTTACTAATTATATAATCGTATTAAAAAACCCTATTTCTTTTTTTAAATATTTAAGCCTAGTTCTTTATTTAATTAAGCCTACTTAGAATTTAGCTTAGTTTACGTAACCTCTTACTTTACTTATTTTATTTCTAAATATTAATAACCTTTATAAATTACGAATACGTAGTCCTTAGTAAAGTACGTTAGAGGGGCGTCTTTAAAAATAGAATTATACTTATTTTCTTTAGCCTTAATAACTTCGATTTAGTTAAAAACTATATAAATTAAAGTCTTAACTCTCTTAATATTAGCTAGGATTAGAGATACTACCTTATTACTATTTATTATATAATAATAATAATAGCTTTACTTAGGATCGGCCCCGGATTTTTTAATATTTTATTAACCCTAGCTCTTTTTAAAGTAGTATTTCTCGTTTTTAAAATATATATAATTATTATATCGATCGTTAAAGTAATTTAGTAAAGAAACGTACTTAAAATAGGGGACTATCTTTCTAATTAGCTTTTTAATATTAAAACCGATATACTTTTAAAAAAACTGCGCGTAATAATTATAAAATATAATATTCTAAACGCTATAAGCTTAGATAAGTAAAAAATTAATAATAAGGGTTCGTTTACCTAATTATTAAAATAGAGGGCTAAAATAACTAGCGTAATTATAATTAATAAAAACCTAATAGCTCTATAAAAATAATCTACTTATAATACCTAGTTTACTAACATACTTTTTAATAACGTTCTAATTTATAGTTAATTACTAAAATTTCTAAACTATTTATTTTTTAGTATATTTATTAAACTAAGGATTTATAATATAAAATTCGGTATAAAGCTCTTTAGCTAATCTAAGAAGAGTTAACTAATTAGTAGTTTTAAGGATCTAAGAAAAAAGAACGTTAAATTAAAATTAAGATTAAAAAAATTAAATAGAGTAGTACTTATTATAGTTTACTTTTTACTAATCTCTTAGAACTTATAGCCCTAAGTTTTTTAAAAATAAGCTTTTTTAAAAATAAAAAAAGAATATTATTAAAGCTGGACGTTATGATAAGTAGTTTTAATAATCCGATACGCGTTATTAGTAACTAAAATATTAGATATAATAAGTAAGTAAATTATATTACTAAAAAAAAAAAAAAAACTAAATAAAAAGGAATAATTATAATTAAAAAGCTATTATTTAAAAAGAAAAAAAAAAAAGAATAGAGGGATTAGGAAAAGGCTTCTATATACCCCCCTTTAGACTTAAGGTATTAAAAAGGAAAGTATTATAGGCCTCTTAGCTAATTAACGCTAAATTATAGCTATTATATAAAGAGAGAAAAAAATAAATTATAGATCGGGGCCTTTTTATTATTCGTAATTTAGTACTTTTTTTTTTTAATTAATAAAGGCCGCCTTATAATTAATATAAAAGGGTAGCTTTTTACTTAGCTACCTAACTTTTCTTTTTTCCCTCCTTAATTATTACTATTATTATTAAGTAACTATTTTTAACTTAAATATTTTTTAGTTTTCCCTTATATTTTTAAACCTAAAATACTACTTCTCTATAACTATTACTAATTAAACTTCCCCCTAATTTTTATTTCTTAATTTACTATATAAATACTAACTTAACTATTTATAATAACCTCTTTATTTCTTATTTCTCTTTTTAAGCTAGATAATAAAAAAGATATAATACGAATTTAGGGTCCGATTATAATAAAGGGCTTTAAAAATAATACTAAATACTAATTAAAAAGATAAGATTTAAATAAATATATTACTTTTAATAAGACTAACCCTAGAACTATTATAAATACTAAGAATTCTTAGTTTATTAATTTTAATACGAACTATTAATATAAAACGTATACTAACTATTATTTAAGCTTAGTACTTAAATAAACTAGCTTTTTTTAAATAATCCTAACCTTTTTTAAATTTGACTATTCTAATTAGCTCGATATAAAAACGTACTTCCCTTTTTTAATTAGTACTCTAAGGCTTTTAAAAGTTTAAAAAACTAAAAAACTTAAATAAATTAGAACTACTATAAAGTAATAGAGGTCCTAACTAATTATTATAACTTTTAAGGATGCTTATTACGTAAAAACTAAATTTAAAAATACGAGATCGGATCTATAATAGAGGTTATAATATAAGACTTCGCTCTAATACGTAATATAGTTATAATTAAAAAGGGATAAAAGAGTATTTTTAAACTAAATAAGACCCCTATCTTAAACCCTTAAACTTAAAAAACTATATAAAAAATTAGGACTTTAGTATATTTAATAATTTTTTCTTTTTATACTAACGATCCGGGCTATTTTACGAGGATAATTATTAATTAATAAGATAATATAGTTTATTAATACGATCCGAAATAGGTTTTTAAGTATTTAAAAAGGATATTTATTAATAATATCTAAGTACTAAAGGCTTTTTATAATTAAATCGATATACCTCTTTATATTTAATAATTAATTAATATAAGTACTTATATAATCCCTATAATATAATAACTAAGTAAATAGAAATATAGTCTATACGTACTTAAGTAGTTTCGTAATATAATTTAATATAGCTAGCTTAACTTAACTTATAACCCGTATTAAATAATTTATAAATACTTTAGACCGTTTAATAATAAGCTCTACGTAATTTAAATCTAATAAATTAGTTACGAGTTCTAATATAATAATAATTACTTTTTTAATATAATAAGACCTTTCCTAAGTAGGTCTTTTAAAAAAGTAATATATAATTAAAACTTTAAAAATAAGCTTTATACTAACTTAAATAACTCTAATTACGTTATAACTAACGCCCTTAAAATACTAACTCTTTAAAAATCCGGTTTTCGCTTACTTAGCTTTAGATTTACTAACTAGGATCTAAGAATTTATAACCCTTATAATTACGGTTATTATACTCTAATTAATCTTACGTATTTTAAAAAGGTAAAAAGAATAATTAAAAGCTTTAAATAAGGGCTTGCCGCCCTTAAAAAGTTACCCTTATTATCTTAATCCTTAAAAATACTAAAAAATACTTAAAGATCTTTAATAAGTAGTAATTTTAATCGGACTCCGTAAGTAATTAAATTAATAAAAGCTACTAACTAGTATTTAGACGCTATTATTAATAATTAATTTATATACTTAATTAATACCTTTAAAACCCGTCGAGTTACGTAGTTTTTATTAAATATATTACTATTTAAATTACTATTATACCTTAGCCTAGCTTTTAATAAAGCTAGTCTAAGTAATTAAAAAAGTAGTCCTTTAAATATTTTAATTAGGGGCGAGAATAGCCCTATTATAAAGACTTTAATTAAAGTATTAAGGGTTTAGTTAAGGTAAGAGGTTATTAAATATATACTCTCTAAGCGTAATCGGGCCGTATAAAAAAATAATAAACGTTAGTATTAAGAGCTAGCTAAGTTTTATTAGGACCTCTTATAATATCGTAGTATATATAAAAATAAAGCTAATATTAATAAGAATATAAAAAAATAATAAGTTAATTAATACGACGATTTAATTATAAAAACTATATATATAACTTTAGCTTATACTTTTTAAATACTATTATTAATAAAAAAAACTAAAAAAAACTAAAGTAATAAAAGTTAAGATCGGGAGATTATTAAAAAGGAATAGGATAAGAACTAAGTAAAGTTAATAAAAAAAGTAAAAAAAGTAGAGAAAGCGGTTATAAAAGAAAAGGGTAAGTAAAGGGCTTAATATAATTAATTATATATAGTAATTAAGACTAATCTAAGATAATTTCTTTTTATAAAAGATTAGGGAAAAAGAAATTAGGGAACGATTAGAATAAAGTAGGGCGATTAATCTTAGTAATTCTTTTTTAAAAAATAATTAAATATAAGTATTTATAAGAGGGCTAATTAAAGTAAAATATAAAAAAAAAGGCCCTAATTAAAAATAGCGAGTTTAATAATACGGATTTTTATTTTAATTATATATATACTTTTTAAGATCGAACTAGAGCTTTTTTAATAATTTATTTTTAAACGTAATAATATAAAACGATTAAGAAGTCTACCCTTCTAATCTAGCTAATACTATCTTCTTTTTTTTAGTTATAATTTTATTAATTAAGGCCGTATTAACTTAATTAAAAGAGGTATTTTATATTATTTTTATAAGTATTAGTAGTTTTTTTAAAGTACCGTACTGCGAGAGTCCTTTATACCCTATACTTTTTTAGTATATAATCGTTTTAATAAATTTAAAAAAAAAGTAAATAACCTAGAATTTTTTTTTATAATTATTAATAGTAATTTATTATTATAAAAAGATATATAGAAGTAAAATATAGTACTAAATATATAATAATTAATAATTCTATTTATTTTAATTTATAGCTCGTTATTATTATTAATACGAAATTCGGTACTAATTAGTTAATAAAAAAAGAAATAAATAACCTAAAGTTATTAATAATACGTAGTAACGTAAGGATTGTATATAAATCTTAAAAATATAATAATAAATATAAAGTAATTTATAGATCTTAAAAAGATCTTTTTAAAAAAGAAATTATATTTTAGAGGGAAGTACGAAGTCTTATAAAAAACCCTAATAATATTTTATAATTACTATAAAAAAATCGGGATTAGGGAATATTAGTACTATTTAATAATTAATATCGTATTTATAAATAAAGCCTCTAATTATTATTACGAAGTAGTATATAATTTTAATTAGAACGACTTTTTTAGTATTATTAATATAATCCGAAACTATTTCGAGACCTATAATAAGAATCTCGAGCTCCTATTTAAACTATAAGTAATTTCTTTTATATTTATAATTAGGATAATAAAGGGTAAATTATAAGTAAAAATCCTTAAAAAGCTTATTAATTAAATTAATAAGTTAATAAAAACCTAGTTAAATAAGGGGATTAATAAGTAAAAAGTCGGATATTTTTATATTATAATTTAGTATATATTAAAAATAAAAATAACCCTATACTAGGTACTTAAAAACTACGAGATATTTTACTTAAAGCTAAGATTTAGTTTTAATATTAAAATAAAAATACCGTACTAAACCTATTTTTAAGTATATAACGGCCCTTATTAATAATATTAAGTTAACTAGACGTATAATAAAAAAAGAAAAGAGACTAGATATAGTAATTATTAATAAAAAGGCCTAGATTTATTAAATAAGTAGAGATTTAACTTATAAATAAGGTAATAAAAAAAGTAATATTTTATTTATAAAAAGGATAGATATTAATTAAGTAACTATTTTAAAAAGGAGCGTACTAAATTATATAAATAGTATAAAAAGTCGAGAATAGTAAATAATAAAACTAGCTTTTATTAGTTTAGTTAATTCTTTATTATATATAAGGGTAAATCTAGGGGTATAGAACTTAGTAATAGTAACTATAGTAGCGGCTTAGAGTATTTACCCCTTATAAAAAATTCGGAAAATAAAAAAGATCTTGCCCCCTATACTAACGAATTAGATTATAATAAAATTAATAATATTAACTACTCCTTTTTTATATTATTAGCCTTTAGAGGATATATAAAGCTAAATAAACTAAAAATAGTAAAAGCCCTTAATAAGTAGGCTTTTATTTATAAATAATAAGGGAAGGTTTTTTAAATAGTAAATATAGAAATAGATAAAAAGATAAATTTAATAGTATAGAATTTTATTTTCTTAATACTTAAAAAAAAGATACTATTTTTATTAATATTAAAAAAAAAATAGTATTAAGTAATTCTAAGGGTAGTTAGAGGGGTCCTTTTTATATTACTTAGATTACTTAAATACTAAGCTCGTATAAGTATTCTATATAAATAAAAAGTATAACCTAGATAATTTTTATAAAATTATCCTAAATACTAAGGTATTATAATAGTTAATAAAAAAAAAGGGGTAATTCTAAGTATTATAAAAAATCGTACTAATAATACTTAATACGTTAATAATAAGTATTATAAAAATTAGTTTTAGCCTAAGTAAAAAGATCGTTACCCTAAGTACGGTAAAAATAAAGACGTATTTTAGAACGATAACTTTTTATATTTTACTTATTAATACTTTATTTCTCTTATACTTAAAAAATATAAATTAACTAAGTATTATATTTAATAATACGAGGAATAGAATCTTTAATAATAATTATTTTAAAATAGTTAAATAACGATAGGGTTATACGTTTATAAAGCTTATTAATAATATAAAGTTAATTAATTATTTAATAAAAAATAAGCTTAGATAATTATATTAGAGATTTAGGTACTCGTTAATTACGAGGCTATATAGCTTCTTAAAGTAATTAAGTAATAATAATATTAAAATAAGGGTACTAAAATAGTTAATAAAAGTATATTATTAATATTAAATAAATGCGCAGAGCCTATATAAATTTAAGTTTAAATTACGTAATAAGCTTAATTTTAATTAAGAAATCGTCGTCGATATTTTTTATTTAAATAGTTAACCGGTCCTATATATAATTAACGAGGCTATATTATTTTAAATAGGGCAATTCCTCTAGGATTTATAAATAAAAATAATATAAGTAGCCCTATAAAAAAGCTAGATTAATATATACTAAGGACCGCTAAATAGTATTAAAACCGACGCTAATACGAGTTTTAAATTAATAGAATTTAGGGAAAATACGATAGCTTATAATATATAGTTAAAAATCGTACTTATAGAAGCGTATTATAATATTAAAAAAGTAAAAAGGGTATATTAATAACTAAAAAGGGCGTTTAGGATTATTAAAAAAGAAAATCCCGATTTTACTAACGATAAATACCTCTAAATAGTACTTAAGTACTATAATAATATTATAGGGCTTAATAAGCTTATATTAATATTATTAATATTTAGAATATATTTAAAAACGACTTTAGCCTTATTATTATTATTAAATATAAACTAACGAGCCTAAGTAATTAAAAAAATAATATAAGTACTACGCGAGGTAAGTATAAAAAAGTAAGTTAATAAAATAATTATTATATATAATAAACTTAATATAGGGGCTAATTTAAATATACCCCTAAATTTAGATATATAAGTATAGTACGAAATTACTTAATAATAAGCTAGGCTATATAAATTAATTTTTATTAACGAGCGCTCTTACGTAATTACAAAAGATCGTAACTAATTACTTAAAATATTAATTATTATAATTAGACTATATTATATAGATCTTATTAAAGTAATTTCTAATTTATAAAAAAAAAAGAGCTAAAGGAAATAAAATAACCCGTAGTAAAAGTATAAGAAATTATTTTTAATAAAATTATCATAATAATATTAATAAACGATAAGGAAAAAAAAATTACTAAAAGGGTACTAATATTACTAATAAGATATTATAAAAAATTATAATAGTAAGCCCTAATGTAATAATTTATTATTAATAACGAGGTATTTAATACTTTTTATATAATAAAAAAAAAAGCCGATTTTAAGCTAGTAGTTAAACTACGTAAAAAAAGTATTATTATAACTACTAAAAAGCCGTATAAAGGATTAGATCTTATTAAAATAAATACTTTATATAATCGAGGGGTTTATTAATTTATCCTCTACGACCCTAAGAAATATAAAAGTTTTTATATATTTAAATTATAAATAGTATATAAAATTAAGGAAAAAGGAATACCCTAACTATATAAGAAATTTAAATATATAATTTAGGGGTACGGTAATATTAAAAAAGCGACGCTATTTATCTAATTACTTATAATATAGTACTATAACTAACGATTAATAATAATACTAATAATATTATTATAAAAAAAGGGATACGAGATTTAGAGCCGTAATATTACTTAAGCTTATACTTAATCGGCTATAGGGCTTATAAAAAAAATCCTAGCCTACTTACTAAAAGAAATAGCTAGTAAGTACTTAGAAAGTACGATTATTAAAGTACTTAAACTACTATATAAGCTTATAGAATCGGGTACTTATTAATAAACTATATACTACGATTTTTATATTAATTAATTATTAATAATTATATTTATATACGACCCGTACTTATTAGTTTTTAAGTATAAAAGTAAATAATTTAGAATTATTAAAATATAAACTAACGATATATTAAGCCTATTTAATATTAATTTTATAAAAAAAAAAGATAAGGAGCTTTAAAAAGCGGGCTTTATAACTAAACTAAAAGAGGTCCTTATAATAAATAACCTATTAATATTTAATAATAAGATTTTTATAATTAAAAAGGAAATTATTATTTTTTAATAAAAAGGGTAGGGTAAAAAAATTACCCTCGTTAACTTAAATATAATTAATATTAAAAAGTAATATAAAGCTAAGCTCGTATAAAGGGTATATATTATAAGTATATACTAGCCCGAGGTAATTTTTAACTATATTAAAATAATATAAGCTATAAATCTAGCTAAATAAGATATTAAAGTACTTAATAAGTAGCTTAAGTAATAATAAATAAATCTTAATTAAAGCCTCGTTTATTACTTAATTAACCTCGCTATTAATAAGCTCTACGTTTTTATTAATAAATTATTCATAAATAATAATAACTTTATTTCGTAATTAGAATATATTATTATCCTAACTAACGAGAATATAAGCGAGAGCGAATTTACTATATATAATAATATAATCTATTACTTCTTAATTAAAAATAAATAAATAATAAAAAATATACTAATATTAAAAGTTTATAATATAATTAACGGTATTAACTTCGCCTATACGATTTTAATAATACTAAAAAAGATTATTAATTAACTTAACTTTTTATTAATCCTAATAGTTATTTATACCAATTCTTATTTATTATATAAATACTTTATTAAATTAGGAATAATAAAAGAAAAGAGGTTTATAATCGATATTATAGCCCTTAGGTAATTATATAAAAAGTACGAGATTTTTAAAATCCGTTAAATTAATAATAATAATAACCTTACTAACGCTTTTATAAAAGTAATACTTAATAAGAAGTTAAAATAATTCGTAAGTAATAGAAAAGTTAATATATAAATAAAGAAATAGGTTATATAAAAAGAAAAAAAAAAAAAAAAAAAAAAAAAAAAAAAAAAAAAAAAAAAAAAAAAAAAAAAAAAAAAAAAAAAAATAAAAAAAAAAAAAAAAAAAAAAAAAAAAAAAAAAGACGACTTAGTAAACGGGCCCGAGGTCGAATTATACTTCTAACTATAATAAATAAATTAATAAAAAAAAGAAAAAGTTAGTATTAAATTAAAAATCTAATTTAATTATAGTATATAACTAACTATATAAGGGCTAATTAGGGGCCCTATTTATAATTATTATAGCTAGCTTAATTTATAATTAGAACCTCTTTTTTATATTTATATAGAAATTTATATAGTTTAATTAATCTCTTCGTTAACCTACGGTTCGAACTAACTACCCTATAATAGGGATACTAATAGTATTTAGAAACCCCGTCTCTGATCCGCACTCAACCCCTTCACCTTATTGTCCAAGTCACCTTGCTATCAAACATACAGAACTCTGTGTATGTGTACCACTCAGTCTTGTCTTATTCGCACAGGCTCTTCTTGGAGTATCTTCTTCCCTGCCACCTTATATGATATGAGCCACAGAAGAAGAATGACAGCAAATTGTGAGAGAAGCATGTAAGGAAACACATGGAGCCCCACCACCTGGGTGATAGCGCCGAGCATGTATGGAAGTATGGCGCCGCCGACTTGGCCGAGGGAAGCAACAAACGATACCGCACCAACATGAAGCTCTTTTGGTAGGTAATGAACGAACTCAACGATGCAGGACGGGAATAGCGGGCCCATAACGAAGCCGAGCAGTGCCATCGAAAGTACCGAGATCCACAGAACCTGCGCTATCATGAAAAGCACCACAATGGTGGGAGCAAGTGCCAAGTAAATGATGACTGCCCGTCTTGGGGTCAATTTCTCCGTGACTGCACCCAAAGCTAGTCGTCCAATCGCCATGCCTGCCCAGAAGCCAGAAGAGCAAATACTGGATGCATAAGTGCTCGTATGGCGGACGCGGAGCATGAATGTGACAACCCAGCCGGAAACAGTGCACTCAGTGCCCACGTATGCCAGAAGGTAAGCAGCGTATATCCAGGTCGCGCTGTATCGGAAGATGGCTCGTTGATCTACTCCATCTTCAGGGTTTCCCTGCTTCTTCTTGTTCTCATGGTACTTCGCTGCAGTCTCGTGTCTGAACGCCAGGGGCAGAAAGACCACTTCTACAGCAGATGCAATAGCCTGAAAGCGTGTTAGTAGCCAACCAGGAAAGATTCCAAGCCTTGTCCAGGTTCCTTCGATAGAAACTTACCAGCACATAGAACCACTGATACCACTGTCCATTATTCGTAGACAACATAATCCCTGCTAGGTAGGGGCAAGTCGCAGCTCCAATCGAGAATGAGCCATGCAAAAGACCCGATAGGGTATTCGCGTTGTTCAGTGCAGCAACCCAAGCACACCAGGATCCATCGACTATGCCAACTCCGAAGGAACCTACAGTGACTCCCAGAAGGAATACTGGAAAACGTGGATGGAAGGAGCCTACTACAGCGTAGACCAGATGGCATGCGGGACCTATGAAAGCAATTCCGCGTTGCCCGAGTTTCTCATGGATGCGACTGTTGAGAAGAGATGCCAAGCAGTAGCCGACTGGTCCAACGAGAAAGATGGCAGAAACTTGAATTTCGTTGAGCTGGTAATATGTTTGCTGGTGCGGTAGTGTAACTCCGATTGTAGCCACGAAAAGGCCCGCGACTACGAAAGAGTAAGCTGCCGCGGCAAGCTTCAATGCGATGGCTTCTCGGTCTTGTCCGTTGATGGATGATGTTGGCTCGATATTCGAATCTGCACTTCGAGTGCCAAGCAACCGTTCTGATTCTGTTGCACCATTAAAATCAGGTGATGAAGTGGGAGGTGCCATGATTCGTGCTGTTGGGGTCGCTGTGAACGAAGAGCAAAAGTAAGTAGCTCCCTTGACTATGACATTGGGGTAAGTTGACGGCTTGAAATGGAGGGTGTCAGTGATTATTAACGGTTTCAGGGCTCGAGAGCTGAGTCGGCAAAGCTTCGGATGATCATCCAGATGTTGCCTTTTTAGGAACATGTTCCAGCTCGGATGGGCCCTTGCGCTTCGCAACAAGGTTTAACAATGAAGTGTTGGCGCTTGTTGTCTTTCGCTTACTGCGTAGACCCAACTTCAAAGCTTCAGTTTGACACGATGATTAGCTTCAACATTCTACCGCAGACATCTTCTGAATTTAGGATGTAGAACAAGCATCATGTAGCTATGTTAACCGACTTCAGATACCGTACCCTCGATCTTGATCAACTCAAATTTGCTAGCTGGGGTAAGGCATGTAGTATTTCGAATAAGCCAGTCCGCTCAACATAAAATAGCCAGGTAATAGCGCTTAGAATCCCGATTGAAAGTATGTACAATCACCTTTATTTCACCTCATGGAGAGGGACAAACATTGAGGGAGAGAGGGAGAACATCATGTTCGGGTCTCAGAATTGCATCAATTCGGCGCCAATATTTCTACTCTCGACGGGTCCAACGGATGAGCCCAGGTTGAACTGGACGCGCAAACATGGACGTGTGATCCGTCGGCGGCACGATGCCTGTTCTTCCATCTATGGTGCCCAGTTTGAAGTTGCGCACGATAGTGCCGACAATAACACCTAGATTCAAGTATGCAAATTTCTCGCCAATGCAGCGGTGTCGCCCCGCCCCGAACGGGATGTAAGGACTCCTAGTACCCTTGGAAACTGCGCCATAGCCGTAGTCTACAACATTATTGGCATCAATGATACTCTCGCTAGGCTGTAGCTCATCCCACCGGTGAGGATTCCAGGACTTTGCGTCCGGGAAGTATTCGTCGCTTATGGCAGTCACCATTGGCGAGGCCAGCAGCACTTTGTCAGTGCCGACCACATAAGGACTTCCGGGAATGGCCAGAGGGTTCATAACCTTGCGGAGAATAGAGTGGATGGAACCATGTAGGCGAAGCGTCTCCTTCACGACATTGTGTAGAAGCGGCAGCTTGTCTAGATCGGAATATTGCATTGGCGAGAGTCGACTTTTGTCTCCATGGCCAAGATTCAGTATCTGCTCTTGATAAAGCTCTTCTGCAACGTCGGGATGTGCGGCTAAACGATGCATGATCCATGCACTGGCTGAAGATGACGAGTGTTGACCTCCCATGAGGAGCGTGATCATCATGCACGCAACCTCTTTATCTGGCACCGGTGTTCCATCCTTGTATTTCGAGTTCATGAGGTTCCAGAGCATGTCGTACTCGTCGTCGGGCTCGAGACCATTCTTACGACGTTGGATGATAATATCCTCGTATACGTCTCGCATCTTGTTGTGGGCAGCATCGCGACGTCGGTTTCGGGGTAGAGGTAGCCAAGGAAAGAGGAAATTGACTGGGGTGAAGCCCTAGGCGGCCAGGCTGTTAGTATCATACTTGCATCTAGAGAAGCCAAATATCAACGGGGGGATATGGGGGACCTACCATGTCAAGATCATGGTACAAGCCCGCGAACTCAGCCGTCAGCTTTTGCCTGACCTCTTCTCCCTGCAACGAGCGCGTTGCTGTGAATAATGTGATCTCAGACATGGCGGCAGAGATATCAACAACACCCGATGACCCCTTCCATGCAGGGCTCACCTTGATATAATCCACCACTTCCTTCTCAATCAACGGAACATGAGATTCCAGAGCCTTTTGTGTAAGTCCAAACTTGACAAACTTCTTCTGTTCCATGAGCTTGGAATTAGGGCAGTCGTAAATGACATCTTTTCCGAAAACGGGAATCGTGAGGGGTCCGTAAATCTCCTCGGCGTTGATGTCCTGAAGCTTTCCATTGAGAATAAAGTCGTTGCCCTCGATTCCCAGATAGCAGGTCATTTTCCTGCCAAAAAGGGTGAAAGTGAAGACATCACCGTACTGACCAAAGGTTAGCGAAATGAAAGCTTATAATAGCTCATGCTGCTCCTGCGCGAGTCTTTGGTAGGCTATACCTTCGCACGGTACTTGACGAAGAACCCTACAGGATCCATGCCATAGGAAACAGCATTGCCAATGTAAGGAATCCAATGAAAAACAGCTGGCGGTTCGCTCTTGGCGTGGAAAAGCGTCTGACGGCAGGCATTGATCAGAATCGATGCGACTAATCCGATGAGGCCACAAAAGGCAATGGGTGCCAAACTCGACAGGCCCAAGACCTTAATAGAGTCTGGCATTTCAGCGGCTGGGTTTTGTCAATATTCTGTAGAATGATAAACAAAATCTTCAAGTAAGAAGAGGATAAGGACTGCGTCTGGGCCAACACAACAAAAGTCGAGTAGCCATTTCAATAGCTCGGTCAGGAAAGACGACGACAATTCTTTTTAATTCAAACATGTGTAGTAGGCAATGGCAAACATCCAAAACTCCGTCGGTGATTTGGAGCCAAGTCTAGCAACCTGAGTGATAGCAACTAAGAAGCCTTTCGAATTCGTATTCGGCTGGACCTACAAGCCTTCGAGATGTTAGTAATTGCGATGTCCACATCGAGCTCCCTGCTTTCCTTGATGGCCCTGGAGCGCAAAGGCGGTTCGTATTCGTATTAGGTACGTACCCACCCCTATTAAGCTGCAGGCGCTGCTGATTTCAGTTGAGACCAGTGGGCCTAGGAAATACATAAGCACTAGAAAATCACTGCGATTTCCTAAAACATCTTTATTGATGAATGCACAATTACCGCGTTTCATAAAGTCTGTCCGACTATGGTGGGATGCAGTCGCTAGTGTGCAGGTTATGCTCTTCGAGGTAAGGTATCAGCTTGGAGCAGGTTGGATCTCATACGTAGTATAAGTCGGATTTTGGTCTACCCAAATCTACCTCTCATTACTTAAGAATACAGACGAGTAAGGATTTGAATGCAAGTCTCTTTCGGAGCATCAGAATTGCTGCTCTCAATTTTTTCTACTCTTTCTGGCAGTACTTCCAATATCGGGTGACACTCGCTGCACGAATCTGTCGACCCCATTTGATCATGGCAAAGTACGACGAGATCTGCGCCAAAGCAGCAAACGCAGCAACTAAAAACGCGTTTTGGTACCCCATGTTTTCGACCCAAGGAGTTATGCTGATATCGGTGAGCCAAATACACCTCTTTCCAACATTGAACTAATGACGGCGACTCACCCATAGGAAACAGCAAAAGACATGGTGTTGCGGATCAGGATGACGGTGACAATGGCATCTTCGCCCAACTCCTTGTAGCAGTCGATGCAATAGCTGATCGAAAGCTGGCTGCCGGCAGTGATAGCTGCACCGAAGACACCCATTGCAAAAACCAAGCCAAACCAATGGACTTCGTGCGCGGCCCCGACGCCCCAGAGGAGAAGAGCACCTGGGATGCAGATCAATAGTGCTGTGAAGAGCCACAAACGGAACTCGGGTTCCATTATTCCGTTGTTACGACGTGCCTTCCAGATGACGAACTTGTCGCCAAAAAGCCCTGAGTACACTGTTCTATAGTAACCCATTAGAACTTATACTAAAGCGAGAGAGAGCACGAGAGAGAGAGAGAGAGAGAGAGAGAGAGAGAGCTAGACGTTGCTTACCCAATGCCGACGCCGATCAAACAGGATATGTAAGACAATCCGACAATGCTTGATCTGAAGTTGTAAGGCGAGCTCGATAAGATCAACGATGCAGTGCCATTCAGAACATTGAAATAACAAACAACAGCTCCATACATGAAGCCTGCGAATACGATTGATGGAAATTGGAAGTAGAGGAATGGTCTGATCACCATCTCTACAAGTGAAGCGTGATGATTGATGTCCTGTTTTCTGAACATTTTGAGCTTGTCAAGGTATGACTTCTTTGTCATAGTCGGCACGAGGCTGGGAGGCGTCTGAACAGGCGCTACTCGATCTGAGTCGGATGGATCTTTGGACCCCTTCTCAAGTGCTGATGGTGTGTAGTCCACTTGGTAGGGTTCGGCCGTCAAAACGTCCATGCGTTGATAATTGGTCTCTTCCATGAAGAAGAAACAAATGACGAAGCCAGCCCCGCAGAAGATAGCACACCAGTACTGCATCTTGAAGTCAGTCACAGGAGCGAATGCATGTAACCTCCAAATTCAAAGTCTCACCAAGACCCATTCCCAACCTTGGCCGTCATTGACGAATCCAGCAATGACTGGTGCAAGGAAGTTGCTTCCCACCAAGAACAAGGCATAGAAGCCCATGTAAGTGCCTCTCTCATGTGTGAACCACTGCTTGCACGGTCAGTTGGGATACAGAAGGTGAGGATACTACTAAGATAGTTATCTGAAGAATACATGAACGCTTGGCGTACCACATCAGCAATGGATATCTCGCATAGAGATTCTATGGGAGCACCGATAGCTCCCTGCAGTACTTTATTCGCAATCCAATTACTGCCCGTGGTGGCATATGGTGCCCACAACATGATGGCCTAGGTTGCCTATTGTCAGGTCGAGGACTAGCACCAGCTGATAGTGTGAAGACTAACCATGCTTCCTAGTAGAGTAAACAAGTATACTGGACGTTTGCCAAACTTCTGGGCAAGCGGTTGCCATATCAGACAGCCCCAACCAAATGCCAGAAACATGTAGCCGGTTCCGGAGTTCAAATCTGCGAGGGTCAGACCGGTCGCGGTGGATATCGGCACAAGGACTGAGTAGATCGCGGCTGATGCGATGCCAACGGCGAGGCAGTAACTGCATCATAACGTCGCCTGATTAGCTTTAAAGAGGGCAAATCAGTTGCCAGGTGGAGTCGACTCACACGCATATGCATGCTAGGAGCTGATACTTTCTTCGAGGGCTCCAATTCAAGGGGTCGTCCGGGTCATTTGATGGCGTCGGAATCAGAACGATGTCTTTTCCACTACCCTCAGCGTGCCGTGAGGCCATCGTACCCTCAAGATCTACCAAGTGGACCGTTCCAGGGATGAAGCCCGGCGGCGGGGCCATTCCGACCATGCCAGAGCCCATGGTCGATGTTCAAAGAGAAATTTGTGGAAAAGCCTGGGTGGTCCGTGGGGCATAGAATGAGTGTACCAAAGAGTTGCGAGAAGGGAGTAATGGTGGGCAATATGTAGGAGAGACAATGAGTTCTATCTATCTTCTGCCCATATAGAGATTGATAGCAATGACGGAAATGAAGCCGAGAAGTAATTCCGGAACGGTGATATCAGACTTTGACTACATGTTCCAAGTTTCAATGTGACAAGATAGGCATTCTCTTGATAAAGCACATGGGAGGCATGGTGGTAAGTAAAGGGGCCATGGTGGACTCGGCGGCCGTGACTTTCTTGAATGGGGCCAATCATATGTAATTACGAACTTATCTCATATGGGTCGGCCCTTAAGTCTGGGGTAATCTCCACCATACCAAGTATGGGTGACTTGACGATGGGGTAAATGGACTTGATCTCTGCGCGCCCAGCAATCATGCTGCGCCCGGCACTGTCGAAGTGACACTGCTACAGGGTTACAGATGCACCAAATGATGATTGTGAGGATAAATTCTGCCTTTCTTGTCTGCTACCTCAACAACGATCCAGCAGATTATGACATGCATCAAGCTGGTGTGGATAAGCCAATAGCCAATGATTGAGAATTACGAGAGTTCGGCACCGGCTGATTGCTGTTAAATGCCATGAACCAGCCAATCACTTGTATTTGCGAGGGATCGAGAGGAGCCAACTCTGATAAGGCACGGATCACACCCGTCCTCTTGTTGGGATGATAATCTGATCCTTGAGGAGACACCAACGACAACAAAGAATTGTTGCGACAACAATAGAATGGCACCAGATCGGCAGAGCATGCCGAGGGATTACTCCAACTACGGTATCTCAAGAGAGGTTCCGGCGTCAAGTCCTGCCTACTAGTACCTGTTTTAGCCATGTATTTACCTTGGGTCGAGAAAAACGAAGCTGCATTAATGAGGGGAACTCATTACAGGACTCCAACAGATTATGTACGCTGTCGTCACAATCAGCGGCGATAAGTCATTGACCGATACGCATGCGAAGTTGAATAAGTTCCAATCTTCAGTCAACGGGGGATGGCCGGGTTCTTGATTATCCCCTCCCCCAGTCCTTGGAATAGAAATATTGATAAAAACATTATCCCAATTATATCCAACGTCTGATGGTTGTCTCCTCCGGCGCACCCTCTTTTACCATCAACTTCCATCATTTTATCCTAGTCTCTTTCCCAGTGTATCAATAATCATGGGTTCGCTTGCACCAGCTTCGTGGGAACTCAAGGCCGATAAGTTGAGGAAGATCCTCAAAGACTCTCTCAATCCGAAATGGCTCTTGGCTCCGGAAGACCTGCCTTCCCCAAGCCAGCTGAACATCTCCAAGTTCATCGACACGTGCAAGCTGTTGACCCCACAGGAGCAGGAGATTACAGCCTGTAGCGGCACTGAGCTAGTAAGCCGGATGGCTGCTGGCAAGCTTACCGCCGTTGAGACAGTTACAGCGTTTCTGAAGCGCGCTCATGTGGCTCATCAGCTGACCAACTTCGCGACCGAGTTCTTGGTCGATGAAGCGTTAGCTGCTGCTGCAAAGCTCGATGCGGAATTCCAGGAGACTGGAAAGATTGTTGGACCGCTGCATGGTCTGCCGATTTCTATTAAAGAGCATATTGGACTCAAAGGGAAGATTGTGCATTCGGCCTACGTGGCTTGGGCGGACAACATTGCCCAAGAAGACGCTCTAGTTCTTCGGCTGGCTGCGAAAGCGGGTGCTGTCTTCCATGTCCGCACCAATGTCCCACAAAGTTGCATGGTAAGCCACGTCGTTCATGATTTCCGAGACAACCGGACTGACTGGTCGTACTACAGCACCTCGACTGCAGCAATCCCATTTACGGCACGACAGTCAACCCTTACAACCGCAATCTCACATCGGGCGGCTCCAGTGGTGGCGAAGGAGCATGCCTCGGACTCCGTGGCTCTGTCTTGGGACTCGGGACTGATATCGGGGGCTCCGTTCGTGGGCCGGCGGCCTTTTGCGGCTGCTATGGTCTTCGAACAACGGCTCTGCGCAATCCATACAAAGGCATTTGTCTGCCGGGCCTAGGCCAAGAGAGCATCAAGTGTATCTTGGGCCCCTTGGCAAACAGCATCTCGGATATTCAGCTCTTTGAAGATGTTGTACTTAACCAAGAGCCTTGGGACGAAGAGACCTCTCTGGTTCCCCTGCCCTGGAAGAAGATGGAGCCATATCAACCAGGCCAATTTACTGTTGGTGTTATTTGGGACGATGGGTAAGTGATTTTGGGATTTGGATGCATGCTTTCGAAGTTTCCACTAACGGTAGCTGTACAGAATGGTTCATCCTCATCCGCCAGTTACCCGTGGCCTCAAGTACGCGGTTGACAAACTTAAGGCAGCTGGGGTGAAGGTCGTAGACTTTGAGCCGTACAAACATGGCGAAGGAGCCGAGATAATCGAGCTTCTCTACTTCCCAGACGCAGCCGAGACACAGAAGGAAGTCCTTGCAGAAGGGGGCGAGCCGGTAGCACCATTAACGGAGTGGGCGTTCCACTACTCAAAGCCGGAGCCGCTCACCATCAGAGAGAATTGGGAACTGAACTTACGGAGAGAAGCTTTCCGTGAAGAGTAAGGGAAACCATATCCATCTGCTTGGCTCATAGCTGACACCGTTGGCACTCAGGTATCATAAGGTGATGAAAGATCGCGGCGTCGATTTCATCCTTTGCCCCGCCTATGTCGGCGTGGCTGCAAAGTGCGGCACTCCTCAATACTGGCATTACACGACTATCTGGAATATTCTGGATCAACCAAGCATCACTTTCCCGACTGGTCTTCATGTCGACCCCAAGGTTGACGTAGTTGATGCCAACTACAAGCCTCGATCAGCAACAGATGAGAGAGAGTACAAGAAATGTAAGTTTACACCACGTCCCGTGGCTATGGTTTCTCGATTGAGCATATGATATTTACCAAAAAAAATCAGATATTCCCGAAGCGTTTGTCGATGCCCCGATCGCTCTCCAGCTCGCTGGCAAGCACTTCCGGGACGAGGAGACGGTGGCTGCAGCAGATTTGGTAACGAAGATCATACAAAATTGAGGTGAACTTGGCCCTTATTTTGTAATATCTCAATATTTTCAAGCCTTGAAAATCCACTTGAATAATTGGATAATCTTGATTCATTACTGGCCGTATGGTTTTCTCTCATCAACGGAACATAGGCCCCTTTGTAGGCACCTAGATTTGGACCATTGCGGTATAGTTCGCGGGCAGATTTCTGTGCCAAACTTCGCGAGGTCGCGATGAAAATTTGTACTCAACACGGCGGCCGACTAGCCCTCAAAGTCATCATCTAGATTGTTGAACCATACGTATTGGTGTGTAAGAAGGCGATTTCACTAAAGCAACTGCCTAGAATGCTTGCCATACATGCCGCAGACGAACTCAAATGGTGTGCAAGGTTCTAGGTTGTAGATATGTGCAACCAACCCCGCAAAGGTATGGTATGTACTCCAAGTAATACGATAAGCCGGCCCACCATGGATGTTAGGACGATGTTCGTGCGGGGCTGTGCACCATTTTTCCTATGATAAGACATGCCGATCCTGCGTATCCCTTTTGGTTGGGTCTTTGAAGTAGGCAGCCTTGCTTCGCAGCTGGCATATCTGCTTCGTCACTACCGATTGCTGATTTCAGCGCCTCAATACATGTTTATTACACGTGCATCAACATGCCCAAAGCCAAATTGCGAACGAAGACCGGGTGCTCGACCTGTGAGTCAGTTCGATTCGCCTATTCGACATCAGGAACGTTGCTGATACATAGCAGGCAGGAAGAGAAGAGTGAAATGCGGCGAGGAGAAACCAGTATGCCGCGCCTGCGTTGCTTCAGGACGTGGTTGCACGTGGCCGTCCTCCGACGACATGTACGATAGACGTCACCGATCTCGTCGATCCTTCTCTGATGACAGGACCTTGCCTTCACCGTCTTCCTGCAGCAAAGAATCCATCATCTCTCTGGAATTAAGAGAGCTGCCGGATCTCGAACAGGAGCTGACCCACCACTACTTCAACATATTCCTCTCCGTACTCTTACTCCCCACAGTGAGAGAAAGAGACCTGGAGGGCTATGGATCGCAGGTGATGAGCATGATGCTTTGCTCTGAAAGCGTAAAGTGCGCTGTCCTAGCTGCGTGTGCTTCTAATAAGTACATGCTCCTGAGGTCAAGGAGGTATCATGATGCGGCACTGGGGTACTACTTCCGTGCCGTGGAACTGGTCAATCGTGCTCTTCATGACTTGGGTGCATCCGCCAAGGGGCCTGACGATCCGCTGCTGACCACCGTTGTGTATCTTTACTTATACGATGTAAGTATCCCGTTGTTACTGAGTCTCAAATCCCAACCCGATCTCATTAATTTGAAAGATGTGGGGGCCGCCCGACGAGACTTTAGACGCGAGGAAGCATGTCGACGGCGCTATGAACCTACTCAAGCTTAGATACGAAGACACCTGCTCACCCATGTCAATGTCGAGACCTCTACATCGAATTAATACGGAGAGCGTGCTTTATCAAGCATTCCTGCTTGCTATGCGAAAGCCATTCGCTCCCAACTTTCATGTGGATGAACAATTCCTCGATCGATCCGAACATGTTCTCAACGCAAGGAAACTCATCGACATATTATCCGAAGGTGATAGCCCCGTACTGGGCTTACCACTGCCGCTATATCGTCTCATAACGGACCTCATTGACGTCCTCAACTCACCCAAGCATCCGACTGAAGCGTTTCTGATTCGGATGAGAGAGGAGATGAAAACATGGGAAGGCCTCGTACTGGTAGAAGATGAAGGAGCCAGCTGCCCTTTGTCCATGACGAGCTTTCACAAAGACGCTGGTACTCTTTTCGTTTTGGGCGCTTCGCTGCTCCTAGACTACATCGCAGAGTTTTCACTCGCCAACCACACTTTATGGCCACAGGTCCCAAGAACTACGCAGAACAGCTGGAACCCTTTACATCCAATGCGAAGTGCACCAAGATGGCAAGTGCAGCGTGCCTTTGAGATTCTTCGTCGACCAGCCGCCTATGAAACGTGGACGCGGTGCTTCTTGGGGGCTTGGCCGATGTTGATACTTGGTTACTCTGTTACCTCGTCTGAGGATATCTCGTTGATCCGGCGTGTTCTGACGCAAATGGTAGAACGTATGGGGTATGGAGAAATTCAAAGGATTCTCGATGATCTAGAAGGAGTCTGGACTAAGCGCACCGAGGACATTCCTAGAGAGTCTGTGGTGATGAGTGCTATCGAGAGGACTTGTGCGGTGTAATCAAGGGTTGTGGGCAAAAGTCTTTGTGTTCAATTGCCAACATACAGTGAAAGTGAAAGATGATTAGGAGACAGCAACTAAAGTATATAATGCTGCAGATCTGTTTCCATCCTATGGTACTAATTCAACGAAAATGGACGGCAGGCATCGTATTTGCACCGCATGTCAGTGACTGAGGCCTTTAGCATGCGCTTTGGCAACATGACGCCAGTATCTGTTCGCACTATTCTCTCTGATAGTCCTACCATACTTGGTCATGACGAAGATACTAGCATTCCAGACGAATCCGATCGCGGCAACGATGATGTAGGTATCGCGATATCCCATATGGTTTAGCCAAGGAGTGATTCCATAGTTGATTGCAAACGACATGGTGTTGCGGATGATGACGCATGTGGTGATCATGTCACCGCTAAGCTGCGGATACGACGCGATGGCATATCCGAGTGATCCCGCCACAGCAAGGGCGTTGTTGATGGCGAGGGTGAACTGGGAGATGACGAGACCCATCCAGTGAATGTGGTAGGTCACACCCAGGCCGTATAGGAGCATGCTGAATGGTACCAGAAACATTGATGCGGAGAAGAGCCAGAGGGAGTGTTCCGACTCGGAGATTCCATTGTTGCGTCGGGCGAGGCGGATCGTGAGCAGCCGACCGACCTTGCCGCAGTAGTAGCCTCTGCCAGGATGCATAAGTCAACGATCTCTTCCTTTCCCTCTTGAGGAGTATCTAGGAAACACTTACCCAACCATAGTACCGAGTAAGCCTCCGGCATAAGCTGCTGCTACACCGGCAGTAGAGAAGCCGTACATCGTGGTGTATACAGTACCAGCCGTAGCGTTCTGCACACCCGACCATACCAAATTGTTGGCACCGTACATCAGACTAAGCACAAGTTAGCTATCAGATTCATCTCATGATAGGAAGAAGATTCCCACCCTGCGTAAACGACTGAGGGGTATGTGAAACCTCTAAGTCCACCAAGTGCAATATCCAACATGCGGTTGGGCCTAGCCTTGTCTTTGATACTGAGCTTCTGGATATAAGTCTTGCGAGGATAGATCATCTGCCCAGTTTCGGTATCAACAGGTTTGGCATTTGTCATGTTTTTCTCGTCCGCCTTATCAGACGACTTCTCGTCCGCATCGCTCCCGTTGTGCTGCTCTCGAACTCCGGTTGCATGACCTGTGGGTGTGCTGTCTTCGACAGGCCGCGCGGGACGATCATAGTTGGTCTCCTCCATGAAAAGGAAGCAGTAGACGAGAGCAATGCCGTTGAATATAGAACACCACCACTTTGGTAGGCAAGAATTAGTTAGATACAGCAGGGAGGGATAGGGGCTAAAGGCCGTAAGAGAACATGACTTACGAGAGTCCATTTCCAACCCATGCCCACGTTGATGAAGCCCGAAAGCATCGGGGCAAGCTTGCCCGTCATTGAAAGGCCCCACCCATAGAGTGCAAGGTATTTGGGGCGCTGGTGCGCGAACCACTGTTCGATGGTCAGTCAAGCGCATTCTTTGGGGCCTGCTTGGGTTCCTACGATATCTGTGATAGAAATTTCGCACAAAGATTCAACCGGGGCCCCAAAAAGCCCAAGCAGAATGCGATTAGCCAGATATGTGTGTTTCGTGGTGCACATCGGGGCGGTAGCAAGGATGATCTAGAAGCCGACACATTAGGAATGATTCCATCATTGACGCTGTGTTCGCTCGAAGGACTAACAATGTTGGCGATAAGAGACGCCAGATACGCTGGTCGCTTGCCATACTGCAGCGCAAACGGTTGCCAGATCAGACAACCCCAGCCATAGAACAGGAACTAGAGCAGGAGTTACACGTCAGCATGGCTTTAAGATTGCGATATGGACTCTCCTCACCATGATTCCCGTGCCATTGTTGATATCTGAAAGCGACAATCCAGTTGCTTTTCTGATGGGGGTGACGACAGAATAGACAGCACTACTCGGGATTGCTATCATGACGGTGTAAACTAAGACGCAAGATGTCGCGAGCCATTTTCGCTTCTTGGTCCAGTTCAACGGATCCTCTGGATCTTCCGACGGGCGGGGAATTAGAATGATGTCCGCCTCATCGGATCCGGAAGCATGTTTGCTGATGACGGAGCCGTCTACGTCGATAAGTCTGGTGGTACCAGGAGGCAGGTCATCGCCATTCGTCTGAGCGGGGGCGTCGTGAGCCATTTGGTTGCTGTCGGGTCAGTCGACCCCAAAGAAACTCGAAAGCTGCGGCTGTGTCGATCTTTCAGAGTTCCCGCACAGATTAAGCTGGCACAGGAGGTATTTGAACAGAAAAGAGCGCTCTTTGAGTATCTGGGAGTGATGTGCGGCTTCAGCTACTTATCAGCGTAACTCGTAGAAACGTTGATGTGGTATGGCGATCCCAAGGAACGGTTCAACCAGACTGGGTGCACACACCCGCCACCGAGGTACGGCTATTAGCTATCTCGTTATGAAGCGAATTACGGATGGGACTTATTAGCTAGGCCAGCGTTGGCCAAGGCGTCACTTTGCGGGGAATTTTGATAAGACAACCAGGTTCTCAGTCTCGGACATTGACCTGGGCGTTCTTTAGGAGATGGCTGACAGTCAAGCTACCCAGCATTGGTAGATAACGACGCCAGAGAGGGACGCGAACGTAAAGCGCCATGTTTGTAGAGAGCCCTGGATAACGATAGCAGAACATCAACCAAAATCCGCCTAAAGATATGCGCTTACATCTCCTCGTTCCTGGGTCGTCAACCGCCCGCATAGAGCGGAGCCCCGAAAAACAAGGGTGCCGGATGTTGCACTGGGATGAAGGATTTAGGCCCACCACTGGACCAAGTTGGCAGTTGACAGCGATAGGCCGAGAGAGCTCAATTTGGCGCTATCTAGGGATGGCAGATAGGGAAGACATTATCGCTTCAGATAGGGTGCCTCTTACAACGCGTACACTAGTAGAAGTAGGCAGACGATATTAGTGAAGCCAGCCAGCTATTTTGTGGTATTTTCTATTTCTGTTTTTGGGGTCTTGCTTTGAAGTGCCGTGCAACGTGACGCAACTTACACAGCATCCCCGACCCCTAACATTCCCAAGCTCGCCCAAAATGGCAATCACCACAATTCCAAAAGGCTGGCGGGAACTCGCACAAGTCTGTATCGACATCCAGAAGAAGTCAATTCTCAAGGAGTATGAGTTGGCAAGCGACCAAATACCTCCGAAAGATCGTCAAAATGTGCTTGATATCCCAACCGAGTCTGGAATTTTGACCACGGAGGAAATTCGGATGACTGAGCAGGATGCCTCGAGCTTGTTAGAAAAGTACAAGAGCGGCCAATGGACTGTAAAACAAGTTGTCACGGCTTTTCTGAAGAAAACAACCATGATTCATCAATTGGTATGAATAAATCACATTGTGTAGGGATATTTCTAGCTAACGCATTATTTTCACGTGCCAGACCAACTTTGCTACCGAGATTTTAGCAGAAGATGCCCTTCAGAAGGCCAACGAACTTGATGCGTACTTCCAAAAAACAGGCCAGCTGGTCGGCCCTCTTCATGGCATCCCAATATCAGTCAAGGTAGATTTTGTCTCTCTAGTCCCGCATCGAGGGGTGTGATTACTGACTCGCTACTGATAGGAACACATCGGCATGGGTGGCCATATCACGCACGCAGGGTTTGTATCAAAGATCACAAACATCCCGCTTGAAGACGCCCTTTCCATCCAGATTTTGAAGAAGGCAGGAGCAGTTATTCATGTCAGAACGAATCAACCGCAGAGTCTCATGGTAGGTATACTAATCTTTTCTGTGACAATAAACTTGAGAGGTTGGAAATAAGTTAACATTCTTTGCTCCACAGCATCTGGACTGCAATAATAATATCACCGGGCTAACTAGGAACCCACGCAACCTTCTTTGCTCGCCCGGAGGATCATCCGGTGGTGAAGGAGTATCAGTCGGCGCGAAATGCTCAGTGATTGGCGTGGGCACAGATATTGGCGGGAGTATACGCATCCCTGCCGCCTTCAATGGTTGTTATGGACTTCGACCGACGGCTCTGCGTGTGCCAAACCTTGGAAATTTTGGTATCACATCTGGACAAGAGAGTATCCGGGGTGTGGTTGGACCCTTGGGCCAGAGCGTTGATGATCTGGAACTGTTCATGAGTGCTGTTCTTGCAGCTGAACCGTGGGATACTGAGACTATGTTGGTTCCAGTGCCATGGAGACCTGTCAATCCCAAGAAAGAGATCACGGTGGGAATTATGTTGGACGATGGGTATGTCCCTTCCCCTGTCTTCTAATGTCTTTATAACTGACTTGAACGGGTCGAAGTTTCGTCAAACCACATCCGCCGGTCCTACGGGCTCTTCGTTCAGCAGCGGAAAAATTGAAACAGTCAGGTGTGAAAGTGGTAGACTGGGAACCCTTTGACCACCAGCGCGGCTGGGAAATAGTAGTAAGCGCCATTCCATTTTTCCTTTCCTTTCTCTTTCTTCTTTCTTCTTTACCTGCCTAGACCCTCTTTCTCAGGTATCTGTAGAATAGGTTCTGCAAGGTTTATCTCGACTAACCAGAATCAGTCCTCGTTGTATTTCCCCCAAGGGCCAAAGCCGTACCTCGACACATTCGCCGAAAGTGGCGAGCCGGTCCTCCCACTTACCGAGCATGCTTTCAGATTCTCAAAAGCCGAACCACTTACAGTCGCAGAGAACTGGAACCTCAACTATAGAAGAGAGGAATATCGACGAGACTATCATGCTCTGATGAAGCACAGAGGCGTCGATGTCATACTATGTCCTGCATACGTTGGTGCGGGTGTGTTGCAAGGCGGCGCCGAGTACTGGAATTACACGGCCATTTGGAACGTGCTAGACCAACCAGCAGCCATCTTGCCGAGCGGACTGAAGGTTGACAAAGCCATTGACAAGCCCGAGGAAGATTACACGCCTCGGAATGACTATGATGCTAAAGAATGGAAGGCCTGTAAGTCACCGCCCCTAGCTCACTCAAGCTCCTTCAGTTGTCGCGTCCCATGTGCTGACGGTGTGACGTTATTTAGATGATGCCGACCTTTTCCACGACATGCCAATTTGTTTACAGCTTGTCGGAAAACACTTCCAAGATGAAGAAGTGCTACAGGCAACTAAGCTGGTTGATCGCATCTTGAAGGAATAGATTTTCGCTCTTATCTAGACTAGACGCAAGGAGTTGTCGAGGCATCGGCGCATAAATGAGTAGACTTAGATGCTAAACTTTCCACTTGATCAAGGGGCTTGGATAGATAGACTTAAATATTCCACAATCAACACATGCCCTCTCAGTTTCTTGGTACTTGTGTGTACATAAAAGGCGGTTACGTTGTATGTTTCGAGGTAGCGGGCGACTGAGGTAAAGAACTTCAATCAAAGCCGTCTAGGAAAGCGCGAGAATTGTGTTGAGTTGCGTCGCTCATGGCATCAGAATCTTTGGGCCACATCCGTCGGCCTTACAAACCGTTCTGTTTCCATGAACGTTGACACTGAAAGGCCAATGGCAACACTCCCACCTCACTGTAGCCGACATATCAACAACATGGCTTAAACTTTAGGAGGTAAGAACCCGTCAAGATAGACTAGAGTTCAGTGACTTGGTATCGTTAGAGTGCCTCTTGATTGTCCATCTCTCTTGAATGCCGGGCTTTTTCGGTGCCGCACTCCGTAGATATGTAAGGGTAAGGTATTACGCAGTACCTAGATAACGACGCCCGCGGGCAACCGGCTATGATATCCGATCAGAAGAAATTTCCCCACCGGAATAGAGACACCGTAGCACCCGTAACCTTGCTCATGTCCCCTTGTGGGGTTTGGCTGAAGTGGTGGACGTATTTTTGGGGGAGGGGCCGAGGGTCGCCGTGTTGATAGGGCAGTCCTAGGCTGCAACACATCATTGTGGTCAAGCCCTGGCCAACTGAGCGATCGCAACTGAGCGATCGCAACTGAGCGGGGTCTGCGATCGCTGTCGGATGCCTAATCCAGACGCCAACGGAATGGGACAGCCCATGAGTTGAATCAACGTCCGGTATCGCGACCATCATATCACTTTCGTATTTCCTTCTGAAAGGTTGATACTGATCTCTTGTCTTAGAACAATTGCCTGTTGAAAGCGATAATTTTGAAGCCACCCAAAGACGACATAGACCATCGCCAGCGCCTTTCGGGACGGTGATCAATCTTTGTAGAGCAAGTCCAACTCACCCTAGCTGGACCATACGCAAGCAACGTGTCTCTTCCCAGGCAATCAATATGACCAAACTCATCGAAACCATCGACCTCTCGAACACGTCTACGGCGTACTACGCCCCAGCCACAATCACTCGTGCTGGTTCCCTGGTGCACGTATCAGGCTTGCCCGGCAACACCAAAGATGGCAAGGTGCCGTCAGACTACGACTCCCAAATTCACCTCGCGCTGCTCAACCTACGCAAAGTCATCATAGCTGCCGGATCGACGGTATCCAACATTGCGAGTTTGACTCTCTACATTGTGGACTACGATGCCTCTAACCGCCAACATGCCCGCCACGTCCAGCGGTTCCTGGGAACGCACCGCCCCGCAATGACACTCGTTCCTGTACAAAGATTGGCGGTGTCGGGCTGGCTGATCGAGATCAACGCCGTGGTCGCCCGACCAGAAACACCCTCAGTTCCTCGAAGCCTTCAATCGGTGCAGGAGAGTGTCGATGTTGTCATTATCGGTGCGGGATTGGCGGGTCTTTCTGCCGCTCATGAGGTCCGACGGGCTGGGCTAAGCTGCGTTGTGTTGGAGGCCCGAGATCGTGTGGGCGGCAAGACGTGGAGTCAACCGATGGAGGATGGCAGGGACAACGGCGTGTTCGACCTCGGCGCGGCGTGGATCAATGACACGAATCAAAGCAGGATGTATGAACTTGCGAAGAGATATGGCGCTGAGTTGATCGAGCAGAACACCAACGGTAACTGCGTTCTTCAAGATTTCGATGGCAAATGCAGCCCTTTCCCGTACGGGGAGCTGCCCAAGGTCGGTTTCGAAAACACCCCGTCAGATATGAGCATTTCTCACATGTTGGTCATGGATATAGTTCAGTGAATCGACGCGCGATCATCTAGCCCAGATCAGGGACATGGCAGAAGCAGACTGCCAAGCCCTCGACGTTTTCAGACCACGGGACACATCTCTCGACTCTCTCACATTCGAGGCTTATCTCAAATCTCGAAGTGCCGATAATGTTGCTTTAGCCACAGCCACAGTCTGGACACGGGCCATGTTGGGCCAAGAGCCAAAGGACATCTCCGCACTGTACTTCCTGAACTATTGCAAGTCGGGCGGTGGACTGCTGCAGATGCGATCGGATAGAAAAGATGGAGGACAGTATCTCCGGGTCCGCCAAGGCACGCAGCTCTTCTCTAAAGGGCTGGCTTCATCATTGCCTGAAGGAATCGTCCGTCTCTCTAGCCCCGTTCAGGCTGTTGTACAGAACGAGAATCGCTCAGTTAAAGTCGAGGCCGGCGGTAAGGTCTACTCAGCGCAAAAGGTCATTACGACTGTACCTGGTCCCGTCCTCAAGTCGATTTCATTTCAGCCAGCGCTACCCCATACGAAGCTGGCCTGGATCGAGTCACAAACATACGGATACTACACGAAAGCTATGATGGAGTTCAGCACCCCGTTCTGGGTCGAGAAGGGATATTGCGGCTTGGCTCAATCTTTCGTCGGCCCTGCTTCTGTAATTCGTGACACGAGCAGTCCGGCAGACAAGAAGTTCGTACTGACGTGCTTCATGGCTGGCGAGCCTGGCAAGGCATGGGCGGCAACGACAATCACCGAGCGAGAGAGCAGCCTACTAGAGCAACTGAGTCAATTATATGGCGTTGAGAATATTCGTCAGCTCTTCAAGCAGATGGTATTCTACGAATGGGTCACCGATGAGTTTTCGGGATTGGGATGCCCTTGCACGTCACTCACTCCTGGAGTTCTTGACACGCTCGGTGGAGATGGGCTTCGGGAGCCGTATCGTGATATCCATTTCGCGGGGACGGAAACCGCAGGTGAATGGAAGGGATACATGGAGGGCGCTGTAAGAAGTGGAGAGCGGGCGGCTGTGGAGGTTGTGAAAAGCCTTCAAGGCGGTCTGATATCACGCCTCTAGTTTCCTCACGTTTCTCTTGGTTCATAAGCTCGATGATATTACACGAACCTGAAGATGTCTTTGAGCGCTGTGCCCATACAAAACATCTGACTTAGCTACTGAAATAGAAGTGAACATTATCTCCATTGACGTTATAATCTGAGATAACGGGTTCTACTACCGGTTCATATTACTATTGCTGCACGCTGACTTATAAGAAGCGTGGTATCAGCCCCGAATGCTGGGATCTGGCTCAAAAGACCACCACCAACAGCTCATGGCGTTCAATGTAGCGGCGTCGGGCCTCTGCATTGTCGCCGTTCTAGAAGACCATGCCGCTCAGACAAGGGACGAGAGCGCTGTCGCGCGGTGCCGGCCTCTGTGCATCAGCCTGGTGTTTCGCCCACCGGCATAGCATACAAGCTTCATCCATTCACAATCGGCCGATCTTCTCACTGGCCCAGTCAATTAAAGTTTCCCCTTCCGAAGCATTGGTACCGTGGTGTTTGTCGCAATAGCCAAGCATCTACAGATAATGCCTGGCTTTTGTTGATGGGTGCTCGGTAACCTCGGTTTGTGGGGGAACTACAGGGTATGAATTGGAAAAGCTACCACTGTTAATCAATCCAGTGCGATGGACTCGGGATTCTGGGTAAGCCAGATTTGACACGTTAGATGTATCATGCCTCTTTTGACTTCGACCAACGGCCTTGGAGGTTGCGAGTTTGACATTGGATGTTGCGCTTATCGATGGGATTTTCTTTTACATAAATGTGGTCAGCAGTTCAAATACTCAGCTTGTACGACGCATCTCAGGTCATCGATGAGAGCGGCTTTGTTCACTCCCAGTCCTCAGCTAAACTCGATTTGTAGACTTCTCTTTCGAGGCACCTCTAGACTGTTTTCGAGGCAACTTGATTTATTGCAGAGAGATACCGGCATCGACAGCGACCTACACGATCAAAATGCTTACCACCTCATTCCAGTTGACTCATGTCACACCGATTCCCGACTACATGACCCGCGAGGAGGTCCTCTCCCACCTTCACAATGCGGAAGTCCATATCAAGAGCGACCCCAATTTGACACACTGGACGCCCCGCACGCCCAAGGTGCCCCCCACTGTTCCCGACGATGTTGATTCCATAGCGGTCACTGAGTGCTACACCATCACGGATACGGTGCCTACCAACCTCCCAAAGGCCCTGCCCAAAGGCATGCTCGAGAAGAAGAGTGTCAGCGAGTACGAGTTTACCTTTACCCCGGATGGAAGTTTCGTCAAAATTCACTGCCCCATGAGCGTCCTTTTGGAAACGCGGTGGCGTGTTCGCAAGGGGAGCGACGGAAGTCTGGAGTTAGAAGAGGTTGTGGACGCTCACTGCTCCCGTTTCCTCGTGGGCGTTGTAAAAGGCGAACTAGAGAAGAACTGGGTGGAGGTCCACCGGAAGATATTGACAGGGAAAGCATGAGTAGTAGGGTTACAGAGCCTTCATCGCGATAGACGTACGCAACACATGATACAACGACTTTTATCCGGACAGGGAGCTTCAGGATGTCAAAGAACAAAGAAGTCATTCGCTTTTACCAGGAGAAAATACGGCATCCAATGCAAGCCCGCGTAACACCTGGAGATGAACTTTGCTTCATATTATTCGGAAAACACAATGTCAATAGTCATACGCCGTCTCAAATCAAAATAGGTGCACCACCAATCAAAAATTTTCAAGGCTGGCTGGAAACAGTATAATTGAGCACACGTGAAACTCGAGAGGCACTAAAGACTCGGACATGACCTTTACTCTCCTTTACACAGCTCTCCACGCGACCTCCAGATTTCATACTCGAAGTCGGGTTGAAACTCCGTGTATAATGTCTCCTATGCGTTTAATCGGAGTTAGCCTTCAGCCAATCTCGTCGAGGTTAAGTACCACACAAGCTTCTTTGACGTACTGGATCAGCATTAACTTTGGCTGTGGACTCGGCCTCCTTTTCCCCAATGATATTCTTGGGGAGACCTGTGCTTTCCACCATAATCTGAACCTCGCATGACTTCTCCATCAACGTGAAAAGATACGCTGCCTCATCAACCGTGCCTCCAGTCGTTAACAGGCCATGATTCTGAAGGACAATGACGCGGCCCTTTTCACCCAGAGACTCCGCGATCTTTTGGCTTTCGTCTGCTTCCAAAACAACACCACCAAAAGACCTGTACACCGCCTGATTTCCCCAAAAGTTGCAAGTGTCTTGACTGATGATGTCAAGTGGTTTTCCGAACGTTGACCAGGCTTTCCCGGCTGGCGAATGTGTATGACAGGCCGCATGGATGTCAGGGCGAGCTTTGTGAATGGCGCTGTGGATCATGAAGCCTGCTGCGTTAACAGCTGCCCTGTTTCCGCCGATGACTTGGCCTTCTTCGTCAATCTGAACCATATCACTAGCTTTGAGCATACCGAAGTGTTTCCCAAGCCTGAACCGGTGTTAGAAGCAAAGATTTCGAGATATTGACGATTTCTTAGGGACATGGACTCTCACGGGTTGATCCAGAAAGTATTCGGGTCTACCGGGTCGCGAACGCTGATATGCCCACTAGTTCCTTCGGTAAATCCTTTACGCGCAAATACTCTGAAAGCGCCAGCCATGTGCTCAAGCTGCCAGTGTCTCTTCTTGTACGGGTCTGCGATTTTCGGGATGCCAGGAAACTCGTAGCCTCCTGTCGATAGGGCAGTCACTCCCGATTTTTCCACAGGCTTTTCGACCACTAGCGGTGTTGCCAGGGTTTCTGATGGTTTTGTGATAGTTTGGCTAGGTGCAGCTGTCATGGTGGTAGTTGTCGACATGGTCGTGGTGAAGCCTGTGCTTGGAACACAGAATACTCGTCCTCGCACTTGACTGCAGCGGTGAACTAGACGCGATTTTGCGTATCTTACAATGGAGTTCGGTCAGCTCGTTTACGACGCTTCTTATCCAGCAGATTATGCCTTGATCGGAGTTGTCTTTACGAAAATGAACATTGCCCTAATTCCAAGCACAACCTGACGTCCTTGACGATCGACCTGATCATGTTGCATTGGGTAATCAACTGCGACTAACTGCTAGCTTCGCTGTGGCCTTCCATCGCGGGATCTACTCCTACCTGCCTTATCATTGTCTCCACTCCAATCGGCGCCCGCTTGACCAAGAGTGATAAGCTTATCCGTATCTCTTCCGGGACTCTCTCCGGGGCCCCGTGTTTATCTCCAAAACCAGGGCCTTCCGGGAAAGCAACAGATTACAAGGTTGGTCGGATGGGGTCCAGTCACCCGCTGCTCTCGCTCCCAGCTTCCTGTTTCACACATGCGTAGGAGAAGCCAGCAACTCGATCTCTGTCTGGCAACCTCGACCTGACCGATGTCTTCTCCGAGGTCTGCGACGTATCTTGCCCGAAGACGGACCAAGACTTTCACTGGTTGCTGGACATGCCGCTCAAGAAAAGTCAAGTGCGACGAGGGCAAACCACACTGTTCTTCGTGCAAAGTACGGGGACTTGACTGCCAAGGTTATGGTGTTCGGCTTCAATGGCTGCATCCTGAGACTACGGTCCCATCAGATTTGAACTTGTCTGATATCGAACTGGCCAACGATGCATCGGCCTTCAGATCTCGGAGGCGACAAGTTCCAATTTGTAGGCTTTCTGATCACCGTAAACACTCTTATACGTGGTACTAAGAATTACGTAGCACTCAGTCAACAAGTTCTAACATGGAGTCAAGTCGAGGGGATCCTCAAACTCATTGACTCTGTAGAACCATCGTCAGCAACCAGCTTAAGCGATGACGTGGGTATTCACGTAGAGAATTTCGGAGTGTTTGATGCAGGAAAACCATCGACTATCGATTCCCGGAACCCTGCCGGCACTTTCCTTCTGCAAGATACTTTCACGACAACCGAGACTTGCGATGAAGAGTCTGAACGAATGTTGGGTACTGACCTGGCTCTTTACACTTCCTCTCCAAGTGTGCCAAATCCTGAGAGACAGCAGTTATTGCCATCGCCTTCATACTCCGAAGCTGAAGTAGCTTGGGAGTTGTGCAATCTGCATGTGCAAGGGCCTTCGGAGACGGAGGTAGATAGTCTATGCCCAGGCTTTGCCGAAGACCATTCAGACAACCTTCAAAACAAGGGAGCCGCTGACAGAGTCTCGTCTTCTTCATCAAGACATCAGCGTTGGCCCGGGATAAGCGTCTCCACGGAACTTCCAAGGCCACCGATGGCAGTCATCTCTGAGAGAGAGCGATTTCTCATGCATCACTACATGCATAGAGTCGTCAACATATTTTGTGTCATCGACAATGCAAAGAGTCCTTGGAAGACGATACATCTGCCTCGAGCTATTCAGGGTGCCGGTGAGCTGAGTGTGATGGGCGCAACATCTAGGATCCGCAATGCCCTGCGAAACGCGCTGCTCTCTATAAGTGCCTACTACCTCTCAAACGTTCAGGTATCAGAAAATAGGCTGGAAGTGAAGTTGAAGTGGGTGGAGGCAGCCACTCTCTATCGTTATAACGCCATTGGATTACTCAAACAAGCGGTAGAAGTTGACCTCCACGCGCCAGAAAGACCGAAGTATAAGGAGTTTCTAGCAACAATGTTGTCAATGATAACAATAAACGTAAGCTATAATTTCGTTCCGTTGTCTCGGGGCAAGCATACAAGAGTATCGCACCACCTCTGCATGGGGATTGAAGCTTATGATCACCTATCGGTACACGTCATATCCCCTGTATTCTCTTTAGACCTTGCTCAAAGTCGATCAAGTCTCTCTGTATCTCATTGACACCTAGGCTAGGTTATGTCAGGAGACACAAGCACTTGTGGTGTTCATCTAGACGGCGCTCAACAGTTGATCATCCACATGGGGAAGGGAAAGCCTAGGCTGTCTTCAAAGTCTCGAGCTCTGCATAGGATCTACTATTACCTTCGAGTTATTTACGAAAGTACCGCTCCCCTACGAAGTCCCACATGTCGCTTTTCGCCATCTTCCGGAGAACGTGTTCTTCATATGCCCCATTCTCCAGGCCAACAAGTCTCCACCAGTACTTTCCCTTTCCCAGACGAGGATGCAATATCTTCGTGCTCTGAGCCTGTACAGGCAGCAAGCAAGATGGCATCATATGAATGTATCTATGGAATTCCACAGAGCTTACTCGTTTTGCTTCAAAGAACCATTGATCTGATTGATAGAGTCGATGCGGCGAGGAAGAATCACAGCATCACATCGATACCAAAAGATTTGGGCAGAATGTGCGATGATATTGAGAGAGATATCTTCGACTGGCCACTCGACTTGGAACTCACTCGGTATCGAGATGCCGACATTGGCACGAGCTTTGAGATCATCTATTACCAAACACATTCATTTCACAACGCTCTCATTATTTACTTCTCCCAGAATGTCAGACTACTCAGCCATAGGTATCTCCGCCAGTATGTGACAGAGGTTCTACATGACATTGAGACAATCGAGAACATCAAGGCCGAGAGCAAGCTACTTGCTGCACCCCTCTTCTGGCCGGCTTTCATGGCGGCAACGGAAGCTCATGATCAGCGTCTCCAAGACCGTTTTCGCCAATGGTATACTAAAGTTGCGGTTTACGGCATCAAAGCGGTGAGAACAGGAACTCAAGTTGTGTATGAAGCGTGGAAACGGGGGCCCTCGTCTGATGGTCGTGTGACGAGCCAATGGCGTACGGTAGTGGAGGAAACAGGGACGACTTTGATGCTGACATGATCCCCGAAACATCGAAGGAGAACTTCTAACTCCCAGAGGCTGATATGGCCTAGTGCTTGAAGCGAATATCCTTACGGTTACTGCCCTCGTCTTTCGTCGTCTCGAGGTAGTGAATCCTCTCCTGGAGGCCACCGTTAGCAATGGACCTTACAGGGGACTGTTAGGAAGCTTACCTCTTCCGTCATTGCATTCCATTCCTTTTCTCTTTTATTGTTACACCACATATAGAATGCCTTAGCGATTAGATAAACGCAGATGTTCATGCAGCATATTCCGATCAAAACCCGGTTGCCACGTCGGTCTTCATTATTGCAGATCTTGTCAGCCTTCCACGACAGGTATGAAGCTATGCCACGGCACTCACATTCTGGTCTATCGTCTTCCCGGTAAATATTCGAGTAGATGACGCGAGCAAGCTGAACCATCATGCTGGCAACGTAGACCCATCAGCTAGACATTCGTAACCTAGCAGAATTTGGTGCTGACTTACTTATACAAAGCCGCGGAAACGGCTCTGGTACGAACAGAGTGAGAATTTCGAGACGCCCAAGAGACGTGCATGGCATGGGCTAGCAACGTCAGATCAAGTCACTTCTTGGTTCTCAATAGGACCGAGACTTACGCGATGGATAGGACAGGAGAACAGTGACAACAGCGTACTGGGCCCAGGGACTAGCATCTGCCGGGAGGACGGCCATAGCTATGAGATTCGGAAGGTACCACAGCTGCGTGAAGGCACCAAACAATGCTCTCGTGTCCCATATCTCGGACAGATATGTCATGATCAACATGAAAATAGCTCCCAAGAACTGAGGTGGGATACTCAGCAAATTAGTATCGTTCGTGTTGAATCCAAGGTTGCGGAGAGTCAGTGTGAGATATTGGTCGGGAGGGCCGGCTGGAATTTCCCAGAGAAGACCAAAGATGTAGATGGGCCAAAGCTCCCAGTCAGCGAGAGATTTGAGAAGCAGCTTGGGGGTGATTGCCTGCCGATTGTGCATATCGCATTTCGAGGGGTCGTCGCGAAGGATTCGATTGACCAGGATCTTCTCTTCCTGTTCGTTGAACCATCCGTTGGGTCGCCACCAAGCCTTTGTTTGCGTTGGTGAAGCCGCCATTGCGAACCAGGACCAGACACTGATTGACAGTGTAATGATCCCTTCAATCAGGAAGAGCCATCTCCAGCCCTCGTAGCCGTTGATCCCATCCATGCGAAGGACACCAAGCGCTAATAGGGGTGCGACGATATCCGTGATTCGACGAACTGTCCAGAACATGGCAAGTCGAAAGGGGAGCTCGGTCGACTTGAAGAAGTACGTCAAGTACAAGACCACGTCGGGAATGAAGCCGCCCTGAAGGACGCCTAGGAGTGCACGACACACAAGGAAGGAGGTTCGACCACTAAGCCAGAATTGACATCCCGACACCAAACTCCAGGAACACATGATGAATGGAATCCAGCGGTCCGGGCCGAGCTTCTTGCTGACCATCTGGGACGGCAACTCTGCGCAGAGGAAAGATATTTGGAAGACTGTGTTGCCGAGGTTGTAGTCGTTGGTGTTCATGCCAAGGTTCTCGAGGAAAGAGGCCGAGTTTGCTTGACTTAGATTACCTCGAGGCAGGTCGAGAGCGAAGAATGCTGTGGTAACGTTAGATCTAAGCATTGGAGTTAATACACCATGTAACACGTACCGAGACACGCCCATAGTGTGACGCGCCAATCCATCTTTGTTATCAGGGGCAGCTCCTCGCCCCAGCTCCATCGGAATGTCGGATCAAAGCGATGCAGATTCTCATACTTTGGATGTGGCTGGAAGAACTTCGCAGTGGAAGGATGGTCGTAGACAGATGGCTGTGTCGCTATCGCACTGGGATCATACCCATTCTTCTTCTTGAAGAAGGACAGAATGGGGATTATGGGAGCATCCTGCTGGCGAAGGTCTGCTTGCTCGCGGAGGATGCGATTCTTCGTTTGCTCGATCTCCTCGTCTGTCGCCTCCAGATTGATCGTGTCGTTGTCTTTCTTGCTCTCGGGCTCTGAGGCCGAGGCCGAGGATTGCTCGACGATTTGCTTCTCGGACATTCTTAGGTGCACACATAGGCTTTTCGAAAGAGGTGATTTCTCGTGCAGTCTCAGCTCGTGCAAAGAATCCTCTTTTCGAAATCGGAAGCAAGGGGGCCGAGGACAGGATATTTGAGGATAGACATGTCCAGATTGACTATAGTGAACACGACTATGGAGTCATTGGCGTGAAACTGTTGGCGTATTATTCGTGCCTTACGCGCCTGGATATTCCATCCGTGGTTGACAGATACTTTGCGCGATATTCGATCCCTTCTACCCGGTCATTTGGCAACAATGACGAAAAACAGGGGCAAGACATTGGCAAGTATGCTCAACACTGATAGCTCGACACTTCATGGCAAGATGCCAATGATGTTTCCGTAGACATCACTGCAATTCCCAGCCAAATCCATATCACAGCTGATTCCCTCAAAATTGTGTTCTTGGTAGTGCTTGGCCGTGGCAGTGTTCGCTCCTTGTTGACAGCGAATGAACTGTTCGAACCCCGAGGATGGCTACGAGAAGAAGCGACAAAAGAGCAATTGGGAGGGATACCGGGATGATGATGCGATTTACCAAGAGAAAGACGTGCTTTTTTCTGCGATAAGTCTGCAATGACAAGACTACAGGCAGTATTTAGCGGTTGCTTGGTAGTCTTGGTATTGCGCCTTGGCAACTTTGTTCGGGAGGCGAGCGCTGCTTTTATATTGAGCAGTGCCGATTTCGCAATTTGATTGAAGCATGGTGAAATTCGTTCGAGGTTTATTCCACGCTGAAAGTCTTGTTGTTAGGGAAAGTATCTCGTGAGATTTTTTCCCTCTAAACTTCACAAATTACAGAGTAATTTTGTCTGGTCACAAAGCTGAAGTTCAGTTTTACCCCTAGCATGTTGGGAGAGCCGGGGCCAGTAGAGACATGGCTAGCCTCTACCCACAAGCAATAAGGCTATTTGTGTACTTGTGCGGTGAAGATGGTTTACCTATGCGACTATAGCCTCGGTTTCTCACCATCGAAAAGGCCGCCCGGAAGTCTTAGTTATTTGTCTATTGTCGTGATCTATCTGCGTGTATCATAACCCATGCGCTGCATGCGTGGCAATTATTATGCTTCCAAGGATCTGCTCCCGTCTATGACTTCTAATCATCAACACTCCAACACGAATTTCAACCCGACTCCTCACTCTTGACGACTGTTTTCGGACCAGAAGGGAAGACCGGACTGGGACCTGAGAGTTCCATAAAGAGCCGCACCATCTAGGTTCTCGCCACCGTACGCCCTTGCGCTGAGCATGTTGTTTGTCGCAATGTCCAACGCCGGCATCCTGACGCCAAGGTCGTTGGCGACTCGTAGCGCATGTTTCGCGTCCTTGATGGTGTTGGACACAAGGAATCCAGCCGTTCCCTCCTTGGGAGCCCATGATCCGCTGGTCATCCTGCGCGAATAGCTCCCCAATACCGGTCCAAAGTTCTCAAAGATGAGATCTTCCATCACGTTGCTGCCAATACCGTTCTGTTCCGCCAACACCTGCGTCTCGGCAATAGCCTCGAGGAAGACAACGAGAAGCACGTTCCTGCAAAATGCCCTGTCAGCGATCATCGTAGAGTCATGCATGCTTTTTTATGCCACATACCCTGTCACCTTTAGCATGGGGGCTTTCTTGACATCCTCGCCCATGTTGATGACTTTCCTGCCCATCACATCGACAATCAGGGGCTCAAGGCGTTCGATAGCTGCCATGGGGCCGGCCATGGCGAAGATGAGCCTTCCGGCCTGAGCGACCGGGTTGGCGCCAAAGACGGGCGCAGCGATAAAGGTGGCGCCGGCCTTTTGCAGGGTTTCCGATACGGAGCCCGCCGTGTCGGGGTGTATTGTGGAGCAGTCAATGAATGTCTTGCCCTTGAGGTCGATGCCGCTTGTGAGGAGTTCCTTGACTAACGATTGAAGAACCGCGTCTGCCGAGACCTGTTGGGATAGTCAGAAGGCATTGCCCAAGGCAGAACTTTCAGATAAGGTGATGTATCATGTCGAGACTGACCATGATGAAAATATCGTCGCATATTTGCGCGACCTCTACGATGTTATTCTTTGCAACAGCTCCTGCTTCTACTAGAGCGGCTCCCTTTGATACAGTGCGGTTTGAGAATGTCAGGTTGGCGCCGTGAGATTGAAGCTTCTTTTGCAGGTTGATGGCCATGGGCAAACCCATGGATCCAAGGCCGAACTGCTTCTTAGTTAGTATATTACTCCAGCAAACTAAAGGCTTTGCTCTTCAGTCCACTCACCCAGCCGACAGGCTTGATTTTCTGCATATTGTGTGAGTTATTGTGTGTGTAGGGTCTACGTAGGTAGGTGATAAAGTGGCTTTAAAGTCAAGCCAAACGAGGTATCGTGATGATGATTCGAATCAAGGTTGATATTCTCATCAGTATTCACTCATCTTATTTTCTTCCATCGTTTACCGGCCTTTATGTCTGGCTCCTCGAAGTCATGAAACGCATTTTTGCCTCCTTCGTCGGCTTGCGACCCGACGTAGTGCGGCGATGCCGTGAGGCCAACATCGCCGGCGGAGGATAATGGCTCATCGCCTATCAACGATGTGGACAAAAGATAAGCTTCAATCTAAGCTCGAATCGACGGAACCATGCCTTTTACTTACAACCTCAATCCTCTTTCTGCTCGAACGCTGATGCGGTGCAGCGATGCCGGCCCGCAATCCGAGAATGGCTGATAAGCATCTCTCGGATGATCCGCCCGGGGCCCACTCCGCACTCTAACAGATCTAAGAAGCCCGCTTTCGGAGCCCAGGTCCGAGCATTCGACCCAAGTGTCTTTGGTCTGTTTTAGCACTACCTACATCGAAATCCTTGGCCGATCTTGCTTGCTGTCGGATTACAGACCGAGGAATGGTGTCTTTCGGTGAAGATCCGATCTTATCTTTGCATTTACATGAAGGCGGATGATGTTAGTCAGTTTCGAGGCCAGTCACTTGAGCTCTTGGAGTATGTATGCGCCTACCAGGCCGTCGATACCCGTCAAATATCATCTCCTTCCAACGACAATGAAAAGGTTCATACTTCCATATAGATATACACACTGCTTAATTTCAAAGAAGGGCTTAAGAAGAAGCCACGACGTGACTCGTGCACTTGTCCTGGAAGGGCATTGCTTTGCCTCAGGTGAGTTTGGGTCAACTCGTTCTCTTCACACATCCCATGTTTCCACATTACCAATTATCGTCTTGGAGTATTTAATCACATAAGGCCAATTGCTGACCTCTGAGTCCAATAAGACTAACTAATGCTCACACACGATTAAACACGGCATGATCTATCCCAAGCCTTGAGCGAACGTTTTCCCATTCTTAGGAGGATAACTAGTGCTTATTCACACATCATTCCAGACCAAAGCGAGCTTGGGGGACCTTATACCCTGTTGTGATGTTTCGAGAAACCTGCTGGTTGAGACCGGACCAATAATCTTACCTTCCATGAGAAAAAAAGGTCCCGAAGGTGACGGAAGGGTGCGAAGTCTACTCGATTTCTTTCTGTCAGGATCAAAGCTTGGGCAGTTTCCACAATCGTGAGCCTTATTTACTCTAATGATGTCTTGGAGCTGTTCGCGTAAGACCTATGGTTGCGAGACGAACTTCCAAAGTTGCATTCTATCCCGGTCGTCAAACGGACACCTTCCGCTTCAAGCACTTGGCATTATGTTCCCCCACTCACAGAACCTGGCACCAATACCCTCTGCGCGGCATGGCTTCCACGAAGAGCAGCTCGACGGCCGTGCATATGAGAACAGCTCGTAATAGAGCTTGCTAAGATTTGAAATGCCTGACGCGAAGATCGAGGGTTATGGCAGGATGCGACAAACATCACTGAAGAAGAGGAGCATTAAATGACCAAAACCCCCGATCCTGCACCACTGTATAGTTGTCGATGCTTCATGTTTTGAGCTTTCGTTCTGGATATTGGTCCAAGTTCTGCTATCAACAATCTTCAAGAGCTTCAAGATGAAAGGAGTTTGTATTTTTGGCATCGCCATCGCCTCTCTTGTTGCACAAGGAGCTGCCGCGCCGCGTTCGCTGGGAACGTCAATGTCAACACCACACATTTCCGGGTTGGCGTTGTATCTCAAGGGACTGGAGGGCTCTGTCGTTGACGCATCGGCGGCGATCGGCGCACGCATCAAGGAGCTTGCTACCAGGGGCATAGTTGCCGATCCTGGAGTTGGCAGTCCTAATCTTGTTGCATATAATGGGAATGGTCGACGATGAGGGGTTAAACAATCGCTAGCTGGAATATGTTGACCACAGACCGGAGTTGCCTCCGATCAAGGTGAGGGCACAGACCTCGAGCCGTCACCGAAGCTCACCACGGTATGAGTGGTCAGCAAAAGCTCTAGTGGCTTTTTTTCTACCGCCCATTAAACTCAGAAAAGTTCCAGGCAGGATGGTCTAGACCTTTTCAAACACAAAGCAATTGAACGCAAGCGCCGGGCTCCTGCGGGCTTATCTGGGACACCAGCTGCGGCATGACGTCAAACTTCCCTGTCAAGTTGGAAAATCCAAGGCAGAAGACGCCTGGAATTCCGCTGCGATTCGACGCCAGTCCCAACAGAATCGACGGGCCAGCCGTCCATGGATTCATGGATTGATGGCATCCTGCTAGCGTCGCGCCATTTTCCAGGTTAGGGGCCCTTTGTTGTCGCAGAAAGCGCATGTCGTTCTGTGTCTGGCCATGCGTTCAAGCTACTGTGTGGAATGCCGCGATCCGACGATTTGATTTGCTCGCAGTCGCCGCGTCAACCTGCGTTTTGTGTTGCATGAGGAGCAGCGCAGCAGCTACGATGCGTCGTAAGATCCTGTTGGTGAACCAACCGACAGGAGAAGTCGGTGCGTGCATGCTGTAGCTCGGCGGTCGGCAATTCAGGACGTATTACTACTTATATAGTTTGGAAGTTACCTCTTCATCGACAGCCTGACGTCTTGTTCCGATCCCTCCTCTCTTCTCTTTTCTCAATCTTTCCTCTTCCCCAAATTCCTGAACGCCAATTCATCCTTGTTCTACCCCTCCTCGACCCCTCCAAACCCCTCCATTCACTTCTCCGGAAGCCGTCAGCCGCAACGGCACAATCGCCCATCATGGGAGACCAGGAACCGACCCCCGAGAACCACACGATGATGCAGGGCTTCGAGTGGTATGTGCCTGCGGATCAGAAGCACTGGGTCCGCCTCGAGAAGCATGTTCCCCAGCTCAAGCGATTCGGTGTGGATAACATCTGGATCCCGCCAGCGTAAGACGAAGCTCAATTGAATCGCGAAGATCAAGGTCAGCCCAATTGACTCTCAAATCTAGGTGCAAGGGATCATCAAAGACTGGAAATGGCTACGACATCTACGATCTGTACGTATTGCGACTCATTTCCTCCCGAACCGGCGCATCTTGCTAATCATCCTAAAAGCTACGACTTGGGCGAGTTTGACCAGAAGGGATCCGTAGCAACAAAATGGGGCACAAAGGAGGAGCTTTTGAAGCTGGCGCACACCGCCAAGGACAATGGCGTCGGCATCTACTGGGACGCCGTCCTCAACCACAAGTTCGCGGCCGACCGCAAGGAGAAGTGTCTCGCCGCTGAGGTTGACTCCGACGACCGCACAAAGTTCGTCAGCGACAAGTACGAGATTGACGCTTGGGTCGGCTACGACTTCCCCGGTCGCAAGGGCAAGTACAGCGAACAGAAGTACCACTGGTACCACTTCAGTGGTGTCGACTACAATGCCAGGAACGAGAAGACGGCAATCTACAAGATCTTGGGCGACAAGGGCGACCAGCAATGGGCGGAGAGCGTCGATGACGAGAAGGGAAACTAGTAAGATCAGGCATCCCGTTGGCTGGATCATAGACCATGCTAATGATGTGTAGCGACTTCCTGATGGGTTCTGATCTCGACTACGACCACCCCGAGGTTGTCAAGGATGTCCTCAACTGGGGCAAGTGGCTGGCCCAGGAGGTGCCGCTCCAGGGCATCCGTTTCGACGCCATCAAGCACTATAGTGAGGACTTTTTGCGTCAATTCATCACCGAGCTGGATAAGGAGTACGGCAAGGGCTGGTTCTTTGTCGGCGAGTTCTGGAAGGACAGTCTCGACGACATGTCCGAGTACCTGCAGCGCATGGGCAGGCAGTTCACCCTCTTCGATGCGCCTCTGGTGTACAACTTTAGCGAGATCAGCAAGGGCAACGGCGCCGACATGAGAAAGGTCTTTGACGGCACTCTGGTGCAGAAGGAGCCCATCAACGCAGTGGTACGCATCACCAGCATCCTCCCTTTACTCCTATTACATTGACCTAATCTAATGGCACGCAGACCTTGGTCATGAACCACGACACGCAACCCTACCAGGCCCTGGAGGCCCCAATCGAGGGCTGGTTCAAGCCCATCGCGTACGCCCTCATTCTCCTTCGCACCGACGGATACCCCTGCGTCTGGTACGGCGACATTTACGGCATCAAAGGCGAGCACCCCTTCCCGCCCTCGTGCGGCGGGGCCGTGCCCAAGATGACGCTGGCTAGAAAGCTCTACGCATATGGCAAGCAGGCCGACTACTTTGACTACGCGACGTGCCTGGGCTGGGTCAAGTACGGTACCTGGGACCGCCCCTACGGCTGCGCCGTGGTGGCTAGCAACGCCGGACCGGGATCTAAGCGTATGCATGTTGGTGAGATGCACGCCGGCGAGGTCTGGACCGATGTTTTGGGCTGGAACGACAGGGAGGTTACCATTGGCGACGACGGCTTTGGCGAGTTCGTGTGCTCTGGTACCTCGGTGAGCATCTTTGTCAACAAGAATGCTGACGGCAGGGACAAGTTCAACGAAGAATTGTGAGTATTCATAACTCTATGGAAGAAACGAATGTGGGCTAACCTTGACAGTGACTCCAACATTTACGAAGAATAGAGTAGATATCATGGAATCAGGCGGGCGGAAGAATTGGACTTTCTAGAATAGCTACCAAGTAGCCGTAGATTTTATGCTTCACAAGTATGTGCTTGATGGAAATACAACAAGTTTAATTACATGTTCGCAAGCAGGAACAATAGTCCTCTTCAGGTTTGCGCCTCTGGGCTCTTCAAGTGCTCTTGCTTTCATGACAGGTATGCCTGCTAACCCTTACGTCTCTTCCGCGCCACAGCACTTGAGATACACACTCCAACAGATCGTAGCCACAGATATCTCTGCAGACAATGCACATGCTCCCCATAGGTGACGGGATGGAGGCTCGCGAGAAGACTGCAGGGAAGCAGGCGGCCGAGAGGTGGGCCCGTAGCCCGGACCCGAAGACAAACCTACTCGTCTCCTCAATATCAGTACCTCATATCTAGTAAGTGCGGGGGCATAGTACATCAGGCCGGCGGCGCAGGAAGTCCAAGTATCACTCTGATCCTTACTCGGTATGGGTTTTGTGTTTGTCATTGTGGTTTCTATTCTATCCGTGATTATTCTTCTGCGTCCTGACCGGGCCGGACGGAGCTAATCCCCTGGGTACGGCGGGGCGGGGCCGGCCCGGTTAGACGGGACCCACCCATTTCTCCAAGCACGCAAAGTCGAGCTTGTGCGTTTACGGTAAAAATTTGGCATCTTTTGCATGCGATTGTCGAGCGAGTTTCTGGGTGATTACATAACGGGTGTATTCCATGACAAAAACATTGGAGGTTGTATCCTCGGGCGAATCACTAACAGATCATTGAGACTTGTTCTTCAGCTATGACCGCTGTTGCTGCTGACCTGTCGGCGAGAAGGCCAAAATCACTGTGAAGAGTCTTGAACATCGCACTTATCGGACAGAGGGAATTGGGCTCGTTGGTAAAAGCCGAAAGTCGCAACGTGCCCCCTGGACCCTGTGCCTCTTCAGCCTTATTCCAGTGTTGAGGATCCGTAGATTGAATCCCTTTTGTCCGGCACATGATGTTCAAGAAAGCTTAAAAGCCGGGGTATCTGAGGTTTCGGCGACAAGAGGTATGACTTGGATAGAGGTCTTGGTTGATATACTTGTGCATCCCCGAAAAGTCCACGACTCAATCCCCGCGTTGTGCGCCATTCAGTGGTTCTTTACTCCGTAGCACTCCACAGATGTCTTATCGCCGATGGGAAAAACACGGCAGAGCGGTTCCGCACGTCAGGCATCCCCGCCGTGGGGGCTTCAATTTCATGCTCGATGCTCCAGCCTCTTCCTCCAAAGCTCCAAGTTCCAACACCATCCGAGATGCCAGGCTCCATCCGTGGATGCCCCCATTCCAAACATCCCCCCACCCCCCCCCCCCTTGGGCCGAATGCAGTAAGTGAATGCGGAGTAGCTACACTGAGCTTCGATTGGACTGGAAGCTCGCTCCGATCTGCTGTGCTACGCTGACTGCCCACATCCACACAATCCACCCATCAACGACCCCTCCAATTCGAAAGCTCCTATCGTCGGCCTTCCTTCCAATGGCCGCCGGCGCATTCGCACACCAGAAGCTGGAGCAAATAGAAAAAGATGCTCTCCTCTCCTCCCCTTCGCCTGCGCATCGCTCGCAATTCCTCTTCACTTGCCAAACCCCTTCTTTCAACTTGTTCATTTCCTTGTCGGTCTCGATTCTGTGATACCCCCCTGATCCGACAACGCCACCTCAACCTCGACCCTCACGCGAAAAGACCACGCCAAAGACACCCAGCGGCGCGTCGCTTCTTCTCATCGACCCCTCACCATCGCCAGTCAAACATTGTCAACAACATCGCCGCAATGTCCGATCTCTCTGTTGAGCTGACGGCCCCCAACGGCGTCAAGTACACCCAGCCCACCGGCCTTTTCATCAACAATGAGTTTGTCAAATCTGCCAAGGGCGAGCTCATTGACTCGATAGACCCTGCGTGAGTTGTTACTCAATCCCTCATCCCTCATTCTCCCTGTGCATCACATGCGATTCCCTCCTGCTCTGGACGAAGACACTGACAACCTCACCTCCCAGCACCGAAGAAAAGATTGCATCCGTCCAGGCTGCTGAGGTCGAAGACATTGACAATGCCGTCAAGGCCGCACACGCAGCGCTGAGACACGAGTCCTGGAAGGGCATCTCGGCCACGGATCGTGGCGCCCTCATGTACAAGCTCGCCGATCTGATTGAGCAGCACAAGGAGACTCTTGCTACCATCGATGCATGGGACAATGGTATGCTCGCAATTTTGACATTCTCGCTCCCGCTCTACCCCTAGGCCAGATGGAGAACTGACGCAACCTACAGGCAAGACGTACGCCGATGCCCTCGAGATTGACCTCTCCGAGTGCGTCACCGTCATCCGCTACTACGCCGGCTGGGCCGACAAGACCTACGGCCAGACCATCACCAGCATCCCCCAAAAGTTCGCCTACACCCTTCGTCAGCCCATTGGCGTCGTCGCCCAAGTGTAAGCCACCCCCCGCTTCAGACAGCCATGCCCATCCGCGGAAACGAACCAAGACTAATAACAGTCCAGTATCCCCTGGAACTACCCCCTCAGCATGGCCACCTGGAAACTCGGCCCAGCCCTCGCCTGCGGCAACACAGTCGTCCTCAAAGCCGCAGAGCAGACCCCGCTGAGCATCCTCTACCTCGGCACTCTCATCAAGGAAGCCGGCTTCCCCCCGGGCGTCGTCAACTTTGTAAACGGCCTCGGCCGCGTCGCCGGCGGCGCCCTCGTCAGCCACCCTCTCGTCGATAAGGTCGCCTTCACAGGCAGCACAGCCACGGCTCGCGCCATCATGGGCGAGGCCGCCAAGACGCTCAAGAACATCACCCTCGAGACCGGCGGCAAGTCCCCGCTCCTCGTCTTTGGCGACGCCGACCTCGAGCAGGCCGTCAAGTGGTCCCACATGGGCATCATGTCCAACCAGGGCCAGATCTGCACCGCCACCTCCCGCATCCTCGTCCAGGAGGATATTTACGACGAGTTCATCCCCAAGTTCCTCGAGACCCTCAAGGCGACCAGCAAAGTCGGCAGCCAGTGGGACAAGGACACCTACCAGGGACCCCAGGTCTCCAAGGTCCAGTTCGAGCGCGTGCTCGAGTACATCGACATTGGCAAGAACGAGGGCGCCACCCTCGCCGCGGGCGGAGAACCCCTCAACATTGGCGGCAAGGGCAAGGGCTTCTTCGTCGCGCCCACCGTCTTCACAAACGTCACGACGTCGATGCGCGTATGGGGCGAGGAGATTTTCGGGCCCGTCGTGGTGATTGCGCGCTTCAAGACCGAGGAGGAGGCTATCGCGTTGGCGAATAACAGCCAGTACGGGCTCGGCGCCGCGGTTTTCACGCAGAATGTCGAGCGGGCGCACCGTGTTGCGTCGGAGATTGAGGCGGGCATGGTGTGGGTTAACAGCACCCAGGACAGCGACCCGCGCGTGCCGTTTGGAGGTGTCAAGCAGAGTGGTATTGGAAGGGAGTTGGGCGAGGCTGGGTTGGAGGCGTATAGTCAGATCAAGGCTGTCCACGTCAACATGGGCACGAGGCTGTGAAGTGTTTCGAGTAGGTTTTATCAGGAAGATGAAAATGACGCAATCAACAACTTTATGATCATGCTTTTTGTATTCATCGATGCCTCGCACATTCTATGGCTGCAGAACCAAATCATACCGACCTGGCAGCAGCGTCACCCTCTTCCCAGACGCACCCTTCACACCCGCGCCCCCCTCCCTTCTAATCTCAACCGCGCTCTCATCCCTCGGTAACAACAAAGTCCCCTTCGTACTAGTCGGCACAACAACCCTCATCTTCACTTCCCCGCCCTCGCGCTTGAACGTAACCTCAATCAACCCATACGGACACTCAAACGTCCCCTCCACAAAATCAAACTCGGCCCTCAACGGCGGCTTGACACTCCACGTCTTATATCCATCCTCCTCGACCCGCACCCCCAACACAGCCTCGTAAAACCACTCGTAAATCGTGCCCAGCATGTCGTGGCACTTACTCCGGCACGCATCCTGCCAAAACTCATTCAGAGTCGTCTCCCCGCGGCGGAGGAAGCGCATGTACGACGGGTGCTCTTCCTGCCGCGCCATCGCCATCACGATATCCGGGCGGTCGACGTCAGTAAAAGTGTTCCAGAGCCACTTGAGCCCTATCTCGCCAGCGCGGATCCGACAGTCTGCCACGTCGTCCAGGAAGGCTTGTTGGACGCCACTTACGTGCTCTTCCGGGACAAGACCGAATTGTAACGCCATGGCTTGGGCAATCATCGTCCGGTCGTGAGTTCCGGGGTTGTCAAGGGAGGTGTAGAAGGCATAAGGGTGTTCCGTTTTGTCGGTGACGAGGAGGTGGCGGTTGTACGTCTCGTAGATGCGGTCAGCCCACGCGCGCCACTTTTCCTCGTCGTTTGCGTAGCCGAGTTCCTTGGCCATTAACTCGACGTTGCGGAGACACTTGTAGTAGATGGCCGTCTCGATGTTGGCCTGGTGGTTCCCAAACGCGATATCGCGGCCCCAATCACCCAATCCGTGCTCGATCAAACCCCCCTGACGCTCCTTTGTCCGGAGATACTCCATATATCGCACACAAGGCCGATACAGCTTCGCAAACGTATGCGTCGAGCCGTAATACTTCTTCAGAATCTCGGGGATCAAGGCAACCGCCCCGCCCCAGGTGATCGTATCGTGCAGCGGACCACACATGTACCGAATCTCTGGCGCCATCGTCGGCACGAGCCCGTCGGACTCCTGCGCGTCTGCGATGTCGTCCAGGATCTTGGAGTGCAGGGCCTCGATGTCGCGGATGTACTGCGTCGCCGGCGCGAGGAGGTGCGTGACTTCCAGCCAGCCGAACTTCTCGATTTGCGGGCAGTCGGTGTGGTAGCTGAACAAGTTGCTGACAAAAGACCAGTAGCACATGTCTATGAGGGCGTTCGCGTCCGGCTTGTCTGTCTTGAGGGTGCCCAGCCTCCGGGAGGCGGAGGAGTTGTGCCTGCCGACGACGGAGTGGACGACGGGGAGATCTTCGCCCGTCTGTAGAGAGACGCCTTCGATTTGGATGTAGCGCGCGCTGGTGAAGCTGAAGTCTGGCTCCCACGTCTCAATGTCGCCTGTGCCTGCGAGCGTGATCTTAGAAAAGACCTTTGTTTCAAAGTCTTTGAAAAGGGGGTCCGGCATCAGCACGCGGCCCGTCTCGTCTACGCTCTCGGAGAACTTGAGGATGACTTGTGCGCCGGCCGGGCCGCTGACTTGGATGCGAATCATGGTGGACATGTTTTGCCCCAGGTCAAACGTCACGACACCCCTCTCCAACGTCTTCTTCGAAACCGGCTCGACCGTCTCGTGAAGTATGACCGGCGGCTGGCTCTGGTACCTCAGTTTTCCCCTCGGCCCGGTCACAGGCGTCGAAGCAATCCACTCCCCGTCATCGAAGCCGGACGTATCCCACCCGTTAGGATACGCCCGCAAATCCTTATCCTCGGACGCGTAGATATTCGCCAACGTGGTAGCGCTCTTCCTCGTCTTCCAATCCGGTCCCGAAATCACCGTCTCCCGACTCCCATCTTCATAGAACAAATGCAGCTCCGCAAAGAAGCATAACTCGTTACCGTACCGCACATACGTGTTATCCTCGTACATGGGCCAAAAGAAGCGATCGTCGCCGCCCTTATCACCGGCGTAGAACCCGTTGCCCACGTGCGCGCCGACGACGTTGTCTCCCTGCGTCAGCGCATCGCTGAGGTCGTAGGCGACGAACTGTACCGTGCGGTGGTAATTTGTCCAGCCTGGGTCGAGGACATGCGTCGACGCGGGAGCGCCGTTGCAGGAGAGGTTAAAGTGGCCCAGACCGGAGGCGAAGGCGATGGCGCGGGAGGGTTTGCGGGGGAGGTGGAGGTGTTTGCGGAGGTAGAAGGGTTTGTCGCTGCTGTCGCCGATCCAGACCCCTTTCCAGCGGTTTGCTTCGTCTTCGAACCAGGTGCGGAAGATGAGGCTGGTATGGGGCATCTGTTTTCGTTCGTGTTGGAAGTCAGCAAGGTGCTGTTATTATGTTCTGGGACGATAACATGTGCTGGACGGACATACGTAGGTTTGGTTCATGCTGTACGGCGGCAAAAGTCTGCTCGATCTTGGGTACGCCGTAAAGAACTCGTTGACGCCGCTTGACGAAGCCTGTCCGTCCTGGTCCCAGACGGTCACTTTCCAGAAGTGGAATGACGCGGACTTGAAGCCGCCATCCGGCTTGCAGAGAACGTTTCTCTGGGCATTGCTTTCGACTTTGCCCGAGTCCCAGACGACTTGAGAGCTTGAACCATCATCGAGTGCTGTCGCGTTTAGAGCAACGACGATACGATAGGCACTTTGGGAAGCATGTTCGAGCTCAGAGTGAACCACCCAGTAGAACCGGATCTCATCAACGTCGATGCCCAGGGTTTCGTGAAAGGCATGAATGCCACAGCGTGTCACTTCCATTACGCTAGCGCGACAATTGTCAAGGGAGTAAGGCTCCAGGGTGTCCTCCGCAGCTTCTGTCGAAAAGAAAGTGAAAGCAGCCTTCTACGGATAGTAACCTAGAAAAGTACTCGGTTCCCGGCAAGTCTTTAGAGAAGAGAGCTTCATGGGTACATGTAACTTCTGTAATCTCTATTCTGTTTCGGGCATGTTCCGCATGCTGTGGCCCCCCATTCGAAAAGGTTGTGGTCAGATAACTCGGGGTAGTTAAGTCAACAATGAACCGAAATGACCGAAGTTCGGTGCGTTGTTCTCTCGAAAAGAGTGGCAACTCTGGAGCTTTTGAAACAGACCTCCTCTTGGATCCAGTATAGTCTACAGAGCACCCGGCGGGCTGGTACCATGAACCTTGGATCTTTACTCCGAGTCTTTTTGGCCAAGGGATCAGGGCCATGTGCCGGTGGAGACCCGGCCTTCGGTACTTGGATAGTGAGTATTGGCACCGAGATGTCGCCGGGGTGGGGTAAAGGCATTGTCGCCGAATCACAAGTCCTGATACGTTTGTGTTGGTGTCGATCTGATGCCCTCTCGCTCGGAATTACCGACTGTGAAACGGCTTTTTAGACCGGGTTTCCCGAGTGAGCCACACATTTATTTGGGGTTAGTCCAGCAGAGATCTCTACGCAGAGTCCTAGACGTGTCGCCGTGTCGCTGTTGTCTGTATCCGTCTCCGACAGAAATTTTCATCGCCAGTGGTTCGTACTTTGAGCAACTTCACCGGCTTCAGTGGTCAACCTAGAAAGTTGACATGAGAATTCTCTATGGGGAACCCCCACCGTGCCGGCTCCGGACTAGGGTCGCCACTTACCGGGCCGCTTTGAGCCTCGAACATCAACGGCCTCATCAAGTGCGGTATGCGTATCCGTAGTAGTAATCAGCGACCGTAGTGCACAGCTTGCCTAGTGGCTGCCCAAAAGAATCGATACTGAACACGCCACCAACCACCCTCGGTGATGTCGGGTTAAAGATGCAGCTTTGTCTGGGGTTTGCTGGGTTCGTGCGGAGGCCCCAGATTCTAAAGACCGCACATTCAGGGGGGGATCGGCCAGGTTCAGTACCGTTCAGATGCTGCCAAGACCCACTGGATGACACCTCGATCTCGTCGATTGGATGAACAGGGACACTCGCCGGTGGGAGTTGAAAGCTGACAAGCCCGTTACTAGATGTTGGTCATGTTTGTTGACCTCCAGTTGTATTTTAACCTTAATATTTCTCCCGGGTTTCTGCCCCTAAGGACGATATCCGCTCTTGATTCTTCATTTTGTCTCTCATTGACAGCTGTGACTGTTAATAACATACGACAATCATGGGTCGCATCACGACGGTGTTATCCGCCGTCTTCCTGGCCATTGGAGGTTTCCTCTTTGGCTATGATTCCGGTATCATCACCTCAACGATTGCCCTAGATTCGTTTGAAAAATACTTCCGCCACCCATCAGATACCGTCGCCGGCGGCATCGTGTCAGCCTTTCAAGGCGGTGCCATCCTCGGCACCATCATCAACATGCTCTTCGCCAACAAGATCGGTCGGCGTAACACCATCTTTGTCGGATCCGTGATTTCGTGCCTCGGCTCGGCTCTCCAGGCCGGTGCCGTCAACATGGTCATGCTGATCATTGGCCGCTTCATCGGCGGTGCCGCCGTCGGCATGGTCACTTCGACGATTCCCATGTACGCCTCTGAGCTGTCGGAAGCCAAGTACCGCGGTATCTTGTCCGGTTTGCTGCAGTGGATGTTGAGTTGGGGATTCTTGGTTGCACAGTGGCTTGGATACGGATGCTCCTTTGTCAAGACTGACTTTTCTTGTAAGCCTCTCTTCTCCTACCCGGGTCTCTTAGTGCCTTAGCCCTCAGAGATAGTGGAATACTACCTTTGACGAAGATAAAGACTAACGACGGGATAGGGCGCTTCCCACTCGCCTTCCAGGCTGTGCCCGGTGTCATCCTCGTCACCGGCATCTACTTCCTCCAAGAGTCTCCCCGTTGGCTGATGGAGCGAGACCGTCACGAAGATGCCCGTCGATCACTCGGCAAACTCCGAAGCGGCCTGGACGAGGAAACCATCGACCTCGAGTTCCGCGAGATTCGCGATGTCATCTTGGCTGACCGCGCCCTTGGTAATATCTCGTGGAAGTCCATCATCACAAAGCCTTCGTGGCGCAAGCGTCTTTTGTTGGGATGTGGTGTACAAGCCTTTGGGCCCCTCTCAGGTAAGCGTGCCATTTACCCAAAGAAGAATTACGTCGAAGCATAGGACTAATACCTGTGCCAACAGGTATCAACGTGATCAACTACTATGGACCTCGCATCTACAAGATTCTCGGCATCGATACCCAGACCTCTCTAATGATTATCGGCATCAGTGGTGCTCTTTCGATCGTCTACTGCAGCGTTGGCCTGTGGCTCCTCGACCGCGTCGGCAGAGTGAAGCCCCTGATCGTCTCTGCAGCCGGTCTCGCCGCCGCCCTCCTCGTCAACGCAGTGCAGGCCCAATATCTCAACGAGAATAACGCCAACCAGTTGCGCAGTATGGTAGCCATGAACTTCGTCTTTAGCATGTTCTATACCCCGCTGGGTATTATTAGTTGGGTGTACCCTGCCGAAATCTTCCCTGTCGAAGTCAGAGCGCTCGGAAACGCTATCACCACCTTCACCAACTGGACCGTCAACCTTATCTTTGCCCAGATCTCCCCGGAGGCCCTGACTAATATTGGCTTCCGCTACTTCTACGTCTTCTTCGTTTTCAATCTCATCGCCATGATTTGCTACATCTTCTTCTTCCCGGAGACCAAGGGCAGAACGCTTGAGCAGATGGATGAGCTCTTTGGGGACCAGCTGGTGCCTCATGCTATGCAGGATTCTGTTGGAGCTGCTGCTGCTGTCGCCAAGGACGAGAAGCTTGTAGAGCAGCTTGATCACGTCTAAGCATGCCATCGAAGACTGTGCGAGCTTTGCGGTATTGGTACTTTCAGGGTTGCAATTCCATTACATGGGTGCTAACAGGGGAGGGGTTGGCCCATGAGAAACATACAGACTGTCGGTTGCGTAGCTAGGGCATGAAGTTTCTCGTATTAATAAGGGAATTCTCAGTGGCACACACTGTTGACCGCATAGCTACATGGACACATTGCAAACTGTGTTCGCGTGACACAAGTAATTACCAAAGTGACAGAGTATGGCATCAAATCCAGACGGAAACATTCGCGTCCGTCTGGACCGAGTCGTCCCAAATAATTACATATACCTAGCATTGTCATACGTAGGCCAACGCCAAAGCCTTAGTAGCCTAGACCACATTGTTCGCCAATCTAGGCCTAGTGCCTTGTTGTGTTGATCTGGCTGACAGGATTCAAAAGTCCGTTTCCAGACCATGCCCGACTAGGCAAACAAACTGGTCCGGACATAAGTCAGCAGATAGAAACGTGAATTATCAGAAACAATAACCATTTCTTCAAAGGGAGCAGTAACATGGCTATAAAAGTTTTGTGGTCGCCGAGCAGTCTTCATGGTTCTATCTCTTCCATTGGCACCTCAATTACTGAATTTCACGTATCAGCCAATCCAGGCAACCTCAGTTTCGCAATCCCTCGGCACTAATATCACGATGGTCGGCTCTAAAGACCTCCCTCCATCAACTCTCTCCTTTGGGCGCGTCTTCTACAACAATCAATTCTGTGCGAAGCCGCAATGGCCGGCCCCGGGCACCAGTCTTTCCGGCAAAACCGCGATTATCACGGGCGGGAACACAGGTCTAGGCTTTGAAGCCGCCCTTCAACTGTTAGATCTCGAGTTGTCCCGCTTGATCCTAGCTGTGCGCTCACTCCAGCGAGGCGAAGAAGCCGCCACGAAGCTTCGTCGCCGATATCCTACTGCAACTATCAGCGTGCAACTTCTCGATATGACGTCTTACGAGTCTGTCCAAGATTTCGTACGTCGCATTGACAACGAGGTGGATCGCATCGACATCGCCCTTCTCAATGCCGGAGCGATACGGATGGCCTTTACCAAAGTCCCTAGCACTGGTCATGAGGAGACAATTCAAGTCAACTACCTGTCAACTATGCTCCTCGCCCTACTTCTTCTCCCTGTTCTGAAGGCCAAACGTCAGAAGAATGGCGGCCCCGCGCGTCTTACAATCGTCAGCGCAGCTTTAACGTTGGCAGCCGCGTTTCCCAATAGAGCTGCCGACCCTCTCCTCCCATCCTTTGATGATCCCGAAGTCTTCGCCATCCACGGCCGGGAAGCCTATAATACTTCGAAGCTGCTCGCTCACATGTTTCTCTGGAAACTGGTAGATTATGTTTCGGCTGACGATGTAATTGTCAACCTCGCAGATCCGGCGTGGTGCAAAGGCACAAACCTAGCCCGAGATGCACAGGGCATCATGAAGTTGGGAGTCGTGGTATTTGGGACAACGACTGGACGAACGCCACGAGTAGGTGCCTCTTGCTTTGTTGATGCCATTGTCAACAAAGGCAAAGAGTCTCATGGTTGCTTCCTAATGAGCTGGAAGATTCATCCGTATGTTTTCTCTCGGTCATGCACCCTCACATTACACTGCTGACAACTTACAGGTTTGCCGCATTTCTATATACCTCTGAGGGTAGCGCTGTTATAGATCGTCTTTGGAACGAGACACTAGAAGAACTGGACTTTGCGGGGGTTCGATCCGTATTGAAAGAGTTGTAGATCGGACTTGGGCTCCTTGTACTTCTTCTGGAAGCTGCATCATCGCGTGTCATCGTGGGCGGGGCTTTCAGCAGGCGCTTGACTGGGCGACTTACTCGAGTGTAAGAAGTTGCCAGCCTGCCGGCCCGCACGTACGTTAGCGTCCTACAGGATAGACCCGGGTTGCTTCTTGACAGTCTTGACCGATTTTACCCCATTTCTTCGTAGCAAACTTCTACTTATCTTAGTCACGCACGCATCAGAAATATAATCTAGATCCCTAACAGAGCACTGAGAAATGGGCGTCGAATCTGACGCGATTGCTGTACGTAAAGGTGTTTTCTTCATCTTATGAGTTTAAGCTTATCTATATAATGAAAAAGATAACGGGATCTGAAGGTATTGCAGTCGCCGGTCGTCTCTGTAGCCGGGACAGAGAGCTCAGAGTGAAGTTATTGTTCAACATACCCACTTAAATGTTTCGGAATGTATATTCCGCTCGGTGGGGGTGGATCGTGGCGCCTGAGTGACTCTTGCGGGGTGAGATAAGCCTGTTCAATGAAACAATAAGAAATGTTTCCGACAGTTGGGCCACGAAGCCGATATTCGGACGTTATTGAGCAATTGACAAATCATGGAGGACGTTGATCTTCTTTCCATGCCAAGCAGTAGGACATATGCTCCCATTCCGAGGCGCGGGGTCTTAGCGAGGTAAGCGGGGAGAGACCGGCCTGATAACATGCATGTCTTATCAGTGGAAATACCTTCACACCGTCAGTTTGTTAACGAAGTAGCTTCATGCAAGCTTGACGTTTACCTCGATATCCTCGGAGGCATCTTCGCCAAGGGCAGTGAGATATATGAGCCATGGAGCATTCATATCCAGGGAGTGTCGCATTCCTATCGCCCTGGATACTACCAAGCTTCCTGGATAACTCGTCGCAGAGCATCTCAGAATTCTACAAGCTTGACATCCTTCCGATGGCAGCTCGAGCTCTCCACTTTGTCTGCCTCGCGGGCATTGCCACTGCTCTCGTTCAAAGGAGTCCCCTGCTTTTGACTCACACAATCAATGGCTTAGATCAAGTCTTCCAACTCGGCAACAAGAGCTACTTGGCAACGCCCACCTCATCACTCGCTCTCGCAGCCGCAAATCTCAAAGCAACCACCGCTCCGGCAACTCATATCGTCGCAACTACCCCCGTCATCACTGGTCGGTACCTCCAAGATACGATTACGCGCTACCTCGCCGAAGATGATGTATTCTCGGAGGACTTCCTCGAGACCATCATTCTGAGCTCCAATTACTCTTCAAGGCTTGATAATGCTGCCACAGCGTTCGTGGCATCTATTGGGGCGCAAATCTTCGTGCTACCAGCCTCTTCCCAACTTGAGTCGCCCATGCCGCCTCCCGGCCCGTTATTCTTGGAGTCCGATGGCAAGACGGTCACGCTCTCGAAGGTCTTTCGTCTCTACACGGACAATTACAGTGACTTTGTCCATGGAATCTACGAATCCAACGGAAGCTACAAGGTCCTTGGCCTAACCGATGCTGATTGGGGCTACCCCTTGATCCCCGTCCCATCCCGCATCTACACCGCAGCCGAGTCTGGGCCTCTTTCTGGGACAAGAATTGGCGTCAAGGATATCTACGACGTCAAGGGACTTAAGTCCACACTGGGAAGCAAGGCATGGACGCAAATGACCACCGAAGCCAACGCAACCGCTCCTTCTATCCAGCGCATCATTGACCTCGGCGGGACCGTCGTGGGGAAGCAGAAGACGGCCCAGTTCGCGTCCGCAGCTCACGCATGGGAGTGGACCGATGTGTACTACCCTCAGAACCCCCGCGGTGACGGATATCTCAGTTGCTCGGCGTCGTCTGCTGGTGGTGGTTGCTCCATTGCCGCGTACGACTGGCTCGACTTCGCCATCGGGTCGGACACTGGCCAGTCTATGCGCCAACCGGCGGCGTTCTCAGGTACGTTTGGAAACCGCCCGTCGCAAGGCCTTATGGTTTTGGATGGAGTCATGCCTATTTCCCACGGCGCCGACACGGGCGGTGTGTTTGCACGTGATCCCCAGGACTGGGTGAAGTTCGCTAAGCTCTGGTACGACCCTTCGCTTCACCAAGATAGCAGCCTCAATGGGCTACCCGAGCTTGTGGTTCCGGATTCTCGTGCTTTTCCGAGGCGAATTCTGTATCCCATCGACTATCTTCCGCTGAAGAACCCCGCTGCCGAAGCCGTTCTTCAGAGCTTCCTGGTCCGGGTCAGCAAGGTCATGGACTTGATGGTGTCGAAAGTCAACATCACGGAAAGGGTCGAGACCGTAACTAGTCGGGATCTTGACGGGATTCTGGCTGACCTGGGTACAATCTGGACCTACACACAGCTCAAAGTTGTGGCAACACCTCTGATTGCACACTACAGCCCTGGTTTCCCTTCTCTTGATAGACCGTACCGAACTTCTTTCTGGAATTTCACCTTAGACGCCGAAGGTCATACCGAAGCGCTTGACCGCAGACGCCAGGACTCCGAGGCCTGGCATCGTGAGGTCTTGTTCAATACGACCGAAAGCTGCTCTGAGTCCATCATGATCTACGACATCGGCACGGGCGGGCTTCCCTCCTTCAGAGAGGCTGAGTTGAATGAGTCCCCCGGCGCTGCCTTACCTAATGGTTCTGGAACTCGAGGAGCTGCTTCTTCCCTTGCGTCCTACTTTGGAAGCGTAGACTTCACCATTCCAATTGGTCAGGTGCCTTACTACAGCAACATCACCCACCGAGAAGAGATGATGCCTGTGACTATCAATATGGTGGCCAGGAGGGGGTGCGATTTTGTCTTGTTCAATCTTGTCGAAGAGTTGACGAAGCTGGGAGTCTTGGGGCCTGTCACTACTGGTTCGCGAACTTTTGTATGATACAATCGTTGTTTCCACTATGGAACTAATCTGAGATCCGTCCTGCCAATGCCTCATCTTCCATTTTCATTCCCAAAAGACAACGCCAACGAAACACAAAGAGTCATCTCGAACCATTCATCATCTTCTTCTTCAATGGTCTCAAGGGTCCAGCCCAGTTCAATGCCAATCATAGTCATCTGGGTAAGCACCAGGCAGATTCTGGTGCGAACCCTCGGCGTAGGAATAGCCAATCATGGGCTGAAGATCAGAGCCAGGCACTTCGACAAGTCCAAGAACAATCGAGGCCTGTCTCTTCTCCCAGCACGCCACCAAAGTCTTCTTCTCCTGCGTCTTCATCCACTCACACTTTTCGCGGCCTTCTTTGAACTTTTGCTTCTCGTGGTTGAGAAGCCAGGCCTCGGCATTCTTGGTCAAGGGAGTCTTAAGCGTCTTGACGCTCACAATGTCGTAGAGTTCGCTTGTGTGATTTTGAGTTGGGGGAAGTCCAGCCTCCATGCCAGTCTCTTGCGGGAGAACTAAGCTCGGCGACGCCATTCGCTTCGATGACTGAAATCCACAGAATGCCATATCAGCTTCAATGTCGACGCCCTGTGAATGATACGTTAGCACGTGGACTTGGGCGAGTTGGAGGGGGTATGGTGAGATACCTGTTCTGGTTCCTGGGCTGCTGGCCAGTCGAAGAAGGAAGAAAAGGTTGGAGACGTCAAGTCGATTGGATCATGTTGGGTTGTGATCAGTGCGTTGGGAGCGAATGTCTGGCATGATACTGTTAGCCAACCTTGGGGACAAACTTGTCAATTATGGGACTTGCCTCTCTCATAAGCTCTGTAGTAGAATTGAAGCCAAGCATTGTGTTCGCCGTGGCGACGCCATGCATAGGGCTGGATTCAGTTGCCTGCTCAAGACCAACCACTTCTGTCAATGGATGAGAAGAACGAGTCGGCTGGTGCTCGCTTAAGCCATGATAAGGACACTGCGCCATGCCACCGTGTGGAAGTTGCTGCTGCTGAAGCTGCTCTTGGTTGTCCTCAGCCTGAGTCTCAGCCTTTTCTTTGCGAAGCTTGTATCGAGCCGATGACTCCCTTCTCTTCCTGCGACACGGCTCGCATTGGCTTCGCTCCCTTATCAGACCCATATTGGTCATGGAAGAGAATTCCGATTGCGGCTTAGACTTGTGGCACTTGGTACACAACTTCTGGCTTGAAGATGCTTCACCAACACCTAAGGCCAAGGGTGCGCCATTCCCGTTCAGAACGGGTGGTGAAGGTGACAGAAGGAGCGATGCCGGCAAAGGGGGCAAGGTACTGTGACCCGGTGCAATTGGCGGAGCGAACAGAGGAGTCTCTGCTGTGGGAGCTGAGGAGCCTGGCAATGTCGGAATCAGTCGAACGGGAACGCCGGGGTTAATCGCGGAGATGGGAGCTTTCTGAGATGAAGAGCTTCTTCGAGAGGAAGAGGGCTTTGAGGTTTTTCGTGAAAGCCGTCTCTGTGCGGGTGTCTGTGGTCTGGAAGGAACGTCCAGGGGGTTATTCTCGATGCCAAGTACTTGATGAGGCATGTGAGGGACTTGTAAACTCGAGGTTGCGCCCTGCGCCTGCGCAGGAGCACCGTTGGCATTCGGTAGTTGAGTTGCGCCCATTCCGGGCAAGCAGAGAGGGATCGGATCTCTGACAGCGAAGTGAGACCCCAACGTCGCTGAAGTTAGAGGAGAAGATCCGAAGAGCGACTCGTCGTCGTCGAAGTCCATGGCTTTGTGATCGGAGGAGGAAAGATTGGGGACCGAGATTCAGGGACTCACGGTCGCTTGTGTGAAGTGAAAGGATTAGTGGGAAAGGAAAGGTTGCAATATAAGGGCAGGAAGTAAGAAGAATGGGTTGAAGGAGAAGGTTGAGAATATTTCCACAAGAAGAAAGGAGCGACCGTGAACTATCTAGAAAGGAAGTGAGGCAGAAGCCCTAGACGAAGGTGAAGTGAAGAACTGCGATTTCATCTAGAGTTGCTCGCTTAATCCAAGACTTCAATCACGTTCACCTCGCTCCTTCCTCTAATTTTGAGGAATACTCGGGCGTTCCAGCCACTTAGCGAATACACGAGTATTCAGGTGCAAATAGCTTACAGAACAAAGGCCTTGGTATCAAACCCCTGCTTGATACAATTAAATCGACTTCATCAAAGACACTTGTCGATTCTCATTGGTGAATTGTGAGCTCCTTGTCTCAAGTCACAGTTGAAATGAAGCCTTTGCTTGCTTCCATTTGGCAACAACTGGAAACATTACAGCTGTAAAGTAACTGGATCTAGAAGCTATGTGAAACTATGAATTGCATGCCTCGAAGAGTCCGAGTATAGGATCGATGAAACTCGTATTCACCTTGGTCAAGTAGAGACATTCAAATTGTTGTGAGAATTCAATTTCCAGTCCTAGCGAACAGACGAGAGCATGACTTAACCTCTTGGCTCTCAGTTCAACTTGTCCTTCCCGACTTCCACATGCACAAGTCCTCGTCAGGAGATGGGCAAGTGTGACTCGAAGACCAGGTACTAACTGACTATACAAGGTGTTGTACCAGAGCCTTTAGTAACGGCGTCTTGTCTCCTGTCGTAGATAATCTTCTCTCAATACTAGATATCTTATTCAACACGTTCCTGATTAAGAAGTAGTGGCTTGCTGGTAGCCCGATCTCGTAATTTTCTAGGAGCAATAAGACTACCAGGCATACGGTCATAGCCATGTCAACCTTGCCGATGCGCTTATTTCTCCCAATTTGAACGGCAGACAAAACAGTAGAGCTTATGGTGAGTGGTTATTATACATACATAGGTATTTATATATATCCGTTCATTTAGGAGTCTGAATTTTCAAGAACCCAAGCCCTTTCTTCAGGTGTATGTCTTCCACTTGTTTCTCGCTTTGCGACAAGATGCGTTTCCGACATGATCACATGTTCGAGTTCAGTTTACTCAACGAGGTATCGGCGAAGGAAAGGATAGAGAATCTTTCCTGCTCTAAGAATCATTCTCAAGCATTGATTGGTGTGTATTTGGCAGGATAGGTATTTCCATCTCCATCAACCTTCACATGGCATTCAGAGTTGGCCAAATGCATAATTTCAGTACGCTGCAGCCCTCAATCGCGACCAAATCCAAGTCAAGTAGAAACTCGCAGTTCTAGCATTGAGTTAGCACCTAGAAATAACCAGAATTCAAGCCAGTCCAGTAAGCTGTTTCAGTATCGTCATATTCAGGTTTCTATTGTATGTTCACATGCTGATAGGAGTTCCTCTTAATACCTCTAGGCGCAAAGGCGCATGTGGTACTGGTAGACTCTGACAGGCCAACCCGCAGGAATGCTGATGTTTGCGGAAAATCGTTGTCTTAAACCCGCTCGATTGAACGATGATTCATGCCATTTACTATTACTCGGTCCTTTCCGTGCACTACCTATTTGAATGTTATGGTCAGCGCTTCATGATGTCACCATTCTTTCACTGGTGCAGAAACGTCATTCTGGCTAACCACATGCTGTGCGCCAAAGATGACGCGCACGACCATTCAAAGTGTATAAGATCTCACCCACCGAACCTTAGAGAAAGGAGCTATCATCTTCATCATCTACTACATCATGAACAGAATCGCCCTTAGACAAACCAAGCTTTTCGCTGCATCAGTACCCAGAGTTAGAGCCATGTCGTCTCAGAACCCCATCCACAACGCTGCCGAGGCCGCCGGCCAAATGAAGGACACCAGCCCCTCCAAGCCTAGCGTCATCTCCTCAGAGGGCGCCATTGGCAAGCAATTCAACCCTGACGGTAACATCGGCCAGATTGGTAAGTGATGTGTCCAACACCTTTATCACATAACCTTAATTCTGACATTTCATTCATAGGTGAAGCAGTTGGCGGCCCTTTCTCAAAGGACGGTGTCATTGGAAGTCAGTTTGATGCAAGCAAGGGAGGCATTGCAGGCACGGTGGAAAAAGCCGTAGATGGCCCCCGAAACCCGGCGAAGAAATAGCTTTAGATTCGGGGAAATGATTATACTATTCCTTTCGGCGTGCAGCAATACAAATCTCCAACTTCAATTCATCCCAATTCATAGCTCCAATACGTAGTTGAGACAGGCCTTATCAAGTATCCTATGTGAAGCTGACAGTCGTACCGCTGTCCGGGATCTCAATTGAAGAAAGGACTCACAGGTCTCACCAAGCGCATGAGTTCCTTTCATCGTTTGGATACTCTAAGGAAAGTTTTCGGTATATTTTCGTTCACATCATAAGCGCAAGCAGATTTTATGGCACAACCTATCTTCCTGACACTCGTAGCCATGGTTCTGCCTCATCAACATTCAGCTGTGAACTAACTCCCCGAAAAGAAATGATGTGATCCCTCCAGCAGATAAATGTCGTTGCCTTTTGGTTACCTGACACGCACCTCGGCGGATACTACACAGTACCTTAGCTTTGAATCCCTCAATCTTGCGTAGCTGGTGGGCTGCCTGGTCAGCGCGACGACATTGCGCCGAGGATGACAGCATTCGGGCGCAGCTTCAAGACATGCATGGACACAGGGAAGGCAAGCCTATTTTGTGTCGCAATTTCGTTGGCCGGGTTGGACGATAGGTCTAAGAAATGTCTCAAGCACCACGCCATGTCGAAGCATGAAAACCAGCTATCTGCAAGGAGACTGTTCCCCCGGTCACCGTAATTAAGTCAGTTCAAACCCCCCAAGTGTATAAAATCCCGTGACCGTCCTGGGTACAAATCCTTTCCACATCTTGTCCTCATCTTTCTCACAACTTCTTCCTTCTATTGTACCTTCCTTCACATCTTTCAACTTCGAATCGCTACAGACGATCTGATAGTTCGACAGTGGCCCAAACTACCATCGCGATGCAGGCCTACCAGGACGACCAGTTGAACAGGGCTGAGCACATTCTTGACTATAGATTCAATACTCGCAGCCTGCTCTTGGAGTCCTTACAGACTCCAGGTTCCGGAGTCCGAACTGCCGGTGACCGTTCCATCATTGACGGCAACAAAACCTTGGCTCTCTTGGGGGACAAAGTTCTCGGGATCTTGCTTGTGGAAGCGATGGTGAGGGAAAACCTGGTAACTAGGGGTGAGTTCATATTCGACAACGAGATTTCTGCATATCGTTTCCCATCCAAAAAACTGACATGGCGATGGTAGGTGACATCGACGCCGAAATTCAGCGTAAGCTCAATAATGCCCGACTTGCGGGAGTTTTTGACATGGTTGGCTTCCTGGAGTGTCTCAGCCTCAACCCATCTCAGGGTTTGTCCATCGGTCCTCGGACCAAGGCCGATACCATCGAGGCCATCATAGGTGCTGCGTACTTAGACGGCGGATTCGAAGCTGCCAGACTTGTGGCAACGAACCTCCATATTCTCTGATATCGGTAATGTCAAAACCTCCTAACCCCTTGAGCTAACGATCAGTAGCCTGCCCAGACCAAGAGGAAACCTGGAAGCCCCGCATTGGGGCACCGAGGGATCCAAACGGAGATCCCCTCGGAATATGGCGCTTGGCGTCTCTTGTCTTCGCGGCAGATCCAGCGAAGAACATCGAAGCAGACTGGGGTCAGCTTGGGTGTTGCATTCTTCTCTCAAGATCTGCTGCCGAGAGAACCGACCACCGTGTTCCTAGGGGATTCCGTATGGGGCCCTTGGTGCCCCGATGCGGGTGTTCCGGGTTTCCTCTTGGCCAGGGGCCTTATTGCGGAGTGAGCGGGTACCCCAGATCGCTCACTCGCGTAGTCTGCGGTTATGGACCGTGATGAGTTCGATCGTATGTGTAGTTGGAGGGACTCTCAGTCTAACTCACTTTTCAGTCGATTTGGTGATGGAGAAGATGGTTGTTCGACGCGGAGAGGGGTCCGCACGGAAGAAGGGACACATACATGCAGGGATTGGAAGACGGAAGAGCAATGGGTACAATGAGCTCTGGGTTGGATTACTATTTTGAAGGAGATGATTCTGTTCGGGGCTATCGGTTCGATACACGTGGACTCCCCATCTTCTGGAATTCGCACTTTACACCATCCCCCTCCCCCTGCTCCTGAGCTTGAGGCAACACTCATTTGACGACATCACGATCTCACCAACACTCAAGCTCTCAATACACGACTTCGATTCTATGTCTCGCTGTTCCAGTTGTGAAATGTCGCCATGAAGTTGCCGGTTCAACATTCGGGATGTCTTCAGATCAAATATGCACCTGACAAGTATCCAAGGCTCGCAACCTTAGAGTGGCGATGCAGCCAAGTCAACCTACAATACTCGTATTGGTTCTGTTTTTCAAACTTGCATCTGATCCTTCAGCAAAATCTGAGTTAAGGATGCAGCCCGTCAAGGTCGCACGTTAAACTGACCTCATCGAGCAAAACCTTGGGCATCAAACCTAATTCTGGGACCAGGAAGATCGCGAAACCGAGCTATGAACGATGCTCCCACTGGATTGCGAGGACAGTCTTGATGATACAGAGACAATCAGGCATTCAACGTCCGAGACGCACAGCATCTCCTAACAAGACAACACAACTTCAGTTTCGCCGCGCAGGTTTCCACCATAAAAGAAAAGCAGGATGATGTGAGACAAAAGTACATGTACATCACACTGCCCGAGGCGGAAAGGGCGCCGATCAATAATACGCCTCCCAGGCACGCCCGAGCCTCCCGTTCCCCTACCGAAACCCAGGATTTGATTGGATGCTGAGCAAGATACAGAGTAAAATAAGTTGCACAACAGCAGCTCATCGGAGAAATCAAGGTCACATAGTGGCCAAAGGCACCTCAAATCTGCCCTCCTTCTCCGATTACAAGACATGTCGAATCGAATAGTAACAAATCTCCATCCTTACCCAGATCTCTCACCCCAGTCATCGCCGGGATGCGGGGCAAAGCGGATACAAGATGGGGCACCACACGGGACTCGGGGCCGGTAGGGCTTGGTGGTTGATGGGTTCTGCATACCCCGCTGGACGTACGTCGGCCGGATCCTTCCAGCCTGCATGCTATTGTCTTGGCCTCGCTCATTGGTGAAGTTTCTCTGTCTACAAATGCCTTGTACGGTACGAAGTAGCATTGCCATGGCCCATCTCACTCGCATGTCATTAGATGCCAATTCCCTATTTAAGACAAAGCAAGTCACTCTCTGGTTCTAAGAACCTAGAGGGCAACATGTTCCCATGAGGTAAGTTAGTAGCCAGGTAAAGTTCGATTCCATGCTGAGCCGAATAGCGGGAGCCAAGGACAGGATGCCAACCCCGCGGCATCAACGGCACATAAAGCTAGTATCCTGTACTAGTCGACTAATTGTCTTGACATACGTCGCTCTCGGATCCTGCGCCATCAACTCGTGGCACCATAACACTGTGCCTAGGTATCTTGCCTGTCCTTCTTGTCTCTCAATTTCGCTTCGCTTCCAAGCTGTGCCACCTCCAATATCTGATCTGCAAGAGCAAGAAGCCTTGCTCAATTCCAAGCAATGGGCCCGTCACCTGCTCACCGTGCCCATTCACCAGCATACCCCAAAACCAAGCTTCCCCCGTCTTCCTTCCCCGCCATCTTCGCCCCAAAATTCAATGTGCCTTGCCTAGAGAAAAACCCAAAAAGAAGCCTAAAAGAACAAATACCACATCCAATCCATCCGACTCGCTTCCTCGCCAAGAGCATCCACGGCACGCCTCGCCTTCGCCCGGTCTGACACCTCGCGGTGCGATGACGCACCATGATGGCGCAAGGTAAACTTGTATGCCTGATTCAATGGGAGCCAAGATGGGCTGAGCCGGCTTAATTGTGTTCACTTGCAAGCAAGTTTGATCACGAGGTGCACTTCGCTGCGCTGGGCGAGAGTATTTGAGGACGGGGGCATCTCCGATAGTTCGCCGGAGAAAGACGAGGCCCTTGCCTAGGTACCGCTTCAAAGACCTTTAATTGGATTCAATTGATAGAACTTCCCTCTTGGCAATCACTATTATTGTGAGGTACGCGGTCTCACGATGCAGCTGACCCTCCCTCTCCTGACACTCCTCGCCGGAGTCTCGGCCGCACCAATTAAGGGCCTCGACCGCGCAACGATCCAAGATGAATACGACTTCATCATAGCAGGAGGTAACACACGCTCACTTTTCCCAAAGTCACAGTAATCCAAGCGGCTAACTCACTCTTCCCCTTCTCAAAGGCGGCACCGCCGGCCTCGTCCTCGCAAACCGCCTCTCCGAGTCCGGCAAACAGCGGGTCCTCGTCCTTGAAGCGGGGCCGAACCCCGAGGTTGTCTCCGCATACAAGCCGCCCGGCGGCAACCAGTTCCTCGGCGGAACCGCCATCGACTGGTCCTTCTACACCACTCCGCAGGAACACCTCGACGGCCGCATCCTCCGCTACCACCGCGGTCGGTGCCTCGGCGGCAGCAGCGTGACCAATGGCTTCTACTACGGTCGTGGCAGCTCGTCCGTCTACGATGATTGGGTCAAAGTAGGGAACCCGGGTTGGGGATGGGACGACGTGTATCCTCTGTTTGTTAAGGTGAATCACACGCTCACTTGTCCAGTCTTGGATGTCTGTCACGCTTAACTGACATGATAATAGGGTACGCACTTTAACCCTCCAACGGACCACGAAGTCCGAGGCTTCGACGTCTCCTACAAAACCCACGACCCCTCCGCCTACGCCGATGGTCCTCTCCAGCTCGGCTTCCAGGGCTACGTCCCACCTTCGGGCGTAGGCTTTATCGAGGCCGCCTCTGAAGCCCTTCAGATCCCCATCGTCGAGGACCACAACACGGGCAACAGCACCGGCGTGAAGCAGGGTACAGGCCACCTCGACGCCGGGTTCATGCGCAGCTCCAGCTACGATAGTTATCTGAAGCAGGCCGAGGGCCGGAAAAACCTTGATGTTCTGCACTTTGCTCCCGTGTGGAAGATCAACTTTGACCAGGTGGAGGGGAAGAACCCGAGAGCCGTAGGTGTCGCTTTCATGGACCATCCTACGGGTATCGTACATGAGGTTAGAGCGAAGAAGGAAGTTATCGTCAGCGCGGGGGCGTTCAACTCGCCTCAACTCCTAATGGTTTCTGTAAGTTTCTCTTGAGTATCGCGGATGTGGCATGATGAACGGCAGATCATGTACTAACCTCGTCCGCTTCAGGGAGTCGGTCCATCCTCCCAGCTCAACGAATTCGGCATCGAACCCGTCCACATCAACGAGAACATCGGCCAGCAGTACGTACCCCTCCTTCTCACCCCTCTCACATTACGACTAACATCAAATCCCCTAAGCCTGAACGACCACTCCGTCTTCAGCATAATGGCCCTCTCGACCCCCGAATTCTCAACAACAGACATGGCAGCAACCTACCAATCCCTCCGCGCCGCACAAGATGAGTTCTACAAAAACACCACGGGCGAGTACACGGCCCCCTCGGGCATCACAAACGCCTTCCAGAAGCTCTCGGTCGACGAGTTGCAGGCCATCGGCGCGGGCGACGTCGTCACCGCGGGGCTGGCGAACCAGTCGCACATCGAGTACCTCTTCGAGAGCGTCTTTTACCCGAGCGGGCCGACGCCGTACTACACGCCCCGCGGTAACGAGACGTACATTTCCCTCACGGCGTCGAGTATGGTGGCTCTGTCGAGGGGAAATGTTACGCTGAGGTCAAATTCTATGGCTGAGACGCCGAGAATCAATCCTAATGTAAGTCCACGTTTGTTTCCTTCCCAAGCGCCTCCTATTTATCTCGGACGACTTGCTCACTTTTCTTCCTCTGCCCCCCCTCTAACGAACGTTGACAAGAAACGGAGTAAGCTAACCCATTGTAACATAGTACTACGCCCACCCAGCTGACCGCAAAATCGCCCTCGCCTCCTTCAAATACCTCCGCAAGATCCTCGCCCATCCGCGCATGTCAGAATACACCGTCGGCCCATCCCACGGCGAAGTCTCCCCTGGCGCCGGCGTCTCGGAAGACGACGAGGACACCGTGCTGGCCTACGTCCGCGCCAATACCATCCCCAACTGGCACGCCTCCGGCACGAACCAGATGCTGCCCGAAGACAAAGGCGGCGTCGTAGACCCGCGGCTGAGGGTGTACGGCGTGGCCGGGCTGCGAGTCGTGGATTGCAGCATCATTCCCATCCTGCCTGATGTTAATATCGTGGGGTCGGTGTATATGATTGGGGAGAAGGGGGCGGAGATGATCCGGGAGGATTGGGGGGATTCGTGATTACGGTTTTGGAGTAGTGATGTCTGACGACGGTATGATTGGTGTCTGTAGGCTCAGCTCGGGTTGCGAAGTAGCTTTCGGTATTGTCTGATGTGGTAATGAGTACGTCTTAGTTGTAATCGTCGTCCACGGCCATCCCTCTGCATAACCAGATAGACACATTCACACATTGGTAACGGAGCTCCATTACCTTCCGGAGCCGCAGTAATGGCCGTTACCAACCAGCCATCGGTTCTTACACAGGACTCCTGCCTGATAGACTGATCTCACCTCATGGAAAGCAAAGGACCCTGGTATGCTCCATCCTCGCCCAGACTTGCCATCTCAACTTTTCTGAATCCCCTCCAGAGACCAGAGACAAGATGATACACTCATCCGACGACAAGAAAGACACAAGCCGGGGGGTTCGCTTGACAACCACTCGTCAAAGCAACATGAAGTCAAACAGCATAGCAAGGCAAGCTACCAACAACGCCCGTCACATAAAACGTAGCACCCCACCTCCAGTCGGAAAATCCGAGCCAGGAGTCAAACGGCCCCAAAATTTGAGAGAGAGCCTCCAGAGTTCAGACTCCAGAGTCCGCAGAGGCCTCCTACTATCTGCTTTACCAAGCAACCCCTTACAGGCCAAGGGTACATCAAAGACAAGGGTATCAAGACCAATAGCCCCCAAGAGAACGAACCCGAAGATCCAGACACCAGATGACAGTGATCTCCCAACCATACTATTCGTCCATGTCCTCGGCAGCAGGTGGGGATTCATCGGAAGGTGATCATCTCGTTGGACGGTTCGGCATCTCCCTTCCAGACTCTAGAGAACATGTCTAGCAAAAGACCTGTACCGAGCCGAAGCCAAGCCGTTTCGAAAGACGAGACGGTGACAGGCAGGCGGTCGGCTGAACAGGTTCGGGGACGTGCTCACGGAAAACCCATGAGTGGTGGGAGAGCGAGAACACCGCATAGATGCACGGGGTGAGCAGATTCTTGAGAAACGCACGCGACGTTTCGTGCCTCATCTTGTATGGCAGGTCCATAATCTTACCACCGTAGCCTATGGGTCCAGCAGGCACGCAGAGCAGACATATCGCGATCTCAATCATGGAGGGAAACAATCGTTCACATGGAAGAAACGAATCAGTGCAGATCAAGTTAGAGAATTCTTTTGTATTCTTCAGATCGAGTTGCGGGAGCGCCCAATCTATCTAGTACACGATGGCCATGGCCAGCCGTAAATTCCACCTCTTACTCGCCAATGTTAACAATCATCAATCATGCCGAACCAGCTTGGTTCCTATAGAATTCTTTTCGACCGCCGCAACATTCTTAGAATAAAAATAAGAAACTAGATGCCGTCCCGGTTCGGGTGTAGTTGATTCCCAATCAATCCCAACGCCATGTCCCAGATATCAAGCTAGTATGCACAGGAAATGTTGTAGCGAACTAAATGCCCAAAATAAGGTGCTAAAAGAAAGTGTAGTAGAGAATGTGGTGTTTAGAGGAAAAGCGACTCCAATCTGGCGAGAACTGGTTGAAGCGCGGCGTCGATGCGTTGCACCTTGGCCATGGCCACACATGCGTTCTTCTCATCTTCTGATGCATCGACGAGCTCGTAGCGGGCAAGAACCTTCTCGGCTTCGACACCTCCGAAGATCTCAGCTTGTGAGAGGGCTTCGGTGTCAAGCTCGACAGGGGATACAGTAGCAGGGGCAGGAGCAGAGTGGTACAGAGCGAACTCAGGGTCGTTCTCGAACTCGTCATCGAAGACCTCCTCGGTCGCCGGAGCCTGGGACTGAACCTCCGGCGCCAGGACCTTGGGAGCCTCAATAGTGGGGAGCTCGATCTTCTCGTCATCAGACTCGAATTGCTCGCCGACAAAGTTGGAAGACTTTCCGGAGAGAACGTTGGTGTCAATGGTAACGGGAACGTCCGGGGTCTCGAGAACAGCGAAGACCTGGGGTTGGAAGTTGTAGGCGTCGTTGTCAATGTTCAGCATGGAAAAGTCCATGTTCTGCTCAGGGAGCATGGCCATGCCGATCTGCTGCTGCTGAGTCTGGTTGGCGTAGGGGTTGATGTCCTTGGGAATCTGGCGCTGCTCGGCTTGTCTCTCAACCTTGACGGCGGGAGCTTGCTGCTGCTGAGGGGCGGGCTGGGGGTTGGTGCTGAGGTGGTCAAGGAAGTTGGAGAATGAGGGAGAAGCGAGGAGCATGCGGGTGAGATCCTGCAGGCGCTTGTTCTCGTCCTGGAGAGCACGGTTGTGCTGGCGAAGCTCGCCGTTCTCGGAAACCTTGTTGGCAATCTCGGCCTCGAGCTGAGTGATGTATTCTGTAATGGGTTAGCCGAGTTAATGTTTTGGCGTTGTGGTAGCGAAACTTACCCTTTCTGCGGGAACGGAAGGCGCGGGCGGAAACCTTGTTGCGGAGTTGGCGACGCTCCTTGCTGCTGAGCTTCTTGCCCTCCTCGCTAGCGAGAAGTCTCTCATCCTCGTCCATATCCTCCTCGTCCTTCTTGCATCTAGGCAGGTTCATGAGAGGAGTGGGGCTGTCGCCCTCTTGAGCGGGCTTAGCACGCATGGAGTTGAGGAGCTGGGTGATCTTCTGTTCAACAATGGGGTCGGTAGGCTGCTGGCTTTTGGTGCGCTGCTTCTGGCCCATCTGCTGACGCTGCTGCTGCTGCTGGATGATTTGTTGCTGTTGTCTTTGCTGGGCCTGGGCCTTGGCAAGCGCAGCCTGGGAGTGCATGCCGGGCCAGAGGCGGCCCACGTTGCTTTGCTGGGAGGGGACCACGGGAGACTCTTGTCCGCCGATGGCAGTGGGGTTGACGGTGGTGTTGGGGAAGAAGTACTGGGAGTCCGGAGGGGAGTCAAACTCCATATCCATATCCAAGCCGGTAGAGTTTTGGGAGGGCGATGTGTTGAAGTCAAACATGTCGTTCTCCGGGCTCAAGCCATTGCCCAAGTAGTCCATTCCATAGCCGCTGTTGTAGCCGCTGATATGAGAGTTGGCCTCGTTCACGGCCAGGGTGCTGGCGAGGGCACCGGGAACGATGCCAGTCTGCTGCTTGTAGAGATCATACTGGTGGCTGGGGCCAGTAAGGGGTTGTGATGCGGACGGCATCGTCGGGGTCGCGACGGTGCTGACTGATGGGCGAGTGAAGGTGTTCTTGGCGGTGGCCGCAGGAGAGAGCGAGGGAGACTGATAAGACATGTTGTCATACTCGCTGAAGTCGAGGAGGGCGTCGATGTTATCGACGTTCTGATTCGAGGTCGTCATTGCCGTCGAAGGAGGATTCGATCCCTTGGGTATGATGGGTGTTGGTGGATTAGGGTTCGCACCGGTCTGTGGCGAACCTTTGTTGTGACTGTTGGGTCCCGTACGCGACGACGAGGGAGTGATCGATATAGTACTCGGTTCGGTAAGTGAGGCTCGTGACGATAGATGGCAATGCCTCAGGTGAGTGTTTCGTTTGGTGGTTTGGTTGAAGTTGAGAAGAAAGAGGGTTCGAGAGGTGGGAGAGAGAAAGAGGAAAAGAGGACAAGAAGAGTGTTGAGATAGGCGACTAGTTTAGGGGGGTCTGGGCAGTGGATGTATGGGAAGCGTAACAAGAGGGACTGAGCACGGGGACTCCGTTTCTTGAATGATTTGGGTGCCTGGTCCTCGGAGCAGCAGGGGGGAAAGGCGGGCCCCAAGCGGATTCTGGGCGGGCTGAGCAGGGGGGTGGGCTTTGGGGGGGAGTTGAGGAAGGAAGGGACCAGGAGTCCCAGGACGGGCGAGCAAGAGCGAGGGGAAGGTACTTTGGTACTTTGGTACTTTGGGAAGGGAGTGGAAAGACGGGATTGGGGGAGGGAAGGAGGGGAGCACTGAGCAGAAAGACCAGAAAGCGCAAGAGGGAAGACGGAGGGAAAGAGAGAGACGACCGGGACGCTGATGGGAGGGAAAGAGGGACGCGTAAGCCGATGGACGACGTGTCCTGATTGGGATTAGCGCGGGTAGATGAGAGAGACTGGGCCGGGCGTCCTTGGCTGACGGGCTGCACCTTCTCGTCGGGTGGGAAGGCAGGCAGTGGTGCTCCTTCCCTCTCGCTCTTTCTCACTCGTCCGTTGCTTCCCTTCCCATTACTGCGTCCAGCGAATATTCGTACCAGCAAATGCAGGCAGGCAAAGGAAGGAGCATTGGATCAGAACTAGGTAGACCAGTCAACGGCAGACAGGTACAATCGTATTCGAAAATGCCCGGGTGGGAAAGCACGAATTCGCAAGATGTCAGGTTCCTTCTTGCAGCGATGCACACTTACAATGTACACGTCTGCGGCCTGAGGATGACGACGCCAACTGCCCTTTTCGGCTCAGTCGTCGACGAGTACTCGACCATTCGCTCACACTGATTCGCTCCTGGCGGTCCCCATTTCCTTCATTTTCTGCGCCTTTTGGCTTCCAGGTTCTTTTGGTGAACCCCCGGAGCGCTGTGGAATTCAACGTGGATTCGCAAGCTCGTCACTCGCCAGAACAGCGACCGCTTGTTTTGATATTGAACTCGACCACTCGCTCTACCGCCTGTCGCCTGCCGCCCAACCACAAGCAATGGCGCGATGTCGCCGTTTCGAAATGTTGCTGACGACGACTCGACGACGCACGCTTATTGAGAGAACTTTTTTGACTTTTTTTCTCCGGTTACTCGTCTTCGCCTATGCTACCGACAGATACTAGGCCTGTTTACCCGCCCATTTTATCATCAATTCCCACTCGTTGATGTTGGCTACGGCTCTATGTACAATATCGTCGTCGATGATGAATCCAATGTCAATCCCCTCCCCCCATCGTCGTAGCCTCTCTAATTCTTCCGATAAGACGGAGCAGAATCTAGCCGACATACAAGAACGAAGCCGCAAACTCGAGCTTGGTGAGATGACAAGATGACGAGGCCGCGTATTGTTCGGGCGCGAGACCAAATCCGAACCAAGCGAATCGCTGCAAATAATACAAACCAAACTACACAGGCGCCTCGCCTGGCGCTATGCTGCGCTGCGTGTTGCTGAGTGCTGACCCGAGCCGACCAATTCACTGCCCGACGGAGACGGGCGGCGGGAAGTTTTGGTTGTGCGTGGCGGCAGCGCACCCTCCCCTGTTCGCTTTCGCTTGCGAGGTCGAAGACAGGTATCGAGTACTCAATGCCACGCCCAGGATATCCGCAGTCGCGTGTACCAATACGAATAGTGCCGCCATCCCGGGTGTGGCTGTTCCAGTTGGCGCTCTGCCTCTTTTTTGCTTTCGGCGTGGGTTGATCGTCCGTCAATGTTGCTCTGAGCTCTCCCTCTTCCCACCACCAACAAATCAAAGGCCCTCGTTTTGTTCGTTTAAAAAGAAGGTTGTTTACTCGGTATGCTCAGCCTCAATCACTGAACTCATGGTCTTCGATTCGATTCAACTCGCTCCAACGACCTGACCCAGCTGCTTACGATGGGCTTGGAATCCAGCAGTATGCAAATACCGGCCACCTGTCCGTCTCTAACCATCTGAACCTCCCAGGCTTCTCAGCGTCGCCGCTCAGAACAGTACAGGCCCCCATATCGAAGCAATCCAGACACCCCTTGACACAGCATTCCCACTTGCGGCAACCTTTTTCAGCATCCACGCCTCCCCTTGGTTGCCATTCTTTGAAGCAATAGGTGCAGACTGGTCTCGGCGACTAGAAACACGGCGCGGCATAGACTTTCACTTGCAAGTTGCGGCTACGGTGCTCGTCCGGGCCACTGCCCACATCACGAAAAGGTCCCTCCGAAAAGGCTCACTGGTCTCCATCCGAGCTTCATGGAGGTGGTCAAGGAGGTGGTGGAAGGGAGTCTACGGCGTTTGGCCATGCGCTGACATCAGGCCGTCCCATTCTCGCGGCTCCAAATTCTGTTCAGCTCGCCCCCGAAGCGGAAGTTGTGCCGTCGTCCGTTGTTCACGGCATTAACATCTGGAAAAGACTTTTCGTTCAGGGAGCCAGAGCCAGAGCCAGACCCGACGGCAACTTCAGGCGTCTCGTTCGCTCCCGACATTCCGCACTGAACTGGGCCCTCAATTTGGTCGGTGGTTAGATCCCGTTCAGGGGATCGCCCCGTTCGTTCTGGAAATGCCGCCCATGATCATTCAATCCTGTGGGACGCTTTTGTGATTTCCGTTCCCTGACCCTACCGCGATAATTCATGCACTGCCACCACGGCCGTTATCACTATCGAAATCACCAAATCATCCATCGCCCACGTTTGATTCGCTCATCTGCTTTTCGTATGGGCTGTGCCGTTGACCACCCCTATGAGCGAGCTTAGTGGAAAACACTCGCGACACGGTGTGGCTTAGATGAGCTTCTATTCGCAGTAGAGCTGCTTATCCGTCTGCAACAGTCACTGCTAACCCAGCCCTGTCGGGCGTTGGACCACGACGATGGCCCTGGAAGCTGGCAATAACAGCAAGCCCTCAGCACCACAACGGGAACAATTCTAGCTCATTACGGAGTAGACTTCTGGCTGAACGGCGGTCACTGCAGCATCGCACATCTTGCATCACAAGTTTTGGTCGACTTCACGCCTTTGGGCCACAACTCAGCAGGCGAACGTCGACCCGCGGGCCCTCCCAATAAGGTCGACACACGATGGAAATTGGGCTTGTTACGGCCCCCAGGCTCAAGGCGAATCTGATGTTCCTCGCCATCTCGCCTACCCTTGATACGCGCAATCTGGATCGCGAACCGTCCGTCCACTTTTTATCACTTTTGGGCTCTTGCTCAAGAAGGGTTCGCAGGCGTCTCAGTCTCCATTTCAACTTTTGACAATCTCCAGAGTCCAGACGACTGTCAGCCCTTTCCCACCGCGAAATTGGGCCGAATATCGAACGCTGGTGCCATGATGAATGAGAATCCGACCAAGACAGACCTGAAGCCAGTACTTCCAACACTAGGTACGACAGAACCCCCCGGCGCCGTTTCGGCATTGCTGTAACATTGCGCCTAGTTAGTACTATGGACACCGTCTCGGCTTCTGGCACCTCGCTCTGGCCCCACCGGTCCCGAAGGTCCTCCCACATTCCCGACGTGCCGACTTTCTCGAGTCTCGCCGCCTCGCACACGCCGCAGTGGGCTAATGTCAGTTAAAGTCACCATCAGAAGACTCGACCGCCACCATTCAGCAGCCGTCTATCAACCCATCAATGGGTGTGGGCTTACATAATGAGCTAAACCTTGCACTAGCTGGGCTGCTTAGTGGTTCACAAGTATGTATTCTTATGCCGAGAATCAGGGTGAACCGCTGCCAGACCTCGCCCCGGCCAAGCGCGAACCATGACGTTGTGTGAACAAAAATAGAAAATATGTACGCCTTGTTTCACCTGCGGCACCTTCACAACCACGACAGCCCACAGAGTCCCGGGAGCGAAATCCAGAACGCCTTGTCAACTGACAACGGGTTACTTCCAAGAGCCAACCAGGGACCACCGTAAACTCCATGCTCCATTCCCGCGGCTGCTTCCTACTGGCCAGCTCGACGGCCCCAAATACCGGCAAGGCTCTTTTTCCCTTTTGGTGTGGGAGAACGCCTTCTGACGGACTATAACGGACATTAGGGGCTTCGGCACCAAGAACCGCAACATTCGATGATTTCGACTACCAACCAGACATTGCCCTTGACCTCAAACTCGAAAGAGCCGCTTGAGGGGGGCCCTGCCATCCCATGTTTCGATGCATGGTAGACACCCCGTACTCCGTACCGCACCATCAATCAACCAACCCCTCAGATTCTCGCGGGAATGGCGTCGGTTTGATCGCCCACATCGGCGCATCACCAGGAGTCTGGAGAAGATCCAGGGAGGTGTATTCGTACATACATAGCAGTGACACATGCGGGCCACAGCGAATGGCAGGCCGACAGACTTCAGAACGGCGGCGGCCCCTTCGACCTCGGGGTTCTAGAACGTCGACTCTACATTCCTTTGCCCCCTACACTTTTCCCCCCTCATCGCGAAGAGCTGAACTCTAGGGTCCGATCATCCCGAATCTTATCAGTTATGGTATATCCACCTTACAGTTCGGAGCAAAAGCCTGTTCGATGAAAGGCTTGTTTCTGCCCATTGAAGATGTTCTCTCTCAGGTCATTTCGTTGAATGGGCCTCCGCCATGAACTCTCTTCGAGGGGTTCACTCTGGAATCGTTTTCTCAAACAGCGCCGGCCAATACACCCTCATACCTACTTATGTGCTCCCACATTCCACGATTTGTTGTCTGGAAAATCGTCTCCACAATAGCAATCAACTTGTCCAAGCCGAAGACAAAGTTTGAATTGTAAGGTAAGCAAAAGCGGAGGTGGTCAGTCCACACGTGTGGGCACGGTAGCAGTACGGATGCGTTCCGCCATCACGTCGATTCATGTACTTCTTGTCCGGATATCATCCGCACATTGAATCGCACATATCCGTATCGAAAAGAGAGAAAAGAATGTCCCGCAGACAGGTGAGTGCAAGGGTGTGGCTGAGCCTCTGACTCCACCATCTGCCGTGCCGAGCAAAAGAAAAAAAGCCCCCCCCCCCTGTCCAGTAAACAACCTTCACGACTCACGACTCGAGGTTGGCCCGAATCTGGCAAGATGCTCCGTTCTATTCGGGCCTAGCGTTGAGGGGACCAAGCATTTTTTGACAGTTATGGATGGGCGCCCCCCTTCTTCCCGTGCGACCTGCGGCGCGGGTGCATGAGCCACTGCGAAAATAACGAGATTGCTGAACTTTGAGCATGCAATGTAACTAGGTGGTATCGAACTTTGAAGCCTTATCGTGAGAGAGGGCAGGGCCATGGCCTCGAGGTGAGCAGAGAGTCAGAAACTGCATGGGCATTGTCACCGAATTTTTGAACGATGTCTCTGAGATAGTCGGCTAGTCAGCGAGGTGCTTCTTTGCTTGCTGAATTCAATATCCGACGAGCAGAATTCCGTCTCGCCTATCTGATGTCGTGCTTTTGAGTGAACAGGGAGCAATGAAGTTTAGGGGCATTGCACTTTCCGAGGAACTCGGGTTATGACTGGGTGGTCACCGGTGTAGCAACCCTGAATATATCCGTTGATGAAATAGTACGGTGGCCCTCGACTTACCTGGCAAGTGTTGAGTCGCCCCGATGGCATCCAGCCAATCAGCTCGACTTCAGATCACCGCTGATGGGCTTTCGAACAATGTCGAGGGAAGGAAAAGAGGGATTCTCAATAAGCAACTCTGATCATTGCACGAATACCAAGGTTTTCGCCACAAAAATGAACATCACAGATGCCACAATAACCAGGAAAGTTTGTTGGCAGGACATTATTAGAAACAAAGCCGTCTTCCTATCAGAATCGAGTTTCCCCTGTAGATCCAACTTACAGCAGCTGTCGAGAACAGGTTTTTTATGGTGTAAGAGTTGGAACGGTACGGTGGACCAATGCGCGACAAGCCACAGGTCATAGTGACGATTTGGTAGCTAGCACAGCCACACTACCCCTCACATGTGGCGCTAGGGACTACACCCGCCACATGAAGCGTCAAGCCACACACGTGATGATATTCGGCAACCTCAGGGTCGGTTCCCTCTTTCTGTGTTGTGGCAGATGTCACTGGCTTCGGTGGACGAGTGGAAGGGAATGCTCGACCCTGAGGGCTTGTAAGTTAGATTCTGTTGAGTCGCTAAGCTCTTCCATTTTGTGGAAAGCTTCGCCATCTGAACTTCCATGTGCTCTCTTTCCACTTGCAAAAGATGAGGGGCCGCTTGGAGGAGTCGAGCCTTATTCAAGAATAAGCAATGTAGATACAGATACCCGTGTGATCGTGTAAGGGCATGTGTGTGTGTGTGTGTGTGTGTGTGTGTGTGTTGCCCAAAGCTCATGGGAGGTCAGTGCAAAATTAACGCAGTCATCAGCTGGAAATCTTTTACTGACCCTCGGCCTCGGTACGTCTCGAACTATGTGTCCATCGAATTCGTGCTTTTACCCCATTCCCTCTCTGCTTGCGAGAAATAGACTTCCCGAGAGTTACTCAGAGCATTATGCCGTCGGGAGGTTGAGGAGGAGTGGTAGTAGCGGGAATGTACACCTTCCGCCGCCATGGAAACCCAATCTTCTGACTACGAAGTCTACAAAGTGTACGAAGTGGGATGAAAAAGCTTGGTGAAGCTTAGCGGGCGCAGTGTGGATTCTTGTTGTATGTCAGAGAAAATAAACGAGGGAGCTTCATGGCATGCGGGGGTTCTGAAGTACGGGGGAGGGCACCAAGGTAATGAAGATCTGGGCCGTAGAAGGAAGTCACAGGCTTGTCTTTTTCATCTGAAGGAACGACATAGGGGACGATCTTATTTGACGCTCTGGTTGGAAGACCGGATGTCGAGGCCGAGTTCGCGTTCATTTGCCGACACTTTTGGACGAGTTCATAGTTGAAGAGAGTGTGCTTAGTGATTCTGCCGATGTTGAGCAGCTAGAGGCGGGGGAGGGGAAGGTTGATGGCGAACATTGGGATGCCTCGGCACAAGACGATGGCTGTGATAGGCAGCAGCTTGGTAGAGCTGTTTATATTCTGGGATGGTTGTTCTTAGTCAAGGGGGGAACGCTTTAGCGCTTCAACTTAGGTTTCCGTTTTGAGAAACTTATGATGACACTTCTCTATTGCTTTTGGAAACATTTGAGGTTATCAAGGCTTATTTTAGAGTAACAAATGAATAATCCCATGTTGTAGTGGACCTATTCGAGAATCTCAAAGACGTTAAAGTATTTACAACTTGTTATTATATCTTAAATTATTTTCACAAGACAAGAAAAAGAGATGTGCCTACGTCTTGCAGGAGGCTTTCTACAACAACATGCAATTGCTATGCGTTGAGATCAGAATAAACGTTCTACACAAGGCTTGAGCCATTGGAGCAGCCTTTCGAATTACGTCTTGTTCATTGAACTCAAGTCTTGATGGCTTATTGCTTAGTAGCGTCAGTTCGGCAAAGTGCTTCTTATTCTTTGAAAATATCATCTTCAGGTATCATGTAACTCAGTAACTCATCAGCACGTCTCATTAATTGTGCGTCGACGTCTGTGAAACCGCAAATCTTGCTAGCGGCGTGTACATCGAAGTCACGACAGAGCACCTGCTTGCTAGCCTGGAAGCACTTCTGTCGGAGTCTCTGGAGACTTTGCATCCGCACAGCACTCACAGCGAGGAAGACTTTCGCAAAACAATTCAAGCCGCCCTGTCGAGTCAACGATTGACACATTTGAAGAAAGTAGTACTGCACAGTGCTGCCGTGATTTTAGACTTACCCGGTTGGCAAGGCTATGGCTCAATCACCCACGCCGGGGTCATCTCGGACAGCACCGTACCTGTATAGTTAATTAGACCGTGAAAAAACCAACTACCCAACCCAAAGTAAGTAGAGCAGGAAAACCGAGACCATGCTCATGCAAACCAGTTGCCAGTGGGGAGTCATCCTACTGAACTTCGGCGAGGATATGGAATAATTACAACGAGCAGTCGACCCATGCTTCATCCTTCTCCATGGTCTACCTAAACGACCGACGACGGTTATGATGGAAATTTCCAGATCTAACTACATAAACCTTAAGCCATCTCTGTGGGCCGACAATCTCTCGCCAATCGGGGCCAAGCATTCATGACTGTAGGTACCTGTCATCATCTGATTATTCCATTGATTTGGTCTACTCAAGGCAGACTTAAATCATACCGCGCTTCCAACTCCCAAGGTAATTTCAAAATTGTCCCAGTCCTTGGTGCCTTTGCGGCATTCTTCAAGGTATCGAGGAATACCACCAAGATAGTTGAGCTGTTCCTTCTTCTTGCCGGGAATGTTCCCTCCCACGTACCAGGATGTATCGCTCTTGCTAAACAGCAACGCCTCGTGTATTGCTTGTACTTTTTCCTTCCAGCTCTCTTCAGCTGAACGGCGTGGCTCGATGGATGTGATGTTTCCCGTGCGTAGCTTCACCAGGAAGTCTGTAATAAAATCGACTTGCTGCTCGATGAACACCGGCGCGTTCGTCAAAGCCGTAGGAGCTATTTCAGTTGTCGTCAATAACTTGAGGTCTTCTAGAAAAGATGCTTAGGGCTTCGTGCTTACCTTGCGGCCCGTATATCATAAACATGTTTGGACATCCTCGAGCCATCAAGCCAAGATACGTCCAAACGCCTTCTCTCCACCTCTCTTTCATATCGATGCCGTCTTTCCCACGGAGCCCCATGCTTGTTAACGCTCCGGTCATACTGTCGTACCCCGTCGCTAGGACAACAATGTCATGCTCTCTCTCCTTTCCATCTTCAGTCACGATACCTCGTGCTGTCCATTCGCGGATGCCCATCTGCTTCACATCCACCACTTCCACATTATCCTGGTCCATGCATTCGTAGTAATCCTGCTCCAGGCTGCTTCGCTTCGTTCCAAACGGGAAAGGTTGTTCGTCAGGCACCAAGATGGCTCGTTTCTCCGGATCCTGCAACCGGCACTTGGTTTTCTTTGACCAAAACTCGTAAATCAAACGATTCACTTCCGCGTCCATCAAGAAGTCCATATACTGGCCTGCTTGGAAGTTGAAGGCCCCTCTCTTCCATAGCTCCTCCCACCATGCCTCCCTTTCTTCCATTGTTGTCTCCTTTGTAACCTGGGTAGGTCCATCGCAAGGTAGCCCGGCACTACTGTCCCTCGCCAACTTGAAAAGTGTCTTGTATATCGCTTTCAAGCTGTCCTGCTCGAGTTCCGAGATTTGGCGTTGACGCATTGGGAGTGCAATGTTGACATTTCGTACGTAGACTGTCAGCGCCACGCCAGGCTGTTTAGCAATTTCTTGCACACATTGAACCCCTGTTGCACCTGATCCAATGATGGCAACTCGTTTATTCTCAAGATTGATTCCGGAATCAGGCCATGCCGCGGGGTGTACCACCATGCCTTTGAAGAGACTCTTTCCTGCGAATTCGGGCTCATATCGTTTGATTGAACTGCCTGTCGCCGGAATTAAGAACCGCGACGTGATGATGCGTCCTGTATCGGTCTCGACGATCCACTTGGCTGTCGCCGTATCAAAGTCGGCCCCAACCACAATAGCATTGTACGACACGTCCTTAGAAATGTCAAGCACTTTGTCGACGTGTGTGAAATATCTCTTCAGCTCTTCGTGCCCCGGAAAGCGTTGCGACCATGTCCAGTCTTTCCAGACCTCCCGCAACGAAAGCTGATAGTAGGGCGTCTCCGAGTCAACTCGTGCTCCGGGGTAGCCGTTCCGGTGCCACACGCCGCCGAGGGCCGACCCAGCTTCCACAACGTGTGCCGAAAAGCCCAACTTGCGCAGTTGGTGTAAGGCGTAGCATCCCCCAAAGCCGCCGCCAATGATCAGAACATCGTAATCCATCTTTCTGTCGCAGGTATCATTACAATTACCGTTGTATTTAGTTCGGTGATGATTGAGGTGGTGGGTAGACCCCATTATCACCAACTCAGTCTTGAACCTTAAGTCGACCAAATTGAGTCAGGATCGGGACGAAAGAGTCAGGAACATTTAGAAATCGAGCAATCTGGGAGATCTACCGACTCGTGAGGCTAGATCTGTTGATTTATGAGCCGACGAGCGTATGGTCCAAAAGATCAGATGGGATTTTGACTTCAAGCAGGAGAGGAGATGAAGCTGATGTGCGGCATTAGGCCCGCCTCGGTCGCGTCGGCATGCTCTTGCGGCAATCAAGTTCCTTTTTTCGCCATCTTCCTCGCTCTGCCGTACTCGGAAGCAATTGATGAGTGGTGCAAGCTTGCCATTGTTGAATCTTTGACGATGTTTACGTCGTACTTGAAACGATCCCCGCAGTTGCAACCTGGCCAGCGTTGCAGTCGATGTGATGGGCTAGACGGGTCTAGATCTCTCGGGAATGTCGATACTGTTTCCGTGTCCTCCCAGTGGATAATGCGTGGTTCCAGCCAGAATAAGGTCGGCATGTGTATAGTCCTGTTAGTTGGAGGCTTCAGGGCTCGACCGAGTGAGCTTAATGATTCGTCTCTCCGAGACCATAGGCCGTTTGATGTAGCATTCAACCGAAGCTCTATGGCTTGTCGATGCAACGAGAAAGAACGTTCTGAAATACTTGACCACGGAATGCGCAGCCGTGATATCGTAGAATGCAATACTAGGTTCCTCTGCAAGCTCGCTCAATCCTTGCATGGATTCATTCAGATGTATTAGTCAACAATGTTTGTTTAAACATATGGTCTTCAAATATCGACTGGAGCACTGTCAAACTTGTGTAGCTATGTCATCAATCATTTCACCTGGAGAGGGGGCGGGGGGAGATATGTGGACGGCCTCTCGCATATATTATGTCTGGCGCATGCCACTGGTAGTTTCAGTATAAGGATGAAGTCTGTCATGGCTAGAGATCTTCCCCACTACCAATGCAAGGGGCCGGGGCAGCTGGCAGACCTCATATGATGGCAATCAGCCTCATTTGACCGAAGATTCGATGCCTAGGGCTTCATGTCGAGGACTGGGTATATTGAATCTCAGGTCACGATAGTGGCGCCCGGGAAATGAGAAGAAAAGCAAGATGCATACTAACATTCTAAGGAAAATGGAGAGAGAACCAGCTGATGATACGGAAATCAACTCGTGGCATTCACCTGACCTGCACTGTTTGCCTTGAAGTCCTACAAGTCGCATGAAAAGCCTAGAAGAGCCTTCCAGCGAAGTCGAAAGCAAAGTCTGCTTCCTCCTCGTATACTATACAGTAAAAGATAAGGAAGAGGCAAGCGACGCTTCAATATTTCTCAAGTGAATGATGCCTAGGTTTTTTTCTCTTTTTTTTTTTTTCTTTTTTTTTTTTTTTTTCAAAAGGGGATGATTCCTTTGATCTAACGAGCGGCTGCGTGCTGCGGGAGGCCTACCGACCTTAGCCCTAATACAACCAACTGATTCACTGTTTTGTGCCCTTTGTATGAAAGCACAGCCGTACAGGTTGGAATTCTTTCGAATTCTAGATTTCTGAGAACTTCTTCTCTTTTCTCATCTTCCGGAAAGCGACGATCTCTCACAAACCAGACCATCAGTGCCGGACCTGGCCGCTTGCATTGGTCGATATCGCCGGCGATGACGTCTTCAGACGACATGATCATGGATTCTCTACAGGAATGGAAGCGGCGTCTGAGCCCCCTAAGAGTTGACATCGTTGGCGACTTTGCTGGGAAAGAGCTGTTCACCATCCATGGGGAATCTTTGGTGGCTCACTGTCTCGCCTCTGCAAATGTCGACTATCTCGGTGGGCATCTCCAGATACCCCTTCAAATGCGTTCACTACCTACCTGATCTTGGCTAATCGATAAAACAGCGGGCTTCCAGCTACTTCATGCAGTACATGCGATCGAGGTCTTCCTGGCCAAACTCAAGGATCGGGGGTGCAACTTCCACGTCTTGTGGTTCGACAGTCATCGAGACCTAGCGACACCACCTGATTCTCCCGAGAATCAATCATACAAATATCTCTTGACGCGTGCTGTCATCATTGAGCACCTGAGATGCCCTGAAACACATCCCAAAATGAATTTCGACGATCGCGGTATCAATTCTCCAATGAGCTTCGTATTCCCTTCCATCATGAGCCCCGAGTTCGCGGAGTACACCAATCAGCACCGCTTTCACTTCATCATGATGTCCCAAGGCCGGTCTTCAGATCTCAACACGACCAAGAAGGGAGAATTCTTGAACATTATGTATCTGTTCGGTCTTCGCGGCTACAGCTTGGCTTTTATTGACGATGTCGAGTTTCGAAGCTCCAAGGTAAAGTTTCCGTACTACCTTTGACAATAGATCACAGCGCGCTCACCTAATCTCTCAATGGCAGGCGTATACTCTCATTGCAACAGCGCCGACCTCAGTGGCAGTGATACCAGTCACAGAGCCAACACCAGCGACGACACCCGATCCCGGTTGCCAACGGACTATCGAACGTCTCCAGGCCATACCCAAGCCCAGTGAGTGGCGAGTGCTTCGATCTGACAGTGAAGTCGAGGCCCAGGAAGAAGTAGCGGTCACTATTTGCGCAATCTTCTTGTCTAACAAGGCCTCCTCGGATGTACACAGTCACAGACTAGTGGCCGCCTTCCTCTCACACATCGTTCTGCTGAAGCACGCAACGCTCTTACAACGACCCGTGGAGACTCTACCCAAACTGGAGAGTTCTTCGGGCATCGAGGAGTTCCTTGCGACTTTTGCTGAGGTAGCAGCTCACCTGATACAGCAGTGGCCCAGGGGAAAAGAAGGACAATACCTCAATTGGAGAGTCTGTGATCTCATTGACGGCCGAATCTACAATCAAGTCTTGGAGAGACTCGAAACACTCAAACTCCCAAGTGATGCCGGTTCTGGGTATGCAGAAGCTGTACGGCGGTTATCTGGCGTCGACGTATCCTACTGCATGCCGAATTCCGTTTCGCAGGTCAAAAGTGGCGCAGGAATACACCGCATCAGCTACCAGCCCCCAGACACACAGTCGATACTTGCATTCAGCCATCCCGTGTTGGACAAGTATCTCGAGGACGTCAAGTTGACAAGCCAATCCGTGATGGAGGATGAAACCTTTGAGTCCAAAATCTTTCAAGAGCTCTCCCACTGGCACAATTCGAAGAAGAGCATCGACCCCAAGCATGTACCAAAGCGTCGAGGATTCTATGCGAGCAAGAGAAACCAGAGATACATGGCCGACACGATTGCCTACTCTGCCAGTCTTACTAATTCTGCCGGGAAGAGCATTGATCCTGAGACGATTGTCGCCAAGAAGTCGGACCTTTCTGCCCGGTCTAGGAAGCAAGTGGGCACAACCCGAAGACAAGATCATTCGATTAAGAGCGGTACAGAGAATGCACTTGAAACATCGAGGAGATTGAGAGAGGCGAAGAGTCAATCCAGGACCGCGGTAATCATCAAGAACTGGGCAGAGAAATGCCAGGACTTCGACAAGATCACGTCTGTCTTTCAGCGCTACTTGAAGGTCAAGAGGTATTTATCAAGTCTTTCTTCAGAGGACCAGAAGTCTATTGGTGGCGAGGTAATGTTGTACATGTGCAACATCCTTGGTCTCCAACTTATTCGCAGACCGTTGAAAAGGGCCTTCAGCGATTCAGGTATGAGCAAGCGTGGACATGATTTCTTGGCCTCTATTTCTGACATCATCGTTTCAGAATCGAGTGTATTGGCAATGATTTGGGCCCAGGTCAGAGAGATGATGTCGTTGCCCCTTTCCGTTGAGACGAAACACCAGGTCCAATATTTGATGAAGGCTTTGAAGTTCCCGCTGGGGGAACTTCGAAGCGGACCTTCTGTGCCCGTCAAACATCGTCTTCCGTTCGTCTCAACGTATGAAGTGTCAACTACGCATCTGCGAGTCCAGACAACGGGTCTCGAGTTCCAGTTGGCTCACTGTGGCCCTTATCTGGAGCGAAGCTTCGACTCCGCCCCCGACCCGCGCGTTTCTTTCAGTCCAGATGCTTGGCAACGAAGCGTACTTGATGCCATTGATGACGATAACAGCCTTTTCGTCGTCGCTCCAACGTCCGCCGGAAAGACCTTCATCTCGTTCTACGCCATGAAGAAGATTTTGCAGAACAACGACGATGACGTTCTCGTCTACGTAGCCCCCACTAAAGCGCTCGTCAACCAGATTGCCGCCGAAGTTCAGGCTCGGTTCTCTAAGTCGTACCGCCATGAGGGCCGTTCGGTTTGGGCCATCCACACTCGAGACTACCGTGTCAATAACCCCACCGGCTGTCAGGTTTTGGTGACCGTTCCGCACATCCTCCAGATCATGCTTCTGGCGCCCACCAATGCGCAAAATGAGAGATCCTGGGCTCGCAGAGTGAAGAGAATTATCTTTGACGAAGTGCACTGCATTGGTCAGGCCGAAGACGGTATCATTTGGGAGCAACTATTGCTTCTTGCTCCTTGTCCCATCATCGCCCTATCTGCTACTGTGGGCAACCCGCTCGAGTTCAAGGAGTGGCTCGCAGGAACTCAGAAGGTCAAGGGCTTTGACCTTGAAATGATCGTTCACTCGGCCAGATACTCTGACTTGCGAAAGTTCCTGTACCAGCCACCCATTAGGCTTGAGTTTGAAGGACTAGAGCCAGTGGAGCGTTTGCCAATCCCCGGTTTGGATGCTGAAGCAGGAGAAACCTCGCGATTCACGTTTGTGCATCCTATCGGAAGCATTATCAACAAGTGAGTCTTGATAAAACTTTCATGCAGCCTTGCCAAATCCTGAATGCCATCTTTTACTGACTGATTAAACCCAGGAATCGTGAGACTCTTGAAGATGCCAGTCTCGAGCCACGCGACTGTCTCCGGCTTTGGCTGTCCATGAAGGAATATGAAAACGAGTCGTATCTTATCAATCCTAGCCTTGAGCCCAACATTGCGTTGCCAGAGTTGGTGAAGAAGTCGGACATTATCAAGTGGGAGGCTGCTCTCAAAGAACAGCTCTGGCAATGGCAACAGGATCCCAAGTCACCCTTTCCAGAAGTATACAGAAGGCTCAAGATAAATCGCCCTTCATCAGCGATAGACCTTGAAAGGCCCGAGGTTGTCGCGGACATCTACGGTGACGCTTCGTTCTCACTCCTCGTCGATCTCCGCTCCCGGGGTGCCCTGCCAGCTATCCTTTTCAATTACGATCGACTTGGATGCGAGAAGGTAATTCTCAAGATTCTTCAAGTCCTGGAGAATGCTGAACAAAAGTATCGCGATACAAGTACCGAATGGGCACGGAAGATGGGGGCATATCAAAAGTGGCGACAAGTCACGGATAGCAAAGCTGCGAAGAAAAAGGCGAAAGCGACTAGAGCCACTGAGGCTGCAAACTCCAAGGAGGAGAGACACCACGCAAAGGATTCTGGTGCAGCCCTGAATCAAGCTGATCTTATGAGGGAGGAAGCAGGCCGGGAAACCAGCCCATGGGAAAACTTTGATCCCGAGGCGCCGCTTCCGCAATACAATTTTGCGGACACTACTAAACTTACGGCTGAAGAGTTTGAGGCCCGTGTTAGGCCTCTGGATGATTTGGGAATCAAGCCTCGCCTAATCGACGCTCTTCGTCGGGGACTCGGTATCCACCATGCTGGTATGAACCGTCAGTACCGCCAAGTGTAAGTTGAACCTAGCCCCATATTCGAGCAACCACTGATTTCGAGGGGCAAAGGGTAGAAATGTTGTTCCGCAAGGGCTACTTGACCGTCGTTATTGCGACCGGTACTCTCGCTCTCGGATTGAACATGCCTTGCAAGACTGTTGTCTTTATAGGTGACTCGGCATTCCTCACGGCTCTCAACTACCGTCAAGCATCAGGACGTGCTGGACGTCGTGGATTTGACCTCCTTGGTAACGTCGTCTTTCATGGCATCCCCCACCATCGTGCGATGGAAATCATCTCGTCGCGGTTGCCCGATCTCAAAGGCCAATTCCCCATCTCCGTCACTTTGGTTCTTCGGCTCTTCACCCTGCTGCACAGCACGAACAACTCCCAGTATGCCATTGATGCAGTGGAGTCCTTGTTGACCCAAACACGTCTGTTCCTCGGTGGACCTGCCTCGCAGATGACCGTCAAGCACCACTTGCGCTTTTCCATCGAGTATCTCAGACGACAGCACCTCCTTTCTCGAAAAGGAGCACCTCTCAACTTCTCGGGCCTGGTGGGTCACTTGTACTTTACCGAGAATGCTGCGTTTGCTCTGCACTCCCTGCTCAAGGAAGGCTACTTGCACAAGCTCTGCGAGGACTTTGGCAATCCACGGAAGCAGGGAGAGATCATTCTCACTTTATTGACAGTATTGTGTCACCTCTTCTGTCGCATTCCTTGCAGCAAGTACAACAATCGGGAGTGGCGTGAAAACGTCGTATATCGATCACCTTCTGTTGTCCTTCTACCCAGGCTCCCAAGAGAGGCAGAAACCGTCCTCCGAGGTCACAACGAAGAGACTCTGAAAACTTTTAAGACCTACGTTCGCAGCTTCATTGCACAGAATCTCCAGGACTCTCCAGATAACCAGCTTCCCTTCACCGGGCGCCGGGTGGGCGCCGCTGGAGAGGCTTCAGCTGATATCTCAACAGCACAGATTCCAACGCTCCCTTATCCAATTCTTCGATCCCCTTTCGCCGCGCTGTCGGGGTTCACAGACGACTTCGCCACAATTCATGAGCTATGCGACACAGTCCGCGCTGGTGTGTTTCTTGACGAGTCTGCCATCCCGTACATCCCCATTTACCCTGAAGAGACAAACGGCGTGCCCTGGAACGCATACATCTATGACTTTTACAAGCACGGTGATCTCAATACTCTTGTGCAAGACAACGGAATCAAGGGCGGCGATGTTTGGTTTCATCTGAAAGACTTCTCTCTGATCTTGGCCACCATCGTAACAAGCTTGGAGAATATTATGGGCCGAGTCGGTGCTGATGACTCGGATATGATCAATGTTCAAGATGTTGCCGATACCATTGAAGAAGAGAGATTCGGCGAGGAATTAGATGCACAATACTCGGAGAACCATGTGGCCTCGTCTGCTACTGCGAAAGCAGAGACAAAGTCCCACTATAGCAAATCTAAAGAAGCAGTGGCTGAATCATGGGAAGATGTGTCGGATGGCTCCTCCTCCGATACCGAGCACGCGAGTAGCAGCGCAAGCAGAGCGGGTCAGGCAACCGAGTCAGAAGGAACGTCTTTCGGGTCAGGTCGGGGGAAGGGAGGCGGTGATAGTCTTGTGAAGGTCCATATGGCTTTCAAACTCCTGCAGCAGGTTTTCGAAGACAAGTTCAGAAAGGTGTGGGCATGAGTAAGTAGGTAGTTTTTTTCTCTCAAAAGTACATGTTGATTAATTACAGCAACTGTAAAAGAAAGAGTATTGAAAGCTTCGTCTGATCCGACACTACCCAATGATGTACTAAAAGGGCCAGACTAAATATCGCCAAGTCTTATTCGAACTCAGATTGGCGTCACTTTCTCCGAAACTGTGTTCTTTTGGTCCTCGTTCTCATCGGATTTCTCTCCGTCAGGCAATGTCTGCGTCTCTCGGGCCGCAGCGGCTCGCTCGAAGTCTTCCACCGTCATTGAGCCATATTTTGCAAGTGATTGCCTATCGATCTGTGTGATATCGTGATTAGCTACTTCATATTTGCGGAAATTAAGTGATTCTTTCAAACATGATGAGCTTACCCTGATGACGAGTCCCATGAAGCAGAGTACGATGACGCTGCACACAATCATAACAATCGCACCCTTCTTCCAATACGGCGCTTCATCGGCCGCATAGAAGACGATGCCCCAGAAAGTGTAAAGCGTGGTGGCGCCAATGTTCATAGCGTACACCGTCACGCTGCGCACCGCCTCGTCGCCGCTCCGTTGTAGAATGATGCTGGCCCAGCCAAAGATCAACGGGTTGACCATGTACGACGAACCCGATGCGTAGAATGCGAACATGGTACCGGCGTAAGGCAGGTTCGGAACCAGGAGCATCGCGGCGCAGACGATTTGGATAAGACAAACCAGCACAACCATGGGTACTCGGGTTCCGGTCGCGTCCATATGCCATGCCGCCATGATATTGGTTACGATGCCGACTGCTTGCACGCCCAAAGGATAGGTGTTGATTTGGCTCTGCGTGAAGGATTCGGCGTGGTATTTAAGCCAAAGGATGAAGTTACCCTGGACAACCCAGGCCTCGAGTGTAGCGCAAATCGGAGACCACAGCACCAAAACCCAACTATTACGTGGTCAGCTTTCCCAACTCATGTCGGAATAAAAGCGAGATATTCGACTTACAAGGTGGGCATGAGTACTAGACGCTTCAACAGAGAGAACGGGTTGACTCCGTGCGACCCTTTGATGACTGGAGGCAAACGTCCAACGGCGATCTTTTTCTCAGAGTCACTGAGATACCGAGCGCTGGTGTTTTCAGGGATATCCGGGAAGTAGAAGAAGCCGAAGATCGCGATGGGAAGCGTGATGATGCCATCTGAAGTTTGTCAGCAAGTTCTTCCAGCCGCAGGCCTCGTCAACTTTTTCGTACCAATGATGAAGACCCACTGCCAACCACCAAGACCGGCAAGGCCGCCCAGTCCCTTGTAAATGGCAGCCATCATGACGCCGGCAAACATCGTGCCTACCTGACCTGACGCGGTGAAGATGGCCGTGCGCTTCGAGATTTCTTCAGGCTTGTACCATGAGCCCATGATGTAGATGGCTCCCGAATAGGTGCTAGCCTCCGCCAAGCCAAGGAAAAAGCGGATAACGCAGAGCTGAGCGGTATTCTTGACGCCTGCACTAGCCATCTGAGTATTGTTAGCGAGCCGCAATAGAATAATTTGACATCGATGAGACGTACAGTCAGGAATGCCCAGAGACAGCACATCGACGGCAGCCAGATTCGCGGCCGGACGATTTGGAGACCGATGATGATGCCATGAGGAATCTGTCCCACCACCATACTTTGATATGGGGTCAGCTCATGTTCGTGGAAACGCTACTCGTCGGCCTAGATCTTACCCAGCAGTGGTCACCGAAAGAACGGTGTTGTAGTCATGGCCCTTCATGTGCAAGGCCTCGCGGAGGCCAGCAACCTAGAGTGAGCCTGTCAGTTCTACTCGATGGTCTACTCATTTTTGATGTGGAAACTCACATAAGCATTGGCAAAAGCAGCACGGTCTTTTGTTTCCGTCCATTGTCAGTGTTACGGTCCCTTCCCCAAAGCTGATATGAGGCAACCATCACCCACCCAGGTAGTTGAAGAAGTAGCTGAGGCAGCAGTATGTCAAGATGAAGAAGTCTGCGATTTATTAGTCAGATTCATCGTCTTTTAATGCAGAGATAATGGGAGTGCCTACCTATTTTCTGCACAAGACGTCTTTCTTCTTTTGAAGTTGCCTCATTGCCAAGGAAGAAGGCTACGTGAAGCCAAGAAAGTTAGCCCAAGGCACATGTACAGTCATGACGGCGGTCGAGGCTCGAAAACATACCCTTGACCTTTTTGCCAGTTGAACGGTTCTCAGTGGCCATTTTCTCTGTAAATCGCTTGCCACATAAGATTCTTTCCGATGCTACCTTATCCGAGATGCAACATGAACAAGTGCTTTCTCTCTCGAGTCCCGAGTGAAACAAACGATCTGATAAAGAATTTTAAGTGTTCTATCTTGACTAGCGTGTCATTCATCCGTAAACTCGAAATTTTCTGCTGCCCAGATCTAGGGCGTGCGCGACAAGGATTCGTCTGTTCGGAGCACACGTCGTTGGCGATGAAATGTCAATCGCATTCCTTACAGGTCATAAGCGAAAGTAAACGCGCCGAACTTCCAAAGATGTCTAAAGAAAGAACAGAAACTTGCTCACCAGAGAACCTTGATGGCCTCATTACTACCAGTTTTCCTACTAGTCATTTTGACATGGTGGCCGGCGGCCCCGTCTCGCCCATCTACTTTTGTGGCTCCATTGCACAAGTGCACTCCACTGACTGGCATGGACATGGCATCTTGTCAAATGAAATTGCTCGGATTTGAGCGAAGACGGGCGGGGAAGCGCTTGGCGGCTGATGGATCTGATAAAACACCCACCCGCTTGGGAGGCGGCTTTCCTGCATCAGTTGCCGAAGGCCTAACTGTGGCGACCTTCGGCGACGTACATTATCGCTGGTTTCGTCCTCTCTGACTGCAGCAGGCAAACTATTGGCATGACAATTCTCAAAGCCTGTTGCTGTATTCGAAGTTGAATGCCTTTGTTTCCATTTTTCGTGGTCTTGTTTACCTAATCAAGGTACTCCTAAGTCGGAGCTCTATCTTCACAGAATCGTTGGTGATGCCAAGGCGAGTATTAGTCCGAGTTGATTTAGACTAAACTCTGATCGCCCACGAACCATATTTACAGCATCAAGGTTTTAAACATGCAGATCAAATGAATGGATTTCAACTCGAAACCGGGGCCGCCTTGAAATGGATCAGCTCACTAATAGTGGATGCATCGCGACTTTAATCGAAGTTTTGAATTTCTGCGGACTCACCTATTGGTCCAGCAAGAACGGCTGCTGACACGTTCCAACAATAGCCGCAATTGCTGAGCCTGTCGAAACCTACCAAGAAGTCTGTTGGTTTACTTTCTACCAGCTGCTTCCATGGCCTCGCGCTTCTTCTTCTCGTAGATGGAGTTGACCTGGCCCTCCAGAGCCTCGCTGCAGAAAGTCTCAAACGAATTTCCCGTTAAGTCGGGATACAGATCCTTGGCGATTTGATATCCTAGGTATCGCGCGTACTCCGGTGTGTTGTCTCCTCGGAGGCCCCACGATTTTCGATATTGTAAAACCGATAGCCTATGAGGGTTGGCCTTGTCATCCTTCGCCTTGACCATCGCAGCCTCAATCTCCTCAGCCGACATCTGTGTTTCAATGTTAGTTTAATCGCTCAAAGCTAAGCCTTCACCGTCTATTTATCGCTCCATGTATGCCTTATTTCCCCGAGTCTTGGGAAGGTGGTCTAGAACTTACGTATTTTCTCTCAACCTTCTCTCCACTCATCTTCTCAATCAGATCGTATACTTCATTCTGGGACATGAGTTCGGTGAAGGCGAAGACTCTGTGATTCAGGGTCTGTGGGTCCGCAATGATGCGGGCGACGTATTTTCCAACGTCGCGGAGGTCAGTCATACCAGAGAGAACGCTTCCATCTCCAGCGATCCAGTTGTCAAATGGGCTCGCGACTGCGTCAATCCGTCCCGAAGCCAGACGGGGCAAGCTGATCTGGTACCACCAGCCAACATCGATGACCGTGTACGGGAGGTAAATAGTCTGGATATGATTTAAGACATCCTCTTTCTAGGATGCATTCAGATGTCAGCTCAACAGCCAATTTGACATATCCTGGGGGTCTAGGGAGTCTTCCTCACCTGATCTCGGAACCACAACATGCCCCTGCCGGGCATCACCGTCCCAAAGAAGCAGGGGACGAATCGCTTTACCCCCGCTTTCTTAGCCGCATTGGCGAGGGGGATTTGGTCGAGCAGCTTGTCTGCCACAATGGCTGAGACGACCACCTCATGATCGGTAAGCTGATTCGCGATTTCGTCTTCGGGTCCGCTCAGGTCTACTGTGGCAATCTTGACGCCCCTCTTCTCTAAAGCTTTGACCTCTGGCTTCTCCAGCGAGCTCGGTCGGATAAGCGCAGTTATCTCCTATCAAACGGCTTATCAGTAACTTTACCAAGGTATTGTACAGACTTTCATGATAGACGAGGTCCCTACGTATTTCGTCTCAGGCGAGGAGAGCAGGCCATTCATAATGGAAGTTCCAGTCTCGCCGGTTCCACCGAGTACTGCGACCTTCATGTTCGATGTTGTTCTTTGGTTTCGAAGGACCTAGAATATTTTGTTGCCTGGAGTCGAAGTCAATGATCTAGTCCAAGGCTTTGTTGTTGATGAGAAGGACTTGAGTTTAACTTATGCTCCAGAATCTCATAGAGCTAAGTATGGATCCTTCTCTACCCAGAGACACGCCTACTATTGGCTCTCATATCGCCATGGGGATGATATCATCGCAAAACCATTTCTCAATGTCGGTGTCTCGAACAGCCAAAAGTCCGCCACAAGCGGGGAAAAGCTGCGGGCTGGCCCGGTTTGACGCTGCGGAGTTTTATCGGGTTGGGGCTGAATGCAACGCGGACGCAACTTCCCGCGCTTAGGGCCGGGGGCCCGCGCCAGCCCACTCGGTTTCGGTTCCGGAAGTGACTGGAGGACCGGGGGCGGCGGCCCAAAACCTCGGCCGAGGTGGCTCTGGCTTATAAATCAGTATCAACCCCGCGTCTTGTTGCTGGTAATTTCCTCGTATGAGAATACGAATAATACGAGGTATCTCGAAATTTGTCATTAACAGCATCGTGTTGGCTCTTCGTTGAGATTATGCTATAGTGAGTCATTGTGATGCCATACCAAGCATTGTGTTCTAATAGTCTAAGTACGTCGTTATGATTAGCAGTCCACAATTGACCGCAAGCTTGTTCTATCCGAGTTAGCGCAAGCGTAATTACTACTTTATCGTGACGAAGCATGAAAGGCATGTTACATCTCAACTTCATGTTTTGGCTGGAGTAGTCAAGGGACATGGAAGCAATAATTCAACTGACTGGACGAGACAATGCTGTATCAAGTGGTTCAAGTCTGTTGCAACAACCTTTTTGATGAGATCACAACTTCACACTGTTGTTTCTTTGCCGAATTGATGGTTGTAAACCTTAGTCAATGTGATATTTTATGAATCATGTTCAAGCGGGCATGTTTCTAACATATATGCCTCTTCTCTAAATGCAATCGGTGCCATGGCATTGATCAAATTCTACGAAGAACAACCTTGAACTCGTATCGATAGTAAACACTTGAAGCGGCATAGACTTCGCTACCGACTGGAATTACCAACACATAATCGAGTGGCTCAACTAGAAATCCATTGTGGTACGTAAGCTAAATTCATTTCGAGTGCCACATAGTGCCCTCCAATGGCTTCTCAGTTACCCTTTTCTCTCCACCTCATCATTTCACGATCTCCCTCAACTTTTACTCTTCAAAAGTCACTCTTATTTGATGCCATTAATGCAAATGTTGACTGAACCAGCTTACCGCGGCCGACTTTGCCAGAGCCATCGCCTTCCTCTCTCCAGGCTTTCCGGGATCACCTCTAGTCAAGCAAGCATGCTCGACACCAGGGTAGTGATGATACTCAAACGACACGCCCTTCTTCAACATGGTCTCGAAATAATGCGACTTGAGCTCGGGGGTGAACTGCGTATCAAATTCGGGAGCCAACAGCTGCACCGGAACCCCAACACCGTCAATATCCTCCTTGGTCAGCAAGCTGGGGTGGCCAGTCGCGATGCAGTCAACCAACGGAGGATCATGCTCTTTTGCTCCTAACCGAAAGACTGCCCACCCTCCGTAGCAAAACCCAATAGCCCCGACTTTCGTGTGCTTCTTGCGAACCTCCTTGACAAAGTTGGTGATTTCAGGTTCTCGAATTTCTCGTGAATTGTCCCTTCCAAAGCTCGAGAGGTCAATTTCGTGCCATCGATTCTGAAGCACTGGCTCAAAGGGTACAACCCAACCGCCGAAGAAGTCTGGTAGATAGACCGTGACGTTGGCTTCGCGAGCATAGTGATCCGCCAGGAGGCGTGCGTTGGGGAAGGTCCAGCCTAGAAGGTCGTGAATGATGACAACTGCGGCGTGTGGATTGTCACCGACGACGTAGACGTCATTGTTGGCAAGCTTGTCGGTTCGGCCCGTTGGAGTGCCGTCCCATTCAAAGGCTTTCAAGCAACACGATGGGATAGCCATTTTTGGGTTCTTTGGAACGTGAATAGAGCAGCGCCCTTTAGGTCTTTAGTATAACAGTATCTTCAATCTCGAGGGGTATAGTCGTGAGTTGAGTAAGACGATTCTGTGAGGGGGTTCGTATTAATAGGGCTGATGTTGCAGCCTTCGGATTTACTACTACCTAAACACCGGTGCCATGACAATGCGGAGAAAGCAAGTCGGCCTGGAAAGAGTCCGGACGCCGATCTTCCAATGAGATATACGTTACACCAAACCAGGAACGAGGCAATTGATGGTCGGGATACCAACATCTTAAGTTGAAGTGATATAGTCACAACAAGGTTGTTGATGTACCAATCAAAGCTTTGGGCGTACGAGTGCGATTGCGACTCAGGCTAGGGACTTTGGTTTAGCGACCTGAAGGGGACGGAAACTCGACTTGGCAACTAATGTTGCTGCGACTACTAGACCAAAGGTACTTAGGTTAACTAAGTACGTACAGCTAATTCCCAAGCAGAAGAGAGATGTGGGTTCAGGAAAGTCGATGTAGACATCTTCGCCATCTCCCCGCTTTGAAATATTTATAACCTCCCGCAGAGAGCTGTAGCTTCGGCGTGCATCATTTATCCTGATTCAATTGAATTTAGATTTAATCATGACCCCGCTGATTCCATGTCCGATCAAACACGGTGAGTGAGCGTTGAGCTAGTTACAGGTTAGTTGATTGATGTAGTCACAGGGGTGCTCGACATACCTGTAGGCACGACGTCAAGAGCCTTGATGGAGACATTGTCCGGTTGCTCCAGCATGTAGACCGCCGCCTGCGCAACGTCTTCAGACACAAGCGGACTGACCGGTGTTAGTTTATTCACTCATAGCAAACAAAAAAATAGACCAGTGGCAAGAACTTACTCATACCCCTCCACGAATGAGTCGTACTGGTCTTGATCGAAACCCACACGCTGCGTGTGGAAGTGAGTCGCGACGACACCAGGCCTGATTGCTAGCACCTTAACGTCGGTTTCCACGAGTTCGTTGCGAAGAGAATTGGTGAACCCCTCTTGAAACGCTTTGCTCGCGTGGTAGACTGCCTCGCCCGGGAACGGTGGCACTTCATGCGCAGTGACAGAGGTGACGTTGAGGATTGTGCCCTTCCCGGGCTTTTGCTTCATCATGGACCTGTTGAGTACCGAGTGTGTCACGAACATGGTTCCGTTGATGTTAGTGTTGGACATGGTGATGATGTCCTCGATCTTGAGGTCTGGGAACCTGGCGGGAGCTCCCAAAGCGAGCCCGGCCTTCGGGGGGACGGGTTAGCGAGGCTTGGAAGGATGTGGCGTCACACTGAAAGCTGATGGGAAAGCCTAGCGTACGTTGTTGATGAGAATGTCAATCTCGCCAATCTCTTCGATGGCTGAGCCGATCGCCTTGTCGACCACGTCGAAAACTCCAATGTCAGCTGCTCGGTAGATGACCTTGACGTTCGGATTGGCACTCGACACGCTTTTCGCAACAGTGCTGAGTTTCTCCTTCATAAAACGTCAGTCAACTGACGTGCAGGTAAAGCTTCCCCGTATACCTGGCCCTCCTGCTGCCAACTTACTTTGGACCTGGATAGGAGAACTATATTCGCACCCTTGGCGGCCAGCGCGGTGGCGATTGCTTCACCGATTCCCATAGAGGCGCCTGTCTGTAGAGATTCAGTGATGGGTCCGTGTTGGAGCCCAGTTGTTGTCATTATTGTAAACGAACCAGCAAGACATTCTTTCCGTCGAGGCTCATCTTGATGTCGAACAGCTCAAGTGGTCGCAGCCCAAGTTAAAGTTCCTCTTGATCTGAATCCGACAAAGTTGAATCGATTAGACTACTAGGTGGAAGGCAATGAGCTTTGAGGGTCTTCCAAAAGCATTTATACGCTTTCTGAGGAGCGTCTCTCAGTGATTAGAGAACCATTCAACACCACGAGATGAGTTGACTCTCTAGTCGTTCAGCTTACAAATGTCCCCTACGTCATGGTCGACTAACTAGGACAACCCCACTTCGTAAGATAGAACCTGAGTAAAGTCATCCTATGAGAACGGCCACTACATGCTCATTTTCGGCGATAACATGCACGAATACGGTGATGTAGTCTCTAAGCATGACATTCTTTCCCGCCGTAGAGAGCCTATGGACGGAAACAACCTCTATTGGGCGCGCTGTGCCTTGGCGCGTCCATAGGTGGGGAGAGACCTTTTTTTGCCTCAACTCCACGGACTTTCTCGCCGACTGAGTCATTGTAGAGTTGGTACTTCGTCAAGCCAAGGTCTGAGACACTGGCTGAGTCGTGCTGGGGACGAACTATTCAAGTCAGGCATCGGTCAGTGTGAATATATGGAATCACTTGAATGTGCACAATCTCGAGCTTCGATCCTTACATGCACGTACATCGAAACTTGCTGAAGAGAGAAGATTGCTAGGTTCGAGATCATGTAGCCTTCTTCGGGAGAAAGACACCCTACGCTAGGACCTCAAGCTCACAGCAGCGGTAGATACCAACGAATCATGACGAGGATCAAGACTCTCAGTCAAAGGAAATCAAAGGGATTTAGCAGCGAGATTCTACTTGATGTTACCAATGCGATAAAATCTTGATATGACCTGGATCAGTCTACAGGCTATCTCGACGCCGGCAGCGTGGGAACGAATCGGATCTCACGCCGGATCTCAAGCTATACGGGCCGATGACTGTGGCAGGCGGCACAGGGGTAATTCAACGGCCTGGCTTTGTGACACGAAGCAACAAGGGATACCTTTTACAAAAGGCCTATCGCTGATAGGACCGATTGTACCGATTGTGCTGTGGGCAGCACGTCAAGAGACACCGGCATCCTCGAGCACAAGCCCCAACTCATTCATGTTGTTAACCAAGATGGGCTCGGAGAAATGTGTTTCTCATGTCCAAGAGATAGTACTCTCGCACCTTGCCAGAAAAGTAAGAGCTGTGGGTTATGCCTGTTAGGGAAGCCCTCTCTAGTCCACCTTAATACCACGTGGTAGTCATTTTTGAGATAACGGAAGCATATACCGCTTGTCAGAAGCTATGTTGAAATTGTTCCACAGGGAGGTCTATTGAATGGTCATTGACCCAATTAGTAGATACCAAGTTTTACATATTTCTCCGAGCATGCAGAGCGGCGAGACCTTGTCCAAAATGTACGACGGAATTCTGAGCCTTACATTGGAAAATAGGTCATTGCCACATCTATTTGTTCTTGGAGAACTGTGAGGTCTAGACACGAGGAAGGAACATACTGCCCGTGAGCTGGAGCTCGTGGCTTCAATGTAGTCATTGAGATCTGCCAGCCATCCCTTGACCGATCTACTTGCCGGTGATAACGAGGCATTCATTAGGATCGCGGGGTAATACGGGAAGAGGCTCTCCTCATACCGGTAGATCGGCAGCTCTCACGTTAACACCGAAGAGCGACAACCCGAGCGTACGGAATCGATGTCCGTTACCTACCGTAGCCATTAGCCGTGATAGCTGTCAGGCACGCACGGCACGATAACGTGCAGACTACCATCCGGAGCCAGGGGAAACTGTGATCTCTTGGCTTCTAAAAATGCCAGCAGTGTCGCAAAGCCGCTCTCCAGTTCCGGCTTAGACCCACTGACGCACGTCCTACCCCGGTCTCGCCCCCCACGGCATTTCGAGTCGGGAAAAGAATCGTCCCCCCAAGAGCCAAGGGAGAGGGCGAATAGCTTAGCCGAAGGTTTCCGAAGGAACCCGGTAAGTGGAGGAGGGGGAGGGGAAAAGTCGGGGACACTGTTGACTGAAGACACGCAGAGTCTCAGAGATGAGCTTTCAGTCGCGTCAAGTCAATTCAAGATTATTCATCCAAGGACTTCAGGATTCACTTCACACGGGGGAGGGAATGAATAGATTTAGAGCGGTTCTCAAGAGCCGGTTTGCTCAGATTCGCTGCGTAGCATTCGCCTAGAAACTCAATAGCTAAGCTGAAAGTCTACGAGTTGCAAACTTGGAGACGAGGACACAAGCACGCGGGGTTTCAACCAATCACCAAAGTACCGCGATTTTCTACCGAATCAACTTGAAGATGATATCAATTTCTAATTCGTGCGGAGAAAATTGGGCCTTCTAACGGGCCACATTTGCACTGACGCCATTTTGCAGTGCGGTTTTGGAGGGATACACGAAGAAAAAAAGTGAGAAATCTCCGTTCTTCGGAGTCTCATGCTCAAAACAATTATCCAGACCCATTGTGCTGTCCTTTCAGTGTGCTATGCACGCACACCACCCACACACATTCCGCTCTCACATGCTGAAACAACCACTCATTCTCATTCAAATCAGAAGCCCCCCAAAAGTCTAGACTTAGAACTTGTTCTGGTTGGCGTTCTGCATAAGCATCTGGGAATCCGGCTTGTACTTCTTGGACACCAGGCGGACGTCGTACTCGACGTCGAGGGTGGCGCCCTTGGCCTCGTTCTGAACAGGCTTGAAAGTAAGAAGCAAGTCGTCCTTCACGGCGCAGGCGGTGTCGGTCTCGAGGTACGGGTCGTCGCTGGGGTAGAGCTGTGCCGTGACGCCGATGAAGTCGGGGTGCGTGACCATCATGTGAATGTGCGCGGGGCGGTACGGGTGGCGGCCCATGAGCTTGAGGAGATCGGCCGAGGGGCCGGAGGTGTCGATGGCGTACTCGGTGGGCTTCAGGCAGTAGAAGTAGAACTTGCCCTCGGCGTCCGTCTTGAACTTGCCGCGCAGGTTGTGACGGGTCTGGTTCTCGGGGTCAAAGACATCGTACTTTCCATTGGTGCTGGCCTGCCACATGTCGAAGACGGCGTCGGGGATGCCCTTGCCCGTCTCCGCGTCCTTGATGACACCATGGAAGTATGTGAGCTGGCCGTCCTTGGGCATGTTCTGGACGACGGAAGCGCCGAGGTCGCGGAAGGGGGTCTCGGGGGACCAGAAGGGGCCGAGAATGGTGGATGATGTGGGGGTGACGCCGGACTCGGTCTCGACCGTGTGGTTGATCTCGTCGACGAGACTGTAGAGAGGGGGGAGAATTGTTAGCCATTGGCTGGGTCTCTGCTTGCGAACATGACATCGCAGTGGCGCGGCCGGAAAAGCCGCGCACGCGGGGTAAATGATTTTCGGAGTAGACGGCCGCGCTAGAGGGCAGGGAAAGGGGGGTTGCGACTTACGACTCAATACCCAGGATATCGCAAACTCTCCATGCCTCGTTGCGGTTCTTCTGGTAGGCCTGGCCAATGGAGTTGATGTAGTTAACACCCAGAACCCACTCCTCTTGTGTGAGCTCGACATCTCTGCAGAAGTCGTGAAGGTGCTTGATCAAAGAGCCGAGAACCTGTCTGTGTCTGGGCTTGGTCTCGGGGCTCATCAGGTCGATGACATGTTGTGTGAAGTTGGGGTCGAACTTGCTCTTGGTGCCATTGGCGCCGTTGGCGTGTCCGTTGACGCCGTTTGTGCCGTTCGTAGCCATTGTAATGGATGTTGTGGAGATGTGTTTGGTGGAGGGTATCTGGGGGATGACAGGAACAACACGCTGTGATGGAGATGGAGTAGAGCACTTGTAGGATGTGAGATTCTTCGAAACAGGAGCAAACCTGCGAACGAACCGGAGGGCCATGATGGTTAAGTATCAAAATCTGGAGCCCCGGATTTAGGCATGAGCAATCCAGACAAGCAAGCCACGGATGGTGGGCATGAATCGTATGACCATCTTTGGTTGCGGCAACAGAGTGCGGCATCGAGTGCGGCAACAGACTTCGGCAATTTGACTAGGGGTTCAGTTCTTTGGGGTAAACTTTCGCGCCTCGCGCTTTGTGCCCCGCGGTGGCTCGTCCATCCCACCACCAGACCTCGATCAGAGTGGCAGAGACGACGGACTGACCCCCGCCATGGTCCCTGCGGTCCTTTACTCAGCCAAGGGGGGCAAAACATAGATCCGGGACAACGAGTAGCGATGATGGCATGGGTAAGTGTAATTCCCACGCCTAGCAGCCGAAATGCGGGGGAAACCCGTGGGAAAGCTTCAAAGCATGCGGGGAGGACACTCTGGAAGACAGACGGCGTCGACTAGGCTCCATCAAGAGTTGTTTTAATGTTTCTAACTGGCTGGACGCCAGGAACATATGGGGACAGAGTCCGTCCAATGCCAGATGGCTGGGATTCTGCTCACAGCTCGCTGACGGATCCATCTCTCCTGATTGGCATGACCTGTCAGGCGGGCGTCGCTGTCGGTTTTGGATTCAGCCGGAACTGTTGGATCCTTCAGCTTTCCATCGTTCGATGTTTGACCATATAGCGCATCAAATCGGCGCATCGAAGCGGCTCAGTCGGGAAGAAACGCGGATGTTGAAGGTTAAGGTTGGCTTTTCACGAGTCGTGTGTGATATGGGAAGATGAATTGTACCACAACACGATCCCAGACTCGCTTGTCGCGTCTCTTGCCGGGTCAGACATTTTCTTCATCGCGGTAAGGTACCGGTAGTCTCTGTCACCACCGATTTGCTCAATCTTAGACTCAGGGGCCACCGGATGCGTCCTCCGGGATCGGCGCCGGTAAGGTTCGACCTCCCGAACGTACCTTCAATGCTGGCAACAACGACGTGTCCTTGGGGAAAGGCTCATTTGATCACAACCGAGACAAGTCTAGATCTTAAATATTGACAGCAAAAAGACACGTTTCTAATTTCTCCACAGCGAGCATCATCTCATCTTCGCACCACGCGAGTCACCCTGCCCCGACACTAACGAGGCATTCGCGGCCTCCGGATCACTCCTCCTTGTCCCCAGATCTAAGAATCCCGGGTCCATCCCGCCGTGGAATCGCACCCGCATCCGGCCTGACTCCTGCTGAATCCGATGTAGCTCCGGCGCCGACCGTCCGTTCTCCTTGAAGAACGTCATATTCCTCGCCATGCGACCCCCATCCCTGGGCCCATCACCACCATTGCTCGCTCCGCCAGCTGTCCCCTTTGGCCCCATGGTATCATGCAATCCAAAGAATAGTAGCGGCAGCACGCTGCCCTTCCAGACGGGCTGCTCGGGGTCGTTATAGTTCTTGAGAATGATCCAGCCCAACAGGATCCCGCAGAGGCCCACCAAGATGATGGGCAGCGCGATGTACTGCCTGTCAAAGTAGGTACACGTCGAGCTCGCCCATACCTCGCCCAGCGCCTCAGCCCGCCGATTCAATAGAGCGTTAGCGCCAGGAACGACGTCCGGCCCGAGCCCCGTCATCCGAAGTTTGTTCGTCACGGCCCAGGCAAAGTCGTCGACGGCGCTCGTAAGGTTGGTTACGGTGGCGTTCATGTCGGCCCACAGCGGCGTGAGCCACCAAGAGTCATAGCAGTTGAGGTGTCCGCTCTGCATGGAGTCGTACCTACACGAGGCGCTCAGCAAGCTCGCCTTGAGGAAAGTCGATAGCGCGGAGAAGAAGGTCCCGTCCATCTTGTACAGGCATTCGTTCGGCACGCGGGTGACTTCGTCGCTGCCGCTCACGCTGAAGTTTGTCCAGATGCGTCCCGGAACGTCCAAGGCCTGGCTCTGGTTGGTGGTATCGTACCAGGTGCCGTTGTCAATCACACAGGGGCTTTGTCTCGCCGTGTAGTTGCCGTACAATGAGTATCGCGACGCTGCGTTCTCGGCAGGATTGGACGCCGCCGTCGTCGTGCGGACGACCGTCTCCGTTAATGTGTTGTTCACGTACCGCGCATGATACTCCTTCAGGCACGGGTACAAGATACAGGAGGCGGCGACGTAATCCCCCAGGTTGCTAAAGTAACTATTGTCGGATTGCGACAGACGATGCGGGCATGTCAGCTTCGATGTCCCCGTCGAGTTGTCTGACGTGCACGGAGACGTCGAAATCATGAGCATGCTGAAGTTAGCCATCGAAACAGGGGCTGCCGCGGCGAAGTCGTCGCTGAAGAGTTTCGTGTACGCGGTCAGGTTGCTGTAGCCCATCCACATGTACTTTCCGGCCAGGATGTTGATGACGGCGCCGTCGTCCGGCAGCGACAGGTTGCCCACCGTATCAGGCTCGCTGACGAAGCTCGTCGTATCAATACACTTGCTACACACGCCGATGCTCGCGTGCGTGACGCCCGTGCCGTAGTCAGGCCACGTGCAGTTTCCGCTGGGGCAGAGAACCTGGACGTCGCTGTCCTGGCTGCCTGGATCCGTAATCCCCTGGATCATGGCACTCTTCATGTCTACCTCGATCTCATAGGATCCGGCACCGACGCGGTAGTACGCCGACGAGCCCGGCACGTAGTTCGCTGCGGGGATCCTGGCGCGGATGTTGTCCTCGAGCATGGGGCAGGTCATCGTTCGGACGGCCTGCTGGGTGACGGGACCAACGGCAAGACTGGCAATCGTCACAATGGCGGCACCGATGGCGAGGAAGCCGGTGGAGGAGAAGCCCAGGTTCCACACGAGCATTGCCAGGAGTTTCGTGGAGCCGAGGATTGAACGGCTCGCGGCGTCAAAGTCCTGGAGGTGCTGGAGGGGCCGGGTCTGTTCGGCAAACCAGGTCCATTTGATCTGGCCGATAATTTCTGCTACGGCGGCGACGATAGCAGCGCGGAGAAAGGTTGAGAGGAGCGCAATGGCGGAATTGAGGTTGATTTCAAAGGGCCATTTCGGCATGTAGTGGCCATCGTAGTGGGTGAGGAGCCAGATGATTGCGGTGAGTAGACTGATTGCGACGAAGAGGGTGAAGATCTCGAGGCCCCAGTACCTTAGGACATGGCGGGTGTGGCTAGATCTTCTTGGACTCGGTGCGGGTTGATGGTGAATTGGCGGATTTATCGGAGGAGGAGGCGGTGGCGGAGGTGGTGGTGAGAAGTGAGGCTGCTTGTCTTGGTCGGTCTCCTGGAAGGGCCATCGAGGCTCGGATGGATACTGTGATCTCGAATCATAGGCGGTTATGTCTTCTTGAGGTGGGTTAAAAGAGGGTTGCTTGGCCCGGTCTTCCAGCTCCCAGCTGCGTTGTGCCTCTGGTACTCCCATGTCTCAAATGACACCACGGCTTGGCAGCGTTAGTCCGCGTCTGAAGCTTTCTGAAGACATGCAAAGACTTACGCCAAGGTGCGTGAAGCACAGCCGGGCAAGAAGAATAGGTTGGCCTTCATATTTCGATGATGATAATGCCCCCCTGAGTGCGCCCACAAGGCCAGATTTAATCTTCAAGCTTGCAAAGAAGGTTGATCAAATGAACCGAGATTGGATTCTCCATTTAGATCGCCTCCCACTTGAGAACATATCCAGCCTTAAACCCTACGAACGGACGGGCAACCCAATTAGGCGTTGCTCGTATTCGACAGTATCCACAGTCACCCTGGGGCACTGACTCGGAAATTTCCATCCACAAGGTTGACTAGCCGATGATCCGTTAGATATACGGATGGAAGCGTCTGGGCTAACATGACGATCCACAACACGGAGAAACGATCGCCGTGCTCGTTTCTCCGGCCTTTTCAGCGTACCTCTCATCCTAATTTGGCGTTCACCTCGGTGAGACAAGCTCGTGATGAACGTCCTGACCGAGCTGACTAAGTCTATAGCACCTTGACTTGTAGATAATTATGCTGAACATCTCTCCCAAAAGTCGCTGAAAAGAGTGCTGCTAACCCTTCCGAACATTTGTCATCTCATCGACGTCGCTCTGATGATGCACGTTGGCAGTGATCTAATATGCACTCAAGGATGCCTCTAAATCATGTCAGTTGCCGCAAAGGCAGCGGTAACTAGAAATAGGCTATGTTAGCGTTGGACAGGCCTTAGTGTGAGCAATTGAGTTTGACAGAATCGTAATGTATTAGATGATTAAACTAAGTAATTGTTCAACCCTGAAAACTCCACTACTTTGTCTTTTCGATCAACTTTCCCTCGAACCAAGCCGCGAACTTGACAGCGTTGACATCCACGTATCTTTGCACGAAATCCGCCACGCAGACGACGCCCGGTAAGTAAAGACACGTTGAAAGAAAGACGACAAATCCCCAGCTAGTGCTGAGGTTGGCCTCAAGAGGAGTGCCAGTAATGGCACTGAAGAACTGAACGCAGTGATAACCCCATAGCCAAATCAGGCAGTTGTGAACGAGGTAGATGGCGTACGATATTCGGCCGAGGTATTGGATGACCCGACCCGTGAAAAGCTGCTGAATGAATTGTGACTGGTCAATAGTGAAAACCAGCCAAACAGCGGCGATGGGAATCCAGAGGCCGTCGCCTTCGCCATATCGTGCAGGGGTCAGCCAGGAAAGGTTTCTATATCCTGGGGTCTGCGCTACACTTCCGCTCCCCTCGGGGAACGACAGCAGCCATAGGGCGCCGATGAAAGAGGCTATCTGGAGAGTCTTCTTGGAGATCCCGTAGGTTTTGGAGGATTTAATCAACGAAATTGGGGCATTGAATCCCCTCAGCCCCTCACGTCGCCAGTACGAAGGGCTCGATAGGTGTGGTAGAGTCTCCCAGCCGTAGCCGTTGCTCTCGTTGTCGGTATCCTCATCGTCGCCGTAAAATCTGAGGGCAGCGAGGAGCAGGCCGGATAGGAAAAGAAAGAACTGCCAGTAGCCGGAGTGAATGTTGTAAATGAGGAGGCACACAAGGAAAGAAATTCGAACGCTAGGGCGAACTCGGTGAAAGGCGACATGTGCCAAGAAGACAATGAGTGAACCGTCAAACTCCACGGGGATGGTCCAAAGTTGCGGCTGATATGGAAATCCTCTTCCTCTCTCAAGGTTCTTCGCCATTGGGTCGGACAAAATTGAGAAATGCCCCCACCAGCCGACTAGTTGGTCCCATACATTGTCTAGTGCTGGCGGCCTGAACATTGTGACAGATGGACCGGGGAAAGGCTCAAGCTCGAAGAGTTTGAAATAGGCCAGGCCAGCGACGGCGAGGGACGTGATCATTGTCGGGAGGAAGAGGCGGATATACCGACGAAAAGCAGAGGAAGCGGCAGCGACTGCAAACTCGGCCGACTTCTTCTGCTTGATGAGCTTCATGGGCTTGTAGCTCAGGGCATAACCGGAGATGACGAAGAAGACGCAGACATTCGACAGTCCTGAAAGAGCCAGGCGAAGGATTGGGATTTGGAGAAAGAGAGGTGTATCATCGCTCATGAAGCCGCGGCGGACCTCGCCGGTCAACGTGCAGAGGGACCAGTGGTGGCAGACGACGAAGAACGCTGCGAGTCCTCGAAGCCCATCTTCATCTTCAATTAGCTACAGAAACCCAGGCTGTGCCGAGACTTGGATCAACTTACCGAGCCAAGCTGATGGATGGAGGGGCCTTGGTGTCGCATCAGGATCCACTGGGTGCAGGAAACTCGGGATCAAGGCCAAAGCAAGGCTCTTGGGATATCTCAGCCAAGGCGGCAAGGGGCGAGTTACGACGAAGGTGTCGTCGAGATAGATATCATCTTCTACTTCGAGAGTCTCAATGCGGAAGCTCTCAACCTTGTCGTCCTGGCAAAGACGAGCGTACTCCAAGTCATCCAAAGAAGAAGAAGAAGAGAAAGATGCCTGCGAGGAGGATGAAGGAGAGGAAGGCTGAGACTTCAGCAAGCTGGACTCCAGGTCTCCGGACATGGCGTCGTCGGTGGTGCCCTCCAAGCAGGCGGTGCTGCTGATTGCCCGAGTGGTGATGTTGGACAATGTCAAGGAGGTGAAGCACCAAGAGTCCTGCTTGCGGCTTGACAAGAAAATGAAGCGACATTTATGGAGGCTACTTGGTGATTTCGAGGGCCGAGAAGTTCGCCCCCTTTTTTCGTGCGTTGCTCCCGCATGCCACAATGTCTTATGGAGTGGAATCTTCGGTAAGAAATCCCTTGGGGGTCATAGGCGACCATCGGGACCACATCGAGCGTCGAAATGTCCATCGTCCTTTCAAGTGGTCAGCACTGCGACATGCGCCCAAGGTAGGAATGTTTATGCTCAACTTGTGCTTGGTGGATTAGCAGTCGGGAGGCGGTGTCTTTGGAGACTACTCTTTGTTCACAGTGCAGCAATCGAGACGTTTTGGTGTCCTGGATCGAGCACAAAAGTCTAAATCAGTCTATGCGAACTTGAGCTGAACAGCCGTCAAGCTCTAGGCACGCCTTTGCCTCCTGCTCTCGATCTCTCGGCTGGAACTACTTTAGCAAGGAAGAAATCCTGAAAAACTGGTGGGACGCAGGCAGCAAGCTCGGATCGCAGTTTGTAGGCTCGTTCTTAGACTCCTCCTAGTGTTGCGATGCCAATGAGCCTCATGCGCCTCTTCCCTACTAACTAGCAGGGTCTATGGGCGTAATTACGTCGCCGAATACAAGATATGATTCCGTCGCTCTGGATGAGTCGTTGTTGATAAGAAGAGCTCTAATCGCAAGCTTTGTAACAACACCACTGTCGTTGGTGGGCCACTGAAGCCCCTAGGAAGTGGTTCAGGTTACACCAGCCGAAAGATCAGCAGGGCAAGGGAGTCGACTGGACCCTAGAGGCCGCATTTCGAGGAAATGATACTTCGCCTTGTGCAACCCCAATTAAGACTATGAGTGGCCCCTTCCTTTCTTTTTGATATGGGCATGCATTTTCAGAGGATGTACATGTACTTGCCTCTTGTTTACATTGCCTCATCATAGTAATTCAATGTCCAGTCTAGCTCTTCATTTGAGCGTGAAGTGAAGGACAACCCGAGCCGACATGGCACATGTAGCACAGTGATATAACGAATACTCCCCTCGACATATCGTGATTGAAATGCCCGTTGCATAAACTACTCTTCTGGTTCATGACAGATCATTCACAGTCCTGAGTTTATGTTGCAGAACGTTTTGCTGCCTTCTTCATCAACTCGGGATGGGTACAAGTTGTCTTGCCGAGAAGCGAGCACACGGAAGGGATATCAACTATCCTGAAACAAATCCTTTCAGTCGGTTACACGGCATTCTTATTTCGCGCCCTGAAGGTCGTTTGGGTGTCGATGCTGACTGCAGGTTGGAGAGACGAGGAATGATTGTGTCTCGCACTAAGCTAGCGCGATCAGCGGGCCGAGGTCAGGTCCCGTCAGGTGTTGCGCCCTCGGATAAGACGAGTCTCGGCCAGGAAACGAGTAAAACGAATCCGTGTTCCGGCATGAGGCTTCGGCGAGGCAAGCTTGGCGAGGTGAGGCGTGGGCAGTCAACCGGTCAGTGACTGGTATGATGGGAAATGAGCCTGCGTGTCAGATATCTCAAAATGGTATGCTGTACCGTTACACAAGGCTGATGACATCATGTATGGGTTGATACGATAGTAGTCCATGCCTAGAAGGAGCTGGGCCCGGTGAGTCTTAAGCTGTAAACGTAAAAAGCAAGAAAGGGTCGGTGTAGTTTGCTCGAGGGTCGGAAAGTTCGTGCCAAGATGATGCTGGACCAGAGTTTTTATATCTGTTCACTTACCTCAGAGCGCCATTCAAGCCACTGAATGAGGTGCAAATTACGGTTACACATTGGTGATATTATGATTGGAAGGAGAAGGCGATACCTTAGGTACCTACCTTACATGTATCCTGTAATAAGGTAGTGATGTTAATTCGAAAGTGCGAGCGCTCCTTTGCCGGGATGAGAATGGCCGAGATTCATTCGAGTGTCGGCCCGCTCATACGTTCCGGCAAGCAGAGCTACAAGCTTCTAAGCAGGCTACGGCTGAGACTATTGTCTGAGTATTGAAAACATGGGTGGGGTCGGCGTGGTTGGCTTGCAAAGAAGGGAGACTCTTGGAATTACAAAGCCCGCTGTTCGATCGTTTGTGATTCACCAGGAGCCGAACAAACCATTAGATGATCAATTGGAGCCACGGGTGCGAACGGGGAATGTGTGAGCCCACGTCGGCAAGTCGGGTGCTCGGTTTCGTACTCAGGATCTCCTGCTGGTCATCAAAACATACCAGGCACGATGCCATATCTATTTGACTCTAATCCGCACGCAAACCCTTATTTGACAAAAGAAAAGCAGATATGAACAAGCCGTCCCCATACCAATATAGACAGATGAGCTTGAGATCTCCGTTGCGCAGTCACCTGCAACGCGTTGAGCGCCTTGAACCTATTTTGATAGTTTCCACAGTAGATACAATGAATGCGGAAGGCACCAGATACCATCATAATCTCCAATATTTATAATAGAGCTCAGATCTAGTGCTCTGGTGAACATCGTGTCATTTCTTAGAGGGCATTACGCAGACAGGGAGGGCAAAAAGGGAGGAGGTCACTCAGACACATTGCTAGGCCATTTAGGGAAGTATTCTTATAGGGATATCTGGCATAACGGCATAACGGGGTCTCAGCGTCGCGGTCAACTCCGCGCCTCTGACATTTTCTCCCCAATTCATGTTCTCTGAGACAGCACAGCATTCCATTCACAATGGAAACTCGCAGCAAAAAGCCGGAGAGACTGCACCGGGCCGCGTACAGCTCCCGAATGAAGGCCTGCTCCTCTTGTCAAAAGCAAAAGGCACGTGCGGGCCCCCCGACCATTTGGCATGCGTGACATCTCAACTAGCGCGTCGCTGACATCCCTTTGAAGGTGCGATGCTTACCGAACGGCCGAGATGGGCCTTGCCAGCACTGTAGGAAGAAAAATATTGAGTGCGTCTTCAAACGGCCAGCTCGAGAGGTCGAGCTGAGGTCTAATGATGCAAGCCCCAATCGGTTCGACTGCCCGCCTCATGTCTGATGAGTTGCACCGCTAATACATAATGCATTGTGAAGGTCGGATATGGTGGATGATATGCGCATGCTGCACACAGCGATTAATGGCCTTCTGCAACAAGGATCTCTGCCGTTGCTAGGGCCTCTGAAAAGTTCACTTGCAGGAAGGCTGAATGTTGAGGGCTTGCATGCGGATGAGACTGGCACCTTCATCGAAGATGAGGATCAAGACATGGAAGAGCAAACCAATTCACTATGTGCACAGAGTGAAGACCTTGTCGAGCCATTGAGTCAAGCGCCCATCAGCTCCTTGCATGAAATCACGAGATTGAGGTCTGCCAATGCGAATGGAGCTGTTTCTTCAGCGCCTATGACAGCTCAACCAGGCGCACAAGAGCCTCAAGACCTCATCACAGAAGGAACCCTTCAGCGGAATGATGCAGACCGTCTGGTGAAAAGGTTTCTGGAGCGGACGGACTACTACCTCTATGGGATCACAAGCCGCTTTGAAGATCTAGACAGCGTGCGCCGCGCATCTCCCCTCTTATTCGTGGCAATCTGCACGGTCTCGGCTCTGCATGAACACGGGGGCGAGCAACTATACCGCGTCTGCAGTGCTCGGCTCCGCAAGCTCGTGTCTGACTTCATGTTCAAGAAGCATGTGAACCTCTACGATTTTCAGGGACTGTGCATAGCTTCGTTTTGGCTCAGTGATCTTTCATGGTCAGTGTCTGGTCTTGCCATTCGTCGAGCTATCGAGTTCCAACTCGACAAGTCATATGAAATCGCCATCGGGGCCAGCCAACTCGACGACAGGTTTTCCAACAGTCTTGGGCTCAAGGACCAAGAAGATGTACTCAGCTGCTTGAGAGTGTGGTATCTGTTCTACATTTGCGACCATCATCTCTCAATTCTGTATGGCAGGCCTTCCAGTTTTGGCAACCCGTCGTCTGTGCAAGGATGGAGAAAGTACCTTCGTGCCGTTCCCAGCTCAAGCACCGACACTCGTCTTTCCAGTCAGCTGGAACTGCTTTCAATATTGGAGAAAGTCACCTATATGTTCGGCTCGTATGGTGACAGTCGCATATCGGGAATATTCAAGAAGAAGCTTGAGGAATTCGATTTAGAGGTGGATCGATGGCACGGTTTGTGGGGTGCTCGATACAGAAGTAAGTTTAGGGTGACTTGCGAAAATGTTGTGACCGGTAGTCGTTGACTGTATCATGTGCTTTATAGCCCAACGGGATATCGAGAGGCAGATAGGAGCCTTCCCTCGGAAGAATCTTCGTCTGCACTACCACTTCGCAAAATTGTTCATCGGGTCCCTTGTATTCCGGGGACTTTCGTCCAACCCGGTCGATGACCCGATTCCGATGGAATTTCTCGACTTGGCTCACGGAGCGGTCGAGTCCGCTAGATCAACGATCGAGCTTATCACCACCGATCCAGACCTGAAAGCTGGGTTGGTGGGATTGCCGCACTACAATCACACGATGATAGCATATGCGTGTACTTTCCTTCTCAAAGTCGCAACAAAGTATCATCGTCATCTGGATATGGACCAGGATGAAGCTTTTGACCATGTGTCGCAAGCTGCAGAGACCTGCCAGTCCATACAATGCACACGGTATCACCTTGTCAGTTGGATGGGGGCTGGTTTGGCCAAGTTTCTCGAAAATTGCCGAAAGCTTGCTGAGAGGCAATCAGACGCCTCCGCGGACGGACGTGGGCGCGAAACGACTGTCAGCCCGACTCTCTCTACTCGGAAAGCTAAGGCTTTGAGTAGAGCTATGCCATCAAATGATGCATGGGATTCGGCAAGACGAGTCGCGGAAGCATTTCCAACAAGTCTGCAAGGATTCATGGATGGCAACTACAACTTTCCACAGGATGCTGTCGACATGGACAGCATGGAGACATTGGGTTTAGACATCTTGGAGGGATCTGACCTAGCATGGGATTCATTTTTACCGTCGTTCAACTTTGAGCATATGGGGTTCAGTTTACTTTAAACAATAGCCCGCTAGCCGAAAGAAAAGCCTAGAATATCTGTCTATGGCAGACAGGCTATATGACATCAGAAACTGCCTTGTTCCTTTAGGCTTCTATTACCTGATTGAAGTCCGTATAAATCGACGCTTTTCAAGGACACCGTTTTTGACTCAAAAATCAGAACCATGCCGCTAGTTCAATCTGATATAAAGATACATGTACTAAATACTCATCACCTATCTCTTGCGTCACAGACAAAATGAGGTTGAAAGAATGGATCAGATTCCCGGATGACTACACATGACTTCATGATGTGCCTATTTGCTAAGCCACGCGAACTCGTCACCCAAAAATTGCTTTGCTCTGAGGTCCCCAGAGCGAGCATGACCTTCAAAGTTCTCAGCACGTGCAGCACGGCCACACAATCGACCCAACTCTCCGCTCTCCGACTCGGAAACAACTTCCTGGTAAGTGACAGTCTTTAGGAACTTTCCCACCCAGAGCCCACCGGTAAATCTCCCTGCCTTCTTCGTTGGTAGGACATGGTTTGTACCAATGCACTGGTGAAATGTCAGCATAAAACAGAGACGCCGAGGATGTCAGGATAACGGCGTACCTTGTCGCCATAGGAAACGCAAGTCTTGGCCCCAAGGAACAGAGCGCCGTAGTTTCTCATCTTCTCCAGGGCCTCCCTCGGTTTTTCCGTCAGAATTTGAACATGTTCGCTTGCATAATCATCTGCCAAGGCATAGGCCTCGTCTAGAGAATCGACTACAATCACTTCGCCATAGGTATTCCAAGAGACCGAGGCCAGCGGTGCAGTTGGCAGAATCTTCAGCAGGCGATCAACCTCCTCAATGGACTTTTGGGCTACGGTCCTCGAATTGGTGATTAGGACTGCCGGAGTATCCGGCCCATGCTCCGCTTGAGAAAGAAGATCAGTAGCAACGGTTGTCGGATCCGCTTTTTCGTCGGCGACAATGAGGATCTCAGTCGGTCCGGCAGGAAGATCAATCCCAATCTCACCAAAGAGCTGCCTTTTAGCTTCTGCTACAAAGGCGTTACCGGGGCCCGCGATGAAGTCGACCTTGTCCATAGTTTCGGTACCAATGGCCATTGCCGCCACGGCCTGGACGCCGCCAAGGATCCAGATCTCGTCAGCTCCCGCATGATATGCAGCCGCCACGGTTGAAGGGGGTATCTGCCCGTTGATTGGAGGTGTACAGGCGATAACTTTGGGGACCCCGGCTGCTTTAGCCGTAAGAATTGTCATGTGCGCGGACGCGAGCAATGGATACCGTCCTCCAGGGATGTAACTATTTGACTTTTAGCAATCGGCCGTTTTGTTACACATCATGTTGAAAGACTTACGCGCCGACACAATCGATAGGGATATTCTTCTGTCCAAGAAAAACACCTGGGCGAATTTCGAGCTCAAATTCCCTCAGAGAATCTCGTTGGGCCAGAGCAAATGTCCGAACGCTGTTCTGTACCGTCTTGATGTCGGCAATAACTTGCGCCGGAACTTTGGCAACGATCGAGTCAATGTCTGATTGAGAGAGCTTGAAGGACGCCGGCGACCACTTGTCGAACTTTTCTGAATAAGTCCGAACAGCTTTGTCGCCAGTTGCCCGAATGTCGTCAATCACGCCCCTTACAATCCCTGGGACATCGAGCGGAGATGTGGAGTTGGTGCCATTTGTAGCAGCTTTGGATTTGAGGTATTGGACCATTGTGGACGATGGTGATATACAAGCAATGGTAGGTCTGGAATATGGACTTATTGAGGTAAAGAGATCCTGTAGTACTATTATGATTTGACCTGGAGACGGAGTGAAGGGGGCAAAGATGGTTTTACATCTTCAAAGAGTTTGCTCATGCTTAATATACAGAGCGTCAACATCGACATCAGGGTCGTTAGCTCACGGAGTTTCTCGGAATTCCGTCAATTCTACAATATCCCTTTTTTCCCATGTGTCGTGCAACTCTCCCGACAATAAACATGTCATACTTTTTCGCAGATGACCATCGCTTGAGTAGAGTAAACACTTCTGCCTATCATTGATTCTTCTAAAGTGCCATCAACGTCTACTATTGCTCTTAGAAGCAGTCACTACTTTAAATTATGAGCGTTTGACCGTGCTCCCAATACCAAGCAAAGTAGACCTCGGTAGCTGCATTGCACCCTGTCTTATGCATTAGGGAACCGCGTTTGGATATTCACGGACAAAAACTCGGAATTCCGAGACGCCCGGGAGTGAGACTTCCGTCATGCGGGGCACGTCTCCCCCAACTTGACGAGCTTCTCTTCTGACGGCTTTCCCTCACGGCAATCCTTAACCTTCTCCAATCGGCAAGTCAGTCTATTACATAAGCGGCACTCAGTTGAACTTCCTGGTATTGAATCATCGTCACCATGCCATCTGACGTGAACGAGCGTGTCGCCCTCGTCGGACTAGGAGCCATCGGCATCTCCTTTGCGGCCCTTTACCTGAGACATACAAAGAGCACCGTCCGGGTCTTTGATACGAGGCCAGACCTCGAACATCACCTTTCCACAGTCCTGCCGGGTTACATCGACTCGGATGATGCCTCGCTGGGCATATCCCGCCTACGCGAGTCCGGCCGCCTCGTGATCTGCACCACGCTCGAAGAGGCATGCGACGGCGCCACCATCGTCCAGGAGCAAGGTCCGGAGAATCCAGATTTCAAGCGATCAGTATGGCCAAAGATTGAAAGCTTTGCGCCTGCCGAGGCACACTTCTGGAGCTCGACGTCTGGTATCGCCGCGTCGGTTCAGAGCCGCGATATGGTGGATACGACTCGTCTTTTGGTGGTTCACCCTTTCAACCCGCCGCACATCATGCCTTTGATCGAAATTGTCCCGTCACCGACTACAAACCCGGACGAAGTCAGGTTTGCCAAAAAGTTATTTGCGGAATTGGGTTCCGGCCACCGACCTGTGGTTATCAAGAAAGAGGTTCCTGGTTTCGTAGGGAACCGATTGGCGTTCTCGCTGCTCAGAGAAGCTTGTTCACTGGTTGATCAGGGCGTCGTCAGCACGGAAGACGTTGACACCATTATGGAAGCGAGCCTTGGGCCCAGATGGGCGGTGCAAGGCATCTTCAAGTCGTACAATATGGGTGGCGGGGTAGCTGGAATCCAGACCTTCTTGAATAACCTTTCTGGGACTGTTCAAGGGGTATGGGATAGTTCGGAACCTGTGAATTTCCAGAAAAAGGCAACGAATGAGTCAGAGGGCACAGAGAAGAGTGACGGGCCAACGTGGGATGCGAAAGTTGTGCAGCAGACTGTGGATGCCTACGGTCTGCCCAATCCGGAGCAATTTCAAGAGCGAGATGCAGCGTTGAGGAAGATTTTGGATGTTCAACGACAGCGAGAGACCCATACTAAGAAGTAGACTGCTTCTATGTTTGATTCAAGGCCTTCAAGACGAAGTTTCAAAGCCTGAGATTGTGTTCAAAGCCTGAACTCATAAGAGGAGCAAAAGGCGAGCTTCGTTCTCACTGAGCTATCATTGTCATTGCATCATGATCCCTGGAGGTCAATGTGCTAGACTGTTGATGTTGGATCGATCTCAGGCATGCTGTATGGAGCAGTATCGCCAGCCAAGGTACCTCATGCAAGTTACTGAGGGTTACCTCGAGGCAAGGGCTCCATGATTAGCCGTTTACACGCTGATAGTACCGAGCAGGCGGAACAGCTGGACACTCGAGGTCATCTGGGGTGTTGTAGATCCAGCACCCTGGATAGCGGTAATGATTCAAGGAAAATCAATGCGTGATTCAGGCCAATTGACACCATCGCGCTGGGTTCGGACGATTTCGCTGCAATCAATTGGGATTCTCTAAATAAACGCTTGAAGTGACATTCCCGGCCAGACCCGGGTTACCCGGGCTTTCAGTCCGAGATCCTTGTTCGTCGGAAGACCCCCCGCGGGACCCCTTCCGTCTTATCACAATATCCGTATCTTTCATGGGCAAAGGTTATCCGTATCGGACTCCTTCGTGTTGGGGGAAGAATTGCTACCTTATCTACCGGCGGGGTAAGAACGAGGATTCGTTATTAGTCGTTCGGCCGTCACGCGGTTGCAACGTGCCGACGGTTCAATGCTGTCAAGGGGATCCCCCCGACGGTTGGAACTTTTTGTTTTAAGTTTAACGCCAATTGGACCAAGCATTGCCGCGTCGGGACAAGACTTGTCAAGACGATAAGCGGGCAGGGGTTCGCTCAAATAAGTTCCTCTAAAAGAATCCTAACCGCACGTAATCCTCCATGTTCCCTGTCGTTTCCCCCCTCCTTCCGGGGAAATAAACGGCGCCACCCCGCCCCCGGCCTCGGGCGAGATAACACGAACTGCCTGGGAACACCACCATTTCGCACTATGAAGGTGGAGAAAGGAGACCATTTATCCATGATAACGATACCTCGTGGTACGTTACGGTGGGATGGTCCTGGTGACCGTTATCACGTCGTTCGGGCTCCCGGCAACGTAGGCAACTTCCCTCTTGGAACCTTGATTGAGTTCAATCGATCCGCAAATTGTTCAACTTATATGTGAGACGCGCGTACGTACATGCATCTCGAAGCATTGATCTTAATGTTGGTCCCTCCCAAGCTGCCACCGACGTCCGTGAAACCCCAAATCGATCAGCCATTGGGCTATGACGATCTAGCTAGGTAGTGTACCTTTGCTGCATAGAGCCTTGCAGTAGCCACCAACATCAACATTACGCCCGATAATATAGGCACACCTAGTAGCCGCCATGGCGGACGAAAAGAACCATAGCGTGGACGTCACGCAAGCGGCGACCGATCTCGAAAACTTCCAGCGTGATCATCAATGGGACCCTAATCTGCCCCAGGACAAGGCCGACATGGCGAAGAAAGCGCTCGAGGACGGCGACTCTGAGGAGATCATTGCCGCCGATGCCATCTTGACAGAGGATTCGCCCTATGAGGAAGTACGTGCTGCTGTACGCAACACGGATGGTGGTGAAGTCGCAAACACGGTCCGAGCGTGGATCCTGGGTATGATTTTCGTGACAATTGGGAGCGGACTCAATATGTTTTTGAGCATGAGGTAAGTGGAACTGAGATGATGATAACTTTGGGATACCTGAACATCAATGGCTGACACTCTTACTCCATCTTTACAGGAGTCCCGCTATCAACTTCCCATCCATCATCGTCCAATTGCTGGTCTACCCAATTGGATGTCTCTGGGCCAAGGCCATGCCAATGAAGGTCTTCAACACATTTGGCGTTCAGTGGACCTTTAACACCGGCCCCTTTACGATCAAGGAGCACGTTGTCATCACTCTCATGTCGAACGTCTCCATTGGCTACGCCTACAGCACCGACGCTCTCCTCGCGCTCCAGGGCAAGCCCTTTTACGACATCAACCTCGGATGGGGCTTCCAGCTGCTCTTCACGCTGAGCTCTCAGCTCATCGGCATCGGGCTCGCGGGCCTTTGCCGCCGTTTTCTCGTCTGGCCGGCGGCCATGATCTGGCCCAACCAGTTCGCCAACACGTCCCTCTTCTACGCCCTCCACGACAAGAGCAAGAGCGACGGCACGCACAGCAACGGCTGGATCATCAGCCGGTACCGGTACTTCTTCTACGTCCTCGCGGCCATGTTCTGCTACTACTGGATTCCGGGTGTTCTCTGGCAAGGCTTATCGGTGTTTGCCTTTGTCACCTGGATCAAGCCGAACAATATCGTCGTCAACCAGCTCTTTGGAGGCTTCACCGGCCTCTCTCTGATTCCCATCACGTTTGACTGGACCTATGTATCCGCCTACCTCGGCGACCCCCTCCTCTCGCCGACACATACCCACGTCAATGTTTTGATCGGCCTCTTCACGTTCGTCATCATCCCTACTATCGGCATCGCCTACTCGGGCGCCCTCTTTGCAGACTACCTCCCCATCAACACCTCGCAGACCTATGACAACACCCAGAGCTCTTACAATGTCAGCAAGATTCTCGGACCCGGGTACACCTTTTCAGAAGAGAAGTACAAGCAGTACTCGCCTCTCTTCCTTCCGCCTACCTTTGCCCTCAACTACGGCCTCTCCTTCGCCGCCCTTACCGCCGCTATAGTCCACTGCGGCTTCTTCCATGGCAAAGAGATCTGGTATCGCCTCAAGGCTGCGCGTAACCAGGAAGCCGACATCCACCTCAAGCTCGCAAAGAAGTATGTCGACGCGCCCGAGTGGTGGTACGCCGTCCTCCTGCTCTTCGCCATCGGTCTTGGTCTCGCGACGGCGGAGGGCTACGATTCCCAGCTGCCGTGGTGGGCCTTCTTCGTCGCCAACTTTCTGGCCATGATCTTTGTGATTCCCACGTGCACGATCCTCGCCATCTCGAACCTCGGGCTCGCGCTCAACGTGCTGTCCCCATTCTTGGCGGGCTTCATGATCCCCGGGAAGCCGATTGGTGTCATGATCTTCAAGGTGTACAGCACGATTACTCTCGGCCAGGCGCAGACGTACTCTGGCGATCTCAAGATGGCGCATTACATGAAGATCCCGCCTCGCGTGACATTTTGGTGTCAGGTTGTGGCTACCATCTGGGCCGTCTTTGTGCAGATTGCCGTGATGAACTGGACGCTTGGCAATATTGAAAACTGTTGTGCACTGTGAGTCCATCCAAAGGGAGCCTCATGATTACTTACCCTACGAAGGATTGATACCTGACATTTTGACCTTAGCACACAACACGCACACTTCACCTGCCCCAACGGCCGAGCCTTCTTCTCATCCTCCATCGTCTGGGGTGTCATCGGCCCCCGCCGCATGTTCGGCGCCGGCTCCATCTACCACAACTTCAACTACTTCTGGCTCATCGGCGCCTGCCTGCCCATCGTCTTCTACGTGCTGGCCAAGGTTCTCAACCTCAAGTTCGCAAAGGTCCTCCACGCGCCCGTCATGCTCGGTGCCATGGGCTGGCTCCCGCCTGCGACGCCCCTCAGCTTCTCCAGCTGGGCCATTGTCGGACTCATTTTCAACCACGGCGTGCGCAAGAGGTTTCACGGGTGGTGGAAGACGTACAACTACATCACCGCCGCTGCGCTCGACGCCGGTCTCATCATCAGTACCATTGTCATCTTCTTCGCCATCACGTTACCCAACGTCACGATCCCACAATGGTGGGGAAACGTCGACGTATATAATACCTTGGTAAGTTGCATATACATCGTAAAATTGAGAATGGGGACCCTGCCCCTCCTCCCTCACTCTCCCCGCGAAACGCGGGTGCCCGCAAGTGAATGCGCTTGCTGGCAACGCTATCTGACGTCGAGGCTCATTTCAACTAATCGTGTCTTGCATATAGGACTCCACGTATGGCGCCATTCTGAAGACGGTGGGGGAAAACGAGACCTTTGGTCCGACTAGTTGGTGAGAGAGGATCGTGAATCATCCTGCATGACGATGCAGACTGCCGCCTTTAGCGCCCGCGGGGCTCCCAGATAGGAAATTGGTATTAAATTGCTGCCCAAATTGCTACCCAAGCGGATCTTGCATCCTTCCATCTTCTTCTAGATGCATTCTAGATGCAATAGTTCAACAGTCACAGTGAAATCGGTAAGCTGCCTGGATATATCGTGAGATCTTGAGTGCAGAGGAGAGGAGACAAAACTCGCAGTCTGATTATCATTTGTACAGTTTTTTTGTAATGTGTCTTCTGAAGATCATGATGATTGTGAAGAAAAACAAGCAAAAAAAAAAAGGAAATACCAAACAAGTCTAATTGTACTCCGTGAATGCTGGCGGATTCTCGTTATTTGTTGATGTTGATGTTGTAGTCGCAGCAGGGAAAAAGCAAAAGAGGCATTTGATGCATGCAATCATGATATGTGTCATAAAAAAAGAGAAGGAAAAAAAAAAGACATTCAGAGCCGCCGTCGTGCCACTCATAGCACCCGTTTCAAGAGCCGATCGATCGATGGTAACCATATCATCATCATCCTAGAAATGCGCGTCATCTCATCACCCATCAGATCCCAATGTCACAACTCATGGTTTTTTCTCAGTCCGCTCTGGCCGTAGCGACGTCGTACATTGAAGCAGAGACCTCGTGTTCAGAGGCCCGATGGCTCCGGGATCGCGGGAGGTCGATGCGCTGTCTATACGGCCGGGCGGCGCCGTCGACGTGGTGATCCGACATTTTCCGCGGGAGGTCTTCACCTCTCGGCGGGGGCGCTTCTTTCCGGGAATGCCTTCTCTCTCGAGACGCGTGGGATCGGATCGAGGACGCGTCGTCGCGCTCTCGCTCTCGCGGGGGCGACGGCTGCTGCATCGGCATCGGGGACGGGAGGTCCATCGGCGGCAGCGGCGGGGCCGGGGGCGGAGGTGGCGGCATTTCTGCGCTGACGAGGGGTTCCCGGTCCCGGTCTCTGTCGCGTTCCCGGTCGCTGCGGTCGCTACGGTCTCCTCGATCGGGTTTCCGCTTCTCGATGACGGACGAGGTCTCATCCGGTCGCAGGAACACATCGGGATGGTCCGGATCGCTTCCGTCCTCGGGCTCCTCGTCAAAGTTGAACTCCTCCTCGTCATCCTGGCTCCCACCGCCGTTGACGACGCTCGCCTCGAGCTTGGCGCCCTTTTTGCCGACGAGCTTGCCCTGGCGGTACTGCTCCAACGCCTTTTTCAATACGTTGCGCATGACGGCCTTGTTGACATTCCTCCGCACCCGGTCAAAGTAGCGCGTGACGTCGCCGACGACCATGACTTGTGCATCGTGATCAATCTCGAGCACGTCGGCATAGTTTGCGCGTGAATTCTCTTTCACGCGGAACTTGCCCGGACGGAGCTGCATGCCGACGGGGGAGAAGGGGAGACGATCGAATGGCGGGGTACGGTCGTTTTCGTCAAAAACGTAGCCCTGCTGGCTCGAGTCGATTCCGGGCTTCTGGAAGTCATTTTTCGTGGGGGTGGAGATGGGACTGGTGGTATCGTCGATCGGAGGTTAGCGAGATGAAGTTTTGGGCTTGATTATGGCTTGATTTGGTTTGCCGACGGGGGGTTTGGTGGGATGAGGGGCGTTGATGAGGAGGGGTAAAAAGCAACAACAAGCTCAACCACATCAACAGAGGGATACCGGCGGTCGGAGACTGGAGATGATCAAAACTTACACACAGTGGCAGTAATGCGGAAAAGTGTCGCTGTGTCGAAGGACGATGAAGCGCGTGTAGCCAAGGCACTTCCACTCCCACTCGAACTCGTGCGAGTCTGCCCAGAGGAACTCAAAGACGTCGCCCACCTCGCATCTCGACGCGGGGCCAATATCGTAGCCTTTGCGAGCTGGAGATTGCCTCAATGTTAGCAAAAGAAAGGAAAAAACATGGTGATCTCGTAGACCGTTGATCCTCGGTTTGTACTCACCTAGAGGGTGCTCGTACGAGCTCTCGTGCGTGCCTATGGACGCATCGTCCCCGTTCCCCGAGTCACTCTTAGTGCTCTTGGTACTCTTACTCCTGAAAGTCGAAAAATCTCGGTTCCCGATCACCATCTCTTGCCACACATCCCAGGAACAGGAAAAAGAGGGAAGAGGAAAAGGAAGGGAAGAGAGTTTCTAAAGGGGGCTGTTTAAAGATTCAATTGTCGGTATGGTGTATGGATAGCTCTGGCGGAGACCAAAGAGAAAAAAAAGGTCGAGGCAAGGTAAGGTAGGTAAGAGAAAGGGTACAGAGAATGGGTCAAATCATTGCAACATGACGGAGACTGAAGACTGGGGGTGTGGGATGAGCGGTGGGATGCAGTACCTAGGTAGTGGTTTAACCCAACCTCGAGAACCACAATAGAGCAGCAAGAAACCCGGGGCTGACTGGACTCCTTTGGGCTTGGGATCTCGGAACGATTGAGATGAGGCAGGGCGAGATGCAACAAGGGGGAGGGATCACCTCGGGTAGGGACAGAACAGACTCTGCTTGTCTGAGTAGAGGTGAGAGGTGAGTGAGAAGAGGCGAGGCGAGGGTCGTGAAGAGCGGTCTCGTGGAAAACCTGCGGCCACGCTTGCACCAGAGAGAGCAGCAGACCAAACAGAATGAAGAGATTCTGGCTGGCTGCTGCCTCTCTCTACTTTTTCCGCCACGTCGCTACTATGGATCATGCGCGGTGTATGATGCCCAACCTCCACCGCCATGCGTCGGCCGCGATGTCAATGGCCGCGGTGAGGGTTCTCGTCTCCACCCCGCCGCCATTCCAACCAGACGTGAGTTGTCCCAGAGTGCCCCCCTCCCTAGGAGTACATGATGTACAGGACCCGTCGTTGTCACCGCCATTTCGGCACGGATCATTTCACCGGCGTGCCGGGGTTGCTGATCAATCAGTCATCTTCTTTCGTTATCTCTCTTTCTCTTCCCCATCTGACGTTGCTCAATGGGACAACATCATTCTTGGAATGAGAATCAAGTTCAGCTCGTCGTCTTCTGCAACAGCTGCTTGAGAAGGAGGGTGTCATGAAGCCTAACTCGGCCCAGGAGCGTCCATGTTGCGCTGTGCTAACAGTGTTGGGGGGTGCGGGTGCAGCCGCCTTACTACCTATCAGCTGAATGAGGGGTTAATGCGCCTATTAATAGGATTAGTTTAGGGGCCCTGCACAGGAATCTCCCCATTGAGAAGAACAAGCTCGCCAACGTGTCTTGAAAACAAGACAGCCAGACTTTCAGAACGAATCTGAAGTGAATCTATAACTCGATGACCACATCACGAGAGCTCACGAGAACTCACGAGACAGTGTAGCCACTGATGGCTCACCTCGAGCATATGATCAAAGTCGCTCGATCGATCTGTATCGGTGCCTGAGCGTAAGGCCCAACGGCGTGGCACAACGCTCTGCAGCAGCAGCAAGGATGCCCGTGTCTCACCCAACCAGGAACAACACTTTGGACATTATTCACTCAGTCCTGACAACTCTCGATTACCCATCCTCGAAGATGGAAGAGCGTAGAATCATGACATGTGGTGCTTCTTACTAGAGTCACTATGGCCACCTACCTAGTACTCTGTAGCGAGTTCATACGCACGCTCCATGTCTTGCTTGTCTGTAGCGTTGTCCAAGGTGTTCGTGCTGGCACAGCTGGGTAACATTCCAGCCAAGCCATTCTCCGCCTGAGAGTAGAACCCCATCCATGTTCGCTCACCGAGAGTTCAAGACGCGGTCAAGCTGATTGCGGGATTTCAACGCAGGAACGAAGATAGAATACATATGACTCGATAGTCAAAGACCCAAGGTAATGCTAAATACGTACAGAAGAATGTGAATTACAAAGAAAACAGATGCCAAGGTATGGCACCAGTTCAACCCCTAGATCCAAGTCCTGGTAAGCTTAGTAAATGCCCCATTTCACCGCCTGTTGGTGACTGTTCCCGTTACAGTCCATGTCTCCCTTGGCTCCCACCTTTCCGTCACTATTCTCAAATTTCTCAATAGCAGTGTTTATGATATCAATCACATCCTGCCCACCGACATAGAACTCGACGTTGCCATCAACCTTGGTCGCCTCAACACCAAAAGAACACCCGCCAAATTTGGCAATCTCGCGCTGGTTCTTCCCCACGACCTGAGTCGTCCAGTCGGTACCCCCGTCGCCCTCAATGTTCTTGATGATTTGCCGACAATCGCTCGCGCTCGGCGACGCACCGCTCGTCTGGTCCTCAAACGACGACAAGCCGCAGTAGTCCTTGCCCGGCGGCACGTCGCACGGGTAGTTCTCGGTGGAGCCCTTTGTCTCGTCCCTCGTCGCTGACTCCCATCTCTGGAACGCGCGCTCGGCGCTGCAGACGGGGATGCGGATGAAGCCCGGCGTCGTGACGTCCACGTCCAGCAGGTCGTCCTGCACGCCCTCGTCATCTACGTTGGCGAAGCCGCCACCGTTTTTGCCGCCATTAGCCAGATAGGTACGCACCGCGCCCTTGATCAGGTCCTCCTTCGTGACGTCGCCAAAGCTGTCGCCCAGCTTGCCGACACCCTTGGGCGCCGAAAACTTCTGGTCCACGCACCCGCCCTCGGAGCATTCGTAGGCGTCGCCGTCCGGGCTGGCGAGGTAGTACAGCTTCCCATTGTAGCACGCGCCCGTGGCCTTCATGGTCTCGTCCGAGAGGTAGTCATCCAGCGGGTTCGATGCGTCGCAGCCGTAGCCCGAGTCAATGACGAACGCCCACGCGCTCGAGGCATGCCAGAGTGCGGGGATGGCATAGGCGAAATAGGACTTTTGAATGTTCGACAACAGCGTAGTGGCGTCCACAGTCCCGTTGACGGATTTGGGATACAGGTTACCATTGGCGATGGCCTTGCCAATGAGGCTGACCGACTCGGAAGAGCCGTCAAAGATTTTGGTGAGGGCGAGGGACGTAACTGCAGCCCAGCCGTCAATGACTTGGCCCATGTAGTTGGAGAACTTGTCCTGATCTTTAGGTGTCCAGTCTGATCCGTCCGCGTCTGGCAGCAGGTCTTTGGCAATGGTTGTGCTTTGGCCAATCAGAGTCATGCTGGTGTCCTTGAGGTTGTCCAGGGACTTGGCAAACTTCGGCAGAGACTTGAGAAACGTGTTGAAGAAGGGCCCTGCGGCAGAGAGTGTTCCCAGAGTGACGAGATCGATGATGAGGAGGAGCCAGGTATTGTCCTCCTCAGGAGGAATCGGCGCAAAAGTGTTCTCCATATCCTTGAGCGCGGCAACGAGGCCTACAGAGGCCTTATATAGAGCGTCATAGTATGTGGCGTGGATTTTCCGGATCGTGATGATCGAGTTCCAAATCAGCTGCGCCGCTGGGCCCGAGTACTGTCCGTCCATACTCTTGGAGCATCCGTCTGTACTGCAGTCACTACCCAGGACGCCGCCGCAGTCGTCCGCGCCGGCCTCAATCATGAGTGTTGCATGCACAGAAGCGAGGAAACTGGTGTCATTATAGGGTTGATCCGTCTCTTTCCAGATCCTCACAACGTCCTCCCATGCCGCGTCCGCGTTGAGACCCTGCCAGAGCTCCTCGACATCCCGGTGAAGCTGGTCCATTGCGTAAATGTTCGTGCAGTCGTAATCAGTCCAATTGCCGTTACGGGTGTAGTCCGACTTGGGATCCTGCCCGCTGATGGCGAGCTGCTTGAACTGCGCCCAGTCCTTCGCGGGTGCGGGCACGTCGTGGTATTTCTGCAAGTCTGTCGCCCAGTCCGTGGTGCCGCCCATGCCCCAGGCAGTGTAGAGCGCCGCGCGTGTCTTCTTGGTGCTGGCGCTCATGTAAGCGACGTACTCGCCGTCGTCGTAGACGAGCACGTCGCTGTTGCTGCTGGCATCGAGAAAGCTCGTCACCACACGGCCGGCGCGGCGCCTGTCGCTCATGATCTCGGCAATCTCGGCGTCGGCGATGTAGCCCGCCGTTCCCGTGCAGACGCCCTTGGCCGCCTCCGAGTTGAGCCGGTCGCCGGTGTATAGGCAGTCCGGGCCCCAACAGCTCGGGTCCGCCATTTTGAAGGATCGTCCGTAGCTGGTAACGCCGACGACAACCTTCTTGCCCGGCACGCCGGCTTTGGTGATCATGGCTAGAGATTGCTTGGTCTCCGTCAAGTTTACCTGGCTGCGTAGGCAGTTGCCCGTGTCGCACCCTTCCTGCGAGTTTGCGTTGTTGGCATCCCATTGGCCGTGAAGATCATACGTCATGTAGACGATATAGTCAATGACCTTGCCGATGGCGTTGATGGGGTACTGCTTCAGGTACCAGTACGACGAGGGCGCCGCGATGGAGACGGTCTTACCAGGTAAGAGGTTCTTCAGCAGCACGAGGAAGGCCAGGTAGTTGGGGCCATCGTCTTCGCTGGCGGGCGGGATGCCGGGAAGATCAGGCGCACCGGGGTATTCCCAGTCGATATCGACGCCGTCGAGGTTGTGTTTCTTGATGTAGTTGGCAATGTTCGTTGCAACTTTGAGGCGGTTGGCCGGCGTTACGGCCTCACGGAAGATCCAGTAAGTGTCAGGGAAGGTCGAAAAGTCCCAGCCACCAAAGGACAAGATCTTCTTGGGTCCATTGATGCGCTTGAATTGTGTGAACTGGTACGAGGGCAGTATGTCGCCAACCTCTACCTCAAAGTCGGCTGTCAAGGTGCCAAAGGCAAAGTGGATGTGTGTGTACGCTGACGAGTCGATCTGCATAGCATCCTGGTAGAGACACTCACGTCCCAGGCCATAGCCTTCAAAGTAACCGATCCTGATACTGCCTGTGCCATCGCCTTTGACCACGTCGGTACCGCAGTTGGAAATGCAGCCATAGGTGCCTGGCTCAGCAGTTCCAGGGGCTCCCGTGTTGGTGTCGATACAGAAGTCCTTGGTGATACCGCACTGGCCCCAGATGTTACAGCAGGCGTTCAAAGGGCAGGGATTGAGCTTAGCAATATCCGACCCATCAGTCGGCGGCGTCGTACCAGGTTTCTGAGGACCACAGTTTGCGTTAGCAATCTCAGCGGGGAACGGCGGCGTCCCATCACTGAGACACATGATAGTATCCGTGAAGAGTAGCTGACAGCCGTTCCAGCCCCAAGTCTTCTTATTAAAGTCCTCAAGCTTCTGTCTCGTGAGACTGTACTCGGCAGCAAGATCGTCGCAGTTATCGTTCGCCTTCACCTGGTACGAGTAGCATGAGCCGTCCGAGTTCTTGTCCGGGCTGAAGTCAGGCATGTCGCCGGTGGAGCAGCAGACGTGCTGCTTCGGTCTCAGAGTAGCACAGAAATCCGATGCCGAGTTGATCTTGGTGAACTCAGCGGCCGTGATGCCACACTTTGTGGCCAGCGCCGCGCAGCTGTCGCCGGATTCGACCTGCACAGTTCTGCATTCTGCGCGGGCATGGAGTCGGCTGTGGGCAGTGCCGTGAACACGCTTGGCTATTGTCGAATTGGTGGTGCCGTTCGCGGGAATCGTGCCATTCGAGGGCAGAAGAGGCGTGGTAAATTTGACTTGGCCACCAACGCTGATGGAATCCTCGAAGGAAAGGCAAGTAGCATTATCCCACGTCTTCAAGGCGTCCTGAATCGGGCCGAATGAACCATTACTCAAGAGCATCAATCCAAAGATGTGAGTGCTGTCGTAGCCTGGCTCGCAAAGTTGCATGGCCAGGCTTGGTGTTGAGACATTGAGAGTAGGCAAGGTATCGTGGAGATTCTTGAGGGCCGATTCGCCAATGCCTTGGTTCAGCAGACCTTGGCCAATGTAGAGTCCGACTGTGGCTTGCCCAGACTGACCAAACATGATGAAGGGTCCGTCAGTCTCGCCATGCCCATGATCAACATAGTTGCGCATCTGTTTGATCAGAGAGCGAAGGCCGGCGGTGGCTTGGCCAAAACCCTCTTGCCACCATCCAATTTTAAAGTCGACGTCGACTGACTCTGATGATGGAATGCGAGCGGTCGATGCAGGCAGCTTGGAGAAATCAGGACCATATGACGAACAGGCATGGATGCGATGATTAGCCGCCTTGTCGTCAACGGGGTCGAAGAGAGAGAAGCGGTAGAACATGGTCTGCTTGCATTTCTGCATGTGCTTGAAGTCGGGATAGACCGACCAGTTCCCAATATTAGGACCAGAGACACTGCAACGCTCTGGGCAAGTTTCGAAGCTGCTGTAGGTAGGGCTGGAGGGAAGTCTCAGCCCGGTCCGCGACCTCGCTGAGGCTCCTTCAGTCAAGAAGCCAACAGCCATAAGGCCCGCGGTGAGCCATGGCAAGTGCATATTGGCTCTAGAGGCTAACGCCTCGTACAATATGAGTCAGGGGGTAAAGAAATTAGGAAGTTGGTTGAGATGGTAAGGACGAATAAGAGTCAAAATGCAAGATAGATAGGAGACAAAAGATTGGAAGGAGCGTATTCAGTTGACTCGTTTTGATAACTGTAGTTGTTGACAGCGCAGCAGCTTTATATCATTCACTCGGTTGAGATAGACAAAAGTCTATCCCCCAAGCCAACACTCAAACCACGACAATGAATCTTCCTCGCATCCGATCAAGCACAGAGTTCTGAATCCCGTTCGGATTCCACTTTGATCCCAACCCGCCCCCATAACCTCATGATATCGATCGAGAACAAGTTTCAAATTGCGAGTAAGCACTATTGAATCCATGAACAGTCAGAAGGCAGCAAAAATTCCACTTCAACGCAACACGAAACCTCCATTCCAACTGTCTGGAGGTTGCGATATCCTTGCACTTTTCGGGGGCGAAAAGAGCTGCCTCGCGACCTTTGCCTCAAAATCACCTTCCGTATGCCGTGTTTACCGAAGTTCTCTACGTTATTAGGCATAACTCGCAAGGCTCTACGCTTGGAAACTCGATCGTAGAGCCTTGGCAGTTGGACGCACATTACGGCAAGTGATCCTTCACGCATCTGCCCCCCTTTAACAAGCATGACCAACAGCTGAGTTTCCAGAAAGAACACTTCCGAAGGATCAAGGTGGAGTCGCCCAACCCCGGAGAAACAACATGCTTAGAGTTAAGCTAAATGAGCGGGCTGGCGGAAGCGACGGAGCGGGATGGACCGCCACTCTCCGAAGTTCGCCAAGCCCGCCTCCCTCCCCCCTTTCACATCATTTTTCAGTCATGTTCCCCTGCATCCGGAGGTGCAAAAGTTCTGAATCTCATCCGCTCCCGCTGTGCATACCCATATTACTACATTGATATTACATCAGCCCAATGATATTCTCATGTTGCCTGTTTCCATCTAAGTTAAATCCTTTAAGCATGGTCACCTGCGAACACCATGCAGGAGGCACAGCAGGACGACGCAGGGCATTCTTGTTCAGCCTGATCTCGGATACCTTAGCAGACCCTCAATGAGGCTTTATTTTTCACAGTTATCGTAGAAACTTTCATATTGAGTCATCTCGGTGCGAAATACAACCACAATTCAGCCCATTTTCACATCAAAACGTGGAGGATGGCACCCAATGCGGCAGCCAAACACACCACCCCTCCAACAGCCAACCCATGATCCGCAGCATTTTCGTCACCATCGTTGCCTGAAGGGCATTCGATTGGTGGATTCTGTGCCTCGCACGCCCGAGCAGTGACAGCAGCAGAGATACTCGACGCGTCGGCCTCGCTCATCTTGATCTTGCAAGGGTTCGGCGTGACCGTTGATGAAGCCACCACAGCACACGTATCGCCGCCTGGCCACTTTGAGATTCCGGTAGAGTTGAGCGTATCAGTCACGCTGATGGCGACACCCGCGTCAGATGAGCAATCCTGTCCGTTTGTGGCGGCCATGAGATCCACACTTTGCCCGGCAGTCTTGGTTGTGAAAATCACGGCGTTGGACGTGTTATTGCTGGGAAGTTCGTATGGGTACTTGAATGAATCCTCCGTGCAGCTGAACCATGACACGGTGTATCTGATCTGCCAGGTCCCCTCAACGTTGAACATGGCGAAGCCGCGGTACTCATAGTATGGGTCGCTGCTGGAGAAGTTGGCAAATCTCACGTCGTACTCCGTGGTCTTGACCGAATCGCTCTTGTTATTGTAGTTCCATATCGAGAATCCGATCTTAAGAGCGAGCCCCGGCGCCAAGTGCGAGTTTTGGAAACCGAAGACAATGGGTAAAAGCGGCGTCGGCGCGTATGTCTCATTGCGGGGGAATACCAGGTCAACTTCCACGACGCCCGACTGATCGCTTGCTGCGACGGTGGTTGCTCCGAGGATGGTCCAGACACAGGCTAGAAGGAGCCGCCAACTAGTCGTCCATAATGTTGTGTACATGCTGACGCTCTACCAGATCCGGAAGCTTGATGGGTAGCAGCAGGCGATGCTCGATGCCTCGGTTTCGATGGGGCAAGATAGGCAGGCAATAATTTCGTTGCGATGGGGAAAAAGAGGCACGGAAAAGTAAGAAACATGGAATTTTATACAGATGGATGGGCAAAGAAAGCGCCTAGCCACCCCCACTATTCCGGGCTATTTCCCGCCATCCTACCCATTTCAGCCTGCTTGTTCAGTGTGTGATCCGTCTCTTGACTGTGTGACGAGAAAAAAGAGTTGAATTAAAGCACGAGAGTTCACGTTGGTGCCGATTGGCCGGCTTGGCGCAAACAGTTGCTTCTACAATGTGACAGCAACCAACAGAGTTGATAGGCTAGTTGGTCCGATCATCCTTGCCGCGGGTGCCTACATAATACATGTATCGAATCCTTCTCGGCAGCCTTGCCAATAAGCGGAAGCAGTATTAAGCAATGATCACGCACGCCGCGCTTGGCGCCAAGGTGGTACCTGAGAGACTTGACATGTCTCGGCAACTCTGAACCGTTCTCTCTTTCTGCGCCACCGGCTGGGCCGTGTAGAGTTACACTCAAGAATTCATCGAGCGGATTTCGGGTTTAGATATTATTGAACGGGGAAGAGCGTTTGCCGCTGTAAGTCGGATCATGATGATAGTTCCTGCATTGTGCTTTCCGAAGTCGAATTGGTTCCTATGACCGGAAGTGGGATGTTGCTAAGGTCGAGTCGATGAGAAGTCTTTTCTTTCTGCCTTGAAGGATTACACCTAGCGAAATTTGAGTTCCTCTTTGGAAAGAGGAAACAATCTGTCGGAGGCGAGTATAAGACTCGGGCTTCCAGGCCGCGTTCAAGTGTCGCATGATTACCATCATCAACATCATACTTCTCTTGTCTTTCTTTAGGGTATTTCCTCTCTGCCAATTATCTCCTCAAGATGCAGATCACTCATTTCATCGCCGCTGCGGGAGTTCTCCCTGGATTAGTTTCTGCTGGGTCAGTTCTCTCGCGCCGCGCTGTCGACTGCGCCTTCTCCACGGCCCCTAGTAAAAGTGACACTTGCACAACTTTTGCGAGCAGCTGGGGGCTCTCTGTCGACGATCTCCAGAAGTTGAACCCCGGAATCACCTGTCCTGCACTAGACACCAGCAAGTCGTACTGCGTGATCGGTACTGTCACTAATGACCCGGAGCCGACGACTACGACATCCCAGAGCACTACCCCCATCACGTCAATCACTTCCAAGACCCCAACTACTACCACATCCTCCTCTACCACTACCACCGCTGCGGCCCCTAGTAACTCCCCAACTATGCCCGGCCTCGCAGCCAACTGTGATGGCTTCTACAAGGTCTCTTCCGGTGACTCCTGTGACGCCATCTCATCCAAGTACGGCATCAGCACTGCTCAGTTCAAGAGCTGGAACACCGAGATCAACGCTGGTACGTATAATCATTTTGACTGCTCGGTTTCAATGCTCTAACATGTCGCCCAACAGATTGTACCAACCTCTGGCTCGACTACTACGTCTGTGTCCACGTGCCTGGCGCGGCCACCACCACTCAAGGCACCACTCAGCCGACGTCTCCTCCTTCCACCGGCCCGACACCCCAGATGCCTGGCATCGTCTCCAACTGCAAGACATTCTACCAAGTCAAGTCTGGCGACAGCTGCTGGTCTATTTACAGCGGTGCGGGTATCACGTTTGAGCAATTTCTCTCATACAACACACAAGTTGACTCGAGTTGCAGCAATTTGTGGCTGGGTTATTATGTCTGCACTGGCGTGTAAACTTAATGTTTCTCATTTATGTGGGCCCAGATACACATCGGACGTAAAGTCGGCTTTCATCATGTTGGTGTCAATCTGGCATGGTGTCACATTCAACTAATTTTCATTTCCCCGAGCATTCCAGTTCAAACATCTCGTCCTTTTCTGTACATAACTTGAAGTTTTGTGTCTCTTGACGCTAGTATTCTTATTCCTCTATTTACCTCTCCAACACGAAAACATCTTGACAAATGCATGATCACTACAAATCCAGCATATGGATGAGTTACTTGTTCTTTATCAGACTGTTAAGAGTTTTAACCTGACGGTATGTCATCGGCCAGGTATCCCTTACCAAGACTGTGATGACGAACTATTCTCGTATTACAGGGAAGTTGTCCGCAAAACCAAGACTGAGTCGTTCCTTGATGTGGACCAGTCGACATGCCGTGCCCACTATCTAATTTGAAGTGCCGGTGACCCACTCCAACCCTCCAGTGACATGCTTAACGAAGTACTCCTCAGAATAAGACTCATTAGTGTGTCCCATACCAGTGTAGAACGCCCTAGCCACGCCCTCGTACATAGAGTACCACGAAATAGAGTGCATGGGAGGCATGTGCTGAAGCTCTGGAGATAGCGTGATCTCGTCGATGTATGTCTCTTCCACCTTTGCGAGAACTTTGTATGCAGAATCATCGGCAGGATTAGTCTTGTATGCATACCACTCGTCCGTCCGGTTGTGGCTCTCTGGAAGACCAGAGGTCGAGGGATGGTCAAAGTCGAGAATTGTGACGATGTCTGGGCGAATGTTGCCATCTAGAGAGGGAAAACGTTAGAAGTTTCTTATGTTTAATTGACAATCGAGCTTATTGTTAACTCACTAGGAGGATATCGCTCTTTCTGCGCGTCGTCACAAATGTCGTCTGTCTCACAAGGGTGGGATCGGAACTTTGGCGAGGTCAATAAAGCTAGGAAAGGTGGGAAACCCGACACTGCGTCTTACCTGTGCACCAACAAGCTTGGTGAACCAGTTAGGCATATCGTCTCCAAAATCACCGGCTATATTTGAAAACGTCAGACATGTCTTTAGCGCTGTGAATACATCCATCAACTTGAACTTACCGGCGTGAATGCCTAGCCAAGAGCCACCGTTAAGCAGGAAATCGTTGAGAGCATCCGACTCATTAGTTGACAGGTAGTTGCCGGTCGTGGAGATGAAGACCAGAGTGCTGTAGGCGGACAGGCTCCCGTTGGTGAAGATGGCAGAGTCTTCTGTCGCCGCGACTGACCAACCCTTCTCATTGGCAATGGAGCTCACGAGCTGGATACCATGAGGGATGCTAATAGCTCAAATGCCCTAATTAGACAGAGAAAACAATGCATAGGGAGCGCGATACATGCCTTGCATGACGATAGCCAGCCGTCTTGGAGAAAAGGAGGAGGCTAGGAGTTGCAGAGGTAGAAGCGTGTGCAACATGACTGGCAGCAATAGCCACGGCCGCAAGAAGAGTTGTAAACATGATTGTAGTTTGAGAGATACGGCGAATGCCTTTTCTGGTAATTATGGGGGGGATTAAGATGGATGTTAGCGTGAGATTGGGTTTAGACCTGCATGATACTACTTGTAGATATTTATAAGTCTGTTAAAACCTGGTCAGGATTCTCCAAACCATCTACGATTTTCGTGATTTTCCACGTCAAAGCGAAACCGAGGAAAGAACATCATGTTGAGACTCCATAGTTGCACAGCGTACGCGCATTTCCACAATAGGGTAAGAAATTTATGGCTCTCGTCGGATACAAGTATGCTTAAGTCCCAATAGGGCTGAACTTGTTGTACTTCTCTGTAATTATAGGTCTACAAGCGAACAGCTGTACATTTGCGACTACCTCGAGGTACTTGCTTCTACCTTTTCGAAAATTTGAGCGATTCTATTGTCAGCACTACCTTCCGCTTTACGCGTAGACACTGCTAGGATGATGGCACTAGAGGAGTCAACTCTGAGTCTTGTAATCGTAGACCAAGCATCATGCTCCTTGGTTTTCGGCCTCAAAACCTGTCTCGTCCTAGGGCATGAAGAACGTATCAGATGTGGCGACGGAATGATTCAACAGGGGAAGATGCGAGTGTGTGTGGATAGACTCAAATCCGTCATGGTGGCCTGTCATGAGTTTACGGTGGATGACAGAAGGGTCTAGGTATTGGGGCTCCATCTGGCATATTGACATGGCCAGATTCCCTTCCGACAACGGCATCGGACGTTGCCCGGATAGCCCACATTACTCTCAGCGCGGGCTATCTACACGAAACTTCTCGCAGCTTGCCAAGTTCTCGACGGCAAGTTTCGCAGGAGCTGCGTGATGAAATAGGTATCGACAGCAATGAAAGGGTGCGGAATTTTCGAGAGACGAGAATCTAGAATGAGCTCGATCGTATCTCCGCTGAAACTCCGCCGAGTTTCCGCTAAAGAACATTCCGCCGACAGGAACCACCACCCAAATCCTTGGTACAAACAAGTTATTGAGAAGTATGATTGAATCAAGGATATGCCAAAAGCCAAAGGGGTAGGTAAAGACTTTTTCCTAATCACGCAATGCGGCGCTAAACTGTCCAATGGGGAAGGTGAATGTACGTGGATAAGAGAGAAGTGGACGTGGTTCATCCGAGTGCAGTTCATCTTGGCGCTGACGATGCGTTCCGATTACCGATTGAAGGCCCCGCGGCAATCAACGAATGCCGGTCTTGTGACGGCAATTCCCAAGGCTTGTTGCCCCATTTGACGGCGTAAGAGCCCTATTTGGCAATACTCTAGAGCTCCCGACCTGCCTCATCTAGGCTCATCCCTGTTTACACGCGGCGACGTCCGTAAAGGGTTGTTAAGCACGTGAACAGCTCTATCATCAGTACAATCAGTACAGCGGAAAATATTCCATGCTGCTCTTAATGAACGTGTAGTCAAAACTCCGGTTCCAAACTCAGCGCGGCTGGCAACATCTTGTGTTCACGTACATGAGCCGACAGGAGGCTTGATGTTGGGTGCTGAAGCTCTAACATTTCACTGTTAGCGGCAAGCGGCGGGCTCGCTGATGAAATCAATTAACCTCCGAGCTGTTCCACGATTTGTGGGCGGAATCGTTCCATCAAATATGTTCTTCGTGGCCGCCTGACAAGGTCGTCGTTTTCAATACCTGAATCATGTCTGCCAAGTAGTCAATTACGGTACGGAGCTATCAAAATTCGAAGCTTTTCAGTTCCGATAACCCCGGCTCTTCATTCTTCCTCGACATAGCTATCCTGTCGAGTGCTGGATGGCATCGGTACATAAGCAGATACGCGTATACACTTGGAATAGCAGTGAACTACGTGCTGATCCCATCCCATTCCACTCACATCTTCGAATGAAGAAAGTGATGTTGGGAACAGAGGTAGAGGAACCCGGGATACGTCTGTACTGACGCCATCCGTACTCGACAGGACGGCAAATTTGTCGTGTTATTCCACTCGCAACCTATACATTCGTGAGTGTAGCCGCTGGCATCGGCTTCAGCTTCTGCTTCGGTCTTCGCATGTTTCAGTTTGTCCACCACGCAGGTCTAGACTTAAATCTTGTGGCAATTTGGTACCATTCGATTGTCAACTACCTTGAGATATCCAGATGATACCATAACATTATGCCAACTTATTTCTATTCAAAGATTGATTTTGAGCAGGTACCGTTTACGGTGCTTTACCTTTGTGGGGATCCAAGGTCGTTTTATGCTTCCTGCCCCATTCGCAATTTTTCATATAGAATCAATAAGTGATGACCGTCCCTGCGGCCAGTTCAGGAAATGCGAGGCCGGATGATCATTCTGGAATGATCAGACATGCGCAATTTGTTATTATGTCGCTGCGTTCGTTTTGATGGCAGCGAATCAAGCCTGACTTTGAAGCCTCCATTCCGCCCAGCTGCTGTAGCACAAGTCAACCTCCAAAAGACTAGCATCGAGGGGTTATACGAGCTGAGGCTTGGCTGCATGTCGACAACACCAATTGGAACATTACATCCTGTGTCAGCTGCATCATGCATTCGACAGAAAGAGACTTACTTTAGTTGCTTACCTGGGCGGGGTAGCCTTTGTTTCTTGACCTATAAATACGAATAAGTTGTGTCATGCACGCTGGCAGGCTTTCAACCTTTCCTGCCATAATCAGTTGACCGAGTTGGTTGGCGAATCGATCAACCGGCTTTACTTCAATCCTCGACTCTACCATTTTCAACATGACAACTCTTCAATATCTTGCAGTGTTGGTACTTGGTGCCAATGCTCTCGCTACTTGGCCACCGCAGGCTCCAGTCAATGAGACCTGCAATGTTGAGGGCAGCATCAAGCCTGCATATGGGAACTATGGTCTCGGGTCAAACTTTGATAACGCATACGAATGCTGGGAGCTATGCACCGATGGACGCCGCCCACCTCGATGCCAGTCTTTCTCGTATCAGTCGGCCGCTAAAGAATGCAAGCTATTCGATGTCCCTGTAGAAGACGGCGTGGACAAAGAGGATGGCACGGGTGGTCTCTTCTACGACAGGAACTGTTTCGTATACACCCCACGGCCGGGAGTGAATATCAAAGACTAGACTGACCAAATACACTGTGTGGTCATTTACCTAAGCCGATAATTTCTCAGACGCGTGTCTCTGTCTGCAGTTGCTTTCATAATAGCTCTCCCCGTAGCCTTTTCCAGATGAACAACTTAGTCTACACCAGACAACTCCAAGATGCTCCGCCAGTGTTGCTATCAAACACTTCTGATTTGCGAGTCGATGCTTACTGAAGCCATCTCTCGCCAAGCTCCAATCGCTTTCCATCTACCGTAGCTTCGGAGGGCTTTGCGTCGACTACCATGCCGATCATGCGAACCCACTCGTTAGTTCTATTTGCCCAGCTATTACAGACCATACGGGTTAGCTCTGGTGTTCAAGAATGACATGTTATTTATCAAAGAGACATGAAGCATACGAGTGCATTGCCCCCCGTTGAACGGCAACATCTCCCGGCCGAAGCAGGCTTTCAACAGTTTCTTCGTAGTCAGCCTGATCATTGTTGGCGCTGAAAGCAGCCTTTGGTGTGATAAGAACAGGCGTTCCCTGGGTGACAGCAACGTAGTCGACTGATGGGGTTCGATGCTGAAATGATTGAGTCAGCCTTTGGGGTGAATTCAGGGCAAGACACGTCAATGATTTTGGATTGTTTGCTAGAATATCTTAGGAGAAGGAAATCAACTTACCATCGGGGTGGTGTATCCAGGAGCCAAATCCAAGAAGTACACGTTCACTCCGCCTGGCAAGACTATCCCACTTCCAGGGACGTCAGCAAAGACCGGCAGGCCACTTGACGAAGTCAATCTCTATTCGTTACGGTCTTGCAGCCGAATTTACTCACAGCCCTTCATTGCTGGCAGGGACAGCCGAGATAGTCCCAATCTTGGTTCTCTGTAGCAGGCCGTCGAACATATTCTCTGTCACCAAGTTCTCTGTAACTACCTCCACTCCAGGTTCAGTCTTGCCGTTGCCATTGTCTGAGCCGATATCGAGATTAGAAATCACTATGCGCCGGTGAGGGAATGAATCGACCATATTTGTTTCGCTAGGTAGCAGAGAGTTTGATGCCTGTGGTGTGTTGGTATTTCAGAAGCGGAATGCTTATATCAGCGACTTGGCGAGTTCAGAATGTCAAGTGATGTTGAAGCTTCAATCCTATCTGGCTTTGACAAAATAGCATCTGTGAGATCAGGCCTTATGTAGTCAAGCCGACTTAGTGGGCTTCAAACATCGGGCTTGAGGTCCTTGAGTGACATGCATCATTTCGGCGCCGAGGAAATAAGGGCATTAGTCACGGCGCCGGTAATGTGGGGCCGGAGGATCACCCTAAAGATTTACTCGAGCTTACTACGTACGGGCTTGTCACCATCTCTCAAAACTGCAGTCATGCTGACATTCGCTTCCGGCCCCGAGAGTTGCCCCATCTTCGTTTATGATTAGTAAGGTAGGACCATGTGAAGCAGCTTAGGCAAATAGACATGCTAGAACAAAACCGCCAGCGCCAAGTTAATTATTCTCCTTCAGCGGATTCATTCTACACAACAATCAGTGTAGTCGCACTTCGCTCAGTCCACAAGGCGAGGTTTTACCGCCGGAAATATTCTTAAGAAATGCTGGATTCTCACAACCGAACAGAACTTACTCTTTGTGTAAATATCCGACTGCTTCGACCTCGAGATTGGTAGACCACAGCGCACTCAGCTAGGTAGAGATGGCAGCGTTCTTCGGCTCCGCTGGTTTGCTGGGGTTGACCAGGAATCAGGGCAATCTTGGCCAAATCATTGCACCAACGTGAAAGATTCGCAATGGAGTACTAATTAGGTAAACCCAAGCTCATGCATGTAGCAAACAGCAATATGCTCTGCTGAAATAAGTGATTTCTTATTCTCTTAGTGGTACCGGCCTCTCAACGTGAATCTCACTTTTATGTTCCTTCCCACACTCTTGCAACCCTTTGTTGTACCCACGTATCCCAAGCCAAACTAATAGTCTGAAATAAGCCTGAATCCACGGCTAGACTATTGGAGGATCATAATGTCTACATGATAGTAAAAGTCTCCTTCATTTCTACCGGTTCTTATGGACTTCACGCATTGCTTCTCAAAAGTATCTTGGCAAAGACTTGAGATTATATGAACACAAGCCAGAGGTATTCTTAGAAACCGAGGCAGGAACACTTACTAATTTCCCTTGGTTGCTCATCGTCTCATCGTGAGATCTATTCGGGTTGACTTGATACTTGTACACCCTGAGAACCGATGAAAGAGGGCCCGGGAAGTGGGAGGCCTCTTAGGCCGGTTGGTCACCTTACCCACCGCTGGGAACCACAACTGTAGGCAAGCAATAACAGGTGGGCCCCAAATAGCCTGTTCCAGCCCGACTGGTTGAGTTGTTTTTGAAGCCTCAGAACGTAGCATTCAGGCACCGGCAAGACAGTGGCTGTTTCGACTAAAAGGTTGATGGATTGTGTGGAGATGTGGAGAAGGTTCGCTGCGACTACGCCTCAGCTGCGCCTGAGTTTGCTTTGAAGAGCTTCCCTATCCTCTCCCAAGGAGACACCATCCGGAATATTGAGTGAACGTTGATTAAGTTAGCAATGTATTGGTTCTTTGTGTTTTGAAAATATGCGGCTTAACCTTAAGGTTTCGCTTCTAGGCCTCGTATCAAGCAAATACTGCTACTGCAGACACATAGGCGCGCAGTTCAAACCCGAAACATGGGGCAGATATGAATTGGGATGTCTTGAAATTGCCTTCCTAGATAATTCCTATTGTCACTTTCTCTGCGCAGACAGATTTCGCAAAGCAGCAAAGATTGCACGAACATGGGTGTCATTTATGTATTAGTCCCTCTCAGACTTAAGAGACTTTTACTCAAGCTTCCGTCATGAGCAGAAATCCCCCGAGTCCGCAGAAACCTTCGTGGTGGTTGTTGCGACCAAGGAGAGTTTCAAATCGTGCGAGCCGAGTCAGTCTAAGGAACCTCGGAGACTTTTATGCTACTTTTCACAAAGAATGAAGCTATTTCCTCCACTCGAATGACCAATGAACACGCTCTTTCTGTCATTTAACAGTCGAGCCAACTTTTGGTATGGCGTTCAACTGCATGGAAAAGTCAGACATGCTACTCGCGGTATAAGGCAACGCTCAACGCCTGCAAACGTATAGAGAGTTGATGAATTGAAGATAGAAATTGGTATAGAGCAAGTAACCAGACATAAGTTATAACCAATCGAACGTGAAAAATCAAGAAAAATAATCCCGAGACTACCAAGCTTCATGTGCTCGTTGAGGGCGCTGCTCACCAAATTGGCTAGTTCTGTCCTCAGTAATGATCTCCACTTCGTTCGACACCACAATACCGTTTGACGGTTTGCCTGATGTAGGCGTGGAAGAGCCTTTAAGGTTTTGCAACTTAACGTCGCTCATTATGCGTTCCTCGCTTTCGGTGAAAGTGATGTTGGAGGCAACAGGGTTTGCGCTTGGAGGACCAGTCCGGCGCGATGAATCCCCGTGGCCGCCCCCGATAGTTTGGAAGCCGCTCGGTGTCTTGTATGCCTTTTTCGTGTTTTTGGATGATCGTAAGACATTGGGCCAAAGAGGCTTGAGATATGTTCTAATGAGAGGAAAGATCATAGGAAGGTTCGTGGTGACGACCGCGACGAAGGTTTCGCGAGTACCCCATGCGCCGGCAAGTTGGGCACCATTGACGGGATCCTAGTTCAGTTTTAGTTTGTGAACAAATGAGGCCTTAGTGAACAAACAAGGCCTATAACGAGAGGCTTTTTTGATCGATGAAACCTACCACGAGGACGAATATGCTCTTCAGCGTGGCACAGACCAGGACGAAGATGCCTGCACCAAGCACGATGGTCGACGCAATCTTTTTGACGAGCCTCAATGTTGATTCCCATAAAAGAGGAATAGGAATCAGGATGAGATATATATCGGTCGAGACGTTCGCGGCGAAGGAGGTCCAGATGATCGGTAACGATACGGCAGCTTGACAGGAATCTAAAAAAGAAATGGTGAGGATGCATCACACATTTGGCTTTGGGGTTCATAAACTTACTACCAGGGTCCGGGCTGATTTGCCAATACTTGCTGAATGGAATGCACGACAAGAACACTGCTCCAAGAGAGGCGACAAATGTCCCGATCACCAGACCGAAGCCAATCCAGATGCGCATACGATATCGACGACCTAGACCTTCCTAAGGGCATGTGTCAGTCGGTAAATATGATGTGATAGGGCTAGATGAGAGGGAAAGTACCGTAAGTCGAAGATAGAAGACCAGCATCGCAAGCTTCAGCAGCCAGATGAGTGCGGAATAAGTGGTCCACCCAGCAATCTGAATCTTCGAGCCGATGACTCTATTCACCAATTCACTTAATGACATCAGACATTGGATTAATGTCACTTACCTCAGTTGATATTCCGGATCACTAGTAGATAGTGCTGCTCGCTCTTCGTCTGTCATACCATTATTGGCGAGCCCATGAGCTATGTTGCCAACGGAGTAGGCTAGGGTTGATTGGACTGTGTAAAAAAGCTGCATAAAGGAGACGAAGATCAGCAACAAACTTTGCTTAGTGTCGTAGCATCATCAACAAGAAAACATACAACTGCTCCCCACACCAGATAGTCATCAGCCCGAAAATTCCGGATCCCAACGGCCTTTGCTCTGGCGTACGTCCTCAAGGCCGTAACGATCACTCCGATGCCGTAAAGTGTCCAGGCCTCGATCGTGAACTGTCGTCCTGCCTCGGCAGCAGCTGCAGCGGCAGCCTGTGCAGCCGGGTCCGTGAGATCGGTGGTCGACATTGGCAGATTCTGTCGCAGTCGACTAAGTGGAGTCGAGATAAGTCCAATGACTGAGGAAACGACCGACCAAGAGAGCAAAATCAAGTGCGGAGTGTCATTCGTACAAGTATTAAATCCTTGGAGCCCAGGAGGAGCAGAACTGAATCAAGGAGGAAGTCTAGATGTTTGAATCAGGGTCTGCGATCCATCACTAGTACAACAGAACCGGAACATCCAGCATTGGAAACATGGCAACGGGCTTAAACACACCAAGTTGGAGTGCAGAGTCCCAACTGATGCAACCCATGGCGGAGGAGACGTTTCCCCTACTATCCGCAAGGCGACTTTGAATGAGTTTGCAGGGAACCCATGCAGCCGTTCCTGCTGCATAATTCCATCTCCGAGCTGTGACAGTGCAAACCAAACTTCATGTATGGGATGCACCAATACAAGACATAGTGCGGTTTCTAAGGTTTCAAGGATCTGTAAACATGTTCGTCGGACGAATCCCGCATCTGGTGAGCAGTACTCGGTACTACCGCAACGGTGATGGCTCAGGAATATGTTACGCTCGCTCATCATCCGGCTTCCGATGGTCTCCTTCATCTCTCCCTTGGCGGTGCAAGTTGTCTCCGTGGTCCTGGCCCTTTGCAGGGTTTCTAGATGGAAGAAGTGGTGGGATCAAAGGCAAGGATACCTTTACTTTAAGAATTGGGCCCTCATCCGCTTCCTCCGCGAACTTCGATCCGCAGGCCTCCTGGCATCAGCTCAGATTGGAGATGATAAAACAAACACAGCTTCGCAGCCTTGTCTTGGGCCGAATTTGCCTCCGCTCTACCGTTCGGTGGACTATTCAGCGTTCACTTCGCGGAGCTATCCCCCACTTGCCAAGGTCCTAGATCATGATGGTGGAATCGAATCCATGGCTGCCCCCTGACTCGGAAGTGGACAGCTCCCTTGAGCCCTGTAGGGGACCCAAGCGGAACACGGGTGCTTCCCCCGGTGTAGAGCGCCCCCACTGCCAATACTTTTCTTTACGATAAGGTAAGAAGGATACCTCGGGTGATGCGATGAGGGGGCGGGGGCGAGTTGCGAACACCAGACCTACACGGCCCATGATTTACAAATGGGGCTGCAGTTGAAAGGGCCCAGCCCCGGACACGAGGAGCTGTATTCTTTAATCAGAGTTCTCATATCAGACGGTCATGCCCGAGAACACGTCTAGAAGGAAGAGAAGGAAACGGGAGACTTCACATGGGTCCGAGGGAATGGTTGACAGGTCAAAGCGGCCCGAAAGATAGACGCCTTCCAGATTTTCTGTAGCAAAGGGGCACAGTGAGGCGCAGACTCGGGAAGATTCTCCAGCCTGACGTTCAATCAACCTTCCTGGGCCATAGCTGCCTCGGCTTACTTCCTGATCCTGGTGTAAATGCATCATGAATTCTTGAGCAGCGCCGAGAAAAGGTACTCCACAACAGAAGATACCCCCCAAAAGTCGTGGGCACGAGGGATTTTGTGGCTGCGCCGTCCCAAGTGCCGCACAGCCGAGTCTCTAACGTCTTGTTGCCGCATCGAAGGCAGAATAATGGTGGAGGATTGTGGAGAGTGAAATATATCTCATCGCCGGAGTGCAAAGAGGTGCAACAGGTGGGTAGTATTCGGAGTTTTGTCTCTGACTTGACTTGACTTGGCACTAAGAAGTTGGCAGCCGTCGGACTCGTCGCTGCACAGGTGTCCCATGGTACGGGCCGCAGGATTTACAAACACTGGTCGGAACTATTCGCTACGCTTGGACTCCATGGGACGATTTCCCTCTTCGAAGTAACCTTGAAGGATGTGGCTCCGCTGCGGTATTCATGCTGATTGGGAGTTTGGTAAATGAATGTAACTCACTTACAAATGAACACTGGCAGAGACACGTGGATTCAGATGGGGGGCTATATCGAGGCATGTCGCTCACCTGCGTGGAAAGAAAGAGGTCTCTCAGAGAGTACATGCGGTTAATTCCAGCATCGAGAAAGCGCATAAGTCTAGACAATTCGTCGTTGTGTTCCCCGGGATACGCGGGCTAAAGCGACAGATATTGACGAGGATTGCGAGGAGCTTTCACCACTTTTGATCAACTTGGTTGGCGACTCCGTTGTGGAAAAAGCAGGGGCGCATGCATGTCAGGGGCACCCAAGCAAGGGCTCGAAATTAAGAATGCAAGCAGCGTTGCGCCCGGTAAACTTGGCTTACAGAAGCCATCACACCTCCCATGTACGATAAATAATGGTCGAAGCGCTGCTGCTTGTCGACGGATTGACTGTTTGGAACCAGGCGCACTCAACCACGAGGGGTCTGTCCATTCACTACCACCACATTCGTTTCGAACTCTCTTGACATCTAGGTTACACTTGGGCCAGATTTTGTGTCACCAGTTGCATCCTTGGGTTTATCGAGAGTTTATCTACTGCCAATCCGGCTCCCCCTTCTGCCCTTTTCCCCCCTGCCGAGATGCATCGATTCAAGATGGAAGTCCTTACAGCCGTTGCTGCATGGGCAATCACCTCAGCATGCCTGAACGTTCCTGTCGCTCGTCAACTGCTCGGGGGCATCTGCGCGAGAGATACGGCTGAGCTCGGTGATAGGCTCTCAGCTACTGCAAAGATCTACCAACCGGGCACTGCCGAATTTACCAACGCATCTATCCGGTGGTCGAACCTTGATGCACCTAAGCCCAACCTCGTAGTGATTCCTGGAACTGAAAACGATGTTGCAGAGACTGTAAGTAACTGACTGTACTTTCGTCCGAGTGTACCCAGGCGCGAAGCAGGTTCTCACTACCCTGCGTACAGGTCAAATTCGCCAACGAGAAGAGCATGCCCTTCCTTGCATACAATGGCGTGCATGGCGCTATCACCACTCTGGGCAAGATGGACAGCGGTATCGAAATCTACTTGTCCCAGCTGAGCGGTGTCGAGGTTGCTGCAGACGGGAATACCGCCAAGATTGGTGGTGGTACCGGGTCCAAGCTCGTCACCGACACGCTGTGGAAGGCCGGCAAGCAGACTGGTAAGTTCCATTCTAGCTTTAACTCCATCACTTATACCTTGTCGAAATGTATCGTTAACCATGGGCTACAGTAACGGGAACTTGCGAGTGCGTCAGCACGCTCGGACCTGCTCTCGGAGGAGGCCATGGATGGCTTCAGGGCCACCATGGCCTGGTCGCCGATCAGTTTGTTTCTATGAACATTGTGCTGGCCGATGGCACCTTGCAGACCATCAATGAGACCTCGGACCTCTGGTGGGCTGTCAAGGGCGCGGGTCACAACTTTGGTATCGTGACCTCTCTTAACGTCAAGGTCTATGACATCGAACATAGCGACTGGGCGGTGGAGACTTTTATCTTCAGCGGCGAGAAGGTTGAGGAAGTCTATCAAGCTGCCAATGAGCACCTCCTTAAGAATGGTACACAGGCCGCAGAAGTCATCAACTGGTCCTACTGGCTCAGAAACCCAGATGCGGACCCAGTGAATGTGAGTTCGACTATCTTGTTGTTGTCCATGAGCACTACTAATCTCACCCAAGCCCATCATTCTTTTCTGGGTCATCCAGGAGGGCGTCACCACCGTCGACTCCATTTACACTCAGCCTTTCCGGGATATCGGCCCCATCTCTGCCACTCCAGCCTCGGGAACCTACCTTGACCTAGCCACGTGGACTGGCATTGCTCTTGACTCCATCCCGTGCCAGAAGGCTGGCTTGAACAACCCTCGCTTCCCGATTTATGTCGAGTCATACAACATTGAGGCTCAACGCAAGGCTTACGATCTCTTTGCTTCTTCTATCAGCGGCAACTCACCCTTCAACAACTCTCTCTTCATGTTCGAGGGTTACTCCAACGAAGGTGTCAAGGCCATTGCGAGCGACTCAACTGCATTCGCCTATCGTAGCGATAATCTTCTCTTCGCGCCTCTCATCACCTACTCCCCCAACGGCACTGAGCTTGACCAGAAGGCCGCCACGCTCGGCAACCAGCTCCGTGACATCATCCATGAAGGAAGTGGCCGCACTGAGCAGCACGTCTACCTGAACTACGCCTTTGGTGATGAGGGTCCTAAAGAGTGGTATGGTAGCGAACAATGGAGACAGGATCGCCTTAAGTCTCTGAAGACCAAGTATGACCCGAACGGCAAGTTCAGCTTCTACGGCCCCATTGCATAGAAGGAGTTGGAAGGTTTTGGCTTTGTATCTAGAGGCAATTTGACCAACTCATAAAGTACTTAAATCGATTCTACTTTGGCCCGAACATACCACGTCGTCGATGTCAAGTTGTTGAGCAGGCACGAGCAATGTCAAATACTTCTGCAATGTCGAACGTGTGCGCTCTTTGTATTCTTCAACTCGTATAAGTTACACGAATTAATGAGGGTTACAGTAGTGACCACTGTTGAGTTATATTGCCGAATTCTAGTCAGTCGTTTGATTTGCTCTGAAATGTAACGCGTTTAGTGCTGTTAATGAAGTTGCAGCTCATTGCGCCACGAAATCTGTTCTTATCTCACTAAACGTCTTGACCATAGTTTACTCTGATTAGAACTTACGGTTTTTGTCTTTCTGTTCGCCTTGCTCATGTTCTGTACGTTCAAAGTGACTCACTTTTAGAATTGGTCTGACAGCTAGTATCTTGCTCAGATAGAAGTTCTGTGGAACGTGGTATTCTAGATGTGTAGCGAGAGCTTTTAGACGGCCGCATCTCGAACACTTGGAAAAGTCTTGAAGTCTGGCTGAAGTGGTTTTATTCGCTTGCTGCGTCTGTATTGTTTCTCGTTGATATTTCGCGTGACATTTGTCACCATATTGCTGATTTTGCTCTGGACAACCAACACGAGACATTCTGAAGGGCTTCACGGCGAGGTCGTTTTCACACCAATGAAAATGACAACCGAATCAACGTAATGTGGCTCGAAAGCTAGCAAAGTCACAGGTTTTATAATTCTAGAATTACGTTCTATGGTCTACACCTGCATGGTGCGTTGATCAATACAAAGTCCGCCGATGTACTTGGACGAGCTTTTTCAAACTTCCAGGTTTCAGGGAGCAGGCTTCAAAGTTGTTAAAGATCGAGGGGTTCTGTTCTTTACTTAGGTACCTTTGCAAAGTTTGATGGCTGAGACAGAATACGCTGAAGGTCGCCCAGATATAGATGAGGTGACTATGACCGACATTGAGACCAGCAGAGTCGCCTAGGCATACCAGCCTCATCAGCAAAAAGGGCACCAGTAATTGCCGACAGAAATACACAGACACTATCAAAGATTCTCAATGAAATAGAGACCTTGTGATTACTTCGGTGAGAAGCCGGGCATCAGTATGAACCTGGTGGGAGGCTAGAATGACCGTCTTCATTCCCGCCCCAAATCTTCGTATTGTGTTCAATGATATTGGAAGCACAGTGTCAAGGACACGCATTAGCGGGCATTGATACCTGTGGCTGCAACCATGAAATCGTCCCTCGTCTTACAATCATCAATGATGACTACGATGTCCAGAGGACAGCCTTCTGGGGAACGATATCGTCCAGGAGCTCGCCTCTAAACTCTTGTTAGAATCATCTTGACGTCGCCATGGCCTTGTGTGACAAGCTACTCAGACCCAAGAAATCTCGAGAATCACATTTCGGCAAAACGCCACAGTTTCCAATGAGAACAAGGTAGGATGTGTGGCGTGACTCCTGATGGCAGACCTTCGCCCTGCCGTCATACCTCGGTGAGAAGTTCAACTTACGAAAGACATCAGAATGGCGATATCTACCTGACACCGAATGATATTCAACCTCCCATAAGAATTCAATGTCGCCTTTCAATATGCAGGCGATCTCCTTTTCGTCATGTAGATCTCGATTGCATCAACCCCTGGTGAATCCTGCAGTAGCTGCATCTTTCAGCTCCGAGGCACTAATGCACAAAACGCAAATACTGAGAGACATGTTGCCTCATCCACTTTGTCCGTCAATCTCTCCACTCTGCAGGCCTTTCCTCTCTCTCTCGCTTCACGTCAAAAATCATTGGGCCTGGGCTGCCAATAGCAGCATGAACCCCGAGTACCCCTTCTTTGACGGGTGGATTGCCGAACCAACTAACCACCCATCAAAACCCAGCTGTCGCAAAAGTCCGAGACCGAAAGTTATAGACAAGAACGAGGTTATCCTCGATTGGGCCTTTCAGTTACCCAATGAGGACCAACCTGCATTCCCCGGATCCCATCTTCCAGCTTTCCCTAGCGTAAAAAATCCGAAGCCTCGTCTCTGGGCGAGAGACCAGGGGGGCATATTCAACCACCGAGGGTAATTGTGCATGTCCCGAATCGTTAAGCTGCATGAGTGGCAGAGACATGCATATAGCAAGAATCTGGAATGCAGCTGATACGCCCGTCGGCCAGTCCACATGCGAGATAAATCCCGTATATTGATGGGTTTTATTACAGATGAGGATAGGACTCCACCAGAGGCAGAATCAAGCTGCATGGTGATCGCCTATCCTACTGCAGTCGGCGATGAAGAAATCCAGGGCAATGGCAAGCATCATTGCCAGCAACCCAAGTGAATATCGAATACCGCAAGACTCAAGACACCACCGCTTCTCACAAGTTGGCTTCCAACGCTTCCCCAGGAACGCCTTTTGTGTGTTTCAATGAACGGCCGTGGCATTGCCGCGGCATTGTTGCCACAAGAGGAACGCGTGGGAATAGCCCCCCTCCGAAAAACAAAGAAAACCACGCATAGCCTTCGTGGAAGACAATAGAAACAAGTCAAAACGATAGCCCACGAGCAACGGCTAAGGCCCGCAAGTGCTCCATCCGATACATTCCCGCCGGTTCATGTCTCGACCCCTCAAAACGCCGCGGATGATGGCTGCTGATAAGAGGTCGTGAGGATTCTGGGAACGCCGAGTCCAGCCCATCCTCTATGGAGGAGGCAGACAAGCCACCAACGGGCACCCTGTTGCGGCAAATCGCTCTTCCTGTTGGCTCCCGCACCGCGCGATTTTACCCATTTTCCATTCCTCAATGAACGACGTTCCGTAGTTCCGTTCGTTCCTCAGTCATCCCAATTGTCTTTTACCCACTCCCATGTTCTGGGCCTAGTGGAGGCCGGCTGCCCGTCGCCGCGTAAAACCCGTACCGGCCGGCGTACGCCACAAGTCTCAGTCCGTCTCTCCTCGACCCCTGTCACAGTGCGTCTTCACCTACACCACCCTTTCCTCTCCTCTCTTGGAGCCTCGTTCCTACACATAAATGTCAGGCTTAGGAAATCCCGCGACTCATAGTCTGGTCCCGAGCACGTGGAACCGACCACCCCTTCTGAGAGTCCCCTGTTCTCTTTCCGATCGGGAACGCAGGACAGATGAGACAAGCGCCGGTGTTGAGTCGCCTTCAGGGATCCAGCAACTCAAATTCCATTCCTCGGAACCGGGACCCTCATCCCCTGAACGCATCCTAGATCAACCCTCTTGAGTGTCGATATACCAAGACAGCCTCAATACCAAAAGACATGACTGCACACGCCCCTCCAAGCAGAATGAAAAGCAATGATATCTGATTAGAGTTGAGTCTATGCCATCGGCTACGCTACTCAGATGAACCCGCCGCTAGCCAATGTGCCAATTGTCAACACACACCACCACCACCCCTCTCACCATCCTACCCAAACATCACCACCATCGCGACGCGTCTCCACCGGCTCAGGCACGACGCACGCCCGCGGCTACAAAACAAGGAAAGGCCAGGTAGACAACCAAGACATAACAGGGTCGAAGGAGATCTTCCCAGATTCGTGGGATAGCAGCGCCGAAGATCACACTACCTTGACCTCCGAGAGGTCCCCCAGTCTCTTGTCTGAGCCAGACGCGTCCTGTCTCCGAGGCTAGAACGAGGCGCTTTCTTACTTGGACAGGTACATACAGATAATCGATGGCGTATGCCAAGTGGCGCAGGCAAATCGCACCGTCCCCTCTCTTTGGTAGGTGTGGTAGTCCAACCTTTCTTCCTCACATCTCATATGCCGTCAAAGTAGTGCGGTTCAGCGCTCTCCACGCGAGGCTCGCTCTGCAGATACGAAGAAAAACCAAATATTCCAAGTGCAGAACCAATTCACGTCCCCAGATGGCTTGCTGGCCGAGCCTAGTAGGAAGGCGTTCAACAAGCGCACAGAAAAACCAAGTATCGACAACTGTGGGTGAGAGTTTCTCCGAGCCACTATCACATCTCGTCCTGCAAGCAGTCGTTCTTGGTCTTTCCTCGCACGAAAGCCACGAGCGGTTCTTGAGCTCGCCTAGGTAGCCCTTCCTACCCAGGTCATGAGGCTGTGAGCTAGACACAGCTAGATTCCAACAACGCCACCATGAGGTCGGGCCTCTCCGCGTTTGCTTTTGTGCCCTCATATCAATACTAGCTGCAATATGACTGAATTCAGATTGGGAGAGTCCCACGTTGAACTTGAACTTTACGGAGTAGCCAGCAGACTCATTGAAAGCTCCTTCAGTGAGACACTTAAGTATATAAGCGTTAATTATTTTTAAAAACTATTATTTAAAGGGCTTATTAATTATAATATTAAGAGGTTAGAAAAGGGAAGTAGTCCCTAATAATATAAAGTAGGATATAATATAATACTAATATAATAATATTAAAATAGAATTTATTTTATAAAAAAAAAAATATTTATAATTAATAAGTACTTATCTCTCTTAGTTAGCGCTATTAATTCTTTTTTAATTTATTATTTAAATAAGTACTTATTATTATAGGCCGTTTTATTAAACTTAACTATTATTTTTTTTATATATAATAAGCCCTCTTTTTTTTATAATTAACCCCCTTCTTTTACGGGCTTATTATAGAATATTATTTTTAGTTTAATTTATTATATACTATTAATAAAGATATAGAGTATTAATATAGCTTATTATTTACTCTAATTATTATAATTACTTTTATTAACTACGGTTTTAGTATTATAACTTAATACGTATAATAAGGCTAAGGTCCCGCCCTATAGGACTTATAGCGGCTACTATATTATATATATAAAAATACGGACTTAAAATAACTCCTCTTAAGATAAAAGAACTATAAATAAGTTACGTAACTATAATTATATAATAAAATAAAAAACGGATATTTATAAATAAATAAAATAAATAATTATAAATAAGTAAGATAGATAACTATTTAATAAACAATTAGATAATAATAAATAAGAATATTATAAAAAATATATTTATAAACGAGATTTATATATAATATAAACTTAAACTAAGTTTAAAAATAAACTTTTTATAACTTTTTTAATAATTAACTTAGTATTAAATCTTATAATCGCTTTTAATTATTTTTATTAAGAACTTTTTTTAATAAGACTATGATTAATTACTAAAGCCTTATTTGTTTTATAATTTATAAATATAGTTTTAAAAAAGCTATTTATAACTATAATACTATTTATTTAATACTTATAGTTTTAACTTTTATTAATATACTTATTATAATTAGCTAGTTATATAGTAGTTTTTTTTTCTAGCTTTATAAGTATAAAAAATCGACCTTAACGAGATTACGTTTTTAAAAGAAATTATATAATACGGTATACTTTTTAATTATATAATACGTATAATATACCCTAAGTACGCGCTTAATATAATATAATAATTTTAATATAAAAACTATTATATAATTTAGAATAAGTAAGCTACTTTATTACTTATTAACGATAGGCTAAGTAATATACTTACGTAGTAGTACTAGCTAAAAAGGTTAATAGTAAAAGTTAGCTATAATAGTTAGCCATAATAGTTAGCTATAATAATTAGAGGCGGCCCTTAATTATAAAAGTTCTAAACTTTAATAATAACGTAGAGGTTTTTAAAAAAAGAGCTAAATAAGCTAATATTTATTACTCTTTATACTAGAGCTCGTAAAGATTTTTTTTATCTTTATTATTTTTAATATTACCTAAAGCTCTATTTAAACTAAATAAATTTATTAAATAAATTTATTAAATAAACTTATTAATATATAAACTACTATTTAAATAGCTAATTAAATAACTAGTTAAGAAGTTAGCTAATTAAAATACTACTTTAACGAGAACTTACTTTACTCTTAGTATATAGTTAGTAATTAGTAGGCTAAAGATACTTATTAATAAGTCTACCCCTCTTAGGCTAGGCGCCCTCTTTAGCTAGCTTAATACTATAGCTATTATAACTAATATAAATATGCCCGAGGATTAGTAAAATACTTTTTAATAATACAGAATTTAGCTAAGTAATAGTATAAATATTATAAATAGCCGGGCTGGTACGGATATTAAAATTTAATATATTAATACTAATTTAAAAATTATATTCTATAGAGTTAGAAATCCCTCTAATACGAGCTATATTATAAATATAAGGGAATATATAAAAGGCCCCTTAACCCTTAATAAAAAGGAGTATATAATATAAGATTTAGCTATTTACGTAGGCTAATACTAAGAGGTTTTATATATATTAAAATAAGTATAGCTTATCCTTTAGATAGCTAGAAGCGGGGGAAAGTTAGGAGCTATTTTAATTAGTAATTAGGTATAGAGCGTAATATACCTAGTTTTCCTTAATACGTAATATATAGTACGGCCCTAGCGGATTGCTCCGTTAAGGGGCTAGTTAGTTATAATACTTTAATTACTCTTATTTAATAAGTTTATTTTATAAAAAAACTAACTAAATAATACGAATATATTAATTATTAATAATAATAGTACTATATAGCCTATTAGGGTAGCTATACTTACTATTTAATAATTATATAATATAATACTTAAATTTAAAAATAAGAATAAGTAGTTTTATACTTAGTTTATAGCGCCCCGACCTTTTTTAATACTTAGAGCTAAGTACCCTAAACTAGAACTTTATAATAAGTTTTTAAATATTTTTTAAGGATTTCTTATTTAAACTAGGGCCTACTTATACTATTACGGGACCTTTTTTATTATTAAAATAAATAAGGTTTACTACGTAGTTTTATTTTTTAAAAAGGATACTCTTATTTAGTTCGAACCCTTTATAAAAAACTATTTTAAAAACGAATATAATATCTAAAATAAAATTACTAAATTCTTTTTTAATAACTATAATAAGTTTAAAAAAAGATTTAAAAAAACTTTTAATAACCTTAATAAAAAACAAATTACTAAATAAAAGCTTATAACTTTTATATAAAAAGGGTTAGTTAATAAGTATATATTTAAATTTAAATAGATTATTTTTAAGCTCGATTAGGGTAACGAAGTACTTATAATAACTTTTTATTACAGCTTAAAAAAAGAGGTTAAGGACGACCTCTCTTAATAAAACCGGCCTAATAAACTCTATAATTATATTAATATAATAATTAAGATTAATAATTAATTTTACAAACGACGCCTTAAATAAAAAAAATAAAACGCTTAAAACAACTAAACTAAACTTAATAATAAATATAAATATAAACTAACGACTATTATAATAAGATATTATAGTAGACTAATAAATCTGAATATTATTAAAAGAAAATAACTTTAATAAAAAAAAACTTTAAATATTATAATTATAATAAGCCTAGATATATAGCTAGAGATTATTAATAACTTAAGTATATTTAATATTAACTTATTTTAAAAAAGCGAGCTAACGTTATGAATAAAGAAGTCCTTTATAAACTATTTTTATAAATAGCTTATTACGATAATAACTACTTTACTTATTAAAATAATAAAAAATAAATAAGATAATACTTAAAATAACTTGGGAATAATAAATAATTAGGATATAATACTACTCTATTTTTAATTAAAACCCTAGTTATAATAATAAAAAAAAAGGATACCCGCTTATTAACCCTATATTTTTAAAAAAGATAATATTAAATATATTCTTATACTCTTTTAAATTTATAAAAATATAAAAGAAAAGGCTAAAATAGACCTCGTTATAAGAAATATATTTTATCTTTTTAAAAATCGAATTAAATAAAGATTCTTAGCTAATATAAAAGAGTAACTCCTTAAATTTAAAAAAAGAGGACCCGATATTAAAGAAATTATAAATAGCCTTGTTTATATAGTACGACGAAACTATATAAACTAAAAATAATTTACTAAGTTTAAAAAAGGACTCGATTTAAATAAAATTCTAACTAAGTCTATTTATATAATATAAAAAGTAAATAGTAATAAAAACTTTATTTATAAAATTAAAAAATAGCTCGAAGACTTTTTATATAAAAATAAGATCGAAGTAATTAAAAAACCGATTTTTAATTTTAAAATTATAAAAAAAAGAAAAATTAACTTTAATTTTAAAAAAGAAAATATTAAAATAGGACCTAGCTCTTTTTATTTTAATAAAATAGAATTATTTCATAATTCGGACGAACTTCGTAACGTCGCTCGATAATATATTTAAATAAAAATCGATTATAAAATATTATTTAGTATTAATAATATTAGTTTTAAAGAGGATAATAAAAAACTACGTATAAATATATTTATTTATTTATAAATAATTAAATTATTTAGTTTTATAAAACTAAGGAACGTAAAGAAGTTATAATAACTCCCTATATAAATAAAAACTATTCTCTACTTAACCTTATAGACCCTTTTTATAAGGAACTATTTTAAGTAGAGTACCTAAATAATAAGTACTTTTAGTACTTCGTATATAAATAAAATAGCTGTTTTTATTTATAAAAACGTAATAATAAACTTATTAAGGATATTTATATAAAAAACTAATTATTTAGTTAGATATTACTAAGCTTTAATAATAATAATAAAGTAATATTCGGTCTAGATTTTAACTTTTTTATAAAATACTTTAATAATAAATATATAGAGTAGGAAGATTATAAATATAACTAATACTAAATTTATTATATTAAAAAAGTTAAAATATAAAGAGAATAATAAGAACTATGTAAGTAAAGTACTTAATAAAAAAAGCGTATATTAAAAAACTAAAAAAGCTAATTATAAAAAAACGATAAAAAGTAAAAATAAAAAAAAAGTTCTTATATATAACTTAATAACGTAACGATATATACTTATAAGTTAATTTTAATATTTATAAACGAGGACTAAACGCTATTATTAATAATAATATATAAAAAACTTATATTTTACTAAGAATAGTAAATAAACTTAACTTATTATAAGTATAAAAAAATAATTTATATTAATTATAAATAGTAAAAAGGGAACGAGTTAACTATAACTATAAGTATATTAATCGGGAGACCGTATATTTCTTATTATATATTAATAATTAGTAAGAATAATTATAATATAATATTATAGAGATTAGAAATATTAATATTATTTTAGGAATCTCGTAGTTACGAAAGTATAATTTATAAATAAATTAGATTATTAATTAGGTTTTTTAAAGAAATCTAGTTACTAAACGATTTAAAAAAAAAAGGGTTTAAACGGATTTTTAATAATTTTTAAAAAACGAGAATAAATATAATATATAGCTTTTATTAAAACGATAAAAAGCTTTAAAAAGTTTATATATATTATTAACAACTAAGGATTATAATAACTCTAAACTATACCCAAAGAGTACTAAATATATATAAAACTATTTATAAAACTTAAAAAAATAAGATTACTAAAATATAGTAACTAAGATATAAAGATCGAACTTAAAAAAAGAACGTAACTTAGGTTCTATTTAATATACTTAATAAATTAAAAAGAATAGAAATATCTTAACGAATATATTAATAAAAACTTAAGAAGGGATATATTTAATTATCGAATTCTTTTATAAGATTTTTTTTATTTTTTATATTAAAAAAGGGTAAAAAATTAAGACTTATTATTAATTATAGAAAATTTAATAAAGTTATAAAAAAGAATTACTATTTTTTATTACTTATTATTAAGCTTAGAGATTTATTTTATAAAGCTAATTAGTTTATTACTATAGATTTTAAAAAAGTATTTAATTAGATTCGAATTAAAAAAGAAAATAAATAAAAAATAGTATTTCGAACTTATAAAGGACTTTTTAAGTACTTTATTATACCCTTTAAACTTATTAACGCTCTAATAACTTTTTAAATAATAATTAATTACGTACTCCGGGAGTACGTTAATATTTTTATTAATATTTATATTAATAATATCTTTATCTTTTTTTTAATTTCGAAATATATAAGAAGTATATTTATATAGTATTTTAAAAATTTTAAAATACTAAATTATATACTAAACCCTCTAAATACGAGTTTTATATATAAAAAGTAGATTTCTTAGGATATATTTATTATACTAAGATAAATCTATATATAAATATTAAAAATAAAAATAGTTAGGGACTAGCTTATATTATAAAATATTAAGGACGTATAAGGATTTTTAAAATTCGTTAACTTTTATTAATAATTTTTTAAAAATTATATTAATATAATTAGACTTTTTAATAACTTAATATAAAAAGATACCTTATTTATTTAGGACCCTAAGTATAAAAAAGTATTTATTAAAATTAAGAATATAATCGTTTTTAAACTAATTATTATAATCCTAGACCCCTAAAAACTTTTTAAAATTAAAATTAATATTTTAAACTTTATTATAAGAGCGGTTCTAAAATAATAAAAAAAATAAAAAAAACTTTACTTATATTATTTCTATTTTAAAATATTTTATAAAACAAAATTAAATTAATAAATCTATAATAAAGAACTAATAATAATTATTAAAATATTTTAAAAATAGAGATTATAATTATTTAGAACTAAGTACGAAGTTATGGTTTATATAAATTATAAGAACTTTATAAACTTTATAATAAATAAGAATCTAAATAAATAATAAGTTAGATAGAGCGAATTCCTATTTAAATATAATTTTTAAATTATTTATTAAAAAGGTTTAGAAAATAGTAGGGTAGACGCTCTTAATAAAAAACTTAATTATAAAGTTACGGTCCCCGAAGAGATATAAGTTATTTTTAAGTAAAAAAAGAATAGTAATTCTATATTAATTACGAAGTTTTTTATAATAATTAAAAAGATTAATACTAACCTAACTAAAAAAATAACCTCTAAGCTTATTATAAAAATTTATAATATATTAGTATATAGTTATTAAAGAATTATTAAAATATAAAAACGGATTTATTAATATTATAATAAGTCTACTATATATATTAAAATTATAAAAGTAATTAAGGATTACGTAACTTATAAAAAAAGTAAGAATAGCCTATATAAGCTTTATAGCGAGCTATAATTATTATAACTACTTATAAAAGTATAGTAATTAATTATATAGGACTTTATTATTAAATTACTAAAGTCTAAAGAACTATTTACTAAAATATAATATAATAATATTTTAGTTATAGTCGACCGACTTACTAAGTTTACGTACTTTATCCTCTATAAAAAATCTAATATAATAAAAAACTTAATATACGTATTTACTAAGGTTATATTTTTAAACTACGGTTTATTAAAAGAAATTATTTTTAATAGGGATAAGCTATTTATTTTAAAATTTTAAAAATTACTAATTTTATAACTTAATATAACCCCCCAACAGAGTAATCCGCCGGGGCCGTACTATATATTACGTATTAAAGAAAATAGGGTATAATACGCTCTATACTTAACTACTAACTAAAATAATTAACTAACTCGACTATTATCTCCTTTTTATTAATAGTTCCTAACTTTTTACCGCTTCTAACTATTTATAGGGCAAGCTTTACTTACTCTAATGTACATAGGACTTCTTAATACTAGCCTATATAAGTAACTAAGTTTAGTATAATCTATTTTTTTATATAAATATTATTATTACTTAAGGGGTCCTATAGGAGCTATTTAAAATACTAACTTATTACCCTAATTTTATATATCTTTAGCCCGTTTATTATAATTATTATAACTAGGCTAATATTAATATATTAAATCTTAGTATTTATATTAGCCTAGCTATTTATAATACTTATAATATTACTTAGCTAAATTCCGTACTATTAAAAAGTACTTCGCTACTTCTTAAGCGTATTTATATTAGTTACGATAGTTATAGTATTAAGTTAGTTAAAGAGGGCGCCTAGCTCGAGAGGGGTAAACTTATTAATAAGTATTTTTAAATAAGCTTATTAATTACTAATTATATATTAAAAAAGTAAATTCTTATCGAAATAGTATTTTAACTAGCTAACTTCTTAACTAGTTATTTAAATAGTTATTTAAGTAGTAGTTTATATATTAATAAGTTTATTTAGTAAATTTATTTAGTAAATTTATTTAGTTTAAATAAAGAGTAGCTTTAAGTAATATTAAAAGCGATAAAAATAAAAAGAATTTTTATAAGCTTTAAAGAGTAGTAAATATTAGCCTATTTAGCCCTTTTTTTAAAAACCTCTACGTTATTATTAAAGTTTAAAACTTTTATAGTTAAGGGCCGCTTTTAACTATTATAGCTAACTATTATAACTAACTATTATAGCTAATTATTATAACTAACTTCTATTATTAACCTTTTTAATTAGTACTACTACGTAAGTATATTGCTTAGTTTATTATTAATAAATAATTAAAGAGGGTAGCTTACTTATCCCGAATTAAATAGCGGTTTTTATATTAAAATTATTATATTATATTAAGCGCGTACTTGGGATATATTATACGTATTATATAGTTAAAAAATATACTATATTATATATTTTTTTTAAAAAGCGTAATCTTATTAAGGTCGATCTTTTATACTTATAAAGCCGAAAAAAAAAACTACTATATAACTTAATATAAACTATAAACTATTAATATTATTTTATTTATAAACCGATAAATAAATAAAAAGGATTAACTAGATCTTCGAAATATATCTTTATTATTATATAAACTATAACTAGGATAATTAGGTAGTATTTTTATTAATAACCTAGTTCGTATATAATAATATAATTAGTAAAAATACGAAAAAATCCCCGTTCCATTTTAATTACGGATTCTAATTAATAATATATAGAAAAATACGATAAGAACTATAAGCTATAAAAGCTATAATAAACGTAAATAAACTTAAAAAGATCTATAAATAAATATTAATAAACCTCGAATTTATATAATAATATATCCCCCCGACGGAGTAATCCGCCGGGGCCGTACTATATATTACGTATTAAAGAAAACTAGGTATAATGCGCTCTATACCTAACTACTAACTAAAATAGTAATTAACTAACTTGACTATTATTTCCCTTTTATTAATAGCTCCTAACCTTCTACCGCTTACTTATAGGGCGAGCTTTACTTATTTTAATACGCATAAAACCTCTTAATATTAGCCCGTATAAATAGCTAGGTCTAATATAATCTATTTCTTTATATAAGTATTATTGTTATTTAGGGAGTTTTATAAAAACTATTTAAAGCGCTAGCTTATTACTTAAACCCTATATACCTCTAGCTTATTTATTATAATTATTATAACTAAGCTAGTATTAATATACTAGATCTTAATATCCGTACTAGCCCGGCTATTTATAGTATTTATAATATTACTTAGTTAAATTCTATATTATTAAAAAGTACTTTACTACTTTTTAAGCGTACTTACGTTAATTATAATAGCTATAGTATTAAGCTAGCCGAGGGTGCCTAGCCCGAGAGGGGTAAACTTATTAATAAATAATTTTAGCTTACTAATTACTAACTATATACTAAGAATAGAATAGGTTTTTATTAAAGTAGTAGTTTATATATTAATAAGTTTATTTAGTAAATTTATTTAGTAAATTTATTTAGTTTAAATAGAGAGTAGCTTTAGGTAATATTAAAAATAATAAGGATAAAAAGAATTTTTATGAGCTTTAAAGAGTAGTAAATATTAGTCTATTTAGCCCTTTTTTTAAAAACCTTTACGTTATTATTAAAGTTTAGAACTTTTATAATTAAGGGCCGCTTTTAATTATTATAACCGACTATTATAGTTAATTATTATAGCTAATTATTATAGCTAACTTTTATTATTAACTTTTTTAACCGGTATTATTACGTAAAGGGTAGCTTACTTATTCTAAATTAAATAGCGGTTTTCGTATTAAAATTATTATATTACGTTAAGCGCGTACTTAAGATATATTACGTATATTATATAGTTAAAAAGTATATTATATTATATAATTTCTTTTAAAAGCGTAATTCCGTTAAGGTCGATCTTTTATACTTATAAAGCTAGAAAAAAAAAACCACTATATATAATAGTATATAAAAAGAAATATAAATAAATTAAGAATTAGAGGACTATTTTTAAAAAAGGAGGATAGTACTTATCTTTTTTATTATAATATTAAAACGAAATAACTAAGCGATAAATTAGACTATAAAAAACTTAAACCTTTTGAAATTATTAAAAAGGTCTTACTAATTAATTACGAATTAGAATTATTAAATATAATATAGTACTACTCCGTTTTTTACGTCTTATTATTTAAGCTTATACTAAGAGGTTTATATATAACAAATTATATTATTATTAAACTAAACTAATTAGAATATAAAGTCGAACGAATTATTAACTATAAAATAAAAAATAATAAAAAATACTTTATTAAATAGAAAAACTATAAATATAAAAAAAATATATAAGAACTTATTATAAACTTTTAGAATTTTTAATAACTTCTTAAGGAGTACTAAAATTAAAATTAAACTTAGAACTCTTCGCTATTACGGTATCCTAATTAATAATCCTAAAAATACTATTAGCTTATATTTTATAAGTTACTAAAAAAGTATTTTTAAAATCCTTAAAAAACTCTTTTAATATAATCCGACTCTTTTTAAATACTATTTGCTTTTAAAAATAAAAACGTTCTAATTTAAATAATAACTTATTTAAATTAGCTTAAACTTATTAATAAGCCTTAGCCTTTTTTTATAATTCTATAGCTCTTTTTTAAAACTATAACTCTTTTATTTCTTTTTTATAATTAAAATAATTAAACTCCGTTACTAACTAACTAACTATACTTAATTAGCTAAAACTTAGTAAATAAAAACGTAATATTTATAAATATAAATAGTATTAATAAACGTATTATATAAAATACTTAAATAATAGTATATTTTATAGATTTTAAAATTAAAAAGAACTAAATAACGGACCCCTTATAAATAATAATTTAAATAAAGTATTATTTTTATACTTTTATTAAAAAAACGAATAATACGTAATAATTTATAACGAGACGTAGCTATTAAAAATTTTGATTTTTTAATTTAATTTAATATCGTATTAGTATATTTTTTAAAAAAAAAGGAAAATACTTAATAATTCCCTAACTTAGGAATAAACGACTTATTTATAGGCCTAGAGGACTAGACTTTTAAAAAGAGGAGCTAATATTATAATTTAATATATATAATAAAACTAAGGTCCCGCCCCACGGGACCTATAGTAATTACTATACTATATATATAAAAGTACAGACTTAAGGTAACTCCTCTTAAAATAAAAAAACTATAAATAAGTTACGTAATTATAATTATATAATAAAATAAAAAACGGATATTTATAAATAAGTAAAATAAATAATTATAAATAAGTAGGACGGATAATTATTTAATAAATAATTGGATAATAATAAATAAGAATATTATAAAAAATATATTTATAAATAAAACTTATATATAGTATAAATTTAAACTGAGCTTAAAAATAGACTTTTTATAGCTTTTTTAATAATTAACTTAATATTAGATTTTATAATCGCTTTTAACTATTTTTATTAAGAACCTCTTTTAATAAGACTATGATTAATTACCGAAGCCTTACTTATTTTATAATTCATAAATATAGCTTTAGGGAAGCTATTTATAATTATAATACTATTTATTTAGTACTCGTAACCTTAATTTTTATTTATATACTTATTACGACTAGCTAGCCATAATATTTAGCCCTAATGTTATTATATATATAATTATCTAAGTATTTAAAAAAAGCTAAGGTCTTGTTAAGGTTAAAAATTTATAAATTAAAAAATTAATAAGCTAAACTCCTAAGTATATTTCTAAAGTTAGACCGCTTTACTATTACTAGGGCTATTTAGTTAACTTATTAAATAAAATAAAAAAAGTTATTAATAATTTTAAAATATTTTATAAGTAACTTAGTTACTTATTTAGTAAGTTAACGTTAGGTAATTTATATACGATTTTAAAAGTTACGAAACTAACTAAGAGAAAAAGTAAAAAGATATTTATTATTCAGATTTTGCTTAATAAAAACCCGCTTAGTATTCTTTTTAAACTAACTAGTATTAATGAGCTTTTTTTTATTTCGTTATTAATAAAAAGTATTATAGAGCGCTATTTTAAGCTCTAGTTATTATAAGTAATAAGTATAATTAGAGGACTAATTAACGATTAACTTATAGTTTTAATATTAAGTAATAACTATATTTTAAAGGATTTTAAACTAATTTACGGCTTCTTAGTATATAGGACGTTTATATATTTTTAATAGCTCGGTCTCGCTCTAATATAGCTATAATAAGTAAATTACTTTTTTATTAGTCTTTTTAATACGGTAATACTTAAGAAATATAAAGAAGTTAACTTTAGTTTAATAAGTATAATAATAAGGGCGTTACTTAACTAAGTAATTTTATAATATATATTTTTAGCTTTTAATAAGGGTAAGAATAGGCCCGTAGCGCTTAGCTATTAAAAATATAATTAGCTCTTTTATTATATTCGTACTTTTTTTAATAAAAGCCTATTATAAGGGTATTATAAGTATTTAACGAGGCCTATAATAAAAGTATAATTAGAGGTATAATTAATAATATAATTAGTAATTAAATTAGTAATATAATTAGTAAAAGTATAAGTAGTAATAGGCCGTAGTAAGTAACTAAGTTAATTACTAAATAGTAACTAGAAGTAGGTAGAGGTAGGTCGAAATAGGTAGTTAGGTAGGAGTAAAAAATAGAAAATAATCACTTACCGCCTTCTATATACGGTATAATTGATTATATAATCGAATATAATTGACTACCCGAAAAGGTTTAGTATAGGAAGCTAGCAGGGTTAGCACGGGCTAACGCAAGTTTAAAGTGCTCGAGTTTCTATGGTAATCACTCAGAGCCAACGCCAGCCAAGAAGAGTCTGGGAAATCAGATCGGGTGCGCACGTACGAAATGCACGTTGAAATGACAGGTCTCGAAGCCGTGCAGAAGCGAAATCGCATAGGCGCCGATCAAGCGAGCCCGTTATCGTTACCAACGCTGAACTAGATTAAAACGTCGAGAGATTTGGAATGAGGGTACACCGAGATTAATCTCTAAACTCCGTGCCTCCACAAAGCCAGCCGTGTACGTCCGTAGCATCAAGAGTGAAAGTTGTGAACCAAAAGTTCACACTCAATCTCCCCAACAGAAGAAAAGCAGCATTTCGCACGCAAGCGTGAGAAGAAGAACAGAACCCTCGCATCTCGCACGCAACGAAAAGCCTCCGGTGCGTTTCCAGTAAATTAACGCCCGATCGAATCCCGCCAATCGCGGCTACCAGATCCCGCCTTGCCCCAGCTTCCCAACTCCACCTAGTCGACTCTTCTCGGTTACATCGCGGGGACCACCCGGCGCAGCAGCACAGGTTACGGCACTCTAACCCCGCATTTTCCGCCGGCAGTCCATGCTGCTTTCCACGAGTGCCAGGGGAGATTATATCCTCGAATCCCGTGCGTTGAAAGCCATGCCGGGGTAGCTGTGGCGCCAAGTGACGCCGGTAATAATGAATAGAACTGCTGTGCAGTTACGCTTTGTAGTTTGTAGAAGAAAGAGATGCCGAAATAGTTCGGGATAAGTGACGGGCTTCCGCGAACATTTCAGAATACCTCAGAAACAGGAAATTGATCCTGATTCCAGGTCCTTATGACAGTTAATCAGATAATCAACTCAGCCATGAAGTTTTGCGTAAACGTCCCAAGAAACTTTAACCTTTGGACATCATCTCATCCACGGCCCCGGTTCTTCCTTCCCCACGTCACCAATAGCCGGGTTGCCCTGATTCGTGGTTCCCAAAACTCCCGAACTGGATGGATCTCGCCCGGGGTATTGACAACACCACGATGGGAGCCGCCAATGAAGAGCCGTCACCCTGGGCCTAGCTCACTGTCCGTCCTACAGTTCTGGAGAGTTTATATCGAGAGCGGATATGATCATCGTCCCAATTGGTAACCCGCCCGTGCCAACTTCAGGGGATGAAGACTCTCGTGATCACATTAGCATACCCTTCCGAGGCAATTGCGGAAGGTAGGCCCACGAAACGGGTTCGGCATTGGTGACGATTCGTGCGGATACATAGAATGTTCCCACATGGACTGTGATTCTGGCAGGAGGCTGCTTGTCAATGCCAGGGACCCCGCGCAAGAATAGAGGAATGGCAGAAAGATGCAGTCCGGGACCAAGAAAGTCAAGTTCAACATACAACCATTTACAGATACACCGAAAAGCAGGACATATAAAACTTGACCATCCTTCCCCGGTACCACATCTCGGGAGCTTCCAGCCAGTTCCTTATCCAATAATCACAACGAGCTTTCTCTCCGTCTCTGCCCATCCACCATGAAGTTCTCCGCCATCCTCGCGCTCCTCCCCCTGGCGCTCGCCAGCCCGACGCCGACGACCGTCGAGAAGCGCGCGACAACCTACTGCGGCCAGTGGGACTCGGCCGTCACGGGCACCTACACCGTCTACAACAACCTCTGGGGCATGTCCTCGGGTACCGGAAGTCAGTGCACCACCCTCACCGGCCTCTCCGGCAGCAACCTGCAGTGGTCCACGACCTGGTCCTGGTCCGGCGGGCAGTACAACGTCAAGTCGTACGCCAACGCCGTCGTCAACGTCAGCAAGAAGGCCCTGAGCGCGATCAGCAGCATCCCCTCGACCTGGAACTGGAGGTATGTCTTGTTACTCCGTCACTGTGTATTCCTTGTCCAAGAGAAAAGACCAAAGACGTTATTTACACACAAAAACCATCAAGGATGATGACCACTAACACCCCCAAAGCTACTCCGGCACAGGCCTCGTAGCAAACGTAGCCTACGACCTCTTCACCTCCTCCACGGCAACCGGCTCCGCCCAATACGAAATCATGATCTGGCTCGGCTCCCTCGGCGGCGCCGGCCCCATCTCCGCCACCGGCAGCGCCATCGCCACCCCGACCGTCGCCGGCCGCACCTGGAACCTCTACAAGGGCGTCAACGGCCAGATGACGGTCTTCAGCTTCGTCGCGCCCAGCAACGTCCAGAGCTTCAGTGGTGACCTCAAGGCGTTCGCGACCTACCTCATCAACAGCCAGGGCCTACCTTCCTCCCAGATCCTCCAGAGCATCGGCGCCGGTACTGAGCCGTTTGTCGGGTCGAATGCTAAGTTTACTACGACTGCTTACACTGCTTCTCTTTCTTGAGAGAGAGGCTTCTGATTGGGTTTCTGAGCAAAGTCATGTGACGTTGAATTGGGGGAGGAGGCCCACTGGAAACTGAGACAGACATGTGGCATATGGGAGGGCCAAAAAGAAAGCTGTTTTGAGGACCACATTTCGCTTCACTGTCCATACTTATTTCAAAACAAGTATATATCACAAATGACCAAAAGTTGCGCCTTCACACAAGAGTAGGACGGAACACTAGAAACTCGTTGGGAAAGAGAAAACTTGTGACCGAAAGGAAATTAGTTTTGTTTTTTCTCATCGCCAATAACCAGGCGCTCGATAGTGTGCCATGCTCTGCTGCGCAGAGACCTCAAGCCTTCCCGACCAGAAACAGTGCCGTGGCCCGGTGGTTGTGCCAAGTTCTGCCACGCCTTCAACGGCAGCCTTCTTCGCAGCCTCGTATGCTGCTCTTGTCTCGATACGAAACGCCTTGATGGCCTCTAGGACGTCCCGCATACCATGAAGCTCTGCCGCTCTGGGAGGTTTCAACTCTGGTGGCATGACAATGGCGTCCCAAGCCGCGTGGAATATGAGAACCCCTTCCGGCACGCCAGCTTTTACGTGCGCTGGGGTGGCTGGTCCCACTCTGCTTCTAAGCAGCGGGTTCGTCACAAGTTTCATATACTCGTTAACAGCATGGCGGTTTGAGCCCAGCATGCCGTCGCCAACCCAGATTGTCCGGTCGAATTGACTCCCGCCCCATGTATCACGGTAGGGTATAGACACACCCTGGATATCGCTGTAGGGGAATGCGCTCAGACGGACTGTGGCGGGCTGAGTGTGGTGCGTAGTGACTTCGTCCCCCGCTGTTGCTTGCTTTTTCCTTGTGGCTTCAGGCCGTAGCTGGGGCCGGCGCTCGTCGCCGAAGAAGCTGAAGCCCTCACCCTCGCCCATATTCAAGAGCTCTTCCGCATCCAAGTCGTCTGCGGCTGAAAATCCGGCTGGATCCTCAATGGGATCGGCTTCAAACTCTAGACGAAGATGACGCAGGCCATGCAGGAGTACTGGACTACGTCGCGATGACGATTGAGAGGCAGCCTTTCGGATCGCACGTTCCTGGAGACCACCCAGCGTGAGAAAATGCACAAGCTTGTCTATCAACGGCCCGTTGGAGCGACGTGGGATCTTGGTCAGAGTCAGAGACGTCAGCCGGGGGTTCATGTCCGGTTCGAATGTCTGTGGGAAGGCCATCTGAGATCGTTCCCTAACCACTGTCTCGGCTAGCCAGAGTCGTGCCATGGTTGACAGCCCATCAGTCTCAAGTGTCGGAATCTGCGTCACAAACGAATGGTGAATCCTCAGCACCCGCAGATTGGACGAGAATACGGGCCTAAAGACGTGCGCGCAGCCCAGAGCGCCGCGTAGAGTGACGTTCTTGGGCCATGGGAGGAGATGCTGCTGCTTCAAAGCAGATCCTTGGATTGGTAGAAAGAACGGAGCATCGCAGGAGAGGTCTTCCAGCTGGCCTTGCGAGCTACGCAGCAGTCTCTCCACACCTGAAGAAGTGATTTGAGTGTCTGAGATGTGCAGATGGGTGATCCCGGCGGGTGCAGAGCAGATGTCGAGGTACGGCACGTCTGACCAGTCAGGCACCGGATGATCCATGTCTCCCGCAGTTGCGGCCTTAACGTAGTCCACACTGTCTCGCCTCAACGGAGTTCTGCCATTGGCCCGCACTACTTCATCTTCTTGTAAATCGCGACCTGTAGCGGCTAAGTAAATGGGAGCATCCACGAAGTGCCGCTCGGCATCGCTAAAGGCTGCGCTCGAGTCGGATTCCTGGATGAACATGAATGGCCCAAATGTGTCGTTTCCTTGGTCGTCAAAGACAAGTTTGCCCTCAGTCATGAATCGAGACTGAGACCTCAAAGATGGACTATTGAAGCAAAGTGCAGCAAATTGGTCGAGAACACCGTCTGTGATTCTGTTTTCGCTGATATCCAGACTCCAGAGCGAGCTCTTGAAAGCCTGGAAGAGCATCAAAGCCATGGAGTCGTTGATCTCCCGACGTCTCACCTTTAGGACCTTTAATCTGCGTAGGTTGCGTCGTCCGTGAGCTGCAGCAATCAGAGGCTGCAGGGAACCTGGCAATCCGGAAACGTCTAGAAGGACCAGCTGCTGGAGCTTGTCCGATGCATAGAAGCCGTTGGGGAGTTGATTTTGACAATAAGCGACACTAAGAACCAACAGGCCTTGCCGAGAATCTGGTGGTGTCGTGTTTGCTTCGGACGCCGGGATGGTAGTCAAGAAGGCGGGGTCCGCCTCGGCATGCCCGTCTAAGAGGATACATCTGAGGTTCGGCAATGTCTTGGAGAGTTGACGCAGAGTGTGAGGTATTGTCCTGCTGCTACTGTCGGACGAGAAGTGGGCAGTGTCTTTTGCAAACTCGCGAAAGTCAAGCGTCATGATCAGAGCCAGGGTCTTCGGCCGCAGGCGCTGCATGCGGTCGAAGATAAATGATAGGTACCATTCCAGGTCTTTAACACCCCACCGAGATAGTAGCAACAACGTCAGCAAATGGTATTCCTTAGTTCGACGGGTGTAGGTTGAGACAAACATACCGTCACTTGGATCCAGTCCCAACCGTCGAACGGCGACTAATGGATCGTTCCAAAGGCGGGGCGCGAAGACGGCGTAGAAACGTTTATTCACAGAACAAAGACTAGTAAAGTCCTTGTCTGCGACGTATGGTGCCACCAACTCAAGCCAGTCGAGTTTACTGATAGCATCCTGATATGATGGCAGCGTGGCCATGATGGGGTTGGTGGCTTTGTTCACGCCTTCTAATCGAGACCACTTGGGACTCTCATGCCAGGATCATGGGGTATGTAGCAGACAATGAAACAGCTTGCTGCCTCTCTCTACTGGTTTGGGGGCCAGTCCAGGCCGAAATAGCCGCCGATGCAGAGAAGCAAACGTGGGTGCGTTTACTGCTAGACAATCTTGCTGGAACGAGATGAACGGGCGATACGTTACAGCGGCCGATCAAACAGTCGATGGTCGATGTGAAGCTTGCATTACGGACGGCATGTGCAGCTAGTCGCGATATGGAAAAGTGCGAATGTGGCATCCACGAGACCGAGGCTGGAAAAAAGAAAGTGGCGTGAGAGTCGTGAGATGGTCGTCGCCAGACATGAGAATGATGCGGATTCCGTTCCAGTGAACGATGACGCGCGGGCCAGATTGCGGCGCAGCGGGATATCGACAATTCTTTGAGGGCGGGCTGTCGGGGGTTGTGCTCGAGAGGCGATGCAGCGATGCTGGATGCTGAGAAGCAGGGGGCGAATGCAGGAATGAAGTCGAAGCCACGCCGGTTGGAAATCGTTGAGGATGACCTTCAGCAAATTTGTTTTGATGAAGTTCAACGACAAGCCGCAAGCGTCCCGAAGCAAAGACGAGCTTTCAGACGGGGTAGACACGTGGGTGACATGGGAGCGCCCGACGACAGTGGTAGGGTATGGGAGCGGTGCTGTTGTGGTGATTGTTCGCTGCGTGTGACGATTGTCGGGCAATCATTGCTGGGAGGCTGGGACTGGGCGTGTAAGATTGCCCCGATTGTTTCTGTCGCCTCACATTCAGTGATCTGCTTGCTCTGCCGTGTCTGCCTCCTTCGCCTGGCTTGCCTTGTTCTGGGCGATCGGTCGGGTGGTGTTGGTTGACGTCAGCAGCAACTCGAGGCTGTGGCTATGCATGCATGCATGCCAACACTGTTTGTCCGTACCGCACGTATCGCAGATGACCAAGGGTTTGTCTGTACGACTGAAAGGTAATATCCGTAATCCGTACACCGCAGGGCCAAGAGGTGTGGGAAATCCGAAGACAGGAATTCGCGGGGTTCGGAAAAGAATGCCGTCGTCAACCGGGCGAAAGTGAGGACCCGTGACCGTAGCGTGTGCTTACCTAATGTAGAGACTTCTCCGCTGGAAGCTGGATGGTCCCGAATTACCTAAGCGGTCATGAGATACGTACCTCGGGAGCCCCCGGCGTGTCCGGCGTCTTCTTCCCGTGGCTAACGCGGCAAAGCCGGCATTGGCAATGGACGGGAGTGCCGCAAACTCACGCCAGAGTATCCTCTCAGCTAACCTCGCAAGACGACATATCCCGAAGCTAACATTGACTTCGATAGTCCTAGTCTACGCGAGCCGAGTCCGTCTGATAGCTCACGCAATGCGGAGCCGTGAGCGGTAGGCGGGTCCGACCAGAAAAAAATGACAACGGCCAGGGTCCTTCCAAGCTTGCAAGCCACCTTCGGCGCTAAGTCTCCGGAGCTGCGCCCCGGCCTGGTGCCCCACACAGCCAATTGTGTCGGAGTCTCCACTCCGTGGCTCGTAAGCTTCCAGCCAATCCCGCTCCATCTGTACCCCCGCATCCGATGGTCCCAAGAGGTCGAGACCCGGCCGACAGCCGGCGCTGCCCCCGCATCGTCGCACGGCGCACCTAACGGCTTCCCACACCAAGGAAAAGTTCAGAGCAACCGTAGGTTTTCCCTTGCGCTTTGGTGACACCATCAGAAGAACTACGGACGCAGCTCCGTAGGTCCACCACACCAATGACCACACACCTAAGCTCATCCATTCAACAGCCCCCGAATGAGAAAACCATCCTCCTTCTGACCAGACAACCACCCGTCACGACATCATCTGACGCATCATGGTTTGTTATTCTCATCTCTGTGCGGCTAGTCAACCTCTTTAACATAAACCAAGGCACACATCCTAGCCACTCAGCTCCAAGCTCTCCAAAGTACCTCTGTCCGCGTAATGCAGCGCGAATGCCTGCGATAGACTCAATCACTGACTCATAGACCAAACGAACCTAACCGGAAACTCCAATGGATTGAGGCATATTCTAACGACCACAAACGATCCTCTGCTCTGCCGCATCTTGCTTGTCAAGCGTCGGTCCGTCCACCCGTCCCACCCTCACGCATTCAACTTCCACCGGACGGCATACGCTAAGAGAAACGACGAAAAGATGCCTCAGAAGGATTTGGCCTTGTTTTGAGAACGTTACCTCGGCACATGGACAACTGGCCGCTTCTTATCTCGTACGAACGTCGTACTCCCCGAAGTCGCAACAGCAGCCTTCTGCCTTTCGCTCTACAACTCCTGGTACCTTGCCTTGGTTACACAAGGTCCCACTGCCCATGTCTTTACACGATGAGATGCTGCAGCACACCAGATGCAGCGGCTACCCGAATTCGATGGGCTGCATGCTGCTCCCCTGCGAACGCCGCGCCCTCTTGGGATTTCCTTGTGCTTCCAGGGCACCAGGGGTGAGCAGAGGGCCAGAGGGGGCACAGGGGACACATGCATCTTGTCCTGACAAATTCCCGCTGTCCTACCTATCATTGTCCTGGACTCCTGCATGCTGGCCTGCCTGCAGCTTGCCCACCGACAGCGGACATTTTTGCATCTTCAGTGGAACGCTGCCATCCCATCCCGTGCGAGAGCACCAGTAGTAGCACCAGCAGCACCAGCGTCAGACCTCTCCTGGCAGGGTTTCCTGTGTGCCTGTGTAACGACGACGACGTCGACAGCGCTGAGCGACGAACCCCCTCCCCTGCCCATATCCCGAGAATATGGTCAAGATCGACGGTTTGACAGGGTCGCCGCAGGCTCCGAATGCCGACGCTCAGGCCAGCCTGACTGGGCTGCCTAGACACGCTACCACCCTACCAACCTGCCAACCTCTGGACCTGGGAACCCCAGCTGCCCATCCATCAGCCCGAACCTCGACTCATCTCATCTCTTGACCAGTTATTGCACCGGAACGGCCGTTCAGACAAGGTCACCAAGGTCTAGGCATTTCCGGGGTGGAGTGCTCCGTCAGTGCGTGTGTGTATGGAGTATGGTGTGTGTGTGTGTGGTTCAACTGCAGCACTGCTTAATCAAACACGCTTTGCGCCCGTAATACCGAGAGAAGCAGTGTTCAGTCTCGTCTCACTCTCTGAGATTGAGTTGTGGTCTTCCCCTGCTGCCCTGCTACTCACTTGCTCTCTCGCCTTTTGCACAGCAGAAGGCCCTGTGGTCCTGATTGGAATTTGCTGCTGCTGCTGCTCCTGCTGCTGTCTTTCATTGTCATGCAAACGGCTTCGGCTCGTCTTTCTTTCTTCGCCAATCAAAGCGAACCCCATCATGTAGGAAAGAAAGGGTTTACCACATGGGAATAGTCACACAGCACGCCGCCCTTCCCGACCAACCGTGAGGCTCCCACGATTAAGCACCCGTTTCGAAACAAAAGAGGCCAGACGGAGATTTCTCTTCGTCTTCTGTTGCACTTCGGAGTCACCTGTCAAATGTCGCGTCGTCCAGGCACTCTGGCTGCTACCTACAGGGCAAACCCAGGCTTGCCAGGCTACTAGTTCTCTTTCGTCCGGGGTGGCCCTGCTCAAAATGACCGACTCCCGCCTTTTTTCTGCCCATCGGGCATCGGCTTTTGACCCTGTCAGGCTTGCTGTCTCCTCCTCCCAAGTTCCTCCTCCTCTCTCCCCTTCGCCCCTGGTCGATTGGTCTCCCCTCCCCTGCCTCTGATCATCTTACCCCTGCCCATTCCATCATTCGCATCGGTTCGTAACCTTCGTCGCCCTGTCGAACCTACCTATCAAGAGGCCCCTAGATTCCAGAGCAACTATTGTACCACCAGGTCCCAACTTTCTGCTATGGATACCTCTTTTCGTAAAACCTCTTTTGCCCCTGCTTTCCCACCAACCCTATTTCGTGATCCCGTCAATCATCCCGATTCGCGCGGGACGTAATCCTGATGACGGAAGCTTGCCTGTAAGAATGGGGGCATTTTTTGAAAAACGCAACTACGGTTGAACTAACCGCACACGCCGATGAACTAAGCCATAGACCAGTATCCGTAGTTCCTCTCTCTCTATCTAGCCCACAATGAACGTTTCCCCAAAACCCTGACGGCCTGAACCGCACCGTTTGCCCCTCTCCTCCCCGCTCGCTCCCGGCTCTCGACTCGCGTCCCGGATCGTCCACGAGCCAAGGTCATGATGGGGTAAACTTACGAGAGCCTGAATGGGCAAAAAGAGGCAGAAGGAGAGTTTTCGTCTGAGCCCTGGTCCTGAACTAGAGCATGGGATAAGGTCATAAGAGAGGCTATCAAGCACGTTCGTCCCCATCATGAACCCTAACCCCTACCTAGTTCTCTTAGATGTTCTTCCTTGGCGGATGGAGCAAGAAAAAAAGCGGTGGTGCCTTGTAGTCTCGACTCTTGCAGCAGGAAAGAGAGGGAGAGGAAGAGGAACGACGCCAAAATCCGAGACAAGCATACCTTCGCTTTGGCCGTGCCTTGATCTTGACCCCCTGGCCCTGTCTATTCCATCACCCGTCCACGGTTCCACCTTGACCACATACGCGTTTGGAAGTGGGGAATCTGAGTGACCCGGGCAGTGATCGTCAAGTTCACCTACCGAGACGAGAATGGGACGAGAGGGGACCTCAGCTGAAGGCTGTCCGTTGTCAGATTGATGATTGCAACGCTGTTACAATAGTTACGCGTTGACCACTACTACGGTCTCCCACAAGGCCAAGATGATCCTACGAGATCGGGTAGTATCGAGCCAAAAATATCAGATATCACCTGCAGTAGGTATGCATACATCAAAGCAGTACCAAGATTCTGACGGGCAAAATCGTCTCCATTGAGTCTAGACTGATTTACTTTTCTGGGAGATGCAAAGACGTAGCTGAAGGATGAGATTCCCCGACAACTCAACATGTCAAGTCTACGCCATGCAGACGAGATGTGATAGAAGTTCGGATGCCACCTATCCTGCGTCGCTCTGCTCTCGGACTTCAGCTTTCTTCGTATCATCAGTACGTAAGGTAGACTGTTAAGTGCCTGGATGTAGTGATCAAAGACCCGTACTGGGGGAAAATACCGGGTTTCTTTCATCTTTTGATCTTCGAACCTTGTTTTCTCTCACATTTCTTGGTAGTGACAATCTAAATCGTAGAAACAATGGTAATCTCTTTCGTATCCTCGCACACCCAGTAGAATAGGGTAGTTATTCAGTACAGAGTAATAGACCGACCACTCCTCCCCTCCCGTGTCCCCATTTTTCGCCGTTTGAACCCCCAAAAGTAAGACAAAGTTGGCCTCCTTCCTGGTATCCCCTACTCCTAGTTTTCGCGCCAGAGACAGGATCTTCCCCTTTGGTATCCTCCTTCCCCTCTTTCTCCCACTCCCGCCAATGTTTTTGATTGGTACTCATACGACTTCGTTTTTGAACGTCTTTTCAATCGTTAAGAATATATGTAAATCTTGTGAGTTTTTTGTGTGTAGGTTGTAGTGTGTGTGTGTGTGTGTGGGTTGATATTTCTCCCCGGCAATCGTAAAAATGCATGTAAAGTCGTTGCGCAGGGACGGTTGGTGGGATGTGTTGACAACCTCCGATGGGAATTCCAAGCGTCTCTCTCTGATAAGCAAAAACATCCTTCCCAGTTTGACCCATACAGTAGAGAAACAAGTAACGTAGAAATAACACAAAGTGACAAAATACACCCAGACGGTTTGCCAAATATACGCCTAAGAAAAAAGGTAATTTTTCGTGCAACAGAATTATTACAGGTTGGAAAGGCAAAAAAGATTTGTGTTTGTTGCAGCAATGTTGCAAGGATGAGCAACATGCAGAGAAGTGGCGTTCGCATCCTCGTTGGGGATCCTGGGAATTGTCTTGGAAATGAAGAGAAGCAGCCTATCGCCATGGGAAATCCCGACTTGGCGTTTCTTGCTGCCCCTCTTTCTCGGCCGGAGTGGCTCTTGAGTTCCCAGTGGCCCCCAGGAAACGTCCCGTAACACCCCGGTTCGAAGTGTCTCACTCCAGCAGCGAAGCAGTAGAGATAGAGTAAGAAACTTTGATGTTTCTCTCTCTCAGTTCTTGTTGCTGCCGCTACTGCTGGGGCTTGAGCTGGTGCCCGTCTTGACGCGCTTGCGGCTCTTGCTCTGCAGGCACATCTCGTCGTAGAGCTTGGCGGCCTTTTCGTTGTACGGCGTCCTGCTGCTCTTGCCCTGCTTGTGAAGAAGGAGATGGGAGACAAAGTTGTCGCGGCGCTCCTTGAACACGTGGTTGCAATTTGTTGCAGGGCACGTGTAGAGCTCAACCTCCTTTTCGTGGGTGCTAAAACATGTGTTAGTGGCGTTGTAATTGTGAGTTTGAGCGATGAAGTAGATACTTACGCCTTGAAGTGTCGCTTGAGATGCTCCTTTCTCTTGAAAGTCTTGGTGCAGTCGGGATATGTGCAACGCTCCCGTCTGGGCGCCACGTGACGGACCTTCATTGAGCCGCACTCGAGGACGGAGCCATCCTGGTTGACCTGGATGGACCTCAGTTGCCGCAGTGCCTCCATATCGTTCTGGTTCTTCTGGAGTGCGAGAGTCTTGCGCTGGACCTCGGCGAAGAGCTTGCGCCTGGGGTCCTGGCGGTGGTGGTATGCGGCCGCTGAGGGGGGAGTGAGGCGGGGGATAGGGGAGTCTGTGGTCTCGCGCTTGACAGCGCTGCTGTTGCCGCCGTGCATGGCCTGAAGAGGCGACGTTGAGGGCGTAGCCTCATTGCCGAACATCATGATGGGGCTCTCGCTGCTGCAGGACCAGATGTGAGCGTTGCTGGGTGTGGAGCTCGGGAGGCCGCGGTGGGGAGTCGGCATCACGAAGGGTGATGAGCTCAAATCCGGGTGGAGAGAGTATTGCTCAGCATGGTGGTGGTGATGTTGTTGGTGCTGGTGTTGCTGCTGGTGAGGGTGAGGCGAGGACATGCCGGGCATGCAGTGGGAGTTGAGGGTAACGTGAAGCATTGTGTTGTAGTCGAGATGGTCCATGCCGTAGCCTGCACTCTGCCTCCTTGAGGGGGTGACATGTGTTGAGGCATACTGCATGGGCATCTGGATCTTCACCTCGTCGGGCTTGGGGAAGTAACCCTTGTGATCTTGTGATGGGGCATGGTCGAAGGTGAAGGAGCTGTGGGAGGAGAAGGAAGCGTCGAAGTCAATGCTGGACTGGCTGTGATCGTGAGGTGTTGAGCGGCCAGAGCGAGGAGTGAAGGGGCCGTTGGGGTCGTAGACAGAGGAGGCGGCAGAGAAGCTTGGTGTTGTAGTCCCGCAGCTCATGGAACCGTCAAAGCTAAAGCTGGTCTCGGGGCCACCAAAGGTCTCCATGATTCCATCAATGGAGTGGTCCTGCTCCTGTTGCCAGAGGTGCGAGTGCGACATCATTGTGTGAGAGTGTGTGTATGTTATTGATTGTTGTTGCTTACTCGCTGTTGTTCGAGAGAGGGGGTGAATTCGTTTCTGAAGAGGGAGCGAGTTGTCCGGTTAAAAGTAAGATGAAGAATGATGGGATAATGGAAGCGTTCCACAGACGAGCAGTCGAGGCAGTATTATATCGTGGGACGGAGGGGGACGGAGATGAAGATGACGCCCCTAAAGAGTGATGGACAGGTATATTCTCACAAAATGGGGAAATAGTGTCATCAATACACCAACTGGGAGAGACAGAGAGCCCCAGATAGGAATGTATCGAGGTCTGAGTACGTGATAGTGGAGGTGGAGTGGAGCGTGGGAGGGAGAGCTGCGAAGAGCCAGCCGGGGGGTGTAGGTGTGGGAAGAATGGGCGTGGAGTTTGAAGACGTGATGGTGGTGGTGGTGGGGGAGGAGAGGAGGGCAGAGACACACAGAGAGGGCTCTAATCTCCTTCGCGGGATCCACCAATCTATGGACGAGAGGATGGTGAGGGTCTAGAGCAGAAGAGCGTTTCTTGCGGCGGGAAGAAGAGGGTCCAGTCCAGTTCAGTCCAGTATGTTTCGTCGTCCCTGAGAAACAATGAGACGATCGCCCGGTCCATGAACGCAGACCCACGTACATATAGGTTTTAGATCAATGGATTAGCTGGACCAGGTACGGTACACTGGGCGGCTTAAGCTGTTGATCAAAAGACAAGCTCGAGCCAGTTGCTCTCTTGTTCGCCTACGATTCTTGATTCCGGCATGGCAGGCGAGAGACAGAGAGACAGAGAGAGATAGAAAAACAGGCTCAGGGCTATGCCTGTCTGCATGGGTTCTGAGTTGAGAAAGCAAAGAGTCCAAATCTGGAGCAACTGGCAGGGTACACAGCCGAGTCCAAGTTTGGGGCTGCTGGGATACGGATACATCATGATCAAACTACCCATTCGTCAAGCCCAGACAACCAAAATCCTACTCTATCTTAGGTTGCAGTTTGTGTGGATTACCCTTGTCTTTGGGGGGGTTCGTAGTGATCGAGTCAACTTTGACCGGGGTTGACCACGGCCGAGGAACTGCTGCCAGGCAGCTGGAGACTCGGAGAACCGACCGGGGGACGCATTCGACGAAGAAGAAAGAGTACCTGCATGAACCGCTTCTGCTTGTTCAAGGATCGCGGGTTGGTGAAGGGTGAGGATGATGGACGACAAGGGGGGTAGGGTGGATGGTTCACAATCCACACGCTCTTGAATCTTGGTTCGGAGACATGGCTCTATCGTCCTCTGTATCCATCTCTAGATTTGGACGTCCGAGCATTGCAAGACAACCGGTAGACTTCCACTGGTGAGGTCGGAAAGAAGCAGGGAGGCCGGAAGGGCCCCATTGTCAGACGTGAGAGCAAGAACGCGTCTCCGGTTTTCCTCCTACTAGCTGGCTAGCTATCAAAGGTACATGACACCGCGGGCCAGAAACAGCCCATGGCGAGCGGGACAGACAGCTGCAGTGGTGGTGGTGGTGGTGGTGGTGGGGTTCAACAGAGGACAGAGAAAGCGTATGTCTGTGAGATACCGGTAGCCTTGGGCGGAGGGGAAGGGGAGACTGGGATGAACGGGAGGCCGCGAGAGAGTGTGTGTGAGAGTGGGGACGCCCAGACGTAGTTGGCTGCCGTATATGTCTCTCAGCATCTGGCTTTATGTTTGAATGTGTGTAACCTTGGGGAATGAAGACATGGCTGTCAAGGAATGGAAGAAGTGATAACTTGATACGTACGACACTCACTGGCCGAGAATTTGGCCAGCTGTGGTGTGAGACATCAGGCACAGGCCTCCCCTCTGCCCCCCTGATGCAAGCTCTTCTGCCTTTGGGCAATAATCGGCTCTCTTCCTCTTCCTCTCTCTCTCTCTTTTTCGCTGACGATGGAGTATGTATGATGCAGTTGAGACACAGTGCAGAAAATGTGAAAAGTGACAAGGGCCTGAAGAGCAGGCCGCAGGACGCGAAGGAAGAAGAGAGAGGCAAGAAAAGCAAAACCTAGTAGTCCGGCGCTGTGGACCCCGGTCAAATCCGCATGCCATCTTGACACGGAGCTCGCACAGTGAGGTGGAAGAAGATTTACCTGACGTAAGGTAGGCATGCACATTTTCGCTTGGTACGGCATGGCTAGTTGGTCTCAACTTCTTTTCCTACTACTCTCTCTCACTGTTATGATGGATAATAGTGGTGGGTGAGTGAGTGAGGAAAAGAGGCGCTGAAACAGGGACGATGCAGATGAGAGATGTGCAAAAAGCAAAGATGAAGCGATTCTGAAGGAGACGGTCTCCAAGCCAGAGGGGACTAGAACTGCGAGAGGACCAAAACGAGTAAGAATGACCGGAATGTTGTGTGAGAAAGAAGCGCACCAAGGCAGAGAGCCATTGGCAAGAGATAGACGGCAAGCTTGCAAGAAAAAAGGTTGAGAAGGGAGAAGGCGGGAAAAAATGATGGAGCGACGGAAAGTTATCGTCCGACTCGGGTCGCTTGAGTCAGGGACGCACCGTAAGTTAACGACGGGCTGAATATTGGGCGATGTGAGATTTGATAGCGTTTCTTTCGGTGCTGGTGTTGCTACCTCTCCCACTCACTCACTCTCTCACTGTGAGCAAGGTAGTGTGAGTGAGATGAGAGAGAAGGATGGAGGGTGATTGAATTGACGAATGGGTGGGAGAATGGCAGAAACACACACACACCTGAAGGCCCTGGACACGGCAAAAACGGGCAGAACATGGGCCTGCCGCTTCTCCACCAACCAGATCGGTCAATTAGCAAGACTCATCGACGAGATGCCTGCCGTTGATCCCTCATCTCATTGGTTCCCAGCTCATGTGAGAAGCCTTTGATGCTGTGTGAGAGTGCTTATGTCATCTAATCTCATCTCATCTCATCCACCCTTTCACTCACGCCCTCCCCTCACTCATTGAGTTGACGAGTCCCATGTCTTCTCTCCCCCCATTCAAAAGCCTCGACACAATGGGAACACGACGAGGACCCTGGACAGCCCTTCCCAGAAAGCCACCAACAAGGGCTACGATCAAGGCACGCAGGCACGCTTGAAAGGTAAAGCGGGGATAGATTCAGACACCATTGACCATCCATGTTTAGACCCCCAAAGATCCTTGACAAGGGCAGGGCGGCTCATCAGTAAACCATCCACACCCACCCACACACACACACCCCTCTCCATCATCATATTCGTCGTCACCATATTCTCTCTCTTTTGCTAGGTATGTACTCCGTACGGCTATGTCTCTTTCTCTCCGCCAGGACCCATGTCGACCATCATTCTCATCTTGCCCACGCCCTAAGAGGCCCGGCGAGGTGCTCTATGCCTCTACGCCACCCCTCTCTAGCCTACCAACAAGTTAGAACTCCCGTCTGTGGTGGCTCGCCGGCTCGCCGCCTGGGGCTGGCTGTGCCGCTGTCCACTATGTCTAGACGTCCTTCAATCTTTCAGTCTGGGCTGGTCCCCGGCACTGCTGCACGCTTGCTGCAAGTCCTCCGATTCCTGGGACGAGCTATAACCTGTCGGCCAACCTTAGTCTCCGATGCTTTGGGAGGCTTTTTTCTTGCGCCCTCTCCGGTCCTACGTTAGGCCCGGGAAACAGGACGGACGCCAGACTGATACAGACTGGTTCGAGAGGGCAGAGAACGCGAAATAGAGTCAGACGAGAAGGACCCTTTCAAAACATTTGGTCCAATGTTGACCAGCCACAGCCAAAGGGAAGGGCAAGGCAAACTATCAGAAAATGCTAGCGTCGTCGGCATCTGATCCAGCGTTAGCAAAGTAAGAAAAACACACACTCGCGTCTAAACAACACGCGCTACTTGGCGCGCCGCCGTCCAAAGGGATCCCCGCTGAACAGCCTCGCGCGCCCCCCCAATCCCCAGTCGTCCAACTCAGGCACCCGAGAATCCGTGCGTCTGCCGCCTCGTCCGTGTGTCTCTTTTCTCGGTCGTCAAAATCGATTGTGGATAGGTATCCGTAGTGGTCTCCATATCGAGTGGTGTGCCTGGCCAGTTCCAGCAGCCGGCGAGGAAGTGGATGATGGGAGGATGGAGGATGGGCAAATCCCCTCTCTTCGCAACCCAGCACCGCATCGCATATGCTAGATGGTGAATATCCCGTATGGATATCGCCAAGCAAAGAGAATCTGTCACTATTAACCCACTTTGGCTCTCTGCATCCCCCCTGTCGAGCTGCAGTCAGTTCGCCCACATCCGTGATCGACGTCAAGCTGCCGGACCCGAGACTGTCGCTCAGGTGGACAGGGTTGCCCATGTCCCGCTTCCTCCCCCCCATATGCCATGGTTATCGTACGCATTTCCCCTTCTCACCTCTTTCTCGCTCTCGCCTCTGTCTCTTTCGGATTTCCCATCCCGCACCGATCGCCATCACGGCTCACGAGCGGCCCCGAGCTTCCTGTACTGCTGTCAAATACCTGGCAGATCACCCGGCCTGGTGGGGAAGCGGGCATGGGGGAGACGCGAAAGCCCTGGCCAAGATGGCACCGGGCAAGGCAGACGTGGAGAAAGAGGACGATCCGCACTCGCTATCTCACTCCAAGATAGGAACCATTGTGAATAGGACGGACCAGAATGGGATCCCTTCACTGCCCCTCCTCCATCAAATATCACCGAAGTCATGACGGGAAAGCTGGAGGCGTGCGTGTTTGTCGTGCTTGTACCTGGCGTCGTCGTTGTCGGCTTGTGCTTGGCTCCCTGTCCTCGTCAAGGTTGTCCCCCCCGTTCACCCACCGTTCCCGCCCAGCCTCTCACACAGATCCAATCCAATCACTCAATCCAGGTTAAAGCTTATACGACCTTAATTCGGACGAACTCTTTCCCACCACCACTACCACATGGCCGCTCTTTGTTCAATCCCGCACGGAACCGTTTCTCGCTCCCATCGGATTTTGGCCAAAGGGCTTGGTCCAACGGTCGACGATCATCATCACGACAACGACGCCGTCAGTGCGAATCGTCCGATTTTGACAACTTATTTCTGGGACAAAGCGCACAAAAGATGTTTCCTCCCATACAACGACAACCGTTCAGGCCGTGACTATCCCCATAATACCAGTCAGTACGTCTAGCTCGATTCGTCCCATCGACATATCTGTGCAGTACCCGTACGCTTGTATTAGTCTCCTCCGCGGCTCTCAGTCGGCTACACAACAATAAGCCGTCTTCCTTGAAGTCCCTAGCTCCAGGTGTCTCCAGGTGCCATCGGCATCCTCTTCTTCTTGTTCCAAATTCCATGATTCCAAAACCCCATCCGCGCCTCCGACGTTAGTGGCCCATGTTTCGTGTCCCTTGAACAGAGGCGGCAGCCAAGGGAAAAAAGGGCAGTCTAGCAACCTTCGGCCGTTAGTCCACCACCACCACGACCGTACAAGAGAGTCTAGAGAAGGAGGGGAGGGAAGAAGTGATACAGGACTACCGGTTCAAACGAATTGACTTTCCACAAGGTCTATCTGTCTGTCTCTTTGCGGCTTTCGCCGCTCCGCAGTCTGACTCTCCTCTTTTTTGCCCTTCTCACAGTCTCGTAGACACTGTCGAGTTCCCACAACGCGTGTCAAACGAGACCTGTCTTTTTTTTGGCGTTGGCCTTGCAAGAGAAGTCTTGTGTGAGGCTTCAAGAACTCCATCCACACACACAGAATCACATTCACGCAGCAAAATTTTCGTTACTTTTCTTGATCCTCAGCACACGCGAGAGGAATGCTCACGTTGGCCCCCTTTTTCCTTGTTATGTGTAAGAAAACGCCCGCCCCCCAATCATGACGCGTGGGAGGTCTCTCCCATTGTGTTTCCAACGTAAGGTAGATAGACAGAGGGAAAGACAAGTAAGAGAAGTTTTCGCCTTGCCACGACTTCTCATGAGGAACGCAACAACTCTCGCGCGAGCGACGCAGGCTTTTGGAGGGGTCTCACCATCGTGGCCCGCGTAACCCGCGTTCCTGGCCGGAGCTGGGCCGTCGGTCTCGCTCGGCCACCCTCTTTCCTGCCTGTCCCTCTCTTTCTCTCGCTCTCTAGCATTCTAGCTCTATCTTCTCCGTAACTACCGTATCAAGTCCCTCTTGCCCTGGACCCCTCTTTTTTTTGCCCACATCCGCCCGCCGCCGCCGCGTCGTCTGGTTCGGATTGAACCCCGTTAGCCTGGACTCAAAATCGATCTCTGTACTACCACAAGGCACTTGCGATTCAGATGCTACACTAGAGTCCCATCATTGCTTGCCCTTGGCCCCTCACTCTCTCACACACTCAATGGACTGTTGCCCACATCGTTTGCCCACATCTTCGGCCCCCCTTGAGCATTCGGTCCAGACAAGGTCAGTGTAAGTAAGTTCGGCGAAGTGCCCATCCCGCCAACTTGGGACGAGCAGATGACAATGTTCCGAGGATTTTTGTGACCTGTCACTTTTCTCAAGGTGCCATATGCAGCAGGCCAAATTCCCGATATCAACATCGAGGACACGCTAGACCCGCTTAGACCGTAGCATCATCTGCTGAATGTCTCTCCTCGGGCCTCTCGAGTGGCCCCAATATTGGTGATCCTTGCAGAGTCAGTTTGCCCCTGGCAGATGGGCTGATTCTACAGAGGCCCTCCCCAAAGTCCCATCTCTCCCACTCTCGCCGCGAATCTCTCGCGCTTTTCTCGCTCGGTGTGTGTGTGTGTGAGTCTATGTGGATGTCTCTTGCCCCTGGCGTCCATTGTAGAAAAGAGGTTATGGGCAAATAGCTCGTCCACCATACCCGGCGTTAGGAGATCAAGGGGGAGGATGTTCTTCGCGATTGCGCCCTCTTCTGCAGCTATCCGGAAGGAGAGGGGAAACTCTGGGGATGAAACCATTACCTTGGACCGTTCCAATTGAGGGGTTTTCGGACGCTCTTCCGTGGTTTCTGCAAGCTATTGGCAAACTTCGTCTGATGTCCCATCGTGTCCGAAGAGAAAGTCGTTCCACTTCGTGCCTTTTGGGAAGGCTCACCAGCTCCCTAGTTTACATATGCTACTGCAGTCAGGCCACACACGAAAAGCCTCTTTCGCCTCTTTTTTGCTCGCTGAACAAGACCTGCTAGAATGCGCCCTTCGAACCTCTCTGGAATTCCCAATCGAGCCAGAAGCTTCCAAGACAATCGCCCCTGACGAGCTGGCTAGAGCCTTTGGGGGACTTACACGAGCTTCAGGAATGCCATTGTCGTGGACCAGGCGGGCGAAGGTTCCACTTCGTTCGTTACGCGTGAGAGCGGTTCCTGGCTCCCGTTGATTCCGCGGGGTGGGCTTTGCTCTTCCAGCCCGCCGTCGCGATTCTGCTGAATGTCTGCCGGCTTACTGTCCATCTTCCCCGAGGTATCTGATGGATCCTCTCGTTCCCACCGGACCAAGAGTAGAGTTCGACTAGGACGACGGGTGCCCTCGAGTACCTACTGATTGTTCGTCGTTTCGCCTCCGGACTTTGTCGGGGATCCCGCATTGCCGGCAGTTGTCCACCTCCGTCCCCCATCCGCGGGTTCGGCCTAGTGAACACTGGTTCATCCTCCACGGTGGCTAGGGGAAAGTTCTCGTTCCCAATACTGTCATCTCATCCGGGTAGCGTATATGATATTCTAGTTTGGCGTAGGTCAGCGCAGGGCAGAATACGATGGATCACCAGAGAAAATTCAGCAGAGGGGCTCGGTCCAGAATTGCAGCGAAGCATAATCGGCGAAAAAATGCCTGAAGTTTATTCCACTGCCTCCTCGTTCTGGGCCATGATCTCGTTGTCCATGTCTTCCAGCACTCCCTGCATCTCCTCCTCGGTAGCCTCCAAGCCATCGGAGCTCATGAGTTTCGTGTCCTTCTCCTCAGCTAGGGCATGGTCAGCTATTATCATGTATTATGTGGGACATGGTTTGGACTTACTCCTGGCCTCAACCAGCAAGTTCTCCTGAACCTCGACGTTTGTCAAGACTGAGTTGTCCCCAATGACACAGCGCTTGCCAAGAATGCACCTCGTAAGCTTGCAGTTCTTGCCCACCACGGCGCCTTCCATCAGTAGGCACTGTGACAGCTTGGCACCCTCGTTGAGCTGGCAGCCGGCTCCGACAACGGACTCCTTAATGGCCACCTTCTCTTCCACTGTGACGTTCTCTCCGACCAAGCTGTCGGCCTTGGTGATTGTCGTTCGGCCCTTGACGCCCTCAGGGTACGCCACCTTTTTGGCGTGTGCGAAAGGGGATGCTGCCTCGCTACCAGTCTCTTCCACTGAGGGAACCTTAGCAAGTTGTAGTGATACATTCAGGAGTAATTGAGCTGTGTCTACACGGCGTATCATGGGTGCGTCGGCTCCAGAAGGATGTACGTATGCGATAATCGGTGGTACGTTGAGCGAAGCTCCCTGAGGATTTGTGCCGTCAAAGTCTTTAGCATCGAGAGCATTATCGTCAATGCCTCTGCTGGGTCGCAGCTCTTCAGGGTCTTCGTCTTGGGGCGACGAGGCGCTCTCCTGCAGTGAATCATCGTCGTCGCTGTCGTCTGCCTCTTCCTTACGCAGAACCTCGTCCAGTTGAAGCTTTTCCGCAAGACCCTTCTGCCAGGTTGCCTTGGCCCACCAGCCAATGACATCTTCGCCGATGTTTTCCAAACGATTATTCTTGTCAACAAAGTCCATGATCCATCTTGGTAGAATGTACAAATGCGCGTCTCTGTGGGTCGTGAGCATCTTCAGCCGAGGATGGCTGCGCAGGAGACCATGACGGACAGCGAAGCCTCTCCGTGTCTCCATGAGATCCTTCAGCGAGTCTGTGGGTATGGACGTCACCAGATTGGAGAGGTTAGGGAGTAAAGATCCTTTAGGGGGCGCAACGGGGGAGGGAGTCGACGGTGTTACTGCGATGAAGTCCGTCTCCTCTCCTTTGACCGGAGTTGCCGTCTTCGTCTCGTACCAAACGCCCAAACCGCCGCTGAAGGGGCTCTGTCTGCTTCCTGAATACTTTGGCGCGCTCAGCAAGTCTGACATGCTTGCGCCCTTGACCATCCATGCCTGCAGCAGCTTCTCGCCGGCGACCTCGCAAATGAGATCGCAGGGAAGGACGACAAAATCGGACTTGACAAGTTCCTTGACCTCAGGCAGGCGGAGGATCTCAGCCGTACCTGTGGTTTGGTCCAATTCCTTGGGAGCAAGGATGTCTGGTCTCGGCAGGGGAAGTGCTGTCAAGTGAGGGTTGGTGTTCAGGGCAGTGGTCATTGCTGCTTCTGCAGATGCCGGGCAGATGAGAGTAATGTCTACAGTAGTCAGCCTCATAATTTCCATGACTAATGGCTACGGTGAGAGCTCATGATGAGCCCAGCAACGAATGAAGCACCTACTTGTGACGCCCATACGATAGCAGAAATCGATGGGATACCAGACCATGGGCCGATTAGCAATGGGCAAGAGCGCTTTGGGGTTCTCATCGGGATTCGAAGTGAAGGTCGGGAACGAGGATCCCGGGCCGCAAAGGACCAAGGCTTGAAGCCCTGGTGAGGGCATCGACACAGCGTGGGGCATCTCGAAGTGATTTGGCGGGGTATCTCGATTGCGACAAGTGACTGCAGCAAGAGATGCCGGGGTGTGAGAGCGTAGAAACTGGGCTGTTGAGATGTGCGATGCAAGATCGATTCGTCTCGGGCCTAGTTGAAGCTAAGGTTCTGTAATGCCCACACCAATGCCGGTTCAATAACCCGTTTCTTGATATTTTTGTCTGCGCGCTGAAGGAGTCATCGCCAAAAAACGACCCGCGACCAATCGGCAGGGACCCACTATTGACGTTGCGCATCAAGGTGGGATGGTGCACGTGATTGTCGGTATATCCTCGGTCCGGCTGGCGGCTGCTCACCTTGGCTGACCCAGGTGAGAGATTTTGGCCCGGCAACCAATGGCAACACGGCCAACCTCGGGATCCCCCCTGGGCCTTAGCTCCTTGCCCATTCAATTCCCCCATGTTGATGTTCCCCCAAGACCAGCCACCCGAGCTCGCGACAAGTGGGTGATCTATAGCCCACCCCCCCATTTGCGATTTCCTGTCTGTTGACAACATCGAGAGCCGAAGCACGACTCAACACCGACGATTGCGATACCATTAGCGAATTCACAGACAAACCCAGCCCGACCACGGACGCAGCCGCCCGAATCGCTTGACGAAACTCGATAAGTTCGAGTACCTTGTATTTACACAAACCCACATCTTATATATACCTAGGCTACGTGCCTAAGTGCAATGGTTGCGTCCAACTAAATGTCGTGGCCCAACGATCAGAATTCTCGGAGGCGAGGGGTTTGGAGCCATTGGGTGCCGCTTGCAGTTACTGTGACTGTCGCGACAGTCGGCATCGCAGCGTGGGTATGGAGTCAGCGCAAAGATGAGGACGACACGCCCGAAAACGAGCAGTACGCCGACCTCGACTACGACAATGCAAACTATGGCGACAATCCTGCGTATGGTACTTCCAGAAGACCCAAACCCCCATCCAGCAACGTCGGAACCGAAACATACGGCACGGCCGAAGGACCCCGAGATGCACCCGGGGATGGTCTGGGAGCAAGGATGTCTGGCGCATTGAGGCGCACGCCCAGCCCCCAGCAGTTCCTCGATGCTGCCGGGAAGACAGTGACTGCTGGCTTCGCCGCCGCCGGCGCTGCAGCCGGTAGGGCATTGGCCGCCATCAGGGAAGAGGACAAGAATGCGTACGCTGACCATGAGACATGGTCCGAAGAAGCGGATGCCAGAAAGGAACGATCTTCCGGGCCTAGAGACCCCAGCAAGCGACGAAGGACTGTTGCCATTGTGGTTTCCGCGGACAGCCATGGTGACGACTTTGACGAAGATGGATTCCATGAACACGCCGTAAGCCCATCTCTGTTAATTGCCATAGGTTCCGAAGCGCCTCGCTGACTCCTTTACAGTCCATTTTGTCGCATATCCCACGCTACACCAACTTCAACGACATCAAGCTCTTCGTTTTGATCTATGCGCCGGGTCTTAAAGAGACGGCGGGCGAGTCTACTAGTAACCTTCCGCCACCGTCGTTGAGCTCGTCCTTCTCTAACATTGAGCACCATCAAGCCCAGACGCCTGGTGAGGAGTCATCCAAGAGCCCCTTGATGAACCCTTCGCCTGCGAACCCTGCCTTCAATGCTGTTTACTCCCAGGCATTGGCTTTGGTTGAGAAGGAGACCATGGTGATGCCTTTCACTACGGCCAACGGGCACACCCATATTCTTCGCCATCTCCAGCCCGAGATCATCTATCTCCAGGAGTCTCTTGCAGGCGACAACGGCGCCATGGTCGCCAATCTCCAGACCTGGCTGCGCCACGATATTATCCTTGTTGTGGGTGCCGAGGGTGGTGGCGGTGGTCTTGCTGATAGCGAGTCTGAGGCAGAGAGGCCTGGCAAGGAAGAAAAGTGGTGGCAGCGATCGGACCGCGTGGGACGTGGCCGAGGCGTTGTCGTCGTTGACGGCATGCGGGTCCATGACGACTGGGCCCGCCGTGTCCAGGGCAAGGAGTAAATATTCTCTCCACTGTATAAACGAAGACTTCCAATAAGGGAAATCTGGTCTCATGGGAGGAAAGAACGGGTATGAAATGTGTGTTTTTTATTGGATTGGTATATACCACGAGATATCATGTAACGTTTTCATGAGCAGATAGGTAATTGACCGTTGCGACGCGAGATGAAAGTGTTTTGATAGTGCATTATCTTGATGACAAGCCCCTAAACATCATTTGCAACGTGATGAATATGATGTGTCACACTATTTCAACCTTTATACATCCGTACTATCTCCAAAATTGTCGCCTACACGGCCTCTTGCAAGAAGTTCTGGCGTGGGAGATTGCATGAGGCATCATATTTTTGTTATGATACAATATCTTAAAAACAAATAAAAGAAAAAGAGTAAAAATTTCACTCCTGACCTGCGCATGAGGATGGGGCTCATATAGTCACTGTAAATCTGACTAAAAGGACTACTCTTTTCCAGCAGCTTGATTTTAATTGGCATATACCTATTGCTGTAGCTTCATATTCACTATCTAGACAAATCAGCAGTGCATTTCGAGGCTTGATACTCTCAATATCTTTGGATGCTGGAGTACGTACCGTTTAAACACTGTACCGGCACTGTGATCCGTGCGCCTATCCGGGGTTTTGCCTGAGGCTCTGCTTTGCTCCACGCCCGCGTCTCCGTCTCGGAGACTTGCGGCGGCTCCTCCTTGGACCTTTCTCCGACAGGTCTCGCGGAAGCCTGACTACATCCCAACCCCACACGCTTGGAATCCATCCATCAGGGCTGTTGTGCATCTTTCCGTCGTCTTTTTCCTGAATTCTAACTTCGTTACCTTTTGATCCTCCGCCGAGGATATATTCGATACAATTGCGACCGCGCCTTCGACATCAATTACCCTGCTCCACGTCGACGTCACCCGATCTGTCAACGCGCATCATCCACTCGACCACCCCCGTAACGAACCCCATCACGATCGACGAGCCGAATATCTCATTCAATGATTGCTCTGTAACACAACTCTGGGCATCATTCGACAGTGGGAGAATAGCCTCGCGACGCCATTTCCGGCCTGTTGCGCTCCGGTAGCCGCCTCATCCGGCAAAAATGGCGCCAGTCGTGACGGCCATCCAGCCGCCTTCTGTCGCGTCCAAGATTAAGCGTCCCGTACCCCCCGGCATCCAAACCAATGGAGCGAGCTCTATCCGATCATCGCCATCGCCCTCGATGTCGACAAAGAAGCCTCCTAACTCTGCGACAACGAATGGCGCGAATGCGCAATCAGCGCGGCCTATCAATCGCACGCGCCGTGAACAGTCGGCCCAAGGCAGTCGCATTTCTAGGAACAGTGTGGGACTCCGATCGGCGTCACTCGTCGGCGATACGGCAGCCGCCCAGCCTTCGGAGCCGTTACCATATGGTTAGTAGATTGTGGACTTGTTGCAATCATCATGGACGGCAATGCTGACAGGATATAGTTGTAACGGATGAATACATCTTGAAGAAGTTCGCAGGCAACGCACCTTCCCTCGTCGTACACATGCACGCAACGCATTTCCGATTTGATCAGCAAGATGGAATATTTCCATACAAGTCGCCGATGCGTTTGTTCTTGGAGCACTTGCGCGAGCGCACGGTACCTCACGATCTCATCGAATACTTCTCAGAAGCGGGTGTCCCTTTCTACGAGGGATGCTTGATTGTTCAGGTGCACGATCACAAGTCTGTCGCTCAATCCAAGGAAGTCCAGCGACCGACATCGGCTTCGAGCAAGGTTGTGCCATCCTCGATTCATAATCACAACCCATATATCGTACCTTCACCATACGTTCCGTATCCTAAGGAGTCTCTCGGTGCGCAGCCCGATGCTGCATCAGCTACACAGGAAGACACGAAACCCAAAACTGCAGAGGAGAAGGATAAGCAGAGCATGCCGGCACCCAGTCTGCCTGGTGAAGGCCAAAAGAGCAAGATACCGTCAAAGCCCAAGACCTTCACTGTCGTACTTCACCCTACGCCCGAAAGCCTCCACGCAGACCTGATGATCAAGGCTGCAACACCTCGAGGCGCAGCAGGAAGTGTGGAAGGCACTGGCACTGTACCCCCATCAACGCCGATTACAATGGTGCCCCCAACTCCTACTGCAGGCAGCATGCCTCCTCCCGCCAAGAAGCAGAAGCGTGAGCGCATGGAGCTTGATGGAAGTAATATATACCAAGCAGAATCACAGATTTTGCTTGCGACCAACGCTCCCCTGTTTCTCGAGCCAACCCGAGATACTGAAGAGACTATTACTTTGCTCGATGCGTTGGCGCACCCCCAACACTCAGACTCGCCCCCTCAACCCAAAACTCGCAAGAGAACCGTCGCCGAGATGGCTGCCGACGAGGCCGCCGCAGCAGAACAGGAAAGATACATGCTTATCTTGGACGAGCGTCTTTCTTCGGCTGCCAATGGCACCCAAGGCGGGGCCAACGGAGCGGACAAAGAAGGCCAGGCTGTTGTGTCTACATTTGAGCCAAGATTCGAGCGATTCAAGGTCATTGCTGACATCAAGAGAGAGCACGAGGAGAGAAAGGAGCAAGAGAAGGTCGAAGCAGCCGCGAAGGAACGCCAGCTTGCACAAGAGAAGCAAAAACAGATGCAGGAACAGCAAGCGGTCATTGCGGCACAGCGCCAGGCGGAACAGGAGAAGATGCGGCGCGAACATCAAATGGCTCAGGAACTCAAAGCTCGCCAAGAACAGCAGCAGAGAGAGGCCCAAAGACGGGCTATGGCCGCACAGGCTGCTGCGAACCAGGCCGCTCAGAACAGTCAGAACGCTGCGGCGGCAAATCTGGCACAGCAGCAGCAGCAGCAACAACAGCAACAGCAACAGCAACAACAGCAACAACAACAGCAGCAGCAACAGCAGCAGCAAGCGAACGTTGCTATGCCAAACGGTACATCTGGTGCGATGCCAAATGGCGTTCCGGCCCAGACTCAGGCACGCTTCTCTCAGGCATCGCAGCCACCAGTGTCTCCCGTCGTCAGACAAGGCACACCCCACAGCATGTCATCTCCCATGCCCGGTGCTGTGCCTATGCAGCAGAACAACTCCCAAATGGCCAACAGCCCGCCACGCCCGCCATCAGCCGTCCAAGGCCACCCACCCAACGTTGGTGGGGTCCCAATGGCGCACAGCATGTCTGCTCGCGCCAGCCAACAGAGTCATCAAGCTGCCACCCCGCGCATCCAGCACGGTACGCCAAACATGCAGGGAACGCCCGTGCCTCGCCCGGCAGTGGCCGCAACGCCTCGTATGAATCAGGCAAGCCCACCTCCCAACATGATGCAGTCAAACTCTCAAATGGGCCAACACGTCATGATGGGAACGCCCGGTGCTATGCCACAAGCTGGGCATAACCCCAATATGATTGCTGCACAGGTTGCCCAACAACAACGAGCCATTCAGCAGCAGCAAATGGCTGCCGCGATGCAGAACGGCATGGGTAACATGATGAACGGCAATATGAACCCTCAGCAGATGACGCCTCAGCAACAGCAATATATGCAGCAGCAAATGCAGCACAGACTCATGATGCAGCAGCAACAGCAGCAGCAACAACGCGGCAACATGGGCGGCAACATGAGCAACATGATGAATCAGCAACTGGCGCAGAGATACGCTCAGCAGCTCAGCCAGATGGGCGCCAACAACATGAATGGTGGCCAGATGACGCCGCAGATGCAAGCACAGATTCAAGCGCAAATCCAGGCGCAAATGAACCCGATGCAGCGCCAGATGGCCGGCGGTGGCCAGAACATGATGAATGGCCAGAACATGAATATGCAGGCTATGATGCAGATGCAGCAGCAGCAAGCAATGAACAACAACAACGCATTGACGAACCAAGTCAAACTACAAGGGCAAGCGATATACAATAAGCAGATCGCCAATCTTGCCGCTAAGTGGGGTGGTGCCGTTGAGAATATTCCACCGGAGCAGATGGAAGCCTTCAAGAGAAACTGCATGATGGAGGCCAAGAATCAGATTCAGAGCGTTCTTGCCCAGCGCAGGGCTCATCAGGTCATGATGCAGCAGCAGCAACAGCAGCAGCAGCAACAGCAACAAATGCAAGGCATGGGCGGCATGATGGGACCTCACGGCATGTAGGACTCGCCCGGTTTCCGACCCTGGTGCTGGTGGGCTCAGCGACCCCCGTAGGGCACATGAGCACGTGCCAGACATGTCGCAAATCAAATCGGCTTTCAACTGGCAATCGCGAGTTAGGTCCAAGATGAGACGTGCCGCCACATATCGCGTTACTGATCAACGCTGCGGGCATGTCGAGGGGAGTGAAATGAATCATTAGGAGACTATGGCGAGGACGGAATGGGTTGTGAGCGTCTTTTACGGTACTTTGGCGTCTGGGGATTTCAGGGATGGATTGGCTGTTTGATCTCTCATGGTCTTATATACCCCTACGAAGGCGTACTTACCTTATCCTTCGAGGTGCGGTCAGGGATGGACGGCAACTGCTTTTCATGGGTCACGGAGGAGGGAAGGGAACGGTGCATACCACCAGAGCAGTTCAAGGCTCTGCGGAAGCGAGCTCATGTATCATTTGATGTACAGAGTATCAAATCAGTTTTCCATGCTTTGGTGCTTGATCGATGAGTTGAGTGATGTTGGCCCTGCCAAGCTGCCTAGTTTGCTGAACCTGAGTGAGTATTTACGTGTGCGGACTAATAGATATCAACGAATATCAAATGCATAGGATGAGCTGTGGCCGAGGTGGGCCAAGGTATGCCAACGTGAGATTGAGGATGCAGTGCTGGCTTATGTCAGCTACCTATGTACGGAGTACACAGATGGATGACAGTGCGGCCAGATCCGTGCTTGTTGTCCATTTCCCAAGTTACCCCATGCAGACATGGCCGGTGCACGTGATTCGCTAGATCTTCGGCATGACGATGATGCAACGAGCTAAATGCCGCCTGGCCAAAACGGTCAGGTCCCATTCTTCCAAGCAGCAGCCAAAACGAGGTCATCCACCCGCTGCCACAGTCCACTTGCTCCGGCCTTCCAAGCCACATGAACGACACGCCGTGACCTGCCCGTTTTCTGTTGCCTACCCAGCTTCCAGAACCACACTCATTACGTACAAAACTACTCTTTTTCTTAACTACTCCCCTTTTTCTTCTCGCAATACTTTACGCAACCTTGCAGCAGCAGTTGCTTGCTAAGCTTTCGTGATCCGCAGCAGATCCGCCTCTCCCCGAAATCCCCATCGAAGCTCAGACGGTCCGCCGTTTCCCATCCGGCCCCCCGAGAGAAACGCTTGGCCGGATCTCCCGCGATGCATTTCCCTCGACTACCGCGGGCCGAAGGAGCCTTTGTGCTGGCACTGCTGTTGGCGCCTCTGCCGGCGGCCGCGATGCTCGATTGCAAACACATCCGAGTGGACGACGTCTCATTCAACCTCGAGGCGCTAGGCGGACCGCACAGCGTTGTGACCAGCCAGTGGCACCCTCCTACGTACACCAACACATCCTATACCGTCGATATCTGTGCTCCCTTGAAGCGCAAAGGAGACGTCAAGAAGGAGGAGCAGTGCCCCAGTTTCACAAGAGGTAATGGATTCACGCGAAATCGTTGAGAGTGGCAAGCTCGACCAGTACAGAGCTAACGTGTCTGGACAGTATGTGCCATTGAACGCAACATTCATCCAGGTGACGACAAGAAGGACGAAGTCGAAAAAGTGATACCCATCGCCGGCGAGCTTGGCGACCACGGCGGAAGCAAACTGGACGCCACAGCAGAACGACTCAAGTCGAGCGACTCCAACTCGGACGCGAAGAAGGAGGGCGTCCGCCTGATCCTCAACGGAGGCTCGTACCCGCTGGGTAAGAACGGACGGAACCAAAAGGCCATCATCGAGTTCCTCTGCGACCGTGACAGGACGGGCCTCGAAGGCGAGGTGAAGCCTGAGGACCAGTACGACGGCAGCCAGTTTCGCGCGCGCGAGGAGGGCAAGGAGGGCGAGGATGACGGACCCTCGCCCGACGAGAAGCAGGTTCTGTTGAACGGGACGGCCTTGATCTGGAACAGCTACGGCCCGAACGAGAAGAACGACATGGATGTGCTGAGGTTGACGTGGCACACCAAGTACGCGTGCGAGGACGCGTACGGTAAGCCGCCTGCGGAGGGTGGCAGTGGTGGTGGTGACACGAGCAGCCACTGGGGCTTCTTCACCTGGCTCTTTGTCTTGTAAGTCTGGACGGAATCTTTATGGTGGTTTATCTTCGCACAAACTAACGTCAATGCTTTTTTACAGGGCCTTCCTCGGCATCGCTGCGTACCTCATCTTCGGCTCGTGGCTGAACTACAACCGATACGGTGCTAGGGGCTGGGATCTTTTGCCGCACGGAGACACCATTCGCGACATCCCCTACCTGGTGAAGGACTGGACTAGGAACGTGCTCAACACCGTGAACACTAGCGGTGGCCGGGGCGGATACAGTGCAGTCTAGGTGTGAGAGCTGAGATGATGATCCTCGTCCACATCGTCCGCTTACAAAAGAAAAAGAGATGGCAGGGAAAGAAAGAGGAAAGTGTACATTTTATAGTTGTAAACTGGATTAGTGGCTTCGGTTTCTGGGTTGCATTATTCTCCCGAGCCTAAGTCGCGACTTTGGAGTTGGGACCGGTGTCTGGTCCTCTGGAGCTTTGTCGCATTAGCTGTGCTTGTCTCTCGAGAAATACACATTTGATTGAAATGGACATTTATTTCCGGTGTCGCTGTAGATCTTTGCTAATGGGATTACATATCTAACTTTGGAATACACGACAAGCCAAAGGGTGTATAGGTCCCCTCAACCCCGTTCCTGTCACCAGCCAGCAGGCGCCCGTCTAGGTCGACGGATCAGGTCAAACTGGCTGGGTGGTGGAGCGGTTCATGGTCAACAGCAATCGCCAACCAGCCTTACTCGACGACAGGCTTAGCGCATACGAGAGTACCCGAGTTCGAATCCCAGCATGAGCACCAGAAATTATGTCCCAGCATGAGCACCGAGAGATGTAGCCCCCAGTCCAGCACCGGGGGGGTGAACTCTTTTTTCCTTTCTATATAGAATGGTTTTCCTTCCTGAAGTAGACTTTGACGAAATCTCGCTTGCAAGGGAAATGCAACAACACACTACATTTGTGTTCAAAATACGCGGTGCCCACGCTTTGTGTACGTATGAGGCTGAACGTAGCAGTAATCATATCCCATCACGGAAGGGGCCGCGGGACTAAGATCCGGGTTAGCCTCAAGGTAAGGTTTGGTGGATCCGCGATTCGGTGGGGCCGATTCAACTGACGTGCAGCACGGATGCACCTCATCGAAGCTCGCCTGTCCCGGCTCCATGTACCTGCCCCTCCGGCCCTACCTCACCTCCGTGTACTTCACCCGCGCCATCAAAATAACAGGCATGCCCACCACCCAACACAATTCTGCCGGTGACTCTTCGCCAGGCAACCCAGAAGATCCAGAATATGAAGACTTCCTTGAAGATGAAGAACCTTCACCAGCATTCACACCCGCGCCCCTCCCACCCCTCACAAACGAACCCCAACGACACCCGGATTCCTGCTTGACCCTCTCCCTCCCTCTCATCAAAGCTCTTCGTGCACAACTACCACCCGCGCCGGATCTCACGCTCTCGATTGGTAGTGGGACGGGGCTTGTTGAGGCCCTGCTGGACTCTCTGGTCGATATCCAGGCCCAAGATCCTACTCAAGAAGTCTCTCAGAAGTCACCTGCCCCTGGGAAGCTCAACCTAACCAGCATCGAAATCGCCCCATCCCCAAATAAATACCACCGCAACCACCGCACTGTCCCAGGAACATGGGCGCTCGACCCCGCTGCGGCGGAAGCGAAGGCGTGGATGTTTGTATATCCGAAGCAAGTCGCCCTGGTGCGGAAGTACATGGAGGCCTTTGCTTCTAGCAGTTCTGGTTCCGGGGAGAAGGGGATTGCTGTGGAGACTGTGCTGTACGTCGGTCCAAGAATGGATTGGGATGATTTCCGGGGCGCGTTGGAGCCGTTTGCGGAGGATGTGGAGGTTTGGGACGAGGAGAGGATGGAGAGTGTTGGCGGGCAGGGGTGGGAGTGCGTTGTGAGGGTGACAGTGAAGAGGTGAAGTTGGTGGGAGAGAGGTTTAATGCGTGGAGTCAGAATAGAGGTGGAAGAGAGGTTGTATGCGTAGGGTCAGGATAGAAGGGGAGTCCGGTATGAACGCGAGATTTGAGGCGGAGAGAGGTTCTTGGGTAGGCTTGTAGGTGGTGAGAAGGGTGTACTGCGGGATGCGACTTGAATATGGTATAGTCACCCGCCCAAGTCAAGATCAAGGTCACGAGTGACGGCCGAAGATGGTCATATTCATCTTGGTCTTCTTACTCTAACCTGTCCGACGTCTTCAAATCCTCTCATCAGGATAGCAGCCGCAGACCAAGTCTTAGTATAGTAAGTGAGACGCGTATCCTACTACGGTCGATGGGCGTAGAAAGACGGAAGAAAGGCATCCCTCACATGGTCTAATACGCATGCGCTGCTACGTAGAGGCATCAATCTCTGATCAGCTACTACCAAGACCACGCCTTACGACAAAAGCGGCAGAGCAAAGGACACCAAGAAGCAATAATGATTCCCGACAGCTGGATGGAAGGTCACAATCTCAATAGTATTCCCTGGAAGATTCGCTCATCGACATAAGCACTGCCGAACTTCTCAAAGGGTCGTCGTGTTGCTCACCAGGCCACCCAGCATGAAGAGTCTGGTCTCAATCACGCGTGGCGCTGAAACAGGCCAAGAAGCACCCAGGCACTCTGTGACGGGAGCCGACACCTGCGTGCAATGTCCGCCGCCTTCACCTAATAACCCACTAGATTTGAATGCACGATACATTGGTCTAGATTGTATACTACTAGGGCTACGCAAATGCTAAGCTATGCCAATGATGATCACAACCGCCCCCAACACCTCGCTCCTGAGACGAGGAACACGCTTCTCCCCTCCTCTCCACATTAGAAATTTCCACACAAAACAATAACTACTATGTAGATAGACAAGCGAGTGCAACCTGTTTGGCTTTGGGCTTTTGTGCACACAAAAAAGTATTTACGATATGTATATACAACGAGAGTGTGAGTAGGAAAAGAAAAGCCTTCGAGGTCAACTCTGAGAAGGCTGCCGGGGTCCCTCTTAAGCCGCAGCAGGGGCCGCAGCAGCCGGCATCATCGAGGCAGCAAAGGTGGCAGCCTCATCAGCGTCATTGCCGTACGTCAAGTGAGCGCGGCGGATCTGGTTGCCGCCCTCGCAGATGTTGTCGCCGTTGTGGCAGATGACCTTGGTCTTGGCGGCATCCACGCCCTGGACAGCTTGTCCGTTGACTGTGAAGAAGATGCGTTAGCACTGAGATCAAAACCGTCATGCACCCGTGGAAGGGCTTCATGGAAAGTAACTTACGCGGGTCACCGAAAATAACGGCACCAGCAACCTTGGCTACCATGTCAGGCTGCATCATCGCAGCACCGTTGTGGACGAGCTGTCCACCCTGGGAGTATCCAGACATGATGACGGCCGAGTTGGGGCAGTTGGTGATGGCTTGCTCAGTAAGAGTGGCCATCATTTGGGATCCGTTGGCGTCACCTCCGGCCAAGAAACCGGGGATATCGGCGGGATACTCGACACCCTGGACGGCAAGGCTGCCGCCGACCTGAGTCGCAAGGGACTGGAAGAAGGGCGGGCCGGCAATGGTTCCAACGTTGCCTCCCTCGGTGGTGCCGCGGGCAAAGATGACGATCATGGACTGGCACCCGGCGGCGAGACCATCTTGCTGATTCCCTGAGAAGTCGGCCTGACGGGGCTGGATCGTGAGAGGGGAGGAACTCGCCGTGCCCAGCAGGGCGAGAAGGAAGGCTGCTGTCGAGCTGTGCATTTTGTGTGCTGGTATTGTAAGGACTGATTATTGTAGTTGGCAAAATATTAGTAAGGAGTGAATTTGGATTATCCGATGCTAGCTGAAAGTTGGATCAACAACTATTCAAGGTTCTTGGTCGTCGTCACATGAAATGAAGGGATTACTGGCGACCATCGCACTCTTATAGCGGAGGTAGTGTGAGATCTTCCTTGTTTCTACTCTCGAGTCGCCTAGCCGGCCGGTGAGACGGAGGCGACATTAAGCTTCTTTCCCTCGCCTATTCCGTGTTGGACATTCCTGCAGCACAACGGCTTCAGGTACCGCAACCTCATCCCAATGGGGCAAAGAGGGCGGATCAGAGGCAGGGACCTCACGTGGGATCGACCTGATCCCGACACTAGACGGGGGAGCCAGGGACGGACTCTGCTGATTCTTCTAAAATCGTTGGCTGGTACGCTGGTACCGGCAGATGATGATGATGGTCAGGAGTAGTCCGCCAAGCTGAGCTGAGCCAAACAGGTGGACCCCTCGAAAGCTTGGTGTGCGTGCCTTGCGTTCCAAACTTCCTTCCCGCAGCTTAAGCGGGCTGAAAAGTGCTGTTGACGACTTGACGGGGCAGACAAAATCCTATAACGGCGCGGATTATCGTAGTGCGGGCCGGTTGCGATTGGCTACAGTCTGATTCAAGAGTGAAGCTGGGTCCGATCTCTTGTTGCCCGTGGGGGAGGGAGGGGACGAGTTTCGAAACAACAGGGTGGGCTGTGCGCAACACCAGCGGAAGGGGAGGACACCGACGGTCTCCCAAGCTTTTTCAGAATGTACCGACTGACGTTTGGTGTGGTTTGGTGGGGCTGGATAGGGCGAATGGCGGGATGGAAAACTCGCTGTGGTAGACTGAAGTGGAAGTATCCGTTGAGCTTGGCTGTAGTAGATGGCAGGTCTCTGACAGCGCTTTGTTCTGGTCCCATGTTTTTCCGCCGTTTTTCTTCGTCTTGACCCATTCTTGCTCCAGTCAAGTTGCGAATCATCCCTCCTTGAGTGAAGGAAGGGAGGGCTGGAAAGGTGGCATCGATACCAAGGGCGAGGGTGACCGCTGACGTGCGTTTAGGTAAGACTGGCGTTGGGAGACAGCTGAACCGTCGGATTTCGATGGCCTTCCGTTTGGCCGTCTGGCTCTTTTGCCAAGATCGTCTCGACTTTTTTCTGTCGCTGGTCTTATCATGCTCTCCCTCGACCGGAAGAGGCACTGGACGAAGATCCGGACTTGGGCTCGGGGAAGATGCGGTGAGATGACCCGACGACACGGCATCACTCTCGGCAGTATGGTGGCACCTCATCAACGCAACGGGGCGGTTTCGGCAAGATGATCAGTCGTGACCGAGTAATGGCTGTCCGCGATAGTTATCGACTGGGACTTCAACTAGGCTCGTTCGAGCATGTAAGTTGGAGGTTATCGAGGAAGCCCCGCTCTACGGATATCGATGTCTTGACATGGCAGGTGCCTCGAGGCGTCGATGGGTGCTGCCGATTGTCGTTGACTTGAATTGGAAAAGCATGATGAGGATGGAGAGTTCCTGGGCAGCCAAGAGAGGCCACCAAGAGGACTTTCGTCACACCGAAGTCCAACGGCTTTGGCAGCTACGTACCTGCCCTGGGAGCCTGAGGTGAGGTGGAAGGAGTGGAGGGGCAAAACGTGGGGGATGCGCCAACGCAGGGACATCCGGCAACATCGGGCCCGCTCACGGGAGGGGAATTTAGCCGAGACCCATCATTCAAGGTTGACCTCCACCTTCCGAGGTTCGACGTGGAGCTTATACTGGTCCTGCCGTCCACCGAGGTGTGAGGTAAGATGACCAGCAACTGCGGTTGATCCTTGGAGTCAGTATATACCCTAGACTTACAGTTTGGCCTTGGCCCGGTACACTTGTTGTATGATATGAGATGCTTGGAAAGAACTGTGACCACTTCCGTCAAGGCTTGCCTCACAGTACACATCAAAAACCATCAGCCACGGGTAGATCTCATCGAAACCACTGCCTTACCACAGGTTGACATGCCCACAACAAGAAAGTGCGCTGAAGAAAAAATCTTTCACAATTGGATGTAAGGTCTAAAGAAACGAAGATGGCCTACTTGGGTCTCAATTCAGCACGATCCAACATCGTCGGTGACCATTTTCAGCGAGAGAGATGACCATCATACACCTGGAATTGAGCTTCTTTCTCATATTCAAGTCAGTTAGGGATACGAGACTGTAAATGCTAAAAGTAGTTTGAAACTTCTCAAAACTGCGTGAGATTATCATTGGGAACTAATCTGCCTGGGATGCCATCTTCCCATGTCTCGATCCCTTCAACTATAGTTCCATTCCCTCGCGTTTTCAATAATCTCTCGTCTATATGCCTCCTTTCCCTGATATACTTCTTGGCAACTTGATGTTGTAATCGTCAGAGAGAGTTGTCAATTGAGATACTTGGACTACCGTACGGAATTCGCGCATCCGGATCGACTGACTCCTTAGGACCAACGGGTCTCATCTCGATACGAATGACCTTGTGATCGTTGTTGATGTCCAAGATGATGAGTCTGCGTTGCTTGAAACGTTTGCTATATTTCCCGGGCTCCTGAATGAACTCAACCACGGTGGTAATACGAAAGCGATCGACGATGGTAATCGCTTCTGACACAATGCCGGGGTTCCTCTCGAAGTATTGGGCGACCTCTTCCAGTCCGTGGAAGATCTGGCCAGGAACTTTGATATCCACGAGTAGCGTGACATCGGGAGCGCAGCGCTCTTCGACCGTGACGGAGTTGTATTCGTACAGAGCGGTGATGAGATCATCGGCCAGGGCCTCGTGCATAGCACGGTAAGGCCGATCGCTTGACTGCCCTCTGATCTCGTGTAGCCATCGCTTCAGTTCCTCTGCCTCGGATACGTTATCCATCTTCAAAATGCGTTAGTGCGTTTGACCAGGGATCTCTCAAAGTCGGCTGTCTCTTACATTTGATAGGTGCGAGTGTAGGCCGCGTCTTTCGCGTGTAGAAGATAGGAAGTGCCGGCAGGATTTGATGATACCTTGCCTCGGGAGGAAGGCTTGTTGTTCTGGTAAAGTTTGGGTTATGAAACTCGGAACTGGGAAATTTTCTGCAATAAAAAGGCCAAGCTTGGCTGCTTGGGTGCTCAAGCCCTCTGATTGTTGAAGAGGAAGAAGATTAGAGAGGGTTAGAAGATCGAGAGGATCTTATACTGTGAGAAAGCGGCTGTGGAGACTTCTCGAGGGAAGGTCTGCTCCCTTACGCCTTCCGCTTCTTTTACGGCGGTAGGGCTCTTGAGTGAGGAAGGTGCCACTGGAAGATCATATTTCATATATGGGAGCGAGTCCTAAGACGCAGTTGAAGTCATCACCAAGACGGGGAGGAAGGGAGTGATCCGATAGTATAGAGGCACCTTGCCATGATACACTTTGTTTAGTTCGAAGTTTCATTCATTTTTCATCGCACAAATCCAAGCTTTCAGCAAGTTCATCTCTCAAGACGGCAAGCCTCAAAGCAACTGCTTCTTCAGAACTACAACGCTTCGCTGCTTTGCGTTGCTTGGAATCTAGGTCTAAGTGTCGTCAGGTTTTAAACGCCGGCGCCGAACGAATATTAATTACATGGATCGAAACATCCTTTCATCACATGAAGTTGTGGGGTGGTGAGTCATCACGCTCTCATGAGCGGGTGACGGAGATGGCCTCCTCAACGATATCCAAACCCTGCTGAATCTCCTCCCCGGTGATGGTCAATGGCGGCACGAAACGCAGAGTGTTGGTACCGGCAGTGATGATGAGCAGACCGCGCTCACGGGCGGCCTTGACGATGGGCGTAGGGTCCTGAGTAAGCTGGAGACCGAGGATGAGACCGCGGCCGCGGACCTCCTTGATCAGATCGGGGAAGCGCTCGCGCAGGGCATCGAAGCGGGTCTTGAAGATCTCGGCCTTGGCGGCAACGGCCTTTTGCAGACCGGGGTCGGCGAGGCGGGAGACGATGTTGTGGGCCAGGCGGCAGGCGAGGGGGTTGCCGCCAAAGGTGGTGCCGTGGTCGCCGACCTTGATCTTCTCCGAGACGTTGTTGTTGACGATGGTGGCGCCGATAGGGAAGCCGTTGCCGAGAGCCTTGGCGGTGGTGATGATGTCCGGGTGGGCCTCCTTGGGGAGGTGGGTGTGGGCCCAGAAGGTACCGGTGCGGGAGAGACCGCACTGGATCTCATCGTAGATGAGGACGGCGCCGACCTCGCGGCAGCGCTTGGCCAGGGCGATCAGGAACTCGTCCGTTGCGGGCGTGACGCCGCCCTCGCCCTGAATGGGCTCGACGATGACACCGCAGGTCTTCTCGGTGACGGTCTCGTTGATGGCAGAGACGTCGTTGAATGCTCCGAGTTTGAAGCCGGGCAGCATGGGCGCAAAGGGCTCCTGGTACTTGGGGTTGTGGGTGGCGGACAAGCTGCCCATGGTGCGGCCGTGGAAGGCATTGTTGAAGGAGACGACCTCGTACTTGTCACCTGAGGGCTGGCTGACCTTGGCGGCCTTCCTGGCGAACTTGATGGCGGCCTCGTTGGCCTCGGAGCCGGAGTTGCAGACGAACACCGAGTTAGCGTCGTGCATGGCACCGGCCTCGCGGGTCTTCTCGATCAGCAGCTTGGACAGGGCGCCGGTCCAGGGGTTGTAGTAGAGGTTCGAGGCGTGCATGAGCGTGCTACCCTGTAAGGTTCCGACCATGTACTGTCAGCGCATCTGGTACTAAAATGACTCACGGCGGCTCGGAGTTACCCACCTGCTCGGTCAGAATCTGGGTCAGCTCAGGATCGCAGTGTCCCAAGGCATTGACGGCGATACCAGCGGTGAAGTCGAGGTATTTCCTGCCCTCGACATCCCACAGGAGAGAACCTTGGCCTTGTACGAAGACGGGAGGCGGGCGGGCGTATGTGGCGACCATGTAGGGCGCATGTTCGCGGACGAGAGCGGCGCTCGGGGAGTCTTCGGTGGGATCGGGGTTGGGTACTGATGACTGCTTCTACTCATTGTCAGTGTTAGTCTGGTGGTGAGTCACTCGAATAGTTCGTGACTTCATGGGGTCACCTACGCCGAAGTTGCTCTTGACGTCGCTCGTCGCGGCCGCGGCCGCAGAAGAGAGAGCGCGGGAGTTGATGCGCGAGGCGACGGCCAGACGAGGCTGGCACTTTGCCAATTGGAGTCGCAGAGGAGCACGGAACGCCATTATGGTATCTTGAGGAACAAACAGGACTCTGCGGTAAAAGACTGGCAAAAGAGAGTGGTGTTGAAGAGAAGTCGTCAATTAAAATTTGGGCCGTTCGCGCATGCATGTACAGAGGTGACTCGTCAAACATGTTATCGATAAGGCGCGCATTTTCCCACTTTTTGCGTCGTTTTGGAGGGGCAGATCCACTCTTTCCCGGCGTTACGTGCGCTTTGGTCCGGGGATGTCCCTCCGATCTCGGTCGGGCTCGGACGGACTGCCGATGTTCTTGAAACGGCTGTCTTGCGGGCTTGCCTCTGGGATAAGGCAATTAATCCAGTCCGTCGACCGCCCTACATAGCTAGCATTATGCGCTCAATTGTCATTACATCCTCTTTCTCACAGACAGCGTTCGCGGCTTGCCTAGCTTTTCGGGACACTGCTCATTCAATACCAACGAAGATGGGTCGGCTCTCCACATGAGGTGGGCACAGAACGCTCAAGTACCTACCTTATGGTATTGTATTGCACGTAACCAAAATATTTAGGAAGCAGTATGCCCTTGCTCGATACGCAGGTAAGACGCATTCTCATAAAGCTAACTTGTCAGAATAATAAGTTAGAGGCACGTCCCCGTAGATCTAGGCATTCGTAGCAGGGTAAGCTACGTACGCGCCAGAGCCGAATTGACGACAGAATTGTTCAGTGTCAAAACGCAACTCGATCTTATCACTCGCTAGCATAACTTCAAACCAGTCCCTGACTGCCTCGAAAGGAAAACGCAATCTAGTCTCCTCCACTAGCTTTTGATCGACCTTGAATGCGTTGCATTGGCCGTTCGCAATCTCCACGGTTCGTTTTGGTCCTAACCAACACAAAATCGCGATGAAAGCTTCCTGCGTGATTGGGATACCCCAATGCGTCAGTTCTTCGAAGAATACTTGCCGCACCGGTGCTCTCGCTGCCAGCGAACGCAACGCCCGAACATTCTTTCTTTCACGTATCGCTCTGACCAACTTTTTGGTGATCCACAGGCCATCCTCAGGCATTTTCATAAGGAAAACTGCGGTGGGAAGGTCGCACGAAGTAAGAATAGCAATAAGACTATCCATGCTGAAAGCGAGTTTTGGAGCTCTTGAAGCAAGGAGTTTTCGAAAAGCCGAATTTAACCCCGAAATCTCACATCTGCGTTTGAGGTGCAACACAGCGCTAGGAGTCACCTCGGGTTTCGATAACCCAAGTCTATGGCAAATCAATTTAGCGTCTCCGACATGACCGGCAACCACGAGATCGACCAATCTGTCAGCTGCCAAGGCTGATAATGCATTGAGGAATACGAGCATGTCAGAGCACGGCGATAGCCATGATTCAGTATCGCCTACAAGAATGTAGGCTCCCAAATCACGTATGAGTTGCTCCTCACTCTTCAAGTAGTCTGCTGAAAGCAGCGTTGCCGCAGTACCGTGTTGTGTGTCGGATGCTATGCCAAGCAAGGCGTAAACCATATCGCGTGGGTCCGTTGCTTGCATCGAGCGGAACTGTAGGAGGAGTGTATAAAGAGTCTTTTTCCTCGCTGATGACTTGTTGGATGAACTCGGCATTAAATCCAGTAAGGCCCTCTGTTGGTCATTGAGCTCAATCCCGGCGGCTGATATGGCCAGAACGAACATGTTAGCTGGGATAAATTGATGACCACAGCATATCAGCACCATTCGGGCGTAAGAGACTTCTTGCAGCACCCAGACTCTCGTAAACCATGGCTGTTCCAAGAGATGCTCTAAAGCCTTTCGGAGCCTATCGAGATGACTCGCAATGAAGCTTGGGTTCAATGGCAAAACCGGGCATGAGGCGTTGCCTTCCGTATCCCTTGATTCTCGCCGTGACTTATTCAAGGCGTCCATCAAAAGTATTGTATCTTGCGTCGAGTGCCCCAACCAGACGAGAACTTGCTCCGCTTGTCTGTAAATGCCGGCCATGTGTCCGACCTGATGCCCTCGCTCGGCAAGATTACTCTGGTCAATGCATAGTGCGTCCACCCAGAGTATCCTCGCTTCCTCGGTCCGCAGATGGGTCAATGCCGAAAAGAGGTTTCTCGTGATGGGCAGTCTCTTCCCGCTAGCGGAAATAGATTCGACAAGGTCAGTACAGCCCCATGCATAGGATAGGGCTTCGTAGGGTATGATTTCGTCAGGTTCGAGGCTTGCTTGGAATATATCGCATCTGATCTCGCCCCCTCCTGGATAGAGAATGAGGAGTCGAAATGACCTCAACCCAAGGTCGAGGGGTTCGTATTGGAATGGTTCCATCTCCACTCTCAAGACATCTTTTATTGCGAGCTTCGAATATTGCTTGAAGGGCCTAAAACAAGGCAAAAAGGTGATGGTGCTGATGTCAAACTTGAACCGACCTTCCCTAGATCTGGAGGAGAGCAAGCTTGTTATTTTTCAGGTTCTTCTTACTGGGGCAAGCTGGCTAGCCAAGAGAGGGGGTTTGTCTTACAGCATGCCACGTATTGGCTGAGTTGCCTTTCGAAATGGTTCGCCAATGAATCTGCCTTTTGGGCCTTGGAATCGCCTGAATTACGGCCACGCTTCATGCAGGTAAATCTTACCAATTACATGGAGACCTGCGTGTGGCGGACTCTCGCGCTGTCTCCAACTCCAAATCGCGATTTGCTGAAGACAAGCGCAACAAGAGCGGGCAACTGAGCAAGTGTAAAAAGCCCATGCCAAGGGTTGACAAGACGCAGCGTCACCGTAATTCAAGCCTCGAGCCCTCAATCGAAGAGTCCATCAGCTTGAGTCCTAGATTACGCCTTTTGGCTCCCTTTTGAGGTCTTGCTTGTGTGTATCAATCGACTCTGTCTGTTGCTGTCTAAGAACTGCCTGGCCAAAACTTACAGTCTAGGTAAGTCGGGAATCGTGTGATGGTCACTAGGGCTAGTTGCTATGTGAACTTATCAGAAGCTCAATTGTTTGTGACTTGATTCCGGCCCCCCACTGATCTCTTCCGGGCTGAGACTATCTGCGGATATTTTGAAAGCGGTCCTATAAGAACCTGGGAAGGATATGCATATAGCAAAAGGATCCGCGGAACTAAATTTGACAAAATTAACTATGTTAGCTTCACATTCTCTTTGGATTGAAAAGGGTGTTGTACAAGGAAAGAAAATGTCAATAGAAGTTTCCTCAATTGGAAGTTGGGTCGTTCCAACTTCCACTAGGCACTGTCAGTTCGGGGGTCGGTGTTTCGGGTGCCAAGATACGCGTTCAAGCTGATACTTGACATGATTGACGGATCATGTCTGCGCCGCGATCTTTGACCGGATGTCCTCGTGGGTACTCTAGACGACCACGGCTTTCTTGTCTTGTGCCTGAATAATCGAAATCTTTTTACATCGGTCTTTGAGACCCATTCGTTCCAGTCAATAGTCGCACTTTCACACAAACCGTTGCTAGATTCCGTCTCGACCCTAACTATTCGAGTCATCGTTGGCTCTGACTCGGTGCTACGGATCATGTCGTTCTTCATGTCTTCAATCTCCTTCCTGGTTTGCGATGAGTCTGAATCCGGCATGATGTCTAACAACCAGACAACGCGCTCGGGAGACCCTCCACAAGCAAAGGCCCTCACTTTCTTAAAATGGCTTTCAAGTAGCAACGCCATTTTCCCCGTATCATGGCATCGAATCAATCGCAGCAACGCATCTAAGTCGAATTTTGTCTTCACGGTGTGATCACCCGCAATTCCGATTATTCTATTGAAGATATCGCTCCTGCTGGGGCCTCGGTTGAAATCACGCTCGTAAGCGGCTAAATGAAGAGTGAAGTCGGTGATTCTGTAGATTTGTTTCTGATGTTCAAGAAACAACTTGATAATTGCTACTGAGTGGCAATTATCTATCAATGAATCAAAACCGGTTTGTGTGACTTTGATGGAATGGCGTTTTCGTTCGACGAATAGCTTTGCGACGTTACTTCTGATTTGTTCTCGTTTGAATAAAGCCTCGACAAAATGATGATCGACTAGAACGTCACCTTGAAAAAGGTTTATAACCTTCTCTGCCGTTGCGTAGTCGCAGACCCCAAGCGCGGTCGCCATCCCTTGTGTATCGAATCTCAAATTCTGGTGCTCGAGACCAATCAGGTCGGAGAGGAGTTTGACACCATCACCGCCCTTTCTTATCATCAAACGGACGACCGTTTCTCCATCCACGGTGAATCTTTGGCCTCTATCAAGAAGCGTACGGACATGCTCTGTCAGACCATCAACCACCAAGCTCCTGAGGATTCCTTCTGTCTCTTGGGGTAAGGCTTCGAGGAACGATACCATTGTGTACTCGAAAATGTGCCTCCCAAATTGCAAATCAAGAAACAGATATTTTCTGAGCTCTTCAACGAGCTGCTTCTCGGTTTTGAAGTAGTCTGGCGTGAGAATCCCGTCCGAGTCACCTTCCGGGATGTCAGAGGCTATGGCCACAAGGGCGTAAACCATATCCCTGGGGTCGCTTGCCTTGCTCTTTCGAAACTTTTGCAACAAAATTGGCAATACATCCATTCTTGGGGATCTCTGGGTCGATGAGGTTGGGAATAGATCCAGAACGGCCTGGCACCCAGCCTCAGGAGTCACGCCGACGAGCTTCGCAGCAATATTGAGCATGTAAGCCTGAACGGACCGTCTGCCACAATAGATCGAAGCTGCCCGTGCATTCGAAACTTCCTGTAGAACCCATATCCTCGTGAACCAGTTCTCCCCGAGGAGGGAAATAAGTCCCTTCCGTTGCAGATCGACGAGGACAGCCTGATCTATTTCGGAGTTCTGTCGTATCTTTGACCATTGCTCTTGTGCCTGGACAAGGTCGTCTCGGCTTTTCTGACGGGTCAAGCTTTTCTGACGGGTCAAGCTTTTCTGTAGCTCTTTGAGGCACCCCAGCAAGAGGTTCGTCTCATGTGTAGGCGGGCCAAGCCATATGATGACCTGTTCAGCGCCTCTGTAGATGCCAGCCATCTGTCCGACCTGGTGACCTCGCTCTGCGACGTTGTTTTGGTCGATACAGACAGCGTCGATCCACATGACTTTGCTTACATGGTCGTCTCGGAGATAAGCCAGAGCAGTGAATAAGTTGTTCGTAATACGGAGGGTCTTGCCGTTTGCGATGATGGAGGCTGCGAGGTCAATGCTGCCCCAGGCATATGATAAGGCTTCGTAGGGGATAATGCCGTCGGAGTCCAGGCTTGCTTCAAAGATATCGCAGGATATCTCGCCGGTGGATCCAGGATGGAGCATAAGTAACCGGAAGGATTTCCCCGTGAGGTCTAGGGTTTCGTATTGGAACAGGTCCATGATGTGTCGGGATATTGATGTTTGCGTATTTTTATCGATCTCTGATGGCGGAGCTAGAAAGCTCAACTAAGTCGCAAGAAGTCGGGTTGACTAGAAATGACGCCGAAATAATGTTCATGGTAGGTTTAAAGGTCTCTACATCTGTCTGGGTAACACTATCAGGCTGAGAGAGGGGGTTTGTTGCCTAAAACATAGCTTAGCTGATCACAGTGCCCTGGTTGATTAGTTGCTCAACCAACAAATCTGCCTTGTTACACCGCATGGCTGATGTAGGTATCTCATGCATGAAGTTTTGGCCAATGATAGGCAGCTGTGGTCGTGGATAATCCGCGAATGGTGGCGAAGCCGCTTCGCCTGGCGGGCAGATTTGTATATTGCAACAAAACTTCGCAGTATGGAACTGGTGGATCAAGAACGGGTCGAGTGCAGCATTCTCGCAAGGGCCTCTTCTCGCAGCGCGAAAGCATTGAGACGACATCTTGACGAAGGTGCTACCGGACCTGCGTGGGTAGAGGTATTTGGACTGAACAACTCGGGTCATTGCCACAATACTGCAAGAAACAAATGATCGGCGTTCTCTCGGGTCGGAGTGTCGTCTTAATACGTACAATTCGAAAATCGAAGTTCCATTGATGCTGACATGTCGGGTGCCGGCGTTATCCACGATGCCGGATTGCGTCGGGATTCCGGGTGCTCGTGACCCGTCATGTGGACGTCGAATGCGTTCCTGAGGGAACTCCACTCTACCGAATCCGGGGATACGCGGGTCTGCCTTGATGCTTAGGTAACCCTCCGGGTCAACACTACAACCTGACTGAGGGCCCTGCAGGACAGCAATCTTCAGTGGAGTTGGACAGCGGTTCAGTAGCTGGCAGCAGTGAAACCGGCAAGGGAACAGCGCTAGAAGAGCCAACCGGCGTTGCGTGATTGGACATCCTCGGTGTCGGATCCGGGGTGAATCTTGAAGGGGACTAGCGGCGGAGGCCGCAGTTGCCCGCGTGCCCCTCCAAGGTTCTCCGTACTTGCTGCGTACAGGCTAGAGCTCTAGGTAGGTACTCCGTCCTACCCCGTGCGGGTTGACTCGAGCACCCAGGCCAAACCCACACTGCAGGTGGGTTTGGGCCTCTTCACATGTCAGCTGCCCTTCCCCTCCAAACCCAAACAAACGTCACCATCTCACCTCAGAAGCCAGCAATTGAACCGAGCCCACGCGGAGAGACACACACACAGAGTACTGCGTACACACTCACTCGACCGCTTTCACATTGAAACATGTGCCGCCGGTACCCTGGTCAAGGACCCTCTTTCACGAGCAACGTCGGCCGTTGTTGTCGCTGCTGCTGCCGCTGCTACCGCTCCTCTTCCCATCGTGGTCTTCTTTGACAGCCCCCGTTCGACTCTCAACTACTCCTCTCCGCCATATCCTTCGCGAAACATATCGTCATTCATTCCAGGCACTCGGCTGCTCATCATCTTCGGCTTCTAGCTCCTTGTACCACCACGTACAACCATTCCCCAAACGTGTACGATCCCAAACAACCGGAATCTCTCCGGTCTTCTATTTCGAACCAAGTCCAACTTCGGGTGGCGGTCCGTGGTGTCGAGCCGTCCGTCGCTGCACCTTTTCGCCCGCCGTGCTCGCCAAGCGCTTCTCTGAGCTGCCTGGGACGCATTGCCATGGCCTTTTAGCCCTGGAGCCATCGCATTACTCGCGCTGCGCCGTCCCGTCGACGACTTCCAACGCCATCCATTGTTACCCCCAGCCACAACCTCGTGGTCTTGCGCTGCTCGCTTGGTCAGCCACGCCTCCGGCTGTCCTCGGTGCCTAGATTCATATGACCTTGCGCCGGAATCTGCAACCTACTGCTTCTTCTTTCTCCTCCTTCGTCCACTGCTCTGTTGTTCATCATAGCATACACCAGTCGCCATGATAGACCACGTCCTGGGACGGCCGTCGGTCAAGTCGCGCCGCCTTCAGGTCCTGGCGGTGCTGGCTTTCTGGTCGGCATACATCTTCAGGTAACAAACAACATCCTGAATCTCGTGCAACGCTGTCGTGATAGAAGCTGATGAGATCTTTTGCAGAGGACACCCCCACGGCCCTCCCGTCATCCGCTTCTTCTCCAAGCTCACAACGAAGCGCCTCACAACATGGCAGACCGTCGTGGTCACCATGATCTACCTCTACGCTGCCCGACACTTCAGCACTCTAGTCGGCCTTGCGAGTCCCGAGCCCATGTCCAACATGTACGACGCCACCTACTTCCGCGCAACATGGATCTTGACTGCTCTGGATGCCGGCTTTTGGACCGCCATGAAGATCCGCGCAAAGTGGCTTCGCGACCTGGCCAGCATCGTCTTCTCCGTATTCTACATGTTTGCCGCCGAGAAGGCCGACGAAAAGGTGCGCAAGGTGCGCGGCATGTTGACCGTCGAGCATCTGCGTGTGTCTTGGGACAAAGGAACGACGCCGTACCTGAAATTCTTCCAGGGCCTCATGCGGCCTCGCTTCTCCCGCTGGCCGCCGCGCGCAATCCGCATTCCCCGACCCTCTGGCAGCGATTATAAGGAGCCTGTGTCGGCTTGGCTCTACTTTGATGGACCATTGACGGACCTCGTGCGACACAGCAGAATCATCCTGGATATCCCTGGTGGTGGATTCGTCGCCATGGACCCTCGATGCAACGATGATAAGCTATTTTCATGGGCGTCCAAGACCGGCATGCCAGTTCTTAGCTTGGATTACAAGAAGGCTCCCGAGTTCCCGTACCCCTTCGCTCTGAACGAGTGCTTCGACGTCTACACGACACTTATTCGAAGCAAGGGACGATGCATCGGCATGTCTGGAAGAGAGACACCCCGAATTGTGCTTACAGGTGACAGCGCCGGTGGTAACTTGGCCACGGCAACGACTCTCATGATTGTCGAGAGAACGTCAGTGCCGATGCGTCGCTACTCGAGCACAGGAGATCTGCCATTACCCGACGGATTGGTCTTGTTCTATCCAGCACTTGATATGAACATTGGCAACTGGATGTCAGACGAGCAAATGTCACTTATGAAGGATAGAAGGCTGAGAAGCACGAACCAATCGATCATCAGGCGAAAGAGCATGCAGTACAACGACCTCGTCGGCACACCTCACCATAGTGATGACGAGGAGGACTCCAACAAGCAGTCGACAGAGCTGACGGCCACGGAGGTCCAGATCGCCTCACAACAAGCGCTCGCTAGTCCCCATCCCGAGTTTTCGCATGGCGGTCCACAAAGTATGTCCAACGCAGGATCCTCAGCTCCGGATATCAAGCGTCAGCAGAGCGCATCCCATCACTCGGAACCTCTTCGAACCCGCCTCGCCATGTCGTCCATGATTTCGTACTTCAACGATCGCGTGCTCACGCCCGAGATGATGCGCGCCATGATCATTCTCTATATCGGTCCTCACAATCGACCTGACTTCAGCAAGGACTACCTCCTTTCTCCTGTTCTTACCCCCGACTCCCTCCTTGCGCGCTTCCCTAAGGTCTACTTCCTGACCGGCGAGCGAGACCCTCTGGTCGACGACACCGTCATCTTCTCAGCACGTCTGCGCAAGGTGAAGGAGTCCATGTTCGACCAAGCCCAATCCGAGCGCTCCGACCTTGGCGATGGACTCGAGCCCATCTTCAATCCCAAGGACGTTGCCGAGGTGATGCTGATCCCCGGCATCTCCCACGGCTTCCTTCAGTTCCCGACCGTGTACCCCCCAGCATGGAAGCACTTTGAGAGGTCAGCGGAATGGATCACAGAGATCTTTGCCTCAGCCGACGCCGTACGCGAAAAGGAGAGCCGCGGCCGCAGACGTGTCGGCGGTGGACCCATCACAAACGGCAACAGCGAGGGACGGCACCATAACCGCGTCGAGTCGAGCGGGGATGAGGACAGGCCGCTGGAGATTAGCATGACGAGAGCGAACCGCAAGAATACCCTGACCAAGGAGCCGCAGGTCATGGACGAGAGCGAGTCCATTGTACCCGATGCGAATGGCAAGAAGAAGAATGGCCGCGCGAGGGGCGCAAGTAAGAGTGCGGGCGCGAGCGCGAGCCTCGTAAAGCTGAAAAGTACAGATGACTTATTGGGAAGGAGAATGCAAGGTCTTGCTGGGGGCTTGACTGGCGTCGGGAGGGGACAGGAATGAAGCGGGTGAATGACCTGAAAGTGTCCTTGTACGATGGAGGCGCACAGTATTTATCACGATTTCGAGTCACGAATGTAGCCTCGTTAGGAATGTGTTCTGTCATTGGGTGGCTATAGATGATTTGTAGATTGGATTCGCCAACGAAGCTGTACACATACGTCGGGTAGCACCAAGTTTTGTAGACACCAGTATGATCATGGCCGTGCCTCTTCTGTGTCACTATGTAAGTCTGCCTCCAACAAGGGGTTGATGGTCGTTGACATGGGGTCCAGAGATCTTCTACTGACGACGATCATGGCAAAGTTCGCTGTCGAGAGGATTATGTGAAGCCTTCAGAGAGTGAGGTAAGGCACAATGACACAGCCGCTTGTCTCTCTCCTCGAGAGAACTCTATGATTTATGCTCAGCCTCGGTCATATGCTCACCACCAACCACGTACCCGGACGGCAAGCAGGCGCCTTGGTCATACCTTCCCCTTCTTCACCGAATACCTTTCCGACCACCTGAATAGACATGAATACACACCAGATAGAAAGCCTATATACACCTCCTCAACCCCATTCCCGTCACCAACACAGCAGGCGCCCTCTAGGTCGGGGGTCAGGTCAAAGCTGTGGCGTGGGTGGTGGAGTGGTCAATGGTCAGCAATCACTTTCTACACGCCAACCGGCCTTACTCGACGACAGGCTTAGCGCATACGAGAGTACCCGAGTTTGGATCCCAGCTTGTGCGCCAGAGATGTGGTCCCCGTTCGCCACCGTGGGGGGAGGGGGGTGAACTCTTTTGCTATCCTGGTTGATGTTGGTGGTGATGTCTTTTTGGTGGTGGTTGAGCCCCTTTCAATGCTTTAGGTTGTGTTGTTGCGGCTGCTGCTACTCACTCTATAAATTGGATCAATCCAGAAGAATACTGATCTATCTGCAGGCTATCACCTTCGAAGAACCCTGAGACGGTGCTTTGAGAGTTCATGGCCAAACCTGCCTAACACGAATTTGGCAGTGCTAAGGGCGTGTCACTCTGGTTCTCTACCATCTGAAGTTTAGAGATGGGATCTCACTGGTTTATACGTGATCGGAGGATGTCCCTGTTCTGTTGAACCATAGTCCCATCTTCGTCTCAAGAGGTATGTAAAGGTTGTTGACAGCTCCTGGGGTTGACTACCGTTGTGAGCACTGAGCGCTTCCGCTCTCAGTCGGGGATCATTCTCGTGCGATCTCAAGGGAAGCAGTCCAAGTAGTCGCCATCACGCCTTTCTTGTATATCCGTATCGGGGACTTGTCGCTTGACTGGGTATTTTCTATTTTTTAGGCTCTTAAGATCGGCTACAGGCATTGAAATTGTTATGACAGGGCCTCGGTCGCGGGAATTAGGGGCGTCGAGCTTGTCTTACCAGGTAGATGAATCGTCTGCTGGCCTCTTTGCTCGGGAAGGTAGGTATGATTCATGGTCTTGGGATACATCATCCCGTCGCCAAATTCACGTGAGAGAGCAGCTCAGTACAGGCAGGCACGCAAGACCGGACCGCTTGGCTCACACCTTCCACCTTCTACATTGAATCACACAGGAAGGCCCATATAGGCCTCGTCAAATCCATTCCCGTCACCAGCCAGCAGGCGCCCCCTTGGGGGTCAGGTCAAAACTGGCTGGGTGGTGGAGTGGTTCAAGTCCACGAGCCTACGCGGTGAAGGCTTTGAGAGGTCCCGTGTTCGAGTCCCAGCATGTGCGCCAGAGATGTAGTCCCCATTCGCCACCGGGGGGGCGAACTCTTTTGCTAATCTAGCTATTCAGTTTTGGGTGTGGGGGAGAGGAAACTCTTCTCTTTCGAATGCTTGGTTATTGTTGATGTTCGTTCCTGCCGTTGCTATCGCTTTTGAGAAATGAAAGCGATGTTATTGAATAGGTTCGGGATGAGCAGTTCTTGCCTTCATACCACGGGGTCTCTGGAACTCTAGGATCTATTCCGAGGGTGCTTGGATAGGGTATACTGATCAATCGATGGGTGTGTGACTCATGCTACCTCATCTGTAATCTAGAGGGCTTCCATCAAAATCTTACTGGCCTGGACTTAATTAGCAGATAGGTGTCTGCTTCGTACACCGCTCTAACCCACCTAAGTTCGTCTAGCTCGGATCTCTCGAAGCAAACTGGGATGCCTGGCGCGATTGCTGGATAACTCCGGAGAAGGAGGCAGGCGCAGATGAACGATCTCGTTGCCCACGAGTTTATGGGTACCGCCACGCAACGGAGCTTGGAAGGCCTTGTGCTTATCTAGAAACTCGCGTAGAAGATGATTGGCAGTCGTGGCACTCTGTATACAACGGGAGAGGTCAGCACCTCTCAGTGGTATGACGTAACCTTGGATCTGTTATATTTCTGCCATTGCGAGATCTGACCAACTTGATCTACATCGTGGCCAGGCGTAGAGGGGACCGCGCCCCCTGTCATCGAGTCAATCTGCGACTAGCGGCGACCAACTTGAGAAGCACATGTGAAGAGGTGGATGCAGATGTCTTGATCGGTTGATTCGACTCGGTAGAGATCAGTTTGAAGGGTTGTCATGTGCCCGCGATCTGCTCTTTCGTTTCGGGCCAGCCAAAGACTTGAGACGAGGAAGCTGCCACAGACTGCACAGCATTCTAGTCGAATGCTCCCAGGGCTTGTATTGCCATTCCAGTCGTACAGATAGAACAAGATGAGTTCGTTCTCCAACGACGCGTAGACGGTGCACGATCAGCTTAACCACACGACAAGCCCGCCACGGCGAAGACCACCTCCAGCCATAGCACGGCCTGAACCGGGCCTGCTTTCCAGAAACATCCTACGAATCTGAAGCGTGTCGCACTGTATTCTTCATGCCGTATGGTTCTCTCTAGCACGGGGTCTCTGAGTCTACAGTTTGCTGAGGTATCGCTGACAAACGCGGGCTATCGTCAGTGACAGCGGACTTGAACGAGAGGATCCGGGCAGGATATGACGAAATGCAGAATAGTTTGAGCCTTTGAATGACGTTCAGGGATAACAAAATGAAATTGGAAGAGCTCAATATGAAAGAACAGATGCCAATAGCACCGCGACGAGTTATTTCTTGAGGGATAGTTTGTGTGTATCGCTGGCAGCTTGGCCCACTCCTCTCCTTGGCCGACTCGAATCCACAAGGCGTGAACCACGGCATGACCTCAACCAATCACCCTGAGAATCAGTTGCATAGCATTCGCGGCCTTAGATACCGTATATTCGTGTTCTTGAAGGTGTTCCAGCAAGTGCGCCGATGCTTCTCTGATCAAAGCTATCATCGCTCGAAGTGGAAAAGGGGGGGGGGGGGGAGGGGGGGAGGGAATCGAACAGAGTAAATCGGAGGATATTCCGCAGCTACGTCGAGAACCGCAAACCATTCGCCTGACGGTGATACATCGAGCCTAGCTTCGGAGGTTGATATGCTTACATTGTCGGTGATGGTTGTAAGATATTTCATTAGCTTAGCTCACTTGGACACGTTGAGAGCGTTTGGGCAACGAGAGGGAGTTTACCCCTTTTCCAGCGCTTCGCGATGTACAAGGCCAGCCCAACGATATTCATGGAAGTCTTCATGCAAGTCACCATAGGCATTGTTGAATCTTGAAATGTGTGTTCTTATTTTACTATGTACTCCCAATCGCTAATTTATCTTCAGCGTCGTGATATTCTGGTATCTCCTTCTCAAACCCCCTTTTCCAAAATCGATAGTCCCAGTTGAAGGGGGACCAATGCAACCTCCCTTCGTTGAAATCCTTCCGAGGTAGACAATGACATCACGTCGTGCCTCAAAACCTCATTCATCCAAAAATCAGACATCCGCCCAAACGCCATCAACCCAAGACCTTCTCCCACCCACTCAGCAATACACAGTTTCCAGCCCCTTTAAGCCTTACCAGCATACTTCTTCACAACAGCCTCAATCTCCCCCTTCAAAACCTCCTTCCTCTCCTCAGAGCACCAGCTCCCCTCCACACTCCCAACAGCAATCCCCTTCCACTCCTCGATGCTCAACCCAAACGCCTCCTGCACGGCGCAGTAATTCTCAAGGATATATCCCCCAAAGTACGCAGGGTCGTCGCTGTTGATGCTAAACCGCACCCCCTTGTCCAAGAACTCCCGAATCGGCATCTCCTTCATCTCCCTGACGCCCCTCAACACCACATTCGAAATCGGACACAGACTCAACAGCGTCTTATCCCGCGCCAACCGCGCCAACAGCTCAGGGCTCTCCGCCGACCGCCGCCCGTGATCGATGCGCGTTACGCCGCAGTCGTCGAGCGCCTGCACGACGCACTCGGCCGGCGCCTCCTCGCCCGCGTGCGCCGTCGCCCGCACCCCCGCCGCCCGCACCGCGTCGTAGATGGACGTCCACATCTTGGGCGGGTACGGCGCCTCGCTGCTCGACATGCCCACGCCCGCAATCGTGCCGTCGGCAAAGTGGCCCGCGTCCCGGGCCTCGACAAACATGCGCAGCCCGTCCTCGACGGTGCAGTGCCGCAAGAAGCAGACGATATACTCAACCGTCAGCCCCTCGAAATCCCGCTGCGCACGCTCCTTTGCGCGCCTCAAGCCCTCGATGACGGTCTCGTACGCGACGCCGCGGCACGTGTGCGCCTGCGGATCGAAAAACACCTCCGCGTGACGCACGTTTTGCGAGTGCGCCTTCTTGAGATAGGCATAGCCCAGCTCCTCGAAATCGGTCACGGTCAGGAGCACGGAGAATCCGATAAAGTAGTAGTGCAAGAAGTCGTCGAGCGAGGAAAAGTTGCGGTACCGCTCGTACAGGGCCTCGACGCTGGCGAAGGCGGGATCCTTGTCGACGGGCAGGGCGATGTTGTTCTGTGCGGCCAGGTGGAACAGCAGCTCGGGCCCCAGGGAGCCCTCGATGTGAATGTGGTGCTCGCACTTTGGGAGATCGACCAGGAAGTCGTGGAGGTTGTCCTTGCACATCGTGGGCGGGATATGCGTGTCTTGAATGTGTGGGTGTGGGTGTGGGGTGTGTGCGAGTGTGTTGAGTATGATGATGAGGGGGGCCCCAGATGTCTGAAGTTGCAGAGTCTGTGTGTCGTTTTGTTGGAGATGCTTTAGATAGAGAGAGTGAGAGGTCGTTGTCGGTTCTGCAGATGAAAACGACGAATGATGGGATGAAGTTTGGAGGCGATGCGATGCGATGCGATGCGCCGGAGAGAAGTCGCAAAAAGATGAGAGGTGTATTTTAGTAGAAAGATGTTTCACCCGGAAAAGTTTGCTCAAAAAATCTTCTCGACAGGTTTCTGCCTTTGCCTTTTGTGTCGTTCACGAACAAAAATAGATTTTGTTGGAGAACTTCTAGAAAAGTCTTGTAGACGAACGCACGGCTTGGTATCTGCCACCAAAAGTTTCTTTCTTATCCGTGTTGTGTCATATCATTGGATTTTGTTTTCTTTCACTTCCAGTTTTTTTACGTTTTGCCTCTCGTTTTGGTGACAATGACCCGAATTTGTCTCCATATTCGCAGGTTTACGTTATCAGGTTCCCCTCGTTGTCGGCGAGCGCCGTGTTTCTTTCTGCAGCGGAAGACGGCGAAGGTTCGGCCCAGTCTTCGTTCGCCCGCTTGGCTGTGTCCGGCTTCCGACCGAGTATAAGTGGTTCTGGCTAACGCTGTTAGCCTCGGGAATATCCATCCAAGATAACAAAGGGATTTTAGACACAATGGAGTGATGGCCGATAGTACTAAAAGAGACTGAAAAGAGGGCAGTAATGAGCCTCCACGGCTGTCGGAGAAACAACGATTCCAAAACGACTAGCATTGACCACAAGGCAAGAGATCGCGAGAACGAGGGACCTGTGAAAAGGGGTTCCCCTGATCAAGAAACTTCCCGTGCCACGGATCCGGAGGCGAGCCTTCGCCAGAACGCTTCTCTCCCACACCCATTCCCACGCTCTCTCCAACCCGGTGGTCAAGAGAGTCTCCAGCAGCTTAACCGCTTCCCCCTCTCAGGGCCCTCTGTCGTCAGTGAGTGGCCCAATTTTCCGGGCCCGCGACGCACCCTGCGGCATTAAACGCACGACCAGCGAAGCCGTCGAACGACAAGATGGTTTGAAATATCCATGTTTGAAGCGGGCTAAGAGTAGTAGCATCGGGGATATGGGGAGGAAGACATTGGACGAAATATGACCATCGACGAAACAAGCTCCCTCCCGTTCTGCCTGTCACGACGATGATGTCGCAGTGGATCGGGCATTGGGCTAGGAACACTTTCTGTTGGTGACAGGCACAATCACAGATCCTACCCTTCTTTTCTCCAGCTTTGACGTCGGAAAGAGGTGACCCGGTGCACCTCACTGTCGCAAGAAAGCAGGATTGAAGCTGGAGGGTGCGGTCGCAGTCGCAGTCGCAGTCGCAGTCGCAGTTGCAGTGGCAAAGAGACGTGCAGCCGCAACTGACTGACATGAGCAAGTTGTCCGCGAATGGAATGCTTTCCATTTGAACAGTCTGGGAGGCTGGCCTTCGCGAGGGGGCCGCCAGCTTCCCCGTCACCAATTGTCAAGTCACCGTGCCATATGTACGTTCAGACCTCGACGACGGGCAGCCTCACAGACTCTCAGAGACTGACAGGTCCAGACGGCCGCCACATACGACATTGGTAGACTGCATTCCTTAGGTATCATGCTTTGGTTTGGCTGTTTCTTCTTCAGCGGTCCGCCAACGGCCAGCAGTGTGCGGGCTGGCGCGCTCCTCGAACTCGTCTAGATGGTCTCGAAACCCAATCTGTGTTGCACTCGCCAACCTTCATTGGCTCCAGCGAGACCCCTCTCTGTCTGTCTGGTCTTTGAAGGATGTTCTCCCCCCGTTGCGACGGATAGAGCCTGCCGCCTGCCGCTGAACCGCTTCCAAAGTCTAGACCTCTGGTATTGCTTTTTCTTGTCCCAGAGCGCAGAGACATCCAGAGACATCCAGAAACCTGCCGATTCCCCGGTTATTTCCCACATTGGGGGGCTGAAAGGCTGGCAAGTGGTGGCGCCGCACGCCGCTCCTAGGATTTCTCGGTAGGGATCATCCCGGAGCTGAAAGTTCAACGTCAACTGGACATTTTTCGACGGCCGATCAGAAGAGAGATCCATCCCAGTGTTCGACTGCGGGGGGGCGACGGGCGGTGCGCCCATGGAAGGAAGAACAAGGGAAAAAGAAAAAAAACCGCAGAAACGACCGGGATTCGGTGGTCAGATCCGTCTTGTGGCCGCCGATGAACCGGGCGAGGCAGCAGCCGACGGGATGGCTGACTACGAAGGGATATCCATACTAGGTGGACATTAGTGTTGCCTCGCATCACTGGGACCCGAGAGAGCTGGATGATACCATTCTCAGACTTTCCCAGGACTATCCGTACGCCGCCGCAGCGTATGTACATATGTATGGATATCCATCAAGGAGCTGAGATGTTGGATAACGGCCGAACACGCCCCCTCAGGCTGTTGCTCCGAACTGTCAAGCCAAGGAATGTTCCTGGTCTTAGCCCGTGAGGCCCCTCCCTCTAAAAAGGGTCTCTTGGCCCTTGATATGCTTGATTATCAGCCCCATCCATGGTGGCACGGGCTGTCCCATGGCATCTGTGACGTGAGTCGTCGCAACCACCGATCTCCCAAGCGAGAAGGGAAGCCTCCGCCAGTCGTGCGCAAAAGCTTATCGACAGGAATAGCTCCAACGTCCAGGTGAGATGATGGAATGGCGGTTGGAATGGAGTCCCGTTGACCTCCGTCCCTTCATCCGTTGTGTCTTTTTAAGCTTGTCATGGCCGTTTCCGCGCGCCCGCGCCCGATGCTTGTTGCACGCGACCAGTCACCAGTCGTCCCGTTGCATCTTGATGCCCGCTGCCCGCCCTCTATGTTCTAATTCTGTCCGTTTGAAGACAGCAACCACCTTTTCTGTCAGACTTTCCATCTTCCTACCTTATCCAAAGACTTGGGATGCGCCCGTGAACCTTTTTATCCCGAGATCGACAACCCTGGGCCACGAGGGACACAAGCTTCTTGTTGAAGCGCCCGAGCGTGCGAGGAGCAATCCCGTTGGACTCTTTTTTTTTCGCCGTGCTTGTATCTAACCTGCGAGTGAAGATGATCCTGCGGTTTGTCGAGCTGCTTGCTACCCATGTATCCGTAGGTGTTCCCCCTCTCCCGCTGGCAGGAATGTGGGATCCGCCAAACCCAGCCAGACCCAATTTCATGCAAGCTAGTAAGGGCTTCTTTGGCAGTGCTGTTTCATTCGGCTTGTTGACCGCCTGTTGCCAATAACTGCCGCCGCAGACCCAATCCTCTCCGCATCCTTTGCCGGACCCAGTTGTTTGGAGGCACGCCGCACCGCTGCTCGAAAGCGCGGGTACGGATAAAGACTCAAGACAAAACACACGAGTGGCTGTCGACCGTTTTCAAACGTTGTATTGCTTCGGGAAAAGAGTGCGAGGTAATACGGATAGCCTGCCAATCTGCCTGGCCATCGGAAGCTAATCGGTGGATGGTAACATGCATGCGTGTCTTGGGACCGGACGTTGACAGCTAGTCTTACTGATACCGTAGCAAGCCGCGGCTGACGGTACAGTCATTACGGGTAAGAAGGTGCGTTTACGGTCGTTGCCGCCATCGTCACACTGCTTCTTAGTCTCTGTCAGTGAGCTTGCCCGAGTTTAAGCTATGCGATGCGATATTGCCAGCACCCGTCCTCGAGTTATCGGTGGTTACATTTGTGTGACATGACACGCATACTTCCTATGTATATCCTCGTCCGGTCTCCTTAACTACGTTAGATATGGCTCATAGACCACTCTCTTTAGACAATAACTAAGGCGAGGTGACGATGGTTGGATTGGTGGATAACTTTGCTGAAAAGACAAAAGTCTCACGATTCCAAGTGGGCAGAGAATTGCCAGCCGGAACGACCAGATAACTTTGCTCTTTGCGGGGTTGCACACCATTCTGCTTGCCACCGGGTGCCCATCACGCTACCCAGGAGCTGTTCCCTCCCGGCGGAGATACCGAATGGCACCTCGAATCCAGAGGGCGGTTGATGGCGTCTCCTGAGCACCGTGAGTGACCGAGTCTACTGCCTGGGTTTGTCTGCAACTCGGGTTGCTGCAACGATGCTTGTAGTGTAACCTGCGCTGCACATGGTCCGTTTCGGTGCCCCTCAAGAGGGTGTAGACTGTAGACGGAGGCGGAGAGGAGGAGGAGGAGGGCTCGGAGAAGGTGCTACTTTCGACAGAGCTCCGTCGAGGTCATGCCAGCGTGCTAGTGTATTGCGTACGCAGCATCCGTAGTAGACTTCTCGGCTATCACCCAGTGGTATTCAGATAAACTGCACTTTAGATTCGCTTCGCGGATGGAACCTGGCAAGTTACCACTCCGGGCTGTCATGTTTCATATGGGCCGACAAGCCCTGGGAGCTCGAGCCAGCTTGCCAGGTACGCCAATCGCGCCGTCGACATTCAGTCTGCGGTCCGTTGTGGATAATTCTTGACAACTCTCCCGAGGGGAAACACGGTTTCCCTGGGCTTGAACAAAACTCTGATATAGTTGATTCATGTTGCGAATCGGTTCAACATCACAGCAGACTGGTGGCCGTCTACTGATGGTTGACTCGACGGCGGAAATCCGTCAAAAACCAAACTCCAAAGCTTGGCTATTAATATTCGTGTGAAAAAGTGCGGAGCCGATCTCACCTATCCGCAGATTCGGCATTCGGTTGTGATCAGATGCGTCGGCTCCACGGCTCGTTTAGGATAAAAGTCCTGGTTATAGCTTATGCTCTTAATCCGCGGCACCAAGAGCCAATGTTGACCAAGGGGCTGACAAGGAATGGCGTGGTCGAGGAGGATCCTATCGTGACCATACTGCGTACTCTGTAGTCCCTACCGAGTCCAAATGATAACTGTCGGTCGTGTGCACAAACGCGGACGTGTGGCAGACGTCGGCAACGCCATCGTCGTCCCCATTCCCCCGTGGAAGAGTTCTGGCCTTGAAGCGATTGACACGATACTGTAACCTTGCTGACATGGGCTTGTCCTTTGACCCCCGGCATGCTTGCAGTACCCATGGCCCCGGTCAGGCAAATCCTCTTGTCTGCGATTGACACTGAATCAATGGCGGCGATCTGTTGAAGAGGTGCTGTACGACTCGGGGATCGCGTTACATTGCTGCAAACATACCGTCCCGGCCGGAATGCTGCGAGTCGTGAAATGGATCCAATCTGCTTCTGTACAGTACACCCGCACCATGTACGCGACCACCTGTCGTGTTACCGTCTGCCACTGATCTGCGCTTTCGTCACGCAGCCCTCTACCATGGCTCGGGAAAGCTAGCCAAGTTGCGAACCTCCGAGGTATGTAGAGGACGTCAATGAGAATGGCCGAACAACCAGCCTAAGAAGCGGCGACTTCTCCGGGAGTTGCGCCAATCGTCATTCGCAACTATTGGACCCTTGGTAACCATTCGGTGGCACGGCGACCTACGACAGAGGAAAGACGTATGTGGTGCTGACAAGGATGAATAGAACACCTTATCTTTCAAGTGAAGCTGGAGACAGCGACTCGTTGACTCTTACAATCGAGCGATGTCCATACTTTTTACCCCTGTCCCAAGAGAACCTCGAGCCTAGACATCAGCTTCGGTCCGTTGGATGGTTGAAGGGAATCGTTGAGAATGAACAGAAGGGATATCGATGTTTGTGAATACAACCTCTGAGATGCAATTGTTGATGCGGACCTGTGGGGTAGTAACCGGGTCCGACCACGCCAATGTGATATTTGTATGTACCAAGTACCCGCAACATGTGGAAGACGTCCCAACCCCATGGTGAAAAAGCCCTGTCGAGACTTTCGGGGGTCGAATGGGAGAGGATGGCCTATTCTTCCTGACGTGGGAGTCACTTGTGCCTGGGTTTTCCCATCGCGCAGTCGACCGACGCTGGCCGTTGTGCGGCGCAGTAATACCACAACATCATTGCGAGTCTCATCTTCTTTGTGTGCGGTCGTATGCGCCACAAGGCCACAGTACAAGGCCAACTAAGCAAGCCAAGGGGTCGGAAACCTCCTTTACTTCATGTGTTTGCTTGTCGTGGAGGTGAAGAGCGTGTGGTTGGCCGTTGTGTACCGTGGTACACGGCAGAAACGTACACGCAACCTGACCGGGCGCATGGGCTTCGGGAAGTGGGATGCGGCGTGCTAATGGATGCATCCCCGGCCCACGCGAGTGGTGGCCCTCTTGAGAAGGCCATCAGGAGGGGGAGGGATCGTCTCTCGCGGCACGACTTTTCCCAGGAGAGGCTAGGGACGCACTCACTCACATACTGCAGGCTAAGGTAGTCTCCTCCCTCCTCCCTCCCAGCTCATCTAGCTCGTAAGCCTGTGCAATAGCGCACTGCGTGCTGCAGGAGCATATTTTGACAAGGACAGGGCCTCACCGGGCCCGGGCCAATCGACCAGTTCTCGACACATGATGGCGGATGCGGAGCGTTCCAGGGCGGGAAGACGCGGTTGGCGAGATCAAATCTTGCGCAACGACGATGATATCGACTATCACCGGGAGGCTTGAGGCCCTACCATTGGTCGCGTCGGCTTGCTCACCCTCGGCTGGCTGACCGAGCAAAGTGCCCAGGTGTCACGATGCATTGAGACATGGATCGTTGGAAAATACGCAGGCATATCTAGATGACGGGGGAGCTAAGAGTGTAAAGCAGACAGCAACTGAGGGCAACAAGCCCAGCCGCAGTCTACTGTGTATTGTGTACGTACAGAGTAGTGCTTCCGTACACCGTGCCTGTATGGAGTCTTTGACATGATGGTTACGAGGCTACTCTGCCGTGACGGAGCCCAATGCTACGTCAGAAGCGTGGCAGTCTGGCAGAAAGTCGGAAAAGAAACAAGGGACGTGGGAGTCCTGGCGAGTATGTCGGAGGAAATTTCGGGCCATCGGCAGCGATTTCGATGTTTTCTGCTGGGGCGGCCTGCTAGAGCCAAGACCAGCCGCTCTCGGGGCTCAAGCCGAAGGAATGCTGTTGGACAGTTGGGCAGGCTACTCGCTGAAATGCTCTTCCAACGGTGGACAGTGGACACTAGGCCGTAACCTTAGCAGGTATCCGTAGCGCCAGCTTAATTTGACAATGGCATGTTGGAGAAGCCGAGCCTGGTTAGTTTACAGTATCCACGGTCTCCAAGCGGGAACTTGGCCGTCGCAGATATAACCCCGGGCATCTGGCCGAACTCGAAGGGCTTCGAATCGGAGTAGCGAGCAGCGAAATCTTCATGTACAAGGCCCGCGGGCCATGGCAAGCCGCAAGATGACATTGGGACATTGCCTGTTCGTGGATTCGCTGTCAACGGTTCGAGGCCAGGCCAGGCCTGGCCATCCTGTGGCCCTGTCACCCTGGGCACTAGCGCTGATGAACCCCCCGGCGGTGTTTCCCCTGGCGAGCGACATCCGTGCGTGTTCTCCGTCAGGAACGGAACTTGTGGGACATGATTCGGGGAAATTGGGTGGTTGTGACATTGCGAGAACATGATTCTCGATGGAGCCACTTTGATGGCCTTTGGGAACATCCGGATGCTGCCGACTGATCAGGAGGTACGGGGACAGAATCCCTCGAGTCGAGTGGCCTGTAGACATGAACTTGTCAATCTGCGGGCTTGGTAGCACTGCCACTAGCCCAGGAGGCGGTCGTCATCAAAATCCCCGGCTGGCGGAACCCCCCCCCCCTTTCGCTGATTCTTGCCTGGCATGCCCAGTTTCCAAAGGATCCATCCGAGGCTTTGGTTGCTAGAACCAGATGAACGTGGCGAGCCGGGAGGAATGATATGCGTATTGCTCAACCGTACTGTGAGATGTGCCAAGAATTCCCGCATGATGGTGAAGCAGTCCAGCCATCGTCACACTTGCGAGTATCCGTACTAATAGATTCTCAAAGACCCCGAGAAGACGGATATCGGGAACAAGCCATAGTGGGCGGCGTGGGGCCGACGGCTCCTGGATCGGCAGAAGTAGGGCGAGAGTGCAGAAACAAGGTGCTGTAGCGTGGCGTGAAACTGTGGGTGTGCGGATACCTTCACTGCGTTGTGTGAGTGCCTTCGAAGGCAGTTGGGCGAGTTGCCCAGTAGTTTATGTCGGACTTACAGCGGCGTTCGGTGCTAGAGCTGTCCGCTGACGATCTGGAGACAGATGCGTGGGTTGCAGCAGTGGCTTTCCAGCCATCCCAGTGCGGCATGCGGTGCAAAATTGATGTGCAGCCGGCACTTCAAATCCCAATGGATAAGAGCGGGCGTGCGGGCTGATTGCTTCGGCAGGCCAGGCGATTGGGAAAAGGCTAATTGTGTTCAGTCGAGGCCGTTGAAATAGTCGGGTGGCTCGCCCGCCCGCTCGCCCATCGGCTTCCGTATGAATTCATAGAGTGCGATGTATCCGTACTGCATCCGTACTGCATCCGTTTTGTCTGAGGGATGCGAACGTTGGCATGCAACGGAGAGGGGGCCATGGGGCCAGGCATGATCCATGAGCTTGCTACCGTGGTATCTTGTGATTTGCAACCTATGGGACCTGCCGGCTTCGTAGACCTTGGAAAGAGATCGATGCTGCCAGCTATGGTCAAGGGATTGATGCACGTCTCTGAATCGCCAATGCAGATCCCAAGCCGCAGGTTGAGAGATTGCTAGGTCCTGGAAAGGAAAACGACAGACACATGCATCGTATCGAGCAAGTTAGAGTGGGCAGAAAGCGAAGCAGCGGCAATGGTGAGAGAGGTTCTGGTCTAGGCGGAATATCGAGCCAAGTAGAAGGTCTAGCATGGTGTGGGTTCGAGACTCGTCGGACTCGGAGCAAGTGCCAAGTGGTCCTCGTAGGTTTGTCTTGCGTAGCTACGTCGCAGATCGACGGCCTACAAGTCAACGGCTCAAAACTCAGGGTTCGGCTGTGCTTCCGGCATATGTGTCGCATCTAAGTTGTTCTGGAGCAGGTAAGGTATCTTAACATGTAGCCTCCCCCTGATTCTCGACTTGGGGAAAACATGCTGAGCTAACAACGAACCGTGGCTTGATGTCGATATGAATGCAAGTTGCTACGGAGAGGTTTGCCGAGTCTGGTTCAACACTATGTGGGACCCGGAAATGTGGCCGTGTGTATGTGCAAAGTGCGGTCGCAAGTGTCCAGGGACTGCGAGAATTGGAGAGGATGAAGAAGTGCCCGCATGGGTATCCGTACACTTAGTTGAAAGGGCCCGTTGGAGGAATACTGCGTAGAGAGGTTGGACTTTGAAGAAGGTTGATGACTGTACCGCTGAGGGATGTGGGATCTGGCAGAAAGAAAGAATGGGCTCAAAGCGAGCAGCCGGGAATCGGGATCCAGTCAGCCAGTCCATTTCGAATGTAGCTTCAGCATGCATCTAGCGTCCAGACCCAAGTTCCGCCGGGTCAAGGTGCATAAGTCCGGCTCCAGCTTTTGCTTCGTCTAGGGTCGGGGTTGACTTTGTGGATTGATAGTGAGAGCTCGAAGTCATGGAAGTCTGAAGTTGTCAAGAAACGAGACCGGGTACGTATACAACGTGGAGCTGTTGTGGATCGCGGATTGGGGATGGATACGGAGGCACATCGGAGGACCTCCCTGTCAGAGCCTGGTGTCTAGTCTGTTTCGGGGTTAGTGGCGTACGTAATCCAGACTGTCGTCCAGACTCCAAGGCAAGGCACGTAGCTAAGATAGGTTCCTGGCAGCTGCTCCATGTCCTTCCTCTATTAGGTAGAGAAGGAACACTCCACCTCAAGCCTCCAAGTTTACTTCGGTAGGAAAGAGTGAACTGTTGGAGTCTTTCCATTTTGTGGGACTGGCTTACACAGTAGCCATGTACTCCGTACTGTCTGAGATGCCTTACCTTACCTAAGATGCCGTCAGGTCCCTCACCTCCGAAGTGGCTCACTTCTTAATTGTGTGCGTATACGTAAGGTAAGGTAGGTAGGTGCCTCGGTGGCCCTTTGGAGACCTCATCTCAAGCAATCACGCCGGGCAGACAGACAAATTCTGACACTGCAAAGCACCCACAAGTCCACGACACCCTCCCCCTTCACCTGGCTGCTTAGCCTTGCACGACTCCGGCACCGGTCACCGGTGTCCTGGCCCCTGGGATCATGGAAAGACGGCTGAAGTCGATGAGGACCCTACAATACGGGTACGCCTGTCAGATACCAGAGGACCACCGTCGAGCCAATGGACCTTGATCCATTGGCGCATAAGGCTCAGGAGATTAAGCAAGTGCCGTCTGCCGAGCTCCATTGGCTCCAGGCGCCGATCTCACAGTCAATCTCATCGATGGAAGCAGTATTCCGTGCCTGGATACCACGGCTCACACACATGCAAGGTACATTCCCTTCTCTGCAACCGTACCTCAGGCCATTATTGCAGCGTTGCAACATTGCAATTCATCGTTGTTGCCCACAGCGGACTACTATAGCCATGGTCTGACGCCTGTAATTGTTCAGTGAAGGAGGAGGAGGAAGAACGCGCAAAGAGAATTACCATCAAAGTGCTTCCTTGCGGTTGGAATGCAAGGAAGGTACAGTGAGAGGTTTGAAGGTAGGTAGGTAAGGTACCTACCTTCCTTCTCATCAGATATTGGACTCGGAAGTACATCATCCCGTCCACCCGTCCACCCAAGGACGCTCTCCTTCCAGTTCTATACTCCGTACCGGTACGGAGTATTCCCATTCGGACTCCAACCCAAGTATCGCGGTGAGATACGTATCTTTACCCAAGTCTCCCATCGCGCACTCGCCCCTCTTTTCCATCGTCTCACTTCTTGCCTAAGGCCTCAGGCGTCACTCAGGGACTCAGCTCAGGGCAAGTGCCAGGGGATCTTGGGCATTCGGGCAGGGTGACAGCGACCCTGAGCCTTGAGAAGTACGTACTCCGTCCTCCTCAATCGGGACACGGAGTGGGGGAAGGAGTGGCAGACAGGAGTACCTACTGTGAAGTACCTAAGGTAGACAGGAGACGGGCGGGCAATTCCCTCTGACTCTGACAAGCACTCACCAAACTCAACCACCACTCCTCACACTTTGGTGCCTTTGGTGCCTCTTCAAATTCCCGGCGCTCAGTTCTGGCCCATCTCTTACTATCCACGAGGCGCCGATCTTGTCCATCTTCATCCCACTTGCATCAAGCCTCCCTGCTCCTCATTCAACCAAATGCCGACCTGTTTGTGCGAGCTGCGGATACTCCATGCTGCCACACTACGGCCAACGTAGCCGACGCAAATTTGCTCTCCATCCCGGCATCACCCAGCAGCAAGCATCCAGCATCCAGCTTCCAGATTCCAGCCTCGATATTGCGAGTCCCTCCCTTCCTCTACCCTCACGGATACGCAGTTATGCTCCAGTAATCGTACCAACGCTCGAGTCACTCCTGTCCATCAGGGAAGTCGAATCATGACAATAGACTGAGGGGGTCCAATGGCCCAAACGAATCCAAGGGGGCAACAAGCCTCGACGAATCGATACCTGAGTTGTTATCCCGTACTTCGCCCGGCACGGGGCATGCCGTGCTATTCCTAGCACCACCATCTCGTTCCCTCCTCAACCCGCAACCACCTTCTTCACCATCGACACCAACACCACCACCACCATCGCTTGGGGCCGAGAGGGGGACAAACTCTGCTCGACTAACAAGGGTCTACCAGCATGGATGTCACTTGTTTCTTTGCCGCCTTATCCCCAGTGCACGCGCAATAGGCACCTATACCGAACAGAAACATGTGGTTAGAAGCTCTGTTCCCAACGACTAAGAGGCAAATGTAGAGAAGGGGTCCCGAGGGGGTGTGTGGGAGAAAACTCTTTCCTCCACGCCAGCACACCGGATCACCGCAGAGCTTACCGTTATCACTGCACGGCGTCCAGGTCTGAGCTCTCCGCCTCCTCGTCAGGCTCACAACTTCACGTCTGCGCTTTTCTCGTCTGTTCCAAAGGGGCCATAGTCAATTCCTTCAATTTTCCAACTCGTCGTTTCTCGTTTGGGAATGGCATGATTTCACCTGATTAATCAAAACAAGCAATCACCAAATGACTTTTTGGTTGTTGCTATTCTTGACATACTCTCAAGTCAACCAGCTCAGCCCGGGCACTATGGAACCTGAGACTGTCAGACGAGCTTGGCTCCCGCTTTACTTTCTATACACATGCGGGACATTCGGACTGAGACTCTCAACTTTATCCCTCCTCAGATGAACGCTGATGAGCAAAACTGCGTCTGTCTGACCGCCCTATCCCAAGCTTTTGACAACCTTGGACTCCAGAACTGGCAGTCAGCCACAGTGAAGAAGCCTGCCGGAGACGCTCTTGAAACTGCCGGGAACGAACTAACAAGCTCGAACTAACTAGGTAGCACAAGACAAGCTCCATGGCAGGACCTTTCACACAAGTTGAGACCTGCCAGTGTGCCACCAACCAACCTTACTCTGGAGCGTATGCTCTACGTCGACCGTCGAAGCCTCTCTCTCTCTCTCTCTCTCTGTTCCACCGTCAGCCACACAGAATAGAGCTGTCCAATACCTATCTAGCGCCTCTGCAGGGAGAGTGCCGCCCCCTTCCCGCGAGACACAGCGCGCCATCTCCATTGTACACGCGACATCCATACACCAAAAGGGACGGCGCCACGGCTCAACACCCTCCCGTGCAACAGCTCGGAACTCGGAGTCAAGGCCTGGTCCTGGCAACCGCTATAACCCCTGATTCTGTTACTGGCGATGCGATGAGCAGCTGCACATGCCATGGCAGTGGCACTATGGTGTCCGCACCAAGTTGTGTACGGAATACAACTAACTTTAGTGCAGACAGTCTTTACCCCAGTGCCCGGTGGCTTTAGGGCTCGTCTCTCGCTCGCCTCCCAGGCTCCCACCCTTGGTGTTTCTCCAATGACATCGGGCTGTCACGTCACCGTGCCCATCACTTTTCGTCAACGACTAAGCACCGTCCATCGGTCAAGCCAACCACAGTTCGTACAGCTTCGGCATCAAGGTGATGCCGCTAGGAAAGAAGCTTGAACTCGAACGGTTGATGCCCAAGTCTAGCTTCGGTTACCTCGTCACGACTCACCAGTTTTCTCCAAGCGAGTTTGCGTATCCCGGTCGCTGCCCCACACACTTGTGGGCGGAACTCAACCAGCCCGCTGTGGAGGTCCGTTTGGTCTGCCGCCCTCTACCCGGCCGACGCCGCCGGTAGAACGGCTGAGTTTCCCCCTCCCGCCTTGGATTGCTGCCGCCCATTCTTTTCATCAGACATGAAAAATCGAGGATGTCTCACGGCCCGGAACCTACCTGGCACCCTAGAAGCTACCAGCGGTTTAGTTCGAAATCACAACCACAATCTAGAATAATGCCGTAATTTGCACTCAGATACCTTGTTATTCGGCACCTACCTTTAGAGACATTACTTGAGAGGCGAGGTGCACGCAGCACAACTTAACCTGGCCAAATGCGGTCGATATCACACGAACATGAAGCGACTGTGCAAAACTACTAGTATTGAGAATAACTCATGAGCATTGTCTTATCCCATCTTTCGTATGCCTCTTTCTCATCTGTTCACATTGCCCGTTACGTGCTTGCGCGAGGCTAATGCAGCGCCACATTGGCAACTCCAACTGGGGATGGTAGTTTCGGCACAGACGTTGTCATCAGTATCATCACATCAAGACACATACAAAGGCCACAGGCTTCTGGAGTTTTACGGGCCTTGAACTTCTCACTACTTTTCACATCCCTGCCCGGGATCCTGGCCGTCCCGATTCCCCGCCGATGTTTTCCCTTTAGGAACAGACGGGGACAGGAACAGACCGGCCAAGGATAAGGACCCTGACCCTAGACAATACAGTTCCAACCTTGACTCGAGTCCATCTCCTCAAACTCCTAGCACCGCCTTGCTCCACGGCCCCAACATCCCAAGCATGTGGACCAGGCCACCACGTAGCCCCGGGGGGGGGGATGAGCTAGCGTCATTCCAATCTCGCAGATTTCTTGACGCCATTGTCGACCACGTCCTGCCGGGCACAGGGCCACAGGTACTTACAAGACTTTGACGCTCCAAACCGCAGTTGCTTTTAGGCCCTGGGGAACCACCCGTCCCGCACAACCAAGACATCCACGCCCTCTTTGGCGCACAGGCAAACCACCGCCGTCGCGCCGCCGCAGACTCGCAGGTATTGACAAGCGGCAAGCCATGTCTTTGCCTCGTGCCTCACGTAACGGACGGTGTCCGAAATGCTGGCCCAGGAAAGAACCTCGAGAGGCCCTGGCGCACATGGCCGCTCCAACTTTCAAGTCCAAGCTGATAACTTGAGCTTGCGGGGTTTTCCACCAACATTGATCTCCATCTGCCACTTGTCACTTGCGGCAGGATGAACGATGTAGTGTGAGGTATACCAGCTCAACTTTCAGCGTTCCCCTCGCCAGCGATGGCTTATTCTTAGTACCGTCTGTTACTTTTGACCTTCCCCTTTCCGACGGCGTTTGATCGGCTCCTTGATAGAAAGAAGACAGGACGACAAGACACAGACACTGGCCAGGTGCACAGAAGCTCACCCACACCCCGGTGCAGGGATGACTCAACCACAGGAAATGCTGATCCGTCCCGGCCCCGGCGCGTTGGTGCGTGGGATCGCTGGCCGGTCAGTTGCGTCTCTTGCACCAGGCGGTCACTGCTTTGATGTATCCGTATTTTGCCTCCCTCGTTGGCTTACAATGCAGGCAAAGAAAAGTGTAGAGCTTATTTGTCGGGCGTTGGCCTTAATATCACGGTGATGGTACTTTCTCACTGGCCTACCCCCCGAGTCTCGAGTCTCTCAGCTTCGTGTCTCTTAGTCGAGGATCAAGGCTTAGATGCGTTACAAACCCATCAGACTTGTTTTGCATTACCTTCCAGAAAATCATATCTCACCAGCTATACCTTCTCTCCTGGAATTGGGGATCATTATTGCTGCTACCCACCTTACGACGACCATCATATCACGGGCATCTTCATGCTTCTCCCCGTCAGCCTCTATCACCCCTGACCCTTACGCATTATCACACTGGTCCCGAATCTTGTCATTCTCTGAAGGTTCCTCACTTGACATCGCCAAGCAACATCCAGGCATACAGCACCAGCAGGCCGGATTAGCCAAGCCTTGCTGCCTTCACACATCGACCGCAGCCTGCCGCAGCAGGGACAATACTCTGCAAAATTTCCACAACAGCTGGTCTCGTCTCTCTGGTCCTTGTCGTTAGGTTCGATTCTCCTTCAGTCCTGGGACTCCCGAATCCTGACACGTTCTACTTCGGTGGCCCCAAATCCTAACTCAAGACCTCTCCAGTCAGCTCAGGAAAAGCGCTCCCCTGAAAGGACCCGACATTGACTAACACGCCGAGACATACTGGGCCGCTCTCGCAGCTCAAGTCTGGATCCCAGCTCTCTCTTTACAAGATACAGAGTCAAGACCACCTTGAGTAGACTGCAATACATCTCCTCCAGTTCCGGTGCTGGCTGGTCGATCTTGCCCTGGGAAAGGAACGTAGGCGAACGGATTTTTGGAAGGAAGCCCATTTGTTGCCGCATAGCGGTTCCGTCGGCCTTGGGCCTGTCAAATCCGTCACATTCCACCCTGCCACTAGCAACAACGAGCTCACCAGACCCTTGCAACATCACGCCTGTTGCGTGGCCGGTGGGCACAGCCGGCCGTAATCTTTTGCGGTAACGTGCAGATTCCCGCTCCTACGAAGCCCCCCCGGCCAATCTCAGCCCCTAGCCAACAGCCCGGAGAAGAGTCTCGAATTGGTCGACAGGCATTCGACAAGCACGACAAGTACGACCAGCACCACAAGGCAGTGCGAGGACCCCAGTTCGGATACCAAGCCTTTCCCTTGACACAGGGCTTTCAAAGCCTTCCAACGCCTCGCGTTTGAGAAACCCTCCAGCACTGAGCAGCAGCCGGTTGGTTGTACCTTACTCTTACCTTGTCTGCGCCAGTCCATCGACGTTGTTCTTCGGAGAGATCAAACGTCAGTCGGGGATTTGTCCTGTCACTGAGATATGCTTATTGCCTCTTGGTGTCAGTAATAGATGCACCACGTGCTTGGCCGTTGCAGAAATCCGCGGACAAGCCGCTACGTCGACACGGAACACCACCTCGTAGCCCGCAAACATTCCGACGTTCATCAACAGCAGCTTAGCAAAACGGTCTGGAACACAGAAGCTTGCCTCAAAGTCAACCATTAAGTTTGGTGCGTATGCCACATGTTTCATTTGTCTCGTTTCCCCCCCCGTCTGGAGCCGGAATATGTCCTTGTTCCTGTCCATATCGCCAGCACCCCATCTTCACCCGGCCCGGGTATCGGCTAGTCGCCCGCCCTGAACCTCGACCGTTAGTTAGCACAGCCACGGACATTACCTTATGCCAGATTTTATGACAAGATCGGGACGCGGTTGCGTGGCCAAGGCCATGCCTGCCCAAATACCCAATCGACTCGTAGTCTCATCGCGGCCAGTAGCAGCGAAACCCCCCGATGATCATTGTTCGATAGCTCCCGACGAACGGCTTAGCCGCCCCTTCTCATCAAGCGCACGTCCATCGCCCGGGCTGGTTATGGTCGGCTCGTTTGTCGGCTGTTCTGTTGCGGCGCTGTCTCCATCCAGCCTGGCCTCATAAAACAGAGAAGATGATGGCGAGACGAGGGACATATGCAAAGAGGAGAATGAAAAGGACCTGGACCAAGTTGGCCCATCTGCACGCTGCTGCAAAGATTGCTGGGAGGATTTTTCGATGCACATCATGTCCCAAAATAGTCGCCCTCAGCCCACAGCACCAAAGTGTCAGTGGTACAACCCGAAAGAATGCCGGTCGATTCTCAACAGCTCCAAGCCTCCAACAACAAGTCTCCTGCAACCGAGTGCAGAAGCGGAAGAGTTTCCTGCAGATTTTACCTTAGCAAACCAGCCGAACCAACGACGGGCTCATTGCATCCATCCACATTGTACCCCAACACCCTTTGCATCTTACCTTGAAGCCCTCTCTCCTCTTCCCAAGTTCCCCCCCTCTAAGCGTGGGTGAGGGTTGCATAAGGGCAAATTTCACCCACATACGTACGTGCCTCCTCCATCCCAGAGCCCGTTTTCTTTTGGATCAGGATCTATAGCGGCTTCTCCTGTCTTGGTACGGCCCACCTGTTGCAAAATTCCCGACGAGGGAGCTCGACGCGTGGTACCCACGATCATACAAGTCAAGCCATATCAACTTATTAGCCCCCTTTGAACCCGAATCCTTGTCTTGGGGACCATCAACGTTCACGGTTCACATTGGCCCCCCCTGCCTCCTGCGCAAGAGGTTGAGAAAAGCACCCCAGCCGAGTCCAAGTGGGCTTGTTCGACGGGAAATGCCATTGAGTCGCGGCACAGCGACCTTATTTTCGAAGCTGTTGCCGATTCGCCATCACCAATCCTTGGTGTCGACGCTTAAAGGCAGGGATCATGGGGTTTCCTGGTGACTTGTCCGAGGTTCCTGGACCCCCTGCTCTCTTGAACCGGGACCCTGGCATCCCAGCAGCGCCCACTCTCCGGTCGAAACACGTTAGTTACTTTGGTTGATGAGCATCTTCCACAGCCCTGTTCTTCCTCCTTGCTTCCTGGGCCCAGCGGCAGCAAGGATCCCGTCCAGCCCTCCACCACTCTCCAGAGATAATATTTCCGATTCTGCTTTCATGGCGCGGAGAGCCCCGGATCCAGTCCAGAACTAAAGCCTCGAGGGCACCGCAAACCATCGTCACTAAAACCTCCGGCGGTGTTGTACCCGTCGAGTGACATGACGGCCCAAGACCACCATACCTTGCCTTGCCTAGCCTCCCTTGTCCGTCTACCTTACCCGCTTCCTCGTTGCTCCGACCAGACGCCGCTTGCTATTAGTCTTTAACATTTCTGCCACCATCCCGCAGAGCCACACAGCTTGCCATTCTTTACATCTCTCTACCCTCCGCGCAACCTACATCTGGTGCTTGTTTCCCCTACCGGCTTCCATCCTCCACGACCCCACGCCGCCCTCTTTCGTTTTGACTACGCCTGCTTAGCATCTTGCTCGCTGCTTGCATATATCATACAAGCTGGCATCATCTCGACGGATCACGAAGAGTCTACACGCTAATCAAGCTGCTGCGTAACAGATGCCACTTGGTGTCAGCATCTTCGACAGTTGTATCAGACACCACGGCAGCCGGGCCTCTTTATCGTCTTCTCTGCAGTCCTGTACTCGGAAGGCGGAGCTCAGACAAGCAAGTCATTGGACGTTAGGAATCTAGCCGGCTTTGGGTCACACAGAGCTACAGCACAACGGGTACGCTTCAACATCGCCAAAGATAACCACTGTGCCCTCGTTGCCCGGACGCGAAGAGATACGAATCTTGGGAAGGCTCAACCTGTAGAACACGGCACTCGCTCTCCCGGAGGATACCGTATTGCGCACCAAAGAGTTTCCTCGGAATACTTAACCGTGTGTTGGGTCCAGTACGGCAACCTTCCAACCGCAGGACTCGACAAACCGTCTGTATGTTCGTGGAGCGCCGTTTGCCCACCGTCCACCGACTAGGGGAGCCTGTGGAGTCTTCTTTGAACCAGACTCACGAGCACTGGTCCGTTGAACCGCGCTCCGCCATGGCTGCGTCGTCGCACAACCCATATCCACGATCTCCTAATCCCTCCACCAGGTCGTACGACTCATCTTCAGTCTCCTCTGCCACATCTCCGAGACAACCTGCCCAGTACATCCCGCGAGGTCTGATGAACACTGGAGCGAGAACAACTGCGGCACCACCTCCTCAGCCCATTGGCATCCCACCTCTACCGCCAATGAACCAAAACGCCTTTACGCCTTACACACCAGTGACTGCTGGCTCAATGATGGGCCGCGACTCTCTGCCATCGGCCGATTCCGTGGCAAGCACACCTGGCCCGTCAACAGCTTCACTACCCCCAATTTCCCAAGCTCAGAAGAGGGCGTACAGGCAGAGAAGGAAGGACCCGAGCTGCGATGCATGCCGTGAGAGAAAGGTCAAATGCGACGCTACAGAGACAACGAGTTGTTCGGAGTGTTCAAGCCGCAATGTCAAGTGCCAATTTACAAAAGAGACTAACCGACGGATGTCCTCGATCAAGCAGGTGCAGGACCTAGAGAAGCAGATGGAACGCCTCAGGCGGGACAATCTCAACTTGAAGAGAGCGCTCCAGGAGCGGGACGGTGCGATGGACGTGGATCCGGATGGTCTTGAGCAGTTGCCCCTTCAGCTACCGGAGCTAGGAGTCGAGATCAAGCGAAGAAAGCGGCCAGCCCCTATTCACGACTTGGCGCGGGCAAGATCGAATATGCGCATTTTCTCCAGAGGCATCTGGAAAGCACCTGCTCAGTACCGCCAGGCACCTTCGACGCCATTATTTGATCCTCAGAGACCAGACTTGCCTCCCAGGCAGACGACTGACCAGCTCCTGCACACGTACTACGGCTCCGCGCACACCATGTTCCCTATCCTTCATTGGCCAACATTTCAGATGGGAGTCGAAGACCTCTACAGAATCGGCAACACGAAGTCCGTACAGCCGGCATGGTTATCAACGTTCTTCGCGGCTCTGGCACTCGGCAGCCTATTCACCCAGGATCCCCATCGCGCATTCCGGGCGGCGGAACTACTGGAAGTTGCCAGGGGCATGATCGACCCTTGGAACAACGACTACGTCCTTGACAATGTACGCGCACTGCTTCTCGTTACTCTCTGTCTCAACGAGATGAACCAGAAGTCTGCTGCCTGGACATGGCTGGGCACGGCAGTACGAGCTGGACAAGACTTGGGATTGTACTCGGAATCCGGACCGTGGCCTGTGATTGAAGGCGAAACGCGACGGCGGGTATGGTGGACGATCTATATACTGGACAGAAGTCTGGCTCTCGACCTTGGCCGCCCGGTGCTAATCGACGACACTGACTGCGACGTGTCGCTCCCGGCCCCGGTGGACGACCATTATATTCACGAGGGAGGCATTATGGTTCCTCCCGGCCGCGAGCCCCTGAATCACTCCCTCTTGGCTGTTATCAACGTCGTCAGGTCATATTCTTCTTTGATCAAGACACTGGCTGCCCCAATCGTGGTGCCCACCAGGCTCGCAACCTTCGAGACGCACTTCAACGCCTGCCATGCACAATTCCCTCAAGTATGCGACACGGCCAGCACAGGGCAAATATCGCCTCACCTCCTGACGCCCTACACCTACCTTCTCCACGCTCGTCTCGCATTACACCGCCACAACCTGGCTCCGACTTGCCCGTCCGATGTACGTCTTGCTGCCATGGAGCAATGTACTCACATTGCTCTTGAAACAGCGTCGCTCCTTTCGCGTGCAACCCCGACCCTTGCCGACGGCGCTACTGCTCTCCTCACCACCCACACGTTCCGCTGTGCCCTCTTTCTCCTTCTGGCAGGATACTGGGACCATGCAACGACGTGTCTGCGTGCTCTAGCGACCATAGACTCGAAACGCGATGTTGCCATCCCCTGTGGACGATTCCTCGCCTTCTTCGTATCTACACTAGGCACAAAGCGCTCCGAGTATGCGGCATTTGTCGCCCGCACGACGCCTCCGAAACCATTTGCCCCGCCTCCTCCACCCCATGGCCGTTCCGGACCTACCCCGCTGCAGGAGGCTCTGATGCAGGATGAGGAGCTCCTGGCATATGTCAGCGCCGATCTGCAGGCGGCGCCAGACTCGGCTTGGGTCTGGGCCGGCGGCGAGCGCGAGGCCATCCTCTCCCCGACCTCCCCCGGATCGATCACAGCTTCTGGCGGTGCCAGCAGCGGGCTCTTCAGCGCTGAGCAAAGAACTGGCTTGAGCGAGGAGGAAGTCAAGGAGTGGGGAGGGTGGGAGCGCCTTGAGGCAGCCTTGCGAGGGCTGGCCTCTGGCAACACTACGCCCACGCCGACATCCGCGACTTGGACATCTGCTCTACCGGCCGGAATCAAGACCGAAGGCACGCCGACGTTACCGAGCATAATCCCTGGCCCCGGCGAAGGCAGCAGCACCAACAGCCCAACGACCAGCACCAAGGGCCGGCCCCAGGACAGGTTGAGCATCGCAAACATCATCTAGAGAGAGAGGCAGGGGTTCAAAATCGAACCCCATGCTCTCTTCTTGAAGCGGCTCAATCTTGCATAGCACGGGGCAGGCCGGTAGATCGGAGCCCTATCCATAGGGGTCCCCAAAAGCTGCATAACAACCACTTCATGATGTTTCATTACATCAAAACAAACACTAGGCAACAAATCATGACTGTTTACGAACGTCACGGAAATGAAGCCATGCATACTATGTCGAACTCCTACAAATGGGTCTTTGTCATGATGGCCCCATGACAGCAAGCCGGATTCAAGGAAAGAACTCCGATGTACGATAATGTGTTGACGCAAGGGGCTTAAAACGCCTTCTTCACTCGACTTCTCTCTCATCAACTTTCTTCTATTGAAAGATTTACTTTGCTCCGATCATTCCTTTTTCTCTCTGTTTTCCTCCCATCATTTGGATCTCAACAAACTCTGAGCGGGAGTAGCCATACAGGCCCCCTCAAACCATTCGTTAACACCTTAATGTCTGCATCATCCTAACAGCAAGAGGCGAGAAAGGGTGGAGGTACGGAAGTAGGCCAGAAGCTTATTCCCGGTTGCTTTTTTTTTCCCTCTTTGTTTATGGCCCGGTTCGCTGGATGACCGCGCCTGGGTAAAACAAAAAAATGATTTGCAAACACTTCGAAAAGAAGAGGGCTATGGCATAGGGATGGTTTTTCGTAATGGACGCGGCACAGCGAGGAGGGGATGGGGAAGAGGCCGGGCCTTTTTTTCCTTTTGGTGCAATACCCAGCAGAGAGGATGAATTGGGGCTGGAATCGGTCTGGTTTTTTGTCTACATGGCATATCGCTGCTTGTTCATCATATTCGTTTTTTTACCATTTTTTTTGGTTGTTACTGTACCACAGGCTTGCAAAAGGGGGGGGGTTATGTTGTCGTACGGAGAGTTTGGGGGAAAAGGACGAAAGTGCAATTGCACCCGAAACCTTTTTTTCTTGCACAAAGGACACTTTTTTATGTATAAATGAAGCAAGAAATGAGCCGGAGGGGCTCGCAGAGGCATGGTACTCGCGAGTTTCTGTCTACTACAGGCCATGATGAACAATTCCTTCTTCCCCGGGGGCCGTTACTGGATCGTGAGGAATGTGTTGATATCTGGAGAAGTTGGATGGATTCATCGTTTGCAGTGCCGGGGGCGAGCAACTCTGGACTAATCGCGAGGGATCTCCAATGCCTAGTTACAGCGACCTTTCGGGCTACACAATTTTGCAGTTCGAGTCGTCTAGGTGGTTGGCAACGTTGGTAAGATGTTGCGAAAGCTGGCGAACAGCCTCGGTATGGTCTCCGTGAGGTCATGGGATTCAGCGTTGAAGATTTGGCTACCGGCAAACGAGACAGGAAAGAAGGAATCTCTCTATGAATCGCAGCTTTGGAGGCCACCCCCACGAACTCCCATCTAGAACACCATACCCGTCAGAATCGCAACACCACTGGCAAGGCAGGCTTGGCTTCGCAAACATCAACAACGAGCTTTCTCGGCAGCGACTCCGTTCCAATTCCCTTGGCAGCATGCCGGCTTGGCGACCGCTCTGCCGGCTTGTCTGTTCCCCTCTTCCCAAGTTTCCCCTTCTCTAGCCGCCACCGATAACTCAAATCATTCTGTCTAGGTACTCCTCGCCACCTGTGGAAATGAGGTTCTTCCATGCTCATGTGATCGTCGGGTTGTCTTTCACATCCCGGGCCTTCCTTGGGAGAGAAGGAGAGGCGCAGGCGGGGGCTTGAGTTTGGGGTTTCACTTTGGAGGATTCTTGGGAGAAAGGTGATCTCGCGCTTCTGACAAGAGCTGGTGACACGTGTGTTGTTACACTAGGGACCAAAGTGACAGTTTACGGATCGTGGAGAGGGATCCTACGTAGTTGGTTACACTGGGCGAGTGTGTCTTGCGCTCTTGAATCGTGGTGCTGCTGCGCCTCTTTTTCTCTACGTCTTGAAGAGAACCTGTCCGCACCGACCTCACGGCGGACAGCTTCATCGCGTGTTTCTTGAGTTTGACGTCGGTGACAGGTCTATCCCGTAGCACGATCTACAGAGTACGTAGGAGGGGGGCTGGGGCGGAGGAGAGGGGTTACTACTGAGACTGTAAGGGAATTGGAGACCAGAGAGCCCGGGAGTACACAGGAGGAGAATTCACAGACGGAGGATAGGGAGGGGAGGGCTCGGGGAGGGTGGTATCGTCTTCTCTAGGCGTCGCTGGGATGGGAGGCTCGGTGATGCTACGTGACCACTGTGACACTCCAGCACCACGAGGGGCCCGCGAGCGAGCGATTGAAGGTAGTAAGCATCACCCTACTTTACTATACTGATCCCTCACCTGCAATGTGTGATGGTGGTGCCCTGACTAGTGAGCCAAGTCTCACGGTCGTTGCGGGAACCGGAGGCAGATGCGTGTCATACTTGACACAAGGATAGCATGGGGAAACCTTCTTTTCCTCCTTCCCTTTTGGCATCCAAAGCCAAGTCTTTCTGGTCAGGGATGGGTGATGTTGCCCGGGCTTGGGGGGAGGAGGGGGGAGGAGAGGTTTGCCTGCATTCTACAGAGCCTCAAGACTTTGTTAGTCCGGCTCAACCTTCCGCAGCTGTCCATCTTGAAAGTTGCACATCTTCCACCACACGTCTTTCCAACGCAAACAGTGTCAAGATGATGAGTTCCAGTTTTTTCCCTTCTTTGGACGGGAATTCCCCGGTGCCATGTGTCTTACATTGCTTGCACTGACCAAACTTCAAGGTCCTCCGGCTCGGCTGTCATCTTCCGCCCGTCCTTGGGGGCGGAAACTGTCCGATTAAACGAGAACGAACCTCACGGTCCCTTGAACCCCTCCGCCTTCCATTTTTCCCACTCGCTCAGATCTCTCTCTCCCCCCCGCCCGCCCACTCACTCACTCCCACCCCTTGCTCGCGGTACCGGGTAGAGTCTACACTAGAGAAGGGAGGGGAGGACCCGCTAGTTTAAACTTGGTGATCCTCGGGAGGCCGGGCCGGCGATGATCGTGACGGGGTTGATGCTGGAGGATTTGCGTCCCGGGATGATCAACAGCATCTATCCCAGCTATCCTAGCTTGCCTTTTGGCAGATTTCAGTGTTTGTCTCGCTTATTTCGAAGCCTGAACCCTTGATCGTCGATATCTACGCTCTGACCTTTGGAGGTTTAGTGATGATTGTTGTTTTACCAGGTCGCTTAGGTCGTTTGCGATGCTGGGCGCTAATGTGTGTACGTGTGTGGAGGGGGAGATGGAGACTGGAGACAGAAGAGGGGGGCTGTGAGGTTCTCAAAACCCCTGTAAGAGTGTTGGGAATTGTATTTGCCCGCGGATTAGTTCTGCACGGGGGCGAAGCGTGTGAGAGATGGTGATTGTTACGGTCACAGTCAGCTTACCTTGCCGACTTCATCTAGGTCAGACCAAGATCCTGCTTTCGTTACCTTGAATGAATACCGTCCCCGTGTCGCAGAGGCATCGACTGTGCGATACGCACGAATAATGTCGACTTTGTGGAGGGATGGCCAGTTGTCGCGTGCTCGTATCAGTGATGGTTCATGAACCATGCATATGAGTTTCGCGCGTGTTAGTGTGCACCCGATGGCGACAACGTTCGTCACTTCTGCGATCGCGTTGGGTCTTCTTCTGGATTATGAATTTATCTTTATGTAATCAACTTGCTAAAAAGTGTGATTCGTTTCCTTTTCGGCCAATGTTATACGGGAACAAGAGAGATGGTCGCCAGAAAGAGGATATCTTCAATCTCAAAAAGAGGAAAAATAGAAAAGAAAGAACCCGAAGAGTGGCTTTGCCAATCGCGGTGAGGATTTGAGCCTCACGCGGGGGTCGAACCCGCAACCTTGAGATTAAGAGTCTCACGCTCTACCGATTGAGCTAGCAAGGCGGGTCTTGTGCATTTGTTGATTGAGCACCCGAATTAGGGGACTGAGTATCTTTGTTTCGAGCTACTCGAGCGGCGCCGGCGACGTAACCAAGCCGAGCGTTCTATCGTCCGTTTCCCCGGCGCCGAGGGGGCGGGCTCGGGAGCAGCCATGTGCGCTGTCCAGGGAACGCTTCGGAATGAAAGGTAAGCCACTGCCTCGAGCGTCTTCCGACTGCTCGTGAGATTACTCTCAAGACGCTTAGCCTGCTAGTTCTCTCCCATGGTCTTTGCTCTGGTGTTGTGCTTTGGCATCTCCGCCGGGTAAGGCTAGCGAAGGAAAACTGTAATGAATCTTAAGTCTTGAAATTCCGGCAGCTAAAAGTCTTTTGACTTTCCAGAATCGGCCAACTTGGGTCGAGGGATAGTGTCTGGGCTTCTAGATGACCTGCTCTCAAGTTCCTGTATCTCTGTAGGTATGATGTAATGAAGACTTGTCTGACTGAAATGCTTCTTAGCCTTAGCAACGGTTACTGCCGATTTCTCACAGCCGTAAACTCCTCTAAGGGAGCTCATCAGATCTTTCGTTGAACCTTTACGGACTATCCCTTAACATCACCGTACTTGAAGAATAACCATGACCGCACGCGCTCCACGTCTATAGTCTTCCAATTGGGCGCTCAAGAGATTCACTTTTCCCAGCTTGTCAAGAGACGTAACTTTTTCCTTATAGCCATTTTTCTCCCACACAGTCTCGTACACAGTTGCGACAACGAATCCGCTAGGGCGAACAATTCTAACAAACTCGTCAAAAGCTTCGGACCCTACATGACCCTCAGTCATCGTACCAACGCAGACAACGACATCGTAGTAGTCAGAGGCCTGCGTCAAATGTTGGGAGAGGTCTGTCGTGCTCAAAGACCGGTATGCACCAGATCTCTCGGCGACCTTGAGCATTCCTTGACTGAGGTCTACGCCATCTATCTGCGTGGCTCCGAACTTCGCGAGATTGACTCCGACAAGGCCTGTTCCGCACCCAGCGTCTAAGATTTTTGACGTTGCAATAGCAGACGGACCGACATACTTGACGACCTGCTCGCTGGCAAGGACTGGTGCGACGTAATCTTGGTCTGCACCTAGCAGGTCGCGATTGTAATTTTCGGCCCAGTCATCGTAGAGGCATCTCGTCTCCGCGATGCTGGTCAAGTTCAAAGCGCGCTCAATAGACATGCCGGCAAACAATTATCGGCGATGGCCTCTTTCCTGGGTAGTAGATGACCAAAGGCGGGAGCTTAAAAATGTGATGAAAACGAGGTAGTGGAAAGTATCGTCCTATGCCGTCAAGGATGTCAACCGTTGTGTTAATAACAAGTAACATTCCGACACCGAGCGAGAATGACGTTGCGTAGCGCATCCAACAGGTTGTAACATCATGCTGATTGGCGCTGCTATCGATCTGAGCATGTGTTGAAAGCAGATTGACAACTTCCTACCCAGTAAGGTTGGTTCACTATAAGATCCTCTCCCAACCCCGTAATTAACTTTGCATGTGGGAGCCGAGTTAGCGCCACCATATGGCTGGCTTTTTGCTTACTGACTCTTGTGCCGGCTCTTCGGACTTTCGGAGTATGCGGGGTCGGTGTGTCCGAGGCTTACATTGGACGCCGCCAAAGGACTTTCGCACTTTGCGACAAGATGGCGATCTAGGGGGGATTTGGGAACTTGTTTTGCTTAACTTATAGTAATTAGAAATCATTCACATGTGTTCCTGTTCAACATCAAACCTGGCGTACAGGTCGGTTCCATAAATACCAAAGCCACCCTTCCAACCAGATGTCGTTCCTATTCACAAGAAGTTACAGTTCTCCATCAAAGACAAGAAAAAGCTCCTATTCGCATTAACAAACCTCCTATACATTGTTCATAAAATCTTGCTTGGCACCTCACATCCTTCACAACCATGCCAGTCTACCCAAGAAACCAGAGACCCCTCCACGCGGCCCTCGCTGCAGACAGACAGCGTGCTCTCGAAAAAGCAAAGTTGAAGGCTGCATCAGCCGAAAAGACAGAGGACGGCTTTGGCGGACGTAACGATTCGAAGACGCGAGACAATATGGAAGTGGTCGGCACCAAGAAAGCTAGAAAATGGCTCGGCAGCTTCCACATAACCTCGAAGACCTCGAACGAGAACTCAAAGCCTCGCACATCAGACTACCAAAGCCTGTAAGGAGCACACTTTGTTTACGATGATGATTCGATCTTCCATCAATTCTGGGAATCGCGTGCGACACGGATTCTTTCGACCAGTCTGGTGATGCACCAACAGTCAAAAGTTGAAGTCGCGATCGCAAGCACTCGACGGACGACCGCATTTGACCAACCTGTAAACGAAGACCCTGAAATCTGCGACAGCATCATTGCGTTATCACAATGCTGCAGTCAAAAGTAGTTACATGGAGTCATACAAAGAACGACAGAAGGAAAATCAAGGTGTTCAAGGGCGTGGTGATAAGGGCCACGTCATTATGTTGGCCTTGGTTATTGAGACAGGGGCAACCGCGTTTCGTTCATGGCAAGGAAAGTCAGCGGCTGGGGCTATGGTCTTTTGTCTACGAGCGATATTTTCGACTGTTATTCTGTGCAGGAGTTACGGGAAGGTGGCCAGAAGGCTAGCCGCAGCAGGCGTCGGTGTAGGAGTTTTTTGTTGCTGATTTATCAATCTATACCCCTATCTCAGGTTTCTCTATCACAAGGCTAATGTCCTGAGAACAAATTTACCACTGTAGTTTCAAGATGAAGGTGCCTGTAGAACCAAGTCTCTAACAACATGCCACCTATTCACTGGGATGGAATATGTAACCAAAACCACGGCAAACCTTCTAGTCCATGGAGCAAGCCTGCCTTATCACTCTCGCCAGTTTCTCCTTCAATGGATTCTGTCTTGCATCAACTCTTCTACAACCATATCGATCAGTTCTGTACGCCAGTTGGTAGATGGGTTGGCGATTCCTACCTGGTCCTGGCGGCAGCCAACTCTCGATCCAAAACCCCATCAGGCGCGAAGTGTTCGTAGAAGCCCCTGATACTATTGCCAATCCCGTCAAGTCCTAGCATCTCGCCGATACTCTCCAACCCATACTTTCTCATGATTACTCGATTCTCCGGACGAAGCTCATCTTCGTAGTATTCCCAGGTCTCCTCGCGCGGCCGCCAGCGGACTGTTGCAAAACTGCCAAATGAACTTCCAGAATTCTCATCTTCGTATTGGATCGTCCTGTCGTCATAACCAAAAGAGTCCTCCCAAGTGTTCTCCAGTCGGTCGATGACGATGATGCTGCGGGAATACCACTCGTTGTCAAAGTCTTCGGGGAGAAACCAGAACTTGGCGTCATCAATGTCGTCCATTACGGCACGGTTCCGGATTTCGTGCCCGTGATGATCAATGCATGCTTGTGCACGCTCTTGGCAGGTCAGGTGGGACGGGAGAGGGAAGCAAACGACCTCTATCCTGTCCCGTCCCCATTCGCGATTCTGACGCCTGGCGTGACGAGAGAGAGCGTGCGCCAGCTTTGCGGCCTGGGTTGGGGTTGCTGTTGGGGTGATATCATAGACCGCCATACCAAAAGGGGCTTGTCGCTGGGACGAATAGTTCCAGTCGTCTGGCTGAACGGTTGTGGGTTTCACATATGCTGCGAAAATCGGAGTGCCGTCGTAGCTCGGTGCAGGTGTTACTACTATTTCGATTGTAGTGAGCTTTCTACGCCTGAGTGGTATCATTGGTGCGTGGTGAAGTTGAGGTTCACTTTCGTCGCCGTCTTCGTCGCCTTCATTCTCTGAAGGAACGTCCGGGAATGGGTCGTAAGAGAGCCGCTCGCAGGCGCGACACATTGTTGCATCACCAGACTTTCTAATGTTGACTTATTCAGACTCGATCAGGAAGCAACATAACATTCAAGCTGTGCGATGACGATGGGAGAAAATTTCACAGCAATGAAAAAGGAGACTTTGTCCCAAGGCTCATGGGCACAAGTGCTGGTCCCTAATTAGTGATGGAACGAGTAGGGTCGGCGCTATCATGAAGTGGGGACTGATGCCTAGAGCTGGCGAAACATTCATGATTGACAGCTGATCGAGGATTAGCCACAGTCTACCGTGATTGATCGTAGATCAACATATCTATAGTTGAGTACGGTCTTTTGGATAAGTTGGGGAGTTTTATGCCGTTGCCATGCCTGAATTATGGCAGGCGCATATAACAAACTTTTCATAGAGAGACACAGATTCCGAGGAAATCATGTAGGATTAACAACAGAGACCCGCCAACGTCACGGGGAGTAATGAGACCGATACGGTACGATTAAAGAGGAGATGGTTCCAAGTCAAGAAGAACCATCGTGATGTGGTATATCAAAGTGGAAACAAGCATGTTTTTTGTTGTAAGCCTGCAATAAGCCTGCAACCTGCTCCATGAGTCTTTTCTTGAGGAGAAACTCTCAAGACCTCACTGTCGGATTGGAAGTCCAATTCAACCTCGAAGGGCGGCCGCGCAGGGACCAACCACCTACAGCCCCTACTTCCATCCCAGCTGCCCATCCGACCTACGCTTGTTCGTGTCCCTTTGACACACTACGCAGAACTACCCAATACAGTCATTCTGACATCTCCGTCGCCCACGGAACTCATCGGTTCGAATCAACTACCCTGTGATAGGGATACCAACACTCACACACAGCCAAATCAGTGATCCGGCATGTTACTAGATTGGCCGATTGGTCAAAATTGCAGGCTAAATGATCTATGCACTTGTGTGGAAAGCGATGTCGGACTTGTGATGCCAGTATTCGTGCGAACGCTTGCAGCTTGTGTGATCGAGGAACGATGGCGTATCGAAGGCCTTGTAATGGCGTGCGGCTTGCCTTATCATCCAAACGCGGGCCAGCAACAGCGGCGAGTATATGAAGTCAAAGCCAGAGACAATTTGATCGAGAATAAGGGGTGAACAGGTGTAATTTTTGTAGTAGTTGTTATACGTATGTTTGTCACTGCCACTAGTCTCACATCACCTCTTCCATTCGACTCAATTGAAGAAGCTCAAACGCGACACAGAATATGTCGGCACCCGCACCGCAAGACCCTGTCTCTCACGTTGACGCCAAAAAGCTTGAGGCTGTCAGGAGGAAGTATGCCGAGGAAGCAGAGAAGAGGCTGAGACCAGAAGGCTCTGCACAATTTCAACCCCTCAACGAAGCCTCAGAGGATCGACTACACTCACTTCTCGATGATCCGTGGGCGGATCACGCAAGACTGAATGCCAAACCATCGCCATTCCGCGATACCAAGCATACCCGATTTTTCGTTCTAGGAGCCGGATTCGGAGGCCTACTGTACGCGGTAAACCTCATTGAATCTGGTGTTGCAACCGCAGACGAAATACGAATCGTTGATGCGGCTGGCGGTTTTGGCGGGACTTGGTACTGGCATCGGTATCCCGGACTGCACTGCGACCTCGAGAGCTATTGCTATCTACCTCTTCTTGAGGAAACTGGTTACGTCCCGACCAAGAAGTACGCCCCGGCCGCGGAAATCCGACGATATGCGGAACTCATTGCGTCGCGATGGAAGCTTGACGACAAGACTCTGTTCCGGTCTGACGTGCGTAGTGTGCAGTGGGACGATAAGAAGGAACTCTGGAATATCAGTCTCTCTGAGAGACGTGGTCCTGGAGAACCTGTGATCAAGCAAGAGATCCAGGCGCAGTATGTTTGCCTGGCCGCGGGTGTTCTCACAAAACCACAAGTGCCAAAGATTTCCGGTCTCCTTTCCTACAAAGGGGACATATTCCACACGTCTAGATGGAACTACGATGTCACCGGAGGATCTCAAGAAGATCAAACACTCACCAACTTGCGAGACAAGAGGGTCGCGATAGTCGGCACGGCCGCAACGGCCATAGGAGCAATCCCCACGCTCGCCAAGTTCGCAAAGGAGTTGTACGTGGTGCAGCGAACACCAGCATACGTCAAAGAACGCGGTCAACAAGACACAGACCCCGAAACTTTCAAAGCTACTGTCGCCAGAAAGAGAGGTTGGCAATTCGAGAGGCAGATCAACTTGAACCGACACATGACCAACGCCCTCTTGCCAGGCCAGCCCAACTTGGTCAACGATGGCTGGACCGATATGCCCGCTTACTCCGCGGTCATGGGTTCGCCCGCCCATGGCATCGTCAACCCTTCCCCAGAAGACCAAGACCGAAGGGCCACCTGGTTCCATGCCCTGGACCTGCCACATATGGAACGTGTACGCGCTCGAGTCAGCAGCATCGTGAAGGATGAAGGAACCGCGGAGAGATTGAAGCCCTGGTACCCCTCTTGGTGTAAACGTCCAACATTCAGCGATGAGTATCTACAGGCTTTCAACGATCCGCATGTACATCTCCTCGACACCAACGGTAAGGGGCCATCTCATGCCACAGAGAGAGGCATCGTCATCGCCGGTGAGGAGTATCCCGTCGACATCATCATCTTTAGCACAGGCTATTCCGTCACCGGTGGTCGCACGGGAGGAAGTCCAGCAGAACGAGTCGGCATCGAGCTTCTCGGACGTAATGGCATCTCATTGGATGCCAAATGGCGTCGCAACGGCGCTGCCACACTGCATGGATACCTCACGAACGAGTTTCCCAACCTCTTCTTCTCTGGTACGTCTCAGGGTACCATCACAGGCAACAATGTGTTCATGTTGGGTCTCATTGCTCGACATGTCACGTACATCGTCTCCGAGGCTGAGAAACGAGTCGGTGCTGGTCAAAGGGCCATCGTCGAGGTGACTCGAGAGGCAGAGGAACAGCACAGTCTGGAAGTTGCGAAGAGGGCCCCGTTCTTTTCATCGCTTGCGGGATGTACCCCGGGATACTTCAACGGACACGGTCAAGCGGCCTCAGACGACCCTAGAGAGAGGGCCAAGCAGGCACGGGGAGTCGTGTGGGCTGAAGGTACGGTCTCTTTCTTGGAGTATATTGGTAAATGGAGGAACGAGGGAAAGTTGGAAGGGATCTCCATTTCAGCGCGACCTAGACTCGCGGCGCATGGCAGTGACAGATTGTCTAAGCTTTGATGCAGTATCTACTAAACCTAGGTCTTAAGCATACTCAGCCATTATGCTGTTAAGGCAGTTCAGGTGACTGAAATTGGATTCATGGGAATTGAGGATAGAGAATTCTGATGCACTATCGAGCGCTCGCATGATGAGACAAGCGTAGGGTCAGAGGTCCATTGTAGTCTTGGTTCACCCCTGTGAACAGCACAAGCATAAGTTATCCTTGTAGCTCTCAACCTAGCTTGATTAGAAAGCCCAGTAAGATAGTTGACACTCCAATGGGAGACTTTAAGCATATTTCAAAATGTAGTATGCAATAGTTCACATGTATCGAAGAATCTTCCAACACTGGCATTCGCCTGCGATATACCTTTGTCATTGTTGTCACGATTTCTACGAATCAAAGTTTGAAACGTAGATGCAATTGATTTCGATTTTGAGTTGACGATTCCGACCCGACACAATATGTCTGCCTCCAGGTTAAACATCAAAACACTCTGACCTCTCAGCAAAGCGCTCTGTCCACTCGTAACTTTGTGGGCGTTGAGTCGTGCAGCCGGCATGCTATGATACAGTGATCTCAGGCAGCAGCAGATAATCAAAAAGAATCTAGATCACATGTGCGGTCTATAGCATCGAGACGATGACGGATGTAACCGCTATTACTTGATATCCATCTGGTGTCAAAGTGGCGGGACGTCACGGAAAGTATGCAAGATATTGGATGCCGGACTTCAAGCTCAAGTCGAGTCGACTTCCCAGTGACGCCGCCTCGAATCTCGGAGTTTTCATGAACTCTGTAGCATGATGAACTCGAATATCTGGGAGAAAGAGATTGAAGAGTGACATCAGGACTCATCACATAGGCTGGGTGAAAAACATGCCTCGGATTACTTCGGAACAAGCTTGGCGATGACTTTGTAGGTGTTCTCGTAATCAAGCTGTCGATGAGCTCGGACTCGGTCATTATCAGCACTTCGAAATGATGTTGAATATCCTTTCAGACAAAAGAGGCGGGCTTTTCCAGAAAACCGAAGGTACCGGAAGACTTTCTTGTAAGTCGAGCCTCGGTCCGGCTTCAAAGCAAGATCGAAAAGGTATCTCAGGAGTCATCACTCCGCCAAGTCCGATGCCCGCAGATTCCGTGTTCGCATGTTAAACTTGCTCTTTCAACGGAGTATAGCGGAGGTGACGGCAATTTCAAGCTTCATCGAGATCAAAACTTTGGGACGAGGACGGAGATCAACGGACATGATCACTACTGACTTGAAAAAGGGTGTAGGAAACCCAAGTATAAGAATTTGGCGCAACCCTCTTTACCAGCTTCAACTCTTGGGAATACAGATCCATCACATCTCTTCACCCATCTGAAAAGACAGTGACAGCACCCACACCCTCATCCTCCCTGTCATCATCGTCAACAAACCTGTTTCCAACAAATCATCATAAACAAGCATCCAAAATTCCCGAGACTCCCGCCAATCTAAACTCTATCCACGCAGTCGGGACATTCGCACCAAACTCCTCGCACCCGGATCCCTCGCAAACTCAATCCTGAGAAACACGCTTCAGCCATCTCACTCTATCCCACCGATCCTTGTTCAACCCCTTCACACATAATGAAGACCTCCCACCTCTTCCTCCTCGCCACCCCCATCCTCGCAGCTGTAGCCCCAGCCACAACCGCCGAACGGTGCGGATCCCTCGGCGTAATGACATACACCGCCGCATCCCTCGACACCTCCGCCGCCGGTGGCAATGGGGTTGATCCCGCACAGATCCGCACGTGCCAGGACCACCCCCTAGGCCTGGCCCCTCGACCCGAACACGCCGTCGGACCCCGTCCTGCGTCCGCAGACAACAAAGTGAGCGGAGGAGTCAACTCCACAACCGTAAATCGCTGGGGCTGGAGCTGGGGCTGGCGGCACGGTGGCGGCGGCGGCTGGGGTAACTGCTGGGACGTCGATCCGGGCGACTACGGCTGCTCGGGGGGCTACTGCTACAAGGCGTGCAACGGGGACGGGCGGTGGTGCTGGACTGCGCGGAATAGGGGGTACGGAGACTGGCAGACGTGCGATAGAGATTCCGATTGTGCAAATTTGGATGATGTTGGGTGCGGGAAGGGGTGTAAATCTTGTGGGTGTGGGTGTTAGTTGAAAGCCTCATCGCTTTCGTTTAGATCTTTTCATAAAGTCTACTGTGGTTCGTGATGTGTCATAGGACCGGGGAACGCGACTGAGTTCTGGTGTTTGGGTTCCTGGTATTGTGCGTACTTAGTCTGGTTAGTTCAGTCTTATTAAAGCGGCATTGATTAATGACTTTGGGATTTCCCCTGCTCGTGATCGGTCTGGGCTTTTGGTTATGACCTCGTTTTTGCATGTGTCATCATTGCTTGGATGACCATCTTGTCCCAAGAGTTGACGTAAACAGACGCGGCAGCGATGCATGCTTGACGTTGATCAAAAATCTGTCACAATCACAAACCAGGATAAGAAAAATCATTTCAGATGGAGCTGAAGTCGTCCTCAGTCGCAGCTTGAAGATCACATAGAGATTGCGAAGTTCCATTGGGTTAGGGAAGATGCCATTACTCTCACCTCGTAGATGATGGCGATTTTCTATTCCAAGAGAAAATCTGATCTCGATACACCTCAACATGATGAAAGCAAACAAGAGATGACAAAAATTTGGGTATCATAACAAGGAAATCTAGGAACTTTCAAGGAATGAGAGGATTGACACATGCTGTGCCAGTGCCAGCAGCCCGGCTTTTCCTTCACATCAGATACCTTAAGGTCCAAAATTCAAATGACACCCAAGATATTGAAGGTTAACAACCGAATGATCTTGCGTCATCGTTCCAATCTGTTGACAACTAGAATCGAATGTTGGATTATATGCGTAGTAAATCTGCTCTTGGTCAATGCTCGTTGCCATGACATCAGTGGACAGTGTCGAGATATTGGACAAGCCCTCGGTCAACGACGGCACTTCGGATTTGATAGACGACTGTGTGAGAGACGGTTGGTCCTGGAATTCGCGAATCCACTTCAGACATATAGCAATCTCCCGCTGAATGCTGTCACAGGTCTGAAATTGTCTCTGTGAGTCCAGGAACTTGCAGAATTTATCAAGTTCATCAAGTTCGTCGCGATCTAAGCAGTAGTCAGCAGTATGTTCGTGCTTGGCCTTACGGCAGCTCCAGCTGGGCAATATGAAGGACACATACAGGGTGAAGGCATGACCTCTGGACATGTCGGTCCGAAGATGATTTTGTAGATCTCCCCCCACTTGCCGGCTCCATTCATCCCGCGCATCTGTCCTTGACAAGAGCTCCACTGAGCGTCGTCCATGTTATCATCGACGATGGCAGGTTGCCTTTGGCATTGAACTTCAGAATTGTAGTGGTTATTGAGCTTTTCTGCCGATGACAGTCGCACTTGACACCTGCTACATTTGTATCCAGGTTCGCGATGGTTGCGACGAAGGTGTTCCCTATGATAACATGTTAACCGGTGCAATCTTATTCCATCTGCGTGACGCGTTACACATGTCAGAAGGGGGAAGAGAAAGCTTACTTGAGCCTGTGAAATTCTTGCCAACCGGCTCCTCCACACGACTTCCACTTCCCCTTGCAGTATTTCTCAGGGTCATGCTTGAAATAATGGCATGCAAAAGCGCCCTCTACATCTGGACTGGTTGTCGGTGACTCTGAGACTAAGTCAAAAGAGCTTTCCGCTCCCTGTGTGGTTGCAGAGCTCTTTCTTGGCGGCTTCTGCAACCTACGTCGTTTGACTGCAGATTTCTCGTTGCTGGTGCTACAGCGCCGCTTCCCATTCTTGGTGTTTTCAGGAACAGTCAGACTCGGACGAGATGTTGGGGGGTCTCCAAAAGAGAACGAGTATTCTTCCAAGTTTGGAGATCCGAGTTGACCCATGTCAGGTGAGATGGTGAGGTTCATGCCTCCATATACAATGTTCGACTGATTCATGGTATTGGCGGAAGGCCCAAAAGTTAAAAGTGGCTCTGTCGATGAGGCAGCCAAGGGAAAGCCAATCGTATCGTCATACTCCGAGTTGTAGGAGCCGGTAGACGAGTAGGAAGAGTTGAACTGTGGTACACGCGTCGAGAATGGCTGACTGCGTTGTGTTGGGCTTGGTACTTCGACCACGTTGACAGTGATTGACCGAGCTTCACGACGCGCGGTCCCAACTGAGAGCTCATGCCTGCATGCCCAACTTGACATTTCTCCTCGAGGAGCTGGCTCTGTGTAGCCTGGGTCGTCTATACACTTTTCGTACATCTTCTCGAGGCTGGAGACAATACCAGCGCAAGCTATTCGCTTGGAACCATCAACTTCCAGCATCTTGTCTTGAATCAAATCAAGCAAGTCGTGAATGAAGGAACTCGCTTTCGGGGCCCGATGGAGTCGACTGATCCACTGTTCAAGTCTGCATTAGCACCCACGCATAATACGAATACACATCCATCGGGTACTCACGTCAGAGACAGCGGCTTTGAGCTTCACTCGAGTACCCTTTTCCTGGTCTTTGGAAACCTCGAAAAAGGAGTTGTCGAGCCGTTTACCGGTCTTTGTCTGGCGATTGGCGCTGAATTTCATGACCCCCTTCCGGCCCAGAGTCATCCACGTAGCAGCGACACTCATGACGCAGCCAAGAGACCAAATGTCTGCCTTTTGGCCATCAAACTTGCCAACATCATGCTCTGGAGCACGATACGCCGGTGAACAGCCTGCAGGTCTGTCTCCTTGCGAAGAGTCTGGCTTGCGGCCGATCTGGGATAGGCCAAAGTCAGCCAGCTTCCACTGCCCATTTTCGACGAGGATATTTTCAGGTTTGATGTCGCCGTGGTAGCCCCCATCGACTTCTTCAGCCGTTTCGTGGTCTCTCGCGATGGAGCGCTTCTTCAGTCGGCAGTAGTGGATCGCCTTCAAGGCCTCGGCGACACCAAGCATTTGCTTCGCGGTCATGCTCGTAGGCTTCACCGCGCTGGCTGAGTCGCAAGCCAAGGAGGATGGCGGTTCGGTGAAGAGGCCGTGAAGGTCGTGTTCAGCCCAAGGAGTCACCAAGTAGTAGGTATCTCCATGCTTGAAGGTGGCAAGCAGCTCAATTACATGGGGTTGATCGGGGCCGCCAAAGGTCTTGAGGGCTTCCACCTCGCGAGCGTATTCCTCCGGTCCAGCGTTGAGAAGCTGCTTGACTGCGACTGTAGAGACGGGAAAGTCGTGATGGCCGTCGTGAAGGTGGGCCTGATATATGCGGGAGTTCTTGCTGCAACCATTGCGAGGCCCTTGGATTCCATGGGGAGAGTCAGGCATGACGAAAGGCAGGATAGTAGACGCCGGGAAGTTGCGAGTCTCGCTATCGAGATCAGCTCGCGCAAACACAGGGGCAAGAAACTTCCACTGTGTCTCCTCCAAGAGTATCGACTCGTAGTAACTGAGTCCCATCAAGGATAGATCGAAGCTAGATCGGGCGACTGTAGACCGCACCAATGTGCTCGTCTCTTCTCCCGACGTGGAAGCAAATGCCAATGGAAGTTGCGAATCGTCGAGGTGATTCTGTCTGAAGGCTGCGATGGCATCGGCTCGACCAATCAAGACCAGGATGGCAAATATCTTGGTGTATTTCTTCTCCTTGACGATTGCGGAGGCATACATGCGGCGCATGAAGTCGGCTCCAGGGCAGGAAGTCCGGAGAGCTCCAAGTATCGACTTCTCGGAAAGAATTCGGTTGATATCGGGCTCGGGAAGGAACTCCTTGGAAGAGTCACCATCGAGACTGAAGGAGCGACACATGGCTCCTTCCAATGCCTGTTTCAGAGGCTTCGTCATCTCCATGGTGTCAGGCTGGAGCACAACTGATGGAAGGATGGGGCATTCATTTTCGGGAGTAGTCTCGATCATGCTAAGAGTGCTGTAGGATGTGGATTGTTGATGGTTGCGGTCTAATGATACCAAGAGATCAAGGCTGGGCGAGGTGAGGTGGAGGGGAATTCTGGCAAAGGGGGAGCAACATCACTTTAAATGGAAAAAGAATGGCACATTGCACGAGAAACAGGGCGATCGAGCGTGCCATTAGTAGCACAAATGCAAGATTCGGTCAAGCATACCGCTTCACCTTTCTTGCGTATCTACGCATATGCGGAAGATTGGACGCGTAAAAATTCATCTTGGGCTCTCAAGATTGGTCAGGTTGAAGTAGGGCAACCAGGCGTCGAGCACCAACTCCAGCACAGCCTCACTGCCTCAATGCCTCAGCGTAACGGTAGTTGTGTCTCAGTTGGTAGACGGCCGGGTCCAATGTCGTCACGAACATCATTCGTAGCGGCTATTGAAGCAAGAAAGAGTGGTTCGCATGAGCCGCAGAAAGGACATGAACATGAGGAATGTTGGATGAGTGGGAGTGAGTGAAGTTGAAGGAGCTGTTTGCAAAGTCCGAAGTTTAAGCTTACCTCAGGTACCTTATCCGGGGATTAGATCGGACGCAGTTTAAGGTAGGTAGTTTCCAGGCTGGTTAGTCATCCCCAACCCCACCACCCCCCCTCTCAGGTTAGGTACCTCACTCTCACACTCACTCTTCAACCCAAACTCACCGTCCATTCCTCAGTGCTCAAGACACACTTGAGATGAGTATAACGTGAGTTTTTTTTCACCTGCCATCTCATCTTATAGCAACTCAATTGAGAATCACAAACAAATCAACGCCAACTCGACATTCAAAAACCATCAAATTCAGTTCGTGGACGAAGAGGAATTGAGGAATTTACCTCAAATCCTTAGATAAGCCAACCAGACGGTGAGAGCGCCAAGGAATGCCAAGGAAAGAATCACCTTCTGGGCGCCTATCACCTTCCACCACGCGACCCTCTCGCCCGCTGTTGCTGCTTTTTCGCTCATTGATGTAATCTGTGATCAGTTCTTGCCCAGTCTTGCCAGTGTCTGTACGAAGTACTTCCTGCTGTGGTGGTTTTCACCCCGCTCCTGGCTGCCCGTCTCTGGTCTGCCTCTCTGCTCACGTTTTTCCTTTTCTCGGCGCTCTGCCCAGGAAAATTCTCGACTCCTCCAAAGTCAATGCAGGAATCAACAACAACGACGCGAGGTCGAACGATGAAGCCAGCGACAAAGGTGTTGGTGATACCATCGACCACTCACCGGCCCTAGCACATTCATCTGCTTCTGCCAGAACTCCATCAGCTCTTTCTGCCCATCCACTGCCCAGCAGTCCGCATAGGTCGGCAAAGCCAGCACAACACACCACGCACAAACCTACCGCAAAGCAACCCGCACCCCACACCCCGCCCGCGAACAACCACGGCGCCGAGACCAAAAACCTCACCCGTCGTTGCCGTACTTCCGTGCCAGACGAACCACCTCTCATCGTCCTGCGGAACCTGCGCAGCATCCCACCAGGCAGCGCACGCCGCAGCAGAGCAGAGCAGAGCCCGGCGCGCCCACCGCGCTGCTCTTCTCTTCGCGTCCCGGGACCCAGGTCTTTATACCTATTCAGCCCAGGCCCCAATTGTTCATCGCGGTCTTGGCCCTGCGTGGCCTCTTGCCGGTTTCCCGTCTCCGGGTCCCTCTCAACACGCTTTCCCCTGAACACTTGACGTAAACCAACTCAACCGAGACGAAAGCAACTCCAGTCCATCCCGCCGGCCGGTGTCCCCTACGGATACACCCCCTCTAGAATGAGGCTCTGGTCCTCGAGCCTCATGGGGACCTCCCTCCTCACGGTCCTCGCGGGGTCCGGGCCCGCTCTCGCAACGGTCCCCATCCTAACAGAGGTCTCTCTAAAAGGCTGCGCCGATGTAGACTGCCCGCCCGGCGCCGTCGACGACCTCGTCGGCGAGTCGAACTGTACCCTCGCCGGCTCCGTCCTCCGCCGCGTCGGCATCGCCCCGGAGGTTCTCGACATACCCATAGACGACAAGAACACCACCGACATTCGCAAGCTCTCCCTCACCGTCGCCACAGTCGCCAACTCCCCCGCCCCGGCAAACTCCCCCAGCTGGATAAAGAAGCAGCTCTATACCCAATCCTACTACCTAGGCGCCCCCGCAGGACTGAATCTCTCGTCGGAGAGCTACCCCAAGGGATGCGCCCTCATCTTCCAGCACATGTTCCAGACGTTGCCCACACCGCACGAGGTACCCGACCTCGACACCACAGACTGTAGCCCTTGGCTCCAGCAGTCCTGTATGGACGAGATCACGGGCTACGTAGACGACTTCCGCACCGCCCACTCCAATGACGAGACCCTACCCCGGTGCCAGGAAATCGCAATGTACCTCGAGGAGCGGACGCGTACAGATAAAGATTTCCACTGCAACCTCGTCGCCGGCGCCGTCAACATCACCGGTGTCGACGTCATCGGCCCGGACGCCCCGACCGTGCTGGCGCAGGACGCGGGCGACGCAGACGACAACAACGACTGCCACCCGACGCTGCCGCAGTCGTACGACATGTTCAAGCTGACCGACGTGGAGCTGATTCTCGACGGGGACGGGAGCACGACAAAACCAACAGGCGGGCTGAACGGGTACACGCCCGTCATGAGCGTCTTGTTTGACAAGCTCTTGTATTCGCAATGGATCTGCATGAAGACGATGAGTGAGTACGACCAGCAGAACGCGAGTGCGAGGACGAGCACGCCTCTGGTGGCGGGCCTGATTATGGCGCTTGCGACCTTGGTAGCAATCATGATGCTATGATCGAATGACACAAAAACATAGCGAGAGAACGAGAGAGAGAAAGAGAGACAGAAAGTATGTGTGTGTGCGATGCGAGAGCGAATTTTGGATCACGAGAGGGAAAACAGGACTGGCCCGGATATTTTATGACTTTACGCGATTATATACCCCAATGAAACCACGGCGGAATAGATATGACACGCCTTCTTCAACCCAAATGCTCTTGCCCAAACGCCGATACCCATGCCTGACAATAAAAAAGAAAGATGTGTTATGTGATGTAATGTTGTAGTAACAGTGATGTTTGACGAGTTAGATGATGATGCCGCGCTGCGCCCATCCACCCTTGCCCTTCCAGGCAAAGAGGATCATGCCACACGCCACCCATACAGTGACGGCCATGGCCCAGAACGTCGGCGCGTAACACTGCGCGCCATAGCAAAAGACGTCTCCGCCACCGCCGCTGCCGCCGCCGCGCTGGGGAGAGTTCTCAGCGCCAGACTGGTAGACGGCTGAGTACACCAGTCCCCAGAAAGTCGAGCCCAGGGCGGGGAACATGGCGACGATGCCCCAGTTTGTCGCAAAGTTCTCGACGCCCCAGATGACGGTGATGATGATGGGCGTCAGGCTGAAGACGGCGCCGTACCCGGAGCCAATCAGACCGGACACGATCCAGAACCGCTCGCCGTGCTCTTGGATGAGGCCGGAGGCTAAGGCGACCAGGCCCAGGGACAGGATGATGGCGAAGAAGAGCAGGAAGGCGACGCGAGAGATGGTGGGTCTGCCGCGGAGGAAGGGCGACGTGGAGGAGACTTGCAGGTGCTGCGTCTGCGGCGAGGGCGCGAGGAGGTCTGTCAGGGTGCCGGTTGCGAGACGGGCGATGGTGCTGGTGATGCCGACGATGGAGACGTGCGTCGCGGCCGAGGTCGGAGGTCCGACGTAGTGCATGGTGGGAGGGTACAGCGTGCCAATCACGGTGCCCAGGTTGTTGATGAAGGCTTCACCGGGTCCAATCATCAGCAGGAATCCGAGAGCGAAGCACCACATGGTCTTGTCCGTGAGGAAGCTCCTGGTCTCGGCGTTGAGGACGAGCTTCTTCCTGAGCTTGGCATCGTCTTCCGCCGGTCCCAAGACGCCGCCGTCTTCCTCGTCGTCGATCTGTCCGATTGCGCCGTAGTTTCTACTACGTTCAAGACTGCGGGCACTGAGGAAGGAAGTGCTACGCTCCAAGAGGCCGCTTCGCTCCAGCTCCTCAACGGCTTCCTCGAATATCTCTTCTTCGTCGACAACCTTTAGCGTGAAAGAGCCAGTCACTCCCACCACCAAAAGCAGGATGGCGAGGAAGACGAAGAAGTGGAACACGTCCAAGTCTCCAGCCGAGCCGTCCGGCAAGCGCTCGTAAAAGACGTGACTGCCCAACTGACTGAGCCACATGCCGCTCAACCCAAAGGCGGCAATCGGCACAGCCAGCGCCAGTCCGCGATGCTTTCCCTTGCCAAAGTTCTTGGCGCACGTCGCGACGGCGGCGAGGTACATGGAGCACGTACCGACGCCCACGCAGACGAAAGCAAAGATCATGAGCGGGTACGTCCAGTCGGCGCCGCCGCCGATGCGCCGTCCGGCGTAATCGCGCAGCCCGCCGAGGTTCTCCGCCTCGAGCTTCCGGTACGTGCCCGCGGCGATGGCGTAGCCGCCGCTGAAGAGTATAGCCGCCAGGAGCGATAAGGGCGGGGTGCCGACGCGGTCGCAGATGTAGCCGAGGAACGAAACGGGGAGGTAGAGGGCGACGGAGCTGCTGATGGCTAGGCCGTTGACCTGAAACTGGGTGTAGTGCAGGCGTTCCTGGAAGATGTGTCCGTACATGGAGAAGACGGTGATGGAGCCCGCGCAGAGGGCCGAGATCAATGCCGCGACGAAGGAGATTGCTCGGAGGGTGGTGGCCGCGCGGGGGCTTGGACGTTTCCGCCTCGGTGGTGTTTGGGAGTCGAAGGAGGATCTCGAGCTGAAGCGGCTGATTGTGGAGGAAGCATCGTCGTCGTCGTGAGCTCCCGCAACGAGGGTCCGGTCATCGGACGGGGTTGGGGTGTTTGCGGCTCGCGCCATGGTGAATGACGGGTTGGTCGTGTGGGAGGTTCAGTCGGGTTCGGAGATGCGTGGAAGCGAGTACGGATTGTCGAATTGGAGATATGGGCCTTGGTCGGCTGTGGGTAGCCAAGGGAAGAACTGACAATTAGACAGAAAAAGAAGGGCAGTCGCTGTTCATTATTGCGCAGATGGAAGAAGTGAGGTGGCCGGATCCGCGAGACTCGAATCACAAACAACCAAGATCAAACATGACGTGCTCAAGAGGAAGGGCGAGGAGAGGAGAGGAGAAGTCTCGGGTTTGCGGGTAACGGATGGATAGTAGCGGACGGGATGGAACTGACTGGGGGGGGAAGAGGGAGTAGAAGAAGATGGTGGGAGGAGACGGACGGCCCGCGTCGGAGTCAGGAGTTGGAGTCACGATTTCGCACGTCAGCAGGTCGCTTCTGTCACCTATAATGATGTCGTGCTCGTCGGGCCGGTGGACTCTGGAGCGCCGCTTAGGCTGTTTGAACGCTGCTGGACTGTTGTCCGGCGGGCCCGTTTGTCACTGACATGGCGCTTGGGCACAGAGCTTAGGCTGTCCGTAGTACCGTACCATGTCACTGACCAGGTGGCTGGTGGACCGTGGAGGACAGCGAGCTAAAAGCTGGGGTGAGCCAGGCACCAATCGCTTACCTAAACTTGCCTCTAGCGAGATCGGAGTCCGGTAGACTCCCCGCCGATGCCCCACCTAAGGTACCTATCTACCTTACCTCATGGGGCTACCTAGGTAAGGTCGATTAGATACACTGATTAGATAAGGCAAGAACCACCAACCTAGGTAGGTAGGTGCCTAAGGTACCTCCATCTGCATCCAGCTGCACTCTTAGGGGGTTCTCTTTTGGCTTTTCCAGCCCTCATCAGTCTATTCACCAAGAACACCGATTCTGATATTGCAAGCACCAAAGTCAAAGTCAGGATGGAATACGCCAGAGGTTCGCATGATGGTGTACTGGCTGAACAGCTTGCGAAGCTCACCAACGACGATGGATCTCCCAATACAGCCCTCCGGCACGCCAACCTGGATAATCTTGTCTCGAGACTCACGCCCTGGGAACTTCTACATCTCAGGCAACTGACAATGAAGAGCACAATCAAACTTGCAGAGATGCATCATCTTCCGGAGGAAGTCGTTGCTATGATAGCACAGTATCTGCGCCTCGGCGACGCACTTAGGTGCACTCAGGTTTCCAAAGTATGGCGAGCAAAATGGACGTCCGACACCGTCGTCAGAGAAATCGCCCAGATTTCCTTCCCTGGTTTAGTCGCTGCGTCCCCAGATGCGTCGGCTTGGGATCTCTTGCGTCCTGTAGCCCAAAAGGCCACAGCCCGGAACGAAGGCAAACTCACCTCCTGGCTTTCCATCAACACGGCCGATGTGCCTCTGCTAAAATGCACCGCCCTGAAATACGATAAGCGCAGCCTCAAGTTTGCCAAATCTAAGCCTACACCTACACCCTCGAGGTTTTTCAATAATACTCGAGAAGTAGAACTGAGGACTCATCTCGGCTTCGCCTACTGCAGTGGAAAAGTCGCCTGGCAGTGGGATTCCTACCGCTTCTTCGTTGACGACATCCGAGCCATGACAAGGAAGCTTCTTTCACTTCCCGACCTCGTGGTGAAGGGAGATAAGGACTTCATCGTTTATACCATGACGGAGAATCTCTTAATCCTCGTTGACCAATATAGCATGAGGGCTCTGTAAGTTGTTCGACAACATGTCATTCATCACTCCATTAGAAAGACACCGAGTCATATTTCAAATCCAGCTAATCGTCTCAGTATCGTGTACGATCTTGTCAAGGACCAACACCGTCGTGTTACACTTCCTAGGCACATGACGGATCTACAGGCCCATAAAGATACGTTCGTCGTCATTTTCAACCCCGACTATTTTCATGGCGAGGATGAAGCTGAACACACCCCGCCTCATGTCTGGACCTGGTCTACTGGACTTGTCAAGCTCCAGGTTCCTATTTCTCCTGCATCCCATGAACGGCACGGCCTCGGCTTTCCATGGGAGGAGAATGTATGCCGAGGCGTGGATAAAAACAACGGTTTCATCTTTCACCCAACAAAACCTCACGTTCTCTACTTCGTCAGTGTGTTTCTCGGCAACTCCAGGCTGAGAGACGAAACGAGTGAATGTGATTCTACAGTTGAGTTTGAAGAAATCGATGTTCACACACATCAATACGTCACCCTTGAACTCCTTGTCGAGATTCACAAATTCGAAAACATGAAGTTTGTCAAAACTTTCCCATATAAACTCACCCGAAAATACAAGATTCAAAATGTGCCACGCTTTGCAACACATTGCCGACCAATGAACTCCTATGGACTTTTCAACATTAGCAACATATACAGGTCGATTTCGAACAGTCTTTCCACCGTCAAGAGCGAGCTGCCCGGAAACGAGGCTGTAACGACGCCCAGTCTTCCCGTGAGAAGCATCAACTTCAACACAGTGACGGAGTCATTCATTGTAGAAAAGAGGGTCCTGAACGGCATGCGGATGCCGATCTGGGATTTTGGTAGTCATGACCCGTCACAGACTGGCGGCATCTTGTGGAACGACTCGATCTATTACATTCAAAACAAATTGCCCATCCTCACGGGCGACAAAATAGCTCGATGGAGGCATGAATTCGAGGGTAACGGCCAAAGATCAATCTGCATCGCCAACAAGTCATCAACGGTTGTCCTGGAAACCAACAACCCTTGGTTCAAAGAGTCGGAGGCATTCCGGACCATTGCGGTGGACGATGACTTCGTGGTTGGCCTTTCCAGACGGGGTTACGTCGTGTACAACTTTGGCGACTCAAGTCTGAAAGGAGGGCCTTGGTGCGAACCCCATAAGGTGCGGCTTTACATGGACAACAAGGACACGAAATGTCCCGCTTGGGGTTGCCCGGGGCCGAACAAGTCTAGCACATGCCAGGTCTGCAGTAATGACATCGGTAATACCGATGTCTCTATGTATGCGTCGTCGGACGAAGCCGAAACCTACCATCATTATTACGGCGACGGCACCTCGGATTCCGACGATGACGATGCGGGCTTTGGCCAGGCCAGTTCCAATCTCTTTCCACGAGGTTTACGCTGGATGTGATCGTTGCCGCACTGAATCAGTTGTATTTCCGATAGACATTGTGCTTGGAGAGGAAGAAAGATAGAGAGTGCCAGGAAACACTATCCGAAAGAATACACCTTCCGAGTAATCGTTGACAGCAGTAACGAAACTGGAGGAAACGAAAGAGAGTAGTTTTTGGTTATACAACACAGCTATTTTTCTGAGGCTCAAAGGTGGTTTCAGGCATCCCGTTACAAAGACAATTTACCCAGAACCATGCCAGTTGTTTTGTAGGTCATCATTTCTGCCATCACTTATATACGAGGCATCGTGATACTCAATGATTCCTGGATCAGCTGGCTGCAGCTGGCACCACCTGGGCGCTCTGAGCCATTTTCGCTGCTGCTAGCTGGGAGGTTACATTTGGTCTAACCAACGGTGTAGGACTGACTTCAAGCTTCGCAACGGTCAGCAAATGTCCCCGCTTCTCAGCTTCGGTCTACGGAACTGCGCACACATGGAATCACCGGCAACATGACATGACGTGCCTTACCAAACATAGCTGATCCAAGCGCGAGATACATGTCTCCACCGCGGCATCTTTCGACCCTGCCGCGCTACGTGCGATGCGCCTCATCAACACCCGCACCTTGGCCCTGGCCGAGTTCTTTGGCGACGAGATCCCGCGGTACGCCATCGTCTCTCACACGTGGAGCCACGATGAAGTGACGTTTCAAGACTGGAAGGAGGACCTATGCGTGGCGAGAGAGAGGGAAGGGTTTCGCAAGATTGACATGGCCAGGATTCAGGCGATTGACGATGGACTCGATTATCTCTGGATCGACACCTGCTGCATCAACAAGGAGAGTTCCGCCGAGCTGTCCGAGGCCATCAACTCCATGTTTGCGTGGTACGAGTGCGCCGTGCGGTGCTACGCCTACCTCTCGGACGTAGACCACGCGGAACGACTAGACGGGCCCGCCGGCGACGCAGAGCACAGCTTCGACATCCTTTCGCGGAGCCTCTGGTTCACCCGCGGCTGGACGCTGCAAGAGCTCCTAGCCCCGCGGGAGGTCCTCTTCTTCGCCCGCGGCTGGAGCCTCCTGGGCACCCGCAAGCTCCTCGCGGGCGTCATCCAGAGAATCACAAACATTGACTGGAATTACCTCCAGCCGCGAAGCAGGAAACGCCTGTCCGACGCCAGCGTCGCCGAGCGCATGTCGTGGCTGTCGTGCCGCAAGACGACCCGCAAGGAGGACATGGCGTATTGCATGCTCGGCATCTTTGATATCAACATGCCTCTCCTCTACGGCGAGGGCGCGAAGGCGTTTGCGCGGCTGCAGGAAGAGATCTTGAAGACGTCGACGGACCAGTCGCTCTTTTGCTGGTCCTGGACGGAGAGCGACCCGGGGTCGTGGGTTAGCATGCTGGCGCCGTCGCCGCGCAACTTTAGAAACGGACAGGATTATCACCCGGCGCATGACGCCTCTAGCAGGCCGGTACCGTATTCCATGACCAACTTTGGCTTGTCGATACAGTTGATGCTGGTACGCCCCGCCAACATCCGCATTTCCAACTTTGGCTTCCGGCCCCCGGAGTGTATCGGCATCCTATCCGCCAGCACAAAGGGCGGCCACCTCATCGGGGTTCCCCTGGAGAGCACCGGCCTAGTGGACACGTACAGAGTCGTCCGGGACTTCCCCCGACCCATCTCGCTGCGATGGAACACGCGCGATCTAGGGCTCCTAAAGTCCGGCAGCAGCCTCAAAGTCGAAGTCCACGACATCTTCGTCCCCTCAAAGGCGCCGGGAAGCGATCTCGGCATCGTCCAGCTCAAGCCGCACGACTCGAGCTTTCACCTGGGCGAGTACGCCATCATGCTCCTTGTCATGCATAGCCGGGGCTCTGGCGTCGAGATCTTTACACGCATCGAGGCGATACCGAGGTATACGGATTCCATGGCGGGGTTCATCACCATGAAGAAGTTTAAGTTCCCGCCGTCACCAACGACAACGACAACAGCGACGACTGGACCAAACTCGGGACTAAACTCGGCAGTCTTCAACGCAGTCGAAGCACACGGCGCTCTCATCCGACTCCACGCAAACTCCCTCAGCCAAAAGGACGGTGCCCTCTGGATGCTCTTCGGCGTGCTTGTCAATAAGGCAGGGCAGTCGTGGTGGATATTCCGGTACCTGGACGGGCTCGCTTCCACCTCCGGCTCTGCTGCCTCGTCATCGTCGTTGTCCTCCTCCTCCTCCCCGATGACCGAAGCCAACCTGGAGAGGCTGCTGCGGGACGCGGCGACGAATTGGCAGCCTTCGTACCGGGCTAAAGCGTACGTCTCCCCGCAGGCGGTAGAGAGTAGACGCGTAACAAAGAGGGATGCGATTACGATTACGTTTGGGCCCGAGTTCCGCGCCGAGGTGAATGATCGAAGGACGATTGCTAAGGCTGCACATCTTATTGTTTCGGGGGTTACTGCGGGACTGAAGACGTCGGAGACAATTTGAGATGCTGAAATGATGAAAGATGGAATGATGAAGATAAAAGTATTTGGCTTGGTTGTTTGGGTCTTCGAGCGGGCGAAGGTGGCTTACACCCTCAACACTGAGAAATCAGATGTCATAGATCACAGACTCTTGATAGCGTGTAGGATATGTGCAATTGAAGAGAATAAATATGTACCGGTGGCGGGTGAGAGATCCTGCGAGCGATCTTCATGCGCCAAACACCTGATGGGCCCAGATATACCAATGTTAACACCACGATTCCCACACCCCTCTGGATGCTGCTTTTGCACTTGAAAGTGGCAACTATCTACAACTCAATATCAAGCACTGGTGGTGTTGTAGCCGATGCCCAATCCAACGGGACAGTTCGGCACATTCGCCTGCCACGCCTCATTGCTCTTTGCGAACGCGGGCAGATACGAGTTGGTCGTGAAAGTCTATGAGACAAGTCAGCTCATCACATCCAGGTAAACGACAGTCACCCATCCTCCCGGACATTGACTTACGCTAGGAAGATAGTAAGAGACGTCAGCAGACGTATAGTTGCCCCCAAGAGAGCGCAGAACCGAGACGACGGAACCCGCAACGTAGTCCAAGAAGATGAGATCAATCTTGTCGTCGTCGGCAAGCTCGCCACTGGCCGGGAAGCTGCCGTTGGCCTGGAAGAAGTCAGGGTAATCATACGTCGGGATCTCGCTGTGCACGGTATCGTCTCCGTCGGTGCCAAAGTCGTCGGTGGTCGTGTACCCCGGCGTGACGGCCTGGCGTCTAACGATGCGCCCGCCGGCGTAGGACCTCTTGGAGAAGTGGTCGTTCGTCACGTGCGGGTCGATGCAGCTGTCAACGGCCGAGAGGGCCGGGTTAACCTGTCCGAAGCCAAACGAGTCTGACGAGAGAGAACGTCTGCGCTTGGAGGGGAACCCGCCGGATTCAAGACCCGCGAGGACCTGGCGCGCAAGAGACCAGTCGACATCGGGGATGTACTGGAAGCCGTCGGTGAAGGGGGACACGATGAAGGAGGAGTCGTAGTCAAAGGGGCCCTCGGCGAGGTCGAAGCGGATGTGGCCCGTGTTGGCGAGGATGATGCGCGGCGTGGTCTTGCGGGCCTCGGTGACGATTGTGGCGGAGAGGGCGGTCGTCAGCAGGGAGAAGATGGAGCCGGCGGACATGTAGGGCGCGCAGGCGATGCACCACGTCTGGGGCGCGCAGCCGTAGAGGGAGGTGAGGTTGAGCTTCTTGCGGGTTGCTGTGATGTTTGCGGAGACGGCGAGGCCCTTTGTGGTGTTGAAGGCTTTGTGTTGGCTGCCGACTGCGTGGTATTCGAAGGTGAGAGTGTTCCTAGGAGATGTAGTCAGTAACAGACTGCGGAATCTTGACGGTGTGTGTGTAGTCATCTTCTTACCAGTCCAGGTAGCGGCGAGAGTACGTGATGCTAGAGTTTCCGGAACTAGCCGTCTGTCCAGCAGTCACGTTGACGGCCTTTTGAGACGGGTGAGGCACGCCCTTGGGATATACGGCGCCCTTGTAGCTATCTGACTTGACGCCGCTCAGCGACAGCCAGCCGACGGTCTCGCAGTACCGGCCGGACTCGAGGGCGGTGGACTTTTCGTCGTAGACGGCAAAGTCGCGGATGTGGGTGTGGCCGCCAAAGAACTGGACGGGGGTGTCGGGCTTGACGGCGCGGATGGCGTCGAAGACGGTCTTGAGGGTGCTGCTGCTCTGGGTTGGGCGGACGGGGTTGTGGCCGATGACGAGGAAGAGGTCGATGGGTTCCGTGTAGTCGACTGCGTCGAGGAACCACTGCTGCTTGACCATTGTGGCGGCCTTTGTGACGACGGAGGCGTTGGAGTTGCCGGTGAAGTCAAAGAGGACGCCGAAAGCCATGATTCTGAGGCCTGTGTAGGAGTTGTGTCAGATATCGAGAAGACCAAGGCAGAGAGGTCACATACCCTTGGGGGTGGTGAAGTATCTGTACTGCTTGCCAATGGTCTCGAGCGCACCCGTGCTGGGATTGCGGATCTGAACGTTGCTCGTCAAGTACCTATCACCGTATACCTTGGCAAACTGGCTAAAGGTCTCGTACGCAATGGCGGAAACGTAGAGCTCGTGGTTGCCAATGGCCAAGACGTCGTAGTCAATGTTCTCAAAGATTGGGTTCGACAGCTGGCCGTTGACGCCGGTGCCATTGGCGTAAGACGAAACGCCAGTGGCATCGCTGATTCCTGCACCGTCGTGCAAGTCCTAGATGTGCGTTAGTAAAACTAGTGTTGAAGATGGCTCGTGAGCAAAAACTTACTCCCGTGTCAACCACCAGCAAGTCAACATCCAGGTCCTTGGCTTTCTTGCGCATGTGCTTGACGAAGCTCACAAAGTCACCCCAATCAGCACCGTAGTTTTGCTCGCGAATGTGTCCCTCGAGCCTGTAGACATTGTCAGCATGAGCCATGCGAGACACTCGTTAGGGAAGGGGGTTAGAGATCGTACCATCCGTGAGTATCTGTGCCGAGGCGGTTAGTGTACACGAAGTTGCACTCTAATTTTGTTTAGAGACCAAGTTTGGCTTACCAGTGGTGTGAAGAAAGTTCAATTGACCCCACGAGAGCGGACCACGAGGCGCGACGGCGGCCGCTTGCGCATCGGGCTGCGCGCGACGAACATTTCTGGTCAAGACGACGTCTCTCTCGGGATGCTCGCAGCTCTCGCAGGCGAGGGCCGGGACGGCGCCGAACGCAAGGGCGAGAGAGACCCAGACGCTGTTTTCGAAACGCATTGCGACGTGAATAGGGTCCCAATGGAACAAAAGAACGAACGGCCCAACGTCTGGAAAACCTTATTCGCAATTCTGGCTGGCGAGCTCAAGCAACGATTGACGAGATCCTCTGAGCAGGTCAGCAAGGCCCAGGATACAAGGCATGGGAACGGCATGCAGCCAAGCTCTTAAAAGATGCGCTTCCCGCTCAAACAAGCTTTTTCTCTGCAGGAGCCAAGAGCAGGACCTGGAGACGGCGTGGTATTCCGGGCAGCTGCAGCTCTACCGCGCTGACGCGGCAAATGATAACCCATCGTTCTCCCACCCCTCATTCAATATCTCCATCGGGGGCGACCGAAATCGCAATTCGCAAAGCTGCTATCTCGCTATCATCCAAAGCAACAACACATCCTGGGCACGTGTGATAAAGCAGCTGCCCGGGATCGCTGGGGACCGAGCTTCCTCTTGTTATCTAGCGTGGCCGATGTCCGCGCTCCAATGGACATGGCGGGCCCGCATGGGATCTCGTTTAACGTGCCGTCATTGCCGGGTTTCCCAAATGGCGATCGCTGGTGATCCACGGGTGCTTTGATTGGTTTGCATGTTGGCTGGATGTTTACTAGTCATGTCAGCGGAGGACCTGGAGATTAATTGCAGTAAACGTCACTCGAGAGTTGATGGTTGACTAATCCTCAAATTGCTGGAGTTTAAGAGAGTATTGTTCGTCTTTGCTGTGTAACCAATCCCATCACTAGATACTGCATAATTACAATTCGTTCCAACAATTCGACTCAAAATGACCAATCTTTTACATTTAGACTCGATTACCATCTACTTTAAGAAACACTCATACCTTTCTCTGTTCAAACGGTCTTCCTTTATTGATCTGCGAACCCGGTGGTCATATGCGCGATCAGCCGGTGACAAGCCAGAGTCACAATTAGTCATTGAGGCCGGCCTGTGAAGATTTGAGTATGAATCTCAATAACGGGCCAAGCCTGTAGTCAGGGTGTAATCAATTCTAGCTCTCAACAGCACTGTGATGGCTACACCACGATAAACTGACCTGGGGAGCGATAAATTTTGAATGAGACATAACATGCTGACCAGTTGTAGAGGTGGATCCCAGGGTTCTAAAGTCATTTTTTTCGTAATGAGTTTCTCACTATACTGACTCACGTGCTTAAGAAATGGATAATGGGAGGCTGCTTCGGACTGAATCTCAATGAGGGTTCATATGCTCCCATTCCACCAGTGCTTTATTTCATCATGGAACTCCAGTACCCCAACAAGGGGTAAGTGTCTAATTAGAGCTCCAATTATACCTCGAGGCGGGCAGCCGCGCAGAGACTACTTGCGGCTCCTACTCCTAATTATCGCTACCCACCCAACCTACAATTAGAACCTTCCTTTTACACCCTATGCAGAATACATTAGTACGGTCAAATCACCCTCTTCGTCACCCATTAGTTCGAATCAAACTACTCTGCGAAATGAATGCCAACAAACGAGCTTAGAATTCTTAAGGATCAAAATCCAATTTGAGTAGATACATTGCATCTAACGACCTGCAACTTGCGGGATTCACCCATATGATTCTGGCTGTGCCATCATCTAGGAATCACTTGAAAGGCGTTGAAACAACATCCCGCCAATCTCGTTCGTGTTCTTCGGCGCAGCGTAGTCTTTCTCATCAACCACCGCCTCCCAGTTATCTCTGACCCTTTCAACAGTCCACTCCTCGTTGCTCGACCCCTTGAAGCCCTTTGTGTCGCCCAAGAAGATTCGATTGACGATCCTCCCCTGAGCACCAAGGACTTCCCCATTCACCTTGCAATCCTCGCTGGTGAGCCATACGACGGCACGCGCTGGCTCAGAAGCAGGTAGGTTGGCCTTCATGAATCCCCTCATCTGCTCGGGGGCGTTGGCAGCAGTGGTATCCGTGTAAGCAGTCGTAGCCACCGAGTTGACGTGGATGCCATGCGCTTCTCCCTCGACAGCGAGCGTCTTGGCCATACCGATAAGAGCCGCCTTTGCAGCCGCGTAGTTGGAGATACCGGGCATGCCAAAAATCGTGTGAGAGGTAATCATGACGACGCGACCATACTTCTGCTTCTGCATGTGTGGCCAGGCAGCCCGAGTAAGGTTGTAAGAGCCCTCCACGTGGATTGAGAGCATCTCCCGCAGGTCGGCGACGGTGGTCTTGTCAAAAGCCTTGTCCTGGTATGTACCGGCATTGTTAACAACGATGTCGATGCGGCCAAATGTGTCGATGGCTGTCTTGACTAGAGACTCGGCGATAGACGGTTCAGTGACGGAACCGACGCAAGCGATAGCTTTGCCACCCGCCTCGACAATGGCATCAACGGTGAACTTGGCTGTTGCTGGAGTGGTGCTGTTCACGATGACAGAAGCTCCTAGACTGCCGAGGAGGATGGCTTGTTGACGGCCGAGTCCGCGGCCGGAGCCGGTGACGATGGCGACGCGGTTGTTGAACTGAACAGGCTTGGAAGAAGACATCTTTGAAGTGTTTGATATAATTTTGTGGGATACGAAGTTGTTGTTGGACTTGGTATTGCAAGAATATGAACTTGTGTTCGAGGGTGGTTGATTGAATGTTGTTGATTGTGAGTGATGAGATCGAGGTTGGAAACTTGGTATCACACTGCGATACTTATAATTATCTTCTTGAAATTGAAGAGTGAGAGACGTATTGTATTCTCGTGATATGTCTGTGACTACGCGCCGCTAATACTGAGGCTATTCCGTTCCGCTCCGCCTATAGTGCTTCTCCGTAGGCATCGTCCTTACGTCTGTACATGATTAGCCTTTTGCACGTGCGCATAACTCGTAAAGTCGTTATGAGCCAATCGCGGACTTCTCAGATGTCTCGTAAGCAAGGCACTGCGGACTTTCCTCGAACATGGCTTTTGGGAAAAACTCTCCTGCGCGCGGGTCGCCCTCTCTCTTGCACAAAGAGCACGGACTTCAAGATCGGGACAACCAGGAGTCCATCATAGGGACCCCTGGCTTCGTTTGTCGCCGAGATCCTCCCGGCCCAGAATGATTAGGGAGGGCACACGAAAGCTTGCATCTTGTTTTCTTTTCACAACTATTTGGTATCACGAGGCAAGAATATGGCTTCACGATTTGTTAAGATACTGCTTTTGCTTCAGTAGGCACTCCTACGGTGAGTCGGGCTCATACCGCGACAAGACAAGCTGACAATCGATTTAGATACATGCAGCATCGTAAGTACTGCTGGCAAAATAATCCTTTAGCAGCCACACCAATCAGATCAAGTACTAGAGGTATGTCGCAAACTCAATCACTGTAAATCCGCAAATAAGCTTCAAATAATTTGGGAGTTTATGCCACGCAGAACGCCTAAAGTCCGCTACCACGGAGAGCTTTCGATACACTTATGTCTCCGAACAAATTATCCTAAGTCTCCGAGCGGCCTGGAGTTCGGCCGACCGTGTGGGGCTAATGCGAGCGGCGATTAAAAAAAAATAAAAAAAAAAGAACATCACGTCTAGATAGAAAGTTTAGCGGAGATGAATGAGATATTCGCTGGCATCGCACAAGAGAGCGAAAGAAGTTTTTCTGTTCATACATCAAGGGTAGGGCAGGACGATTTCGTCTCAGTCTATACCATCATTCTCGACAGATAACATCGATGATTTCTTTTTCTTGACATTACTACTTGTCATGAGAAATGACAACCGGCAATGGGCATATGGAATGGGCTATAGGTGAACTGAACAAACCAGTCTAGAACGAGGTAAAGAGAGCAGTCGATTTACTGAATGAGTGCAAGACCCATGTGTAGAAACACGTGGCAGAATGCTTAATAGGCGCTGATACTATTCCCGGTTCGTGGCACTATTCTGCATACAGTGATTTCCTCCATATTGGAGCCTGTTTGTGACTCGAACATCAAAGCCCGCAAACCCGCTGAATCACTGGCTAAAACCATGTAAAAAGAGCAATTTCCAGAAGTTTTTTGCTCGGTACTCAAACTTTTCGCTAAAGCAGCATCCTGTTTACCTCCGTAGGGATGAAGCAGTCTAGCACGGTACACGGCATTTCTAGTATCCGTGTCAGGCAGAAAGATCATCACTTTAGTTTACGCCCTTATTTGACAACGAATGAGAATACCAAGGCCGCGAGAGAGGCCGCAGGTATGATGTTACAGTTTAATAAGAAACAAGGTTAATATAATTTCGAGGCCTAGACCAACTTTCGAACTCTCATACACCGTCTAGGGAGGAGCGTGCTAGAAACCAGCAAGAATATCTCACTGATGTTGTCTGGAAGGAAAGTTCAGCTGACTCAATCACTGTAGCTATTGACCAGGCGAAGACATTTAAAGGCCAGCATTCACCTGCAAAAACGGAAACAGTTCGTATCGCTACAACCTGGTTTTGTATCTCATCACAACAGACATATTTCATTATAGAACCCTCAAGAACTTCTATTTAAAGATTGTTTAACTCCAAAGCCGAGCATCACAATGCGTCTATCAGCGATCTTCCTCGTTGCAGCTCAAGTTGCCACCATCGTTGCACAAGCTTCATGCTTTTGCGAATGCAACCGAACTCCCGATGCCTCTGGCTGCGCCGCACTCCCGCGACCAGCAAGCGGAAACTGCGCCGAGGTGTGCAACCCGCATGGAAGATGCCCGAACTGGGTTACATGTGGCTGAAGTTGTGAGCCATGACAGTAAGCTTTTCCTCTCTCATCGTTTTTGAGCCATGATGTTCAAGCTGCTCGGATGCGCTATTCATTGGGACCTAACAAAAAAGCAGAACGTTGTCCAGCTAGCAATTATTGGCTGTAGCACCATCTGTTTGAGTTTGATTTTGATTTGATCAAATCCTACTCGGTTTTGGCTGCTTTAGTTAGTGCGATGCTTGGAGGATGGTGGGGTTTGGCCGATAGCTGTAGCACTCCAAGGTAGTTACCAATCCGTAGTGCCCTACTTTGCCGACGCAAAACAATGACTAGCTGTCTCGAAGATCCCCGTGTTTGACCTCTACATCATCTACCACTGTCGGCAGCCAAGTTACCGTGACAGTTTACAGTACTTATGATCTTCTCTTTATACTTAGCTTTGTTCGGCTTGCGATTCGATTGTATGTCGTCCAAGGATTCTGAATTTATAAATCCGATCACTGTAGTATCATTGTCATACTCATTTACACTCATTTATTATGACGTTGAAATTATATGGTTCTGACAAGGCTCCAAGATGCTAGCATTAAAGCTATGAAGACTTGGCATTCTTGTAGCAAGGTATATTTCGACATTGTTTATCGATTTGATCCAAAACTGTCTAAGATACTCTGACTATTGTCCGGTTGTCTCGTTCTTTTGACGCGGTAGATCTGTCATGAAGTCAACAGCGATGCCCTACCATCTTACTGTGAGAATTTAAGGGCTTGCAATAGACCATGATATGGAAGTCTGGTGACTTTCATCGTGCGCACGATTGGCTATTGCGTCCGTTCCACCCAACGCCTGGCTCATCCCCGGCCACAAACAGTTTTTGCAGAGGACTTCTATCATTGCTCTTCCGGGGTGACCTGCCGCAGGATAATCATAGTAAGAACGCAGCAGCCGGAGGCGTAGTTTATTGTCGTACAGGACGAAAAGCCGGTCCTTAACAAATACCCGGCCCTCTCGTTCTGACAAGCTGGTAACGGGTACCTTCAGTTACGATAAATCTGGCGGTAACCATTTCCCGTCTTCATTGTCAAGTTTTTCGTAACTTCGTAGTAGAAAGTTTGTTCCCCACCTGCTTCCAGGCGAGATTAGGCAAATATGAAAAGGCCCACGCACCTGAGAACGGTCTTGTTATGCCATCACAGGACTTACCACGCATGACCTAGCACGGGCCTATTGTAGATGAGTAAGATATGTGTGATACACCCCGTTGTTAGACCCAGAATGGTCTGTCGTTTAGGTAAACTTTAAGCTAAATTTCCAACTCCAGGTCATGAGTAAGTGAGGATTCGTATTAAACCCCGTAAGTAGCAAGCTATTTAAAGTCTCTCATATTAAGCGAAGAAAATACCTAAGCAGGTAGCAGTCTTCTACTAACAAGCCGGGGACCCGGTCTGTCGATCTTTGAGCATGCAATCTTATTCACAGTGTCTTTCCTATTCAATTTTGGTAAAGAAAGTAATTAGGAAGAGAACCAGAATCGCAATGGAATTTTGAGAAGACCTTTAAAGAACAGTAAGTCTCCAACTCCGTCAGGTCATAGGGATTGTATTGCTAACATACGGTAGTCTATTGAAGCGTATTAATGATTAGTTTTGGAAAAGTTTGAGACTCTCACCACATATTCAACCTTATTTCCTTCGACATTCATAACTTCTCTACACCCCAGTTTATAAGCCTCAAAAATGTTGTGCTCAAAGGCCCTCGCTGTTGTGGGTTTATATGCCACGATTGCGTCAGCAGCGTCTTGCCGGACACAGAGCTACCGAGGCACTGTGTACAAGAAAGGCTCGGCTGCTGAGTGTACTGCATTGGCGAACGCTGTCTGTCAGGCTGGCCAGAGTCAGGAAAAGCTGCGATACAGTTACGATGGGGATAATTACAATGAGGGTAACGGATGCGCAATCGCAGTAGGTGCCCACAGAGCCCCAAATACCTAAGACCATTCTGACGAAGCTTTAGGTTACATGCTGCACGAGGTAGCGCAGCCTTTCGCTGTCCCCAAAAACAGTTGTTTGATGCTCCACGAAGAGCGAGACCTACGCAACTAAGCTATTGACTATTATGTCCAACTTTGAGTTGACATCGAGCGATCTCTCGAGGGTCGTAGGCAGCAAAAGACATAGAGGCGTCAAAGTCCATCAAGAGTATGAGCAATACAGACACAGTTCAGAAGGATGAATATGATGCGGATGAAGGTGGTACAGGCAGAAAAAGCAATTCTAGTCATGTTGGCCGCACGTCGCGGCGGCCCGCTGTACAAATGTAGTCCTCTCGCCGTGAGGCACATCTAAAGTTACACGTGCATGTGCTCTAAGTTTGGTCCAACCCAAGTGACGAGGGATGCCCGACTCCCTCGCTTTTCTCGGCAGGCTTATCACCCCTGAGTTGATGCGATGGGTCCTCTCATGTATAGAACAAGTTTCGAAAACTTCCACCCCGGATTCGCCTCACATCAGCCCTCGCGTACAGGGGCTTGGAACTGATATAGGGCTAAAGTTACCTTGAATGAGATATTCACCACATACCTACTTTTTGCTTGCCTATACCGCCATTTGTTTACCTGCGTCCAGGAAAGACACTTGCCCAGTCGAACTCAAGAGCTAGGCTGCGTCATCGTCTTACCTTCGGTGGTACCTTCGTCTTTCGCTGGCAAAAAGTATTAAGGCAATGCATGACACACGTTCTGTCTTGTTGGATTGAAGCATAGATCCGTAGATATTCAAGACACGGTCGATGAATTTCGAATAGTGATAAACCCGAGCGTTCATCTTAGATTTTGGGTGGACTACCGAAGGCATCTTCCCAGCTCATATTACCATCATTTGAGACAAAGTCAACGCACTGACGAAAGCACGCACAAGATTCACCGGGAATTTTCAGACGGCAGCACATGTCAACTTGCACGACAAGCGTAGTCCGCGTAAATGTAGTTCAGGGTAGGTAGTTCAGGAAATCGGATGACACCGATGCTGGGCCTATCCCTCGTCTCAGCATCTTTCTCGTTGGCATGACAGTACATATCGGTACTGGCTTGCCGAATGACCACCCTGGACATTGGATGAAACCTATGTAAGATGCTGCCATACAAAAGTCAATTTCCCAACTCAAGGCTACTCCAGACTGGATCTATTATCCTGGATTCGCAAAACCTCATTCCAAGCTCTTGTAAAAGATATCCCGCAAGACAATTAATCGCGATTTTCAAAAATTTCTCAGTTTCTTTTTCCATGACGAACCGAATATTGAAGCTTAAAGCCATGAACCTAGCATGGCTCCGCCCAATCCTGACACACCCCGTGAATCAAGACCCGAGGTCCATTAAGCTTGGTTTTAGAGCTGAGTTTCGCAGGGGATCCGCGGGTGGGCCTACTCTGTGAATGGGCTTACTACCCCGTATTATCCAGAACGGAGTACTCCTTTCGGAGTAAGCGATACTACCTGGCAAAACAGCTGAGGACTTCAGCCAAGATGTTTAGGAGCTGAGACTTTTGCAGATCATAGCCGAGCTGATGGTCAATAGGATCAACTCAAGTACTATAAATGTAGATAGGAGTTGCTCACTTCATAGTTTTTGTCTCAATTCAAACCATCACAACTCAACCGCATTTGTCGTGTGCTTCTTACCTACTTAGATCTTATAATTCCCAATTCAAATCTGCTGCGCAGAAATCTACGATTACATAATTTCCATTCACACCACTTCGACAATGCGTTTCTCGGCCATCATCTTCACCCTCTTCTCCGCCGGCGTCCTCGCTCAAAATGGGTAAGTCCAGGCTTATCATGTTGTTCCTCTTGAGATGAATTCTATTGCTAATCAAGTATTCGAATTAAAGATGCGGCTTTCCGGATGGACCTGATTGCCAATCCCTCGGCAAGGGCGCCAATGGACTGGAGCAATTCGCAGACCCCGATGGCTGCTGCTTGCTACCCCTCCGTTGTGGCAATGGCGATGGCGGCGAGAGATGCGAGCGTGTAAGCGGTGCTAGTGCTGGCGGCGCGACGAACGGCAACAATGGCAACACTGGCAATACTGGTAACACTGGCAATACTGGTAACACTGGCACTGGGAGGAACGGAAGGAACAGAAACAACAACAACAACGCCAACAAGAAGAGGCGCATTTAGGTCCCATAATGAACTGTTTACATGGATATTATACATGCGATGATATACGAAAGTTGGCCACAGATACTTGGTGAATCAAAACATAGAATCAGTGAGATGCTGAGCAATATCAAAGTTCCTCATGGCCTTCTTGCGATGTTACTGAGTGTGCAAATGTCCAGCGGTCTTCTAGAAAATTCTGAGACAAAAGGGATACAGGGCGGCTGCCTTCAATCCATGACTTGAAGATAAGCTCATAGATGGCATTCCCTTCCTCATCGAGATTTAGTTCAAACAGTCAATCAACTAGGAAACGCATGGTACGTAAGCTCAATCAAGCTCCTTACTATCATAGCTGCCCTTATCAGTGTCTCTCTATTTGTCATTGTATCTATGTTCTTTGGAGAATGTATCAGACGATCTAGCGATAGAGGGCATTCAAAGTAGAAAAAATAGTGACAGCGATGGTCTGGTGGAAGCAAAGATGAGGAAGAAAAAGGCGGCAGCCTGTAGGGAAGGAGCGAGAATAAACGAAGTACGGGTGGTGCCTTCCAAGGCAAACATTTCCGTGCCCTCTTTTCACCTCCCTCCCAATGCTCGCAGATTTTTCTTCCCACCCAGCAACCCGTTTAACTTACCTGCCTCCTACCACCCATCTGAGGATCCGGCTCACCTTCTGTTCTCACCTCCCCCACCTTTAGGCCTCATCTCGCAACAGGCCTCACCTCAGAAGAGTCGGTTTAAAGTACTTTCCCAGCTTCAATCCCTCTTCTTTACACATGATGAACGTCGCTTCAATGGACCTCGCGTCGATGGACCTTGCTTCGATGGACCTCGCTTCGATGGATGATGCTTCCATCTCGCGTTTTCTCCGAAGCCACCTGTGGGGACCGATACCTGGTAGCATATCCGGCCCTAACCCGGTGGCCGTGGCTATGAAGCCCGTATTCTCTCGAATGCTGGAGAAATACTTGAGTCGGACAGACTCCCAAGGGTACATCCCACCAATCCAGATACTACTGCACTTGATAGATGACTGAGACTGAACAGAAATCCCGACCCCGCCAACCTAGCCGCCATACCCGTGATGCAAGCATTGCAGGAAGCTTTCTTGAGCCGAGAAGGGCGCTGGTAAATATCACGCCGATTTTCATGGACGTACTTGAAATATTACTGACATCAAAATAGCAAGCCCTCCATGCTAGATCTCGATCAACTCCATCGAAGATTGACGACGTACCCAGCTCATCTCCCGGACAGCGACTACCTCAAAGACCTCGACCAGAAGATCGTCTTGGTGCAACAAATCAATCAGCTGTGTAGAAATTTTCATACGGATGTCTCGATGAAGGAGCTCCACTTAGACAAGGCTTCGTTCTGGTCTACGTTGATGACCATGGACTTGGAGAGATTGAAGGAAGTTCGACGGGACCTGGATGATATGACCAGCGCCAAAGCCAAGAGGCTTCTACTCACCGATTTTCCGGTATGGGCCATGGCAACGCCAATGCTTCTCCGTTCTTGTAAGGTACGCCCCAATCCGCTGCGATCTAGTCTACTAATCCTTTGCTCAGTTATACGAGGGTATGCGAAAGAGCCTTCCAGGAAGTATTCTCCGGCCAAGCAGCTGAGGAACACGTCCGAAATCAAACATGTGAGTCTCAGATGCCCCTCAACAGGTATTGGTGAAAGTAGAGAGGCAGAATTGACAACCTTCACACATAAGGTTCTCCGACACAACAGCAACCGCTGCATCATCACAAAGCTACGAGCCGACGTCTATAATGTGATACACATCATTCCACCTGATCTATTGAGATCGAGAGCTCAGTTAATCAAGTCACTGAAGGGGATGAGATCCTGGTATACAGATGAACGCATTGACGCGCTTCTGAAGAAGCTTACGTCGGAGTCTTGCCACGAAAACATCATCAACACTCGTCGTAACATGATCTGCATGCACCTCCAAATGGGCACGCTCTGGTACATGGGAGAGTTCATGCTGAAACCGATGGGTCGCCCAGTTCAGGTGGTTACTCCAGTTCCGGCAGAAGATCCGACTGAAGATCCTCAAATGAAGACCGGATGGGTCTTGACGTTGATCTTCCATTGGCTTCGGAAGACGGAGTTCCCAAACATGCAGCAAACCATACCTTTCGACACTGATCCCCGCCAGCACTTCGAGGACCTTGATCCCCATGACTTTGGAGCCGTAAATTACAGCACGGCGATGGCGACGATGAAGGCTACAACCCAGAAGACGACTTTGATCAGGAAATAGCTACTACAGCTCGCATGCGGATGCAGATGAAGAGGGACGAATCATTGTCGAACCCACGCCGCCGCAACACACCTTCGGCGGCTGCCGACATACCGTCCCATGTTCCCCAAGATTCGCAACAAGTTGAGGATGCAGCGGTGAGCCTCAATGAAGATGCAAAAGAGGATACGGCCAAGAGCGACAAGATGGTTGACGAGATTCAATCCTCTACTGCCTAGAAGGAGGAGCAGGCCGAATCTTCGCCCCGTAAGCCGAGCATCATCGACACTCTCAACAAGATACGGCACAGAATGGGTGATGTCTTACGAACATTCCAGAAAGTCCTCCTGCGTCGACGAGAGGAGCGGGCGGACAAGAGTGGTTCAAAGTGACCGCTCATCGTACAAAAACTTGTTCTATTGGTCCCCTGCGCCAGCATGCTGGACTCCGTTCTCTACTTTTATTGTCAAGGCAAATCGCAATTTGATTTCTCATTACACGGCTTTTACTTCTTCTGCTCTAGGTACAATTCGTACTCATAACTGGAAAAGAGGAAGGGAGCAACACCCTTGAGGTCGTTCTCGAACAGAGGCATACTGGCATAGTACTAGAAAGAAGGATCAGAACTGAGGGCCATTCAATGTATTCATAGCACGGAATGATACTTTCACATACCTCAAACGTGCCGTTGGAGCTCAAGCTGCCCGTCTGCACAGTCCATCCCCAGACGAGAGCATTATCGCTCTTGCGCGTCTCGGAGAACGTGTCCGTCATCAACTTGTAACCGCTAAGTGCAGACCTGAGATAGCTGTTGCCTTGTATATAGCCCAGGCGAAGACTCTTGAGAAGTCCATACACAAACATGGCGGACCCAGAGCTCTCAATGTAATTTCCCCACTGGCCCTCAGTACCAGGCGTCATGACGAGCCACCACCCCTTCGTCTTCTCATCCTGCGCAGCCACAACGGCGTCCGAGACGTGCTGCAGATACCCAACCAGACGCTCGCGGGCCGGATGGTCCAGGGGGAAAAGCTCAAGAGTGTCGACGAGAGCCATGACGTACCACCCAACAGCGCGTCCCCATACGTTAGGCGAGGCGCCCGTCTCCGGGTCAGCCCAGATGGCCTTCTTACTCCAGTCAAAGCCGTGAAGCGGCAGGCCGTTTGTCGCGTTACCCAGGATCGTACCCGCGGTGACGAGGTCGAACTGCAACGCGATATCGTCCCACGCGGTGGTGTTATCCGGCTCGAACTCGGCGGTCCAGCGGGCGTAGAAGACGTCTAGCATGTAGATGCCGTCGAGCCACATCTGGTCTATGTAGACGGGATAGCGATGGTAGAAGCCGCCGTCCGGGGAGCGGCCTGTGCGTTCGATTTGGTGACGAAGGGTCCTCGCGGCGGTCTTGTAGATTTCGTCGCCGGTGGCGTTGTAGATGTCGAGGAAGGTGTGACCGAAGCGGATATCGTCGATGGAGTTGCTGTTGTTGTAGAGAAGGATCTCGCCGTCTTGGGAAGGGTAGAGGAGGATGTCTGTGGCGTGCTTGACGTAGTCGTAGTATCGCTTGTCACCTGTCCGCTCGTAGGCACGCAGGACACCGGAGTAGAAGGCTGAGATTGTGTAGGCGTAGGTAGGCTCTACGCCGTGCTTGATTTGGGAGTCGGCCATCCATGTGAGGTACCGGGGCCCGCCGTCGAGTTTGCCGGGGTTCAGCTTCTCGTCGGGGGCGATGGCGAACCAGCCGTTGGGGAGGGAGATTGCTGCGGAGGAGAGGGCGGCGCTGGCGAGCGCGGTGGCTGCGAGTGAGGTTATCCTCATGTTGACTACTACTTGACTGTTGCTCAGCTAGAAATTTAAGGCTATCGACGAGTTAATAACTTGGAGGACGAAGATCGAGCCGAATTTTTTTTTTTTTTTGGTATACTATCATGGCGTCCCCCAAGGTTGACTATTTATACAAAAGCCTGTCTCTCAATGAGAACACCACCAAGCTCAAGAGATCTCGTGAAGTTCTGCCATCTTCAAGGTTCCCCTCACTCTAACTCCGTCCAAGATCGGCCAAGAGCTGGCCAATTTGACTAAGTCGTTGTGGTTCCATTCCATCTGCAGCTCTGCTTATCCGATGCGTGAATGTGAGCATAGAGTAGCAGCTTGGAAGCCACTCTTGGCATCTGATCAACCCAAGAAAGCGAGGCATGATGCCAGACCGCGGACCAAAGAAAGTAGGTAGTTGGTTCGAAGCTCTGCAGCTTGACGGAAAAGCAGAGCTCTCTAATATTGCGGGGCCAAGGGGTACCTGCTCAATTCACCTTGAAGATTGCGGGGAGGGTCGGGAGGAGAGACCGGCCGGAGCGGGGAAGCCCAGTAGTCTGCCCTTATGCTTAATTCCACACCAGGGAACCCCCTTACAGGACATTGTCTAAGCAGCCTGGGACTCACTGAATTTCATAGTGATTTCATACGAAATTCGGTTGTCATCTGTATCCATAGATCGAGAACAAGATGCTTACTCTCTAAGTAATCCCCGATCTGTACCTATCTACAAGCTCTTGTACACTCGTGCCTTAGTAAGGCTTCCTCACAATGATCCGTGTGCCGGAGCGGTAGTAGTCAGCCGGGAATATGTCGAATATTTCCTATCGGCTCCTTCCCAGTTGTCCAGGCTACATGCAGGATGTCGTCGTTTCTTTGGAAACTCGGCACTCGTGTTCTCCAAATTGCCGATAAGTTTATACACCAATCAGAAGGACGACTGGTGATGTAGCTGCCCTGGCATATTTAGAATGAGAATCAGAAGAACTCGATTCCTTCGGCGGTCGTTAAACCGGTTGGCCTGCTTCGATGCTTGGCGTTTTCTCCATTGTCAGAAGGCGGTGACGCCTGCTCATGTTGCAGTATCAGCATCGCCATTTTGCCAAGCCCTATCACGCCGTGACTTTTCCGTTCACAAGCCAAGCGCTTTTCCGCACAATCGGAAGGCCGCGATGATCTTTCCCTCCTCTTTTCTTTCTATAATAAGTCGAGTCCCTCTTCTCGATCTGCGCAAGACAGCTGTGAAGCCGCCATTTTGGCATAATTTGTGGCAGCCGGCTGTTGATCTTCCAATTGCATATAAGACAAGGTAGCTAACCACCTTGCAAGTTACCTGGCTTGATACCTCATGCTCACTATTACCCGAAAACTATCTCGTAAGAAGTGACACCAATCATGTGTATAATTGAAGTTGCTTGAAGAAAAACCTCAGCAGTAATTCATCGTCACTTTGTTCTGTTCTTTCAATGTTTCCCTCATCATGGATTATTGTGTTCATGCAGCCGGGAGTCTGGTTTGGCGCAGTTCTCATCAAGCCTGCCGAGCCCGGACCCGTCATCTCCCTCGAATATTATGGAGTGCGATGATAAGGTCAGTCTATCATGCGTACCTCAGGGTAACAAGTAGTTAACATGATAACTTGTTAGCAAATATCGACGGCCTTTCGTATTCTATCGATGTTCTTATTTCCTCTGTTTCTCCAAGGTGCTGTGATATATCAGCCGTGAATTGCTACCAACAGTTGACGGCGTCGTTTCTGCTAGACGAGCATAGCCGCGAGAGAACACGTAAAGAGCTGGTTCGAGACAAAAAAGAAGAAGAAAACAGAGTCTTGATGGTGATAGTAACAGAGATTGAGGTAGTGAGGATGTGTTAAGCAGTGTGTTGTTCCGGTATCCACCTAGATAGATGGGGTGAAGAAAGATTAGTGACGAGGATCATTGATCTTGGAAAAGTACGGAATCAACTCTTCTAACTACACGACATGCACCTCTACGTACATATCTCTCATACATTAGCAAATAGCTCACCATCCATCTTTGTTTATTTACCCATATGCCTCTCACCTCATCATCGTGACCGCGGAAGTTGGCGTGTTTCGATGCCTGGGCGTTGACTCAAAGCCGCTAAATCTTGACTCAATCGTGGATCAGCGGGTCCTTCTGCCCGTCCGATCCAGCGCCGGTGCGAGCGGGACGCTCCATACGAATTTCAACGAAGATTACCGAGAACGGGCAAATCTCAAGCTACGGGATGGGGGTGGGATAAGGGTCCGTCCACCACAAACTTTCTAAAAAGCCTCATTTTCCAACCTCGGAGAGCTCCACCTCACCAATCACGTCAATTATCTTCAACTTCACTCATTCCTCTCTCAACTTTCAACATCCAACCAACGTGAAGCTCAACAACGTTGCTCTAGACACCAGCAGACAGACCACCACCCCATACGAGGTGTACTTTGACTTATCAAGAGACGATATCATCAAACTAAACCAACAGGCATCATCTCTCACCTCAACACACAATGGCGGACTCACGAACAATCCACCAACCAATCCACCCCTCCGTCCGCTCCAAACTCGACCCGGAGTACGTCGCCCTCCACGATTCCATCATCCAGTACATGGAACCCTCCGAGGCCAAGCCCTGGGACCCGACCTCGCGGTCCGCGCCGAACCCGCTCGCGCACACCACGCAGAAGCTCTCGCCCGTCGGCAAGCAGTGGGACGAGGATATCCCCGGCGAGGAGATCCAGGTGCGCGTCTTCGTCCCCGAGGGAAACCAGCCTGAAGGCGGCTGGCCGTGCTTGGTCTGGCTTCACGGCGGCGGGTGGGTGAATGGGGGGTTGGATAGCGAGAATGGCTTCCTGACGCATGTTTGTAAATGTTAGTCATCTCTTTCTCCCCTATTTCCCTCTCCGTATGAGATCTTCATATAGAGATGAAGGTTTTGGAAAACATGACACAATGAGTGTTGATAGAATATCAAAATAGATGTAAAGTGCGTCGTCGTCACGATAAACTACCGCCACGCCCCGGAACACGTCTACCCAGCCGCCGTAGACGACTGCCTCACAGGCCTGAAATGGCTCTACGAACCCTCCAACGCCTCCCGTCTAGGCATCAACACATCCCTCGTCACAATCGGCGGCCTCTCAGCGTTCGTTACCCCTTCCCCCTCCATCCCATCATCCACAAACCATGTGCAACAACACTGACACCCGACTCAGAGGCGGCAACCTCGCCGCAATCCTGACAATGAACCTCACCCTCTCCCCCACCCCCATCTCCCCGCCCCCCGTCTCCCAACTCCTAATCTGCCCCGTGATCGACTCAACCGCAACCCCCTCAACAGGCTGGTCCGCGACCCGCCACGTCCCCTGGCTAACGCCCACCCGCATGGGCTGGTACCAAGACCTCTACTTTTCCCGCGGCGAGCAGGACAAGAAGGAGTGGCGGGCGTCCCCGTGCTTCGCGCCGCGCGAGCTGCTGGCCAAGAGTCCCAGGACGTGGCTCGCTGTCGCGGGGGTGGATCTGTTGACGACGGAGGGGTTGGCGTATGCTCGGCTGTTGAGGGAGAACGGGGTCGAGGTTGAGAGTGCGGTGTATGAGGGGGCGACGCATTCTGTGCTTGTGCTTGCTGGGTATGTATTTTCTTTTCGACAAGTTTGGTTTTTTTTTTTTTTTTTTACTTTGGGTTGATTTTGCTCGCTGCTTGGTTGGGCGAGGGCTGGTATGCTGACTTCTTTATCTTCTAGTGTGCACCAGATTAGCAGGAAACTCGTCCATGACGCGTGTGCTGTCTTGGCAAAGGGCTTCGGGACCTCGTACGATCCTGCGGCGGCTCCTATTCTTTCCCAAGAGGAGTAGACTATGTCCCGAAAGGGTATCAGGGGGAAGAACCGAACGGAACGGCTGGTACTTGAGATGATTCATCAGTCGTGAAGATGTTGTCCTAGACTCGTAGATGGCGGGGTCCTAAAGTACTAATACGGGAAGATGGAGACTAGCACAAAAAGGTAGCAATGAAGAAGCATAAAAGTGGTATTTGTCTTTTAATATCGTAATTACAAACCATGTAACCGTCAATTACTTGAGAAAAGCCGTGAACGATCTCTCGTCAGGTCTGAAAGTACATAGTTGACGTTGAAGACGACCTAGTCTATTTTCCTAGAAAGCGTCTTTGTATATTATGCTTGTGGATGAAGAGAAAAGAGGATGGAGACCGCCTCGAGCAGTCAATGTTCTAGAACATACCCATCAAGACGCCGTAAGAAGTTTCTGCAACTCGGCAAAACGCACCGGCTTGGGCAAAAACACATCAAACCCAGACGTCTCAGCATCCCTCCTCGCATCCGCGCTCGCCAGCCCCGTCAGCGCCACCACCGTCGTGGCCTGCAACCTATGCTCCCTCTCGTACTCGCGTATCCTCTTTGTCGCCTCGAACCCGTTCATGATCGGCATGCTGATATCCATCAAGACAAAATCGAATCTTCGCCGCTTACTCGCGCTCGCCTCAATAGACGAGCTCGACGCCTGGATGAAGCGATCGAGCGCCTCCTGCCCGTTCTCGGCCTGCTCGTACGTGAAGCCGCACTTCTTCATGAACATGACGAGGAGCTTGAGGTTGATCTGGTTGTCGTCTACCAGGAGAACGTGCAGCGTCACGTTCTTCTGTCCCACGAGGACGGGCTGGCCGCCGTTGAGGGCCGGGGAGAGGGCCATAGCGCCCAGGGGTTTGATGAGGGGTTGTACGCCCATGGCGGGTTCGAGTTGTTCTGGTCTAGCTTGCTGATGGAGTGGGGTGCCGACCCGTTCGACTTGGCGGATCTCGTTGGTGCCGGGGGTGGTGCCGTCGGGGGCGAGCGGTATCGGGGCCAGCAGCCCGGATGAGTTGCGTGCCGTTGCTTGGGTCCTCTCCAGCTCTTCTACCCGCTTGAGACAGTGGCTAAATACTTTGGCCAGTTTTCGCGGGCCGCATCTGCATTCATTAGTTAGCCATCGACACGGATTTGAAGAAATCCAGGAGTTATTTGCTTACGGCTGCGGTATCACCTCGACGATTTCTGAAAAGTCCAACAACAGCTTGCTGTGGTCCTGGAGAATGTTGACTGCTTCTTCTGCCGTCGGGCACACAATGACAAAGGGTGCCTTCTTCTGACTCGGCGATCTCCGCGAATTCTCCCTGAAGCGCTTCTCCAGCACCTCCACCGAGGGAGGCTCAGAGTAGAGGTACATATCGGCATCCGGTGGCTCGCTGGGGTTTTCCTTAACAACCTTCATCTTGAACCACTCGGAGCACGTCTCCGTGAGAATCTGATTCAGCTTCGCGGCGTATTTCGTCATGGGCGGTGCGTCAGGAGTACGCTCCTCCTCAAGGAGGACAATCTTCATCCCCCTTGTTTCGTCGACGACGCTGCGCATCGCCTCATCCGGTTCACGGGGGTCCTCCGTTTCGTCGGATGCCGATGTGAAGCTGAGGTGTACGTCGAACTCGGTGCCTCTGTCTTGCTCGGACCTGACTTCGAGGCTTCCCCGCAACGAGTCAACAATCTGCTTGACGATGCTAAGACCTAGGCCCGTGCCGGGCTGGAAGGAATCCTCCTGGCTGAAGGGGAGGAACAGTCGGGTTTGCTGGAACTCCTCAGACATGCCCTTACCAGAGTCCGCCACGCGTATCATGGCGTCGATCTTTGTTCCCTCGGACCTCGCCTGGCCGGTCAAAGAAACCAGAACGTAGCCTTGTGTCGTGTACTTCAGGGCGTTCCCGAACAAGTTCATGATAATCCGCCGGAGGGCGCCTGGCTGCGCTTTCACCAACCAAGGTATCTTCGGGTCAACATCTAACAATATTGACACAGGACCCTTGGCCCCCGGCGCTTGGAAGTTGCCCACCGACCTCACGTTATTCGTCTCCTTGACACTGATGCTGGGCTTGGGTCCATCCAGGGAGCCCGCACCGACGAGCTTCTTGAAGGCGTGGCCCGCGGCAATGGCGTCGACCACTTCTTCCACGAGAACAGCGAGATCCACAACGGAGGACATGCTCAAGCTTTCGAGCGAGTCCGATGTGATGGCCGCCGGCCTACTCTGGTTCTGCTTAGCGCGCCGTCTCATCTGTGCCCGCCCAAGCCTGTTGATCTTGCTGTAGTCGAGAACGTGGTTGAGCGTGTCGAGCAGCGTCTTTCCACAGGTGGCGATGGAGCTGATGAGACCCGATTGATACGCGTCTGTGCTGGTATCTTGCAGAAGCTCGGCGGATCCGAGGATGCCATGGAGGGGACTGCGGAGTTCGTGGCTCATGCTCGCGATAAAGGTCGTCTTGGCCGCCTCGTTCTTTTGGCTGTTGATGCGGCCAACTTGGGTCATGATACTGTTGCTGAAGGCTCGGAGGTACGAGAGGTCCTGGTCAAGGTTCATCATGCGGCCGGTGACGGAGGTCCAGAGGAAACACCCGCCGGCTAACCTGTCCTCACCGTAGTCGAACAGTGGTACAAAGACCACTGTCTTGGCTCCGGGTATTTTTTTGAGGAGCTCTTCGTGAACCATTTTGACCTTTCGCCGTCTGCCTTCGGATTTGTCAGGCGGCGCTGCCCCGTCGACGCCCATCGTCTCCCTGTCACTAGCACTGTCGTCGCCAGATGACACCCCAAGTCCGGCTTCGGTGAAGGAAAAGGTCTTGCCCATGGGGAACATGGAAAAGTACTTTTCAAGAATGCCGAGTGAAAGCGCCGGGCCCTGCTCGATGCGCGCGCGCGCACGCTCATCAGCCACGGAGAAGCTCAAAATCTTGCAGGGCCTGGCGGAGGGCGAGGTGTCAGAGTCGGAGCTATCCAGCCCAGAGCCTGATGTGGCGGGTCGTGTGACATCCTCCTCGTCCGACGACTGATTCCTGCCCGACCTTGATTGGCTTCCGGGAGTAGCAGTCGTTGCCGTGGCTCCAAAGAAGGCTACGCCGTCAGCCAGCGTCGAGTGACGAAGGACGTCCGCTGCGCGGTTGAAGAGTTTCGACAGGCCGTCGGCCCTCGGTTGGTATGCCTTCTTGGGCGATGGCGGGTTCTCGGTGCTGGGTCCCTGAGGTTCCGTAGTATCGCTTTGCTGACGAGACGCTGATGACTCTCGAGACCGGACGAGTGCTTCGGCGTTGCGGAAGTACGAATTCGATCTGGGCATCGGCCGTCGCGTCGAGATGAGCGGCATATCCGGTGGCCGTACCGTCGAGGGGCTCCTCGGTATGTCGTCCTTGACAGGATTTGAATCTTCATTCATGGTAGAACATCCCTCGATAAACGTCGCCAGTCCTCGCACTATCCGCTCGCCCTTGAACCTATCCACGCGATCCCGGGCCCACTCCAAATGTTCCATAACCGTTTGCGCGACGCCCTGCATGAACCGAATTTCCTCCGCCGTGAGTCCATCATGAGGTCGTTCGTCGGAGACGGCAAAGGAGCCAATCTTGTGGCCGCTGCGTGAGATGATGGGCACGCCAGCGTAGAAGCGTACGCCGGGTTCCGAGAGCACATAGGGGCGCTGCGCGAATCGAGGGTCGAGGCGGCAGTCATTGACGATGAGTCCGGTCGCCGTATACGGGCGGCCCTTGGGGTCTAAACCTGTGCAAGTATTCACCATTGAGTGTTCGCAAACGGCATCGGGACGAGAAAGGATGGTGGCGCCGACTATGGAAATCACAAATGTCAGCATAGGACCTCCCAAAACGATCCGCCCCCTCCTTCCCGCATGTCTGAGCCCGACAATGCACACTGAAAATAAGATTCAAGCATGAGGCCAGCATTTGTAAAGAAGACTGTCGACATGCTGCGACGGCGGATAGCTTCGGAGGCGAACCGCAACCGCAGCCGCGGCCGGGACTGAGTGATGTGATGTCCCGAATAGAGAGGCCTACGTACGCCACAGTTCATTATCAACATTCGTCTCATCGGCGTCGTTCAAACCACTACTGTTTGAATCCTGCAGGTGCTCAAAGTCTCCAAGTTGAACGCTACGGGTACCCTCGGCAAGAATGGTCTGGGTGGTGGTATCGATCAGCGAGACCATGGCACGCTTGACGTCGAGCTTCAGCACGGCGAGCTGAGCAAAGGCGGTGAGGGCCTTGTCGGCCGAGGCCTTTGGCTTGTAGCCGTTGCCATGTAAGTCCGGGGCGGCGATGCTATCGACATTGAGGGCGACGTTGAAGGAGGAACCTTGGGCGACCTGCCAGCTCTGGAGATATCGCTGGACCTCCCGCTCGCGTTGGGCCTCGGACATTTGAATGTGGGAAAGAAAATACACACACGCGGATGCGCGCACAGCAGCAGCAGCAGCAGCACACCGCACAGGGGTGGCGGGTGCGGTTCTCTGCGGGAGCGTGTGTATGTGAGGTGAGCCGGGTTTGGCGAGGGAGTTAGAAGGAAAGCGAGTGAGAATTGAGAGTAAGAACGAGGATGAGAATGAGCGTCAGTGGGCAGTGGGTGTGAGACTGAGAGTGAGAGGAGCGTAGCCGTGCTTCGATGTCGAGGGGTCGCAAGCAGGGGGGAGCGGCGGTGTTGGCGGCTTTCGTGCCTAGGCCTGCCTCTCTATGTCTCTCTCCTCAGATTTCAGATTTGTTCTGCGTCTTTTTTTCCCCCTCTCTTTCTTCCGAGGCTTTGTTGCTTAGGTTGGTTTCTTTTTTTTTTTTTTTTTCCTGTTCAAAGGGGCCTTTCGGAGTGACAGTCCGGCGGGGAGCGACAACACTACGCTCGTGGACTTCGCGTGGCCACGGGGTGCATTTGGAGAAGGGGCAGGGGCATGGAAGGAATGCGGAAAGGCGGGCAAGTGCGAAGTGTCACCTAAACCATTCCGGGCGTTGCGCTTTTCCTATTTCTTCGACTTTCTCTCTGTTGGCGGCGGCGGCGGTGACGGCAGGGCGGTAACTGTTAGGCTGGCGGTAAACACAACAAGGAATGGTGGAAAGGGCAGAAAAAAAAAAGAATGGAAGATGCCCCCCCCCCCCCCAAAAAAAAAAAGATGCCGCAAATGGATACCGAAGGAAAACACATCCATTTGTTGTGGTACACCATACACAGCCCATAGGGTGGCAGTAGGTGGGCGAGGCTCTCTTTCCAACCAAAGAGAATCTGACATCATACCCCTCCTCTTTCCCCCTTCCAGATTCACTCAAGATCCACCCGTCAGTCTCTTCTTGGGGCCTTCTCCCACGTTCTAGAGCGGCCTATGAAACGCGTCCACAGCCAAAGGAAAAAAAAAGAGACCAATGGAATGACTCGGTCGGACGTTTTTCTCCTCTTGTCAATAAGGTACCCAGGTGGCGTTCAACCGATCCCGATCTCTGTTGGCTGTCAGGATCGAATTTTTGAACTTTTCCACTTTGGCTCATCGCCCGATTGCCTGCCGCATTGCCGCTCCCCAAGCTTTACTTTTTCAAAGTAAACAAAACTCACAATTGCCACGACAACATGATGCCCAGCATCTACAAACTCATACTCTCAAAATTGTCACCTTCTTCCGTGTAGGCCACCCATACATACATGAGGCAGTTGTTCCCTGACCGGCAACCGCATACCTTGTACAAATTGCAGACTCTTCAACGGCTACCGCGGATCATGTCCGAAATGATTTCGGCAGATACTGACTCAGCGACGTCACCGACTGATTCACAAACCCTTTCCCCGGCAAAACGTCGCGCTTGCACTTAGTGATTTCAAATTGGCTCCGATTCAAGCGGTTCCAAGAGCACGTTATCACGTGTTTGGTCTTTCCCCTCTCTCTTGCCTTGTAACCCGCGGTCAACTGCGGTTGAAATGCCATGAAACCCCCAGACTTCATTTCTCCAATTCCTATCGGCCGAACAAAAGAAAAAAAGAAAAAAAGAGACAAGAGGCGCAAAAAATGGAGAAAACATTCCAAAAAGCCATGAGACTAAAAATAGCGCCGAACTTTCTTCACCTCCAATTCTGTTCCAGAGGAATCTAATACCGTCAAGCGTCCCACGCCCTTGGGACATCCCGCTTCCGGCCATACATAGTCGCCTCCACCCCGAGTCTCTCTTAAGAACCTGTGTCGATTCAAGATTTCAAATGTTGTTTGTCATAGCGCATGTTTCTGAACCCTACGCTTCGCTGTGAACACTGGAATGGATGATAGGTGGGGGAGGGACGAATTTCCAAAGGAACATCTAGTGAAATGGCATATCCTCCGCGCTTCAAAGATCTAGTAGTCCACACAGCCCTCAAAGAGGCAATTTTGATTAATGGTCTACTGGCAAGACATCGTGTGCAACAGGTTTAGAATTCCCTTTGGATCCATACGAGAAATCATCTGGCGGTTCGACATTTGCGGAGTACTTCGACTATGCTTGAGTATGCTTCAGTATACATGAACGAACCATGTACGTATTCTTCATTCCGCAAACACGACAAGCGTGCTTTGCGACGGAGCTATGGTACATCTAGCAAGACGACACAAACCCATCAACGCCAAACTACTCGCTCAAAGCCGACAAAATGGAAGCCTTCATTGGACTTGCCCGTCCGCCTCCCTCCTCACCGTCCCTTCTTTGCAGGCGGTGGGAATCGATCCGTGTCCTAACCGAACTTGATCCCAGAGGACGGGTTCCAGGTGCCTCCTTGCGGCGGCTGGCTTGCCGGGCCCTGGCCTTGTGTTGATCCGCCAGGAGGTGCTGGTGCACCTGGCTGAGCTCCGAACTTGATGCCCATATCCGGCTGCCACATGTTCGACATTGCCGCCGCGGGTCTCGGGTGCTGGGGCTCGACAGTCGACCCGGCCCATGACTGAATATGTGCCTCAGCGGGAGAGTGAACCTCGTGCCGCGACGGTGGCTGCTGCTGCTGGGCTGTTGTGCCGGGGACGACGCTGGCGCTAAAGTAGGATTGGGGCCGCGGGTCGTAGTTTGAGCCGGTCGGGGAGTGGACCGGGGATCGGTTCAGGTTCAGTGAATTGAGCGGCGGCATGCTGACCTCCCTATAAACTAGTTAGTACGGTGAGCTGATACGCAGAGGGGTTATTCCTTACTCCTCAAGACTCTTGGCGTCCATCCGCCGCTCTGCAGCCCAGGCCTTGACAGGATCGCGAAAGTTCTGGCCCACGACCTTGCTCAAGTCATTGTAGAACTTGCGACCGACGTCCACGTTGTTGACGATTTCTTTGTACTTGTAGTAGGCATTGTCAAGCTTCTGAAGTGCCAGCTCCCGCTCGCGACTACCACTCGACATATTCTTCTTTTGACTCTCAAACTCTCGGTTGACTCTCTGCACCTCAGTCATGAGGCGCTCTTGCTCGTCTTCTTCCTTGGCCACCGCTTCGATCTCAGAGTCATAAAGCTTGTCAAGACGCTTCTCGAAAAAGTCCTCAAAGTGGGCCGGGACAATTGCTGTTGTCGGGTATGTTCTCTCGAGTCGTGCAGCTTCTTTCAGGATATCCGGCTTGATGTCGTCCGTCCTCGCCTTCTCCCGCAGCACCTCAGCCTTTTTTCTCCTTTTGGACTCAAGTCGCAGGACATCATTATAAGCCCCCCGAAGCCTACCTATTACCGGCTTCAGGTGCTCTGGGATGTCCATGCGCCTGGATGAAGGCACATAGTCCATGATGGCTCGATCGGATCCAGAGAGCATCTCGAGCAAGTCCTGTACCTCCTTGTACTTCTCTCGAACGACCGCATCACTGCTGGTACTGCTCGCAAAGTAGCCTTCGATCTCGGCTACTTGAGCCCAGAACTGGCCTCCCTGGGGGTCGCTGCGACTTTCCGGTCTTGACCATCTGTCTGTGCCGTACTTCCGTCTCATTCGGTTGTCCTCCTCCTCTTCGGCTGCCAGTATCGCTTTACCTTCGTTGAAGATGGCGATGTCGGCAGTCCGTAACTTATCGATATCCGAGAAGGCCCGTTGAATCCTTCCTATAGCATCTGCCTGCCGTATTTCCTCCGCGTGGTGGACCAAACTGTGAGGCAGACCAAGCGGTTTCTCAAGTGCCTGCAGCGAACCCGGGAGATTGATGGAGCTGAGCATGGCATGAAGCTTTTCTGTCTGCGTTTCCATCTGACCAATAATGTTTTCGTTGACTATGCGATCGCGCAGTTGCTCGTAAATAGTGATGGCGGCGTGAACGGAGAACGGAACTAGTTTTGTGAAAAGTGCTGGACCGAATTCGGCCTGATCCCCGACGTAGTCAAACGGGTTGGCTACTTGCGGAGGCACTCTAGCGACTGCCATATTGGCTCTGTCAAGAATTTTGAGCTCCGACTTTGGCGGTACAGGTTCTTCTCGAGTTAGCCTTGCGACCTCTGTTTACTAGATTTCGGTACTTACGAAGGTAGATAACGTCATTGTCCTTCTCTGCCCTTTTGAGATCTTCTTCGACCTTTCGTTTCAGACCATTAAGATCCTCGAGCACCGCCTTATTAAGGTAGCCACCCCGACTCTCCTTCAAGCCCTCGTTGACACAGCTCACAGCGTCCTGCAAGCGAGCAACCTCTTCGCCATATTTCCTCTTCTCGAGACAATCGCATGCGGCCCGGTATTGCGCCGCACCAGCGAAGTGGTGGTGCTTTGCGCTCATGTGGTGGATCCAAGCAGAGCTGATCGCCTCGCTCTTCATAGCAGCCTCCCCCGCCGAGTTGTAGAGATCGGAGACACGAGCGGCCAGCCTAGCAATGATGGCATCCTTGTACCCGTCCATGACTGCCTTTTGCCAAAAACACTCTTGCGACTGTGCCAGGAGCAGTTGGGACAGAGACTCGAGGGTGTTGGCGTCCATGTCTTCGGGCGGGTCAGACATGCGCAGTTCGGGCAGGACTTCCTTCAGCATATGTTCTAGTACTCCAGACGCCGAGGCAAAGTGGCCCGCGGCCGTCTTGAGACCTTCCGTACCAGATCTTGATTGCGCGACCGCAAGTTGGGAGTAGAGGGAGGCCAAGTTGTAGAGAATGTTCATGAGTTCGTATTTGAGGTTGTTTCGCACCATCGGTCGTTCAGTGTTGTAACCCAATGCTGGGTACCAGGTAAACTCAGCCCCGATCTGTTCGCAATCTGCGTTAGCGATCTTACCATCTCTCTCTGGTTTGGGTGGAAATTGCTAGACGTACGTCGATCGGGAACTTGCCCCCGATCCACACGAGCTGTCCCGCATAGGCCTGCAGCTTTTTCACGCCGCTAGGATGCGGTTCCCTCACGTTGACCGCATCTCGTCGCAGGGCGTCGATGACCTCGAGGTCCTGACGAAACATGTCCGGGTGTTGGTCATACTTGGTGTTGATGTACTGTCGTATCGTCGACGAGAGCGAGAGCTGTGTGGACTTGCGGAACGGCAACGACAGAATATTCGAAATGCTGGCCATGACGAGAAAGTTAGGAGAGACACTGGTGTGTATGAAGGCAATACTCACGTCGCCATGGTGGAAGAGTCCCTCTCGGGGCTTAGGGGACGTCGTTGTAGAACCTCGAGCTAGGCGCGGTATGTCACAAGCCTCATGACTTCATTGTTCGAAGCATGGAAAGGAAGCTGCGCTGGAACTGACGTTGGCGGGGCACGAGTGCATTGTGGCGCGAGCCTGCCTCGGGTGGGGGCGGGGCGTGGCTGAGACAAATCAGTTTGGTGCCTGACGACCGTTATTGACTGAGGCCTGGGATATCAGGCCCAGAATGAGCAGTTCGTCCCATCTCGAGCATCTCTCAGCCGATGGCGATCCGACTCGAAGGCACAGATTCTCAAGGACTCAGGTACGGAAGGTTGTAAAATCAAGTTTGCAACTGTTGAATATTTCGTAGCATTGGTATACACCTGTTCTGGAACTCTACATAGGCACCGATGTTTGCCTTTCCTTGCACCAAAATCAAACCATACCAGGTGGTTGACCTCCAAAAAGGACACCCAACGTCCTTATCATGACTCCTAACGTCCGGCCTGTCACAGGTCTATGTGCCGATTGCGCGATCCGTCGACGCAATCCATCTATGTGCAATGCAATGCCGCAGTGATAGAAAAGAAAGGAAAGTTGGTAAGCGTTTGCCAGCATGCTGTCAATGTAGAAAAAATGCCCCGTATCATACTCAAACGCCGAAGCTCAATGCGAGCTGTATGCCGAAGTCGAGATGCGAGTCGAATCGAAGAAGAGTGTTGTTGTGTTTTAATGAGGGTATCACGGTCAGCGGATTATAATTATGATCCTGTCCAGGGGTGTTGTCGTAATTGTAGGTAGGTGCCCTGGGCAATGCAACCTGTCGTTCTTTGTCGGCCAGATTGACTTTTTTGCTGCCGTCTGAATCGAAACGGGCCCGTGCCATTTCAGCTGAAGGGCAGCTATTGCGAACAGGCCGGGGTGTCCTGGGTTGAACAAATGCGTGAAATGAGCTGCGAATGGGCTTTGATCCATCCTTGAGCTTTTTTGCAATGCCAGAATCACCCTAACCCGTCATATCATGAGGCGAGAGGTTATTGGGAATGCCTCTGGTCGTATCGTATCGTCGTGCTCGGCAGTTCCGAGGGCACTTCATGTTGAAGGAATCCAGACGAGCTCAATGACACCGTCAATCTTGCTCATCGGCTCGCCATCCTCCTCAACCCACCGCTCATCGTCCTTCCGACGAGTGTACACCTGAAGTACGGATCCATCCTCCTGTACGTGGGCCTCTTGCAATTCCCAGGCAATCTTGCGACCGGTCTTGTGCAAAGATCTGCGCTGGGGGCCGAACATGTAGTCCAAGTTCCAGCCAATGTCATCCGGAGCAGGAGTGAAGGTGCGTTCCATCTGATCCAAGTTGAAGTCGATACCTTGGGGGTAGTGGGCAACGCTGAATCCGTTGGCGATGATGAAGTCGTCAGCAGTAATGAAACGCTGGTAGGCGCAATCCTCTCCACAAGCGTGTCCGACCTTGGCAGACTGGAGGGGCTTGGCGTAATGCCAACCGCCGCCCTTGTAATGGTGCAAGCTCAAGGGCTTGATACCAGACTCGTAGAAGCCGGCTGGGTCGCCGTACAAGTCCAATTGCCAAAGCTCCCAAATATTGGTCAGACGAACCTCGGTATTTTCGTAGATACACTTGCGGAGAAGGATATCGCCCTGAGGACCCCAGCCTGAGTTGGCCTCTTTGATCTTGGTCTCCGTCTTGCAAGACTCGTAGAGCTGGTTAATGGCAGCCGCGAGAGGGACGCTGAGGAAGACACCAGCACCGCCGAAAGCCTGAGAGCCGTGGCGGTGAATGGCGTTGACGTCCTCGGAAAGGGTTCCGATGTAGAGAGGGTCGAGGTGGTCGAAGGTAGCAAACTTGTCAATCAGACCGTGCATGCTGGGGAAGAAGGTGTCATCGTCACAAGTGACGAGCCACTTTCTGGTCTTTCTCTCAGGGTGGTTGTACAGATAAGGCACCAGGGTAAGGTAGCGAACAGCCATCTCCATGGAGGGGTCGGAGTGGGCGACGTCGGCGTCAATTCCAACCCTCTTGAGCCTGTCGCTGGCGTCCTTCAACTCAGCGTCGCTAGCGTCAAGAAGCAACAGCAAAAGCTTGCCGCCATTGGACTTCCCGTTGCTGTCGGTAAGCCAGTGAGCCCATTCCTTAATCGGGCTTGTCTTAGGGTCATTGAAACGCTTGTAGGTAGTAGAAACAGCGAACATGAAGTCGGAGGCGTTGACGGTGGAAGGGTAGGAAGACTGTGTGACGGGGACATCCAGGGGCTCGTGGCACTCCTCAGGGGCGTACGACTTTGTGATGTCGACAGTCTTGAACTTCTTGGGGAGGAACTCCTGATCCAAAACAGTGTAACCCTTGCGCTGGATGGGCTTGCGACTGAACCTGACGTAGCGCTTGAAGTAGTGAATCTTCTCGGAAAGGCCGTACTTGTCCTTGAGGGTCTTGATGTGGTCGGTGTTGATATCGCAGTTCATGACGTGGCTTGAGGAGGGAGCGGGCTCGGCGGGGATCTTTTCGGAAAGCGACGAGGAACCGTGCGACTTGACCGGGTCCAGGGGCTGCTGATGCGTGATTGATGACTTGACACCGGCGCCCGTCTTCATAATGCGGCCGCGAACGTCGATGGCATCGTTCCTGAGGGTGAGGGCCATGACGATGAGGACGACGACTGCAAAAAGCAGCGTTCTCGTAAGTGGGTTACGCATGCTGCAGACGCGATGCGGATTGGGCAGCTTAGCTCCCATTGTCCGAATAAAAACTTCTAGTTGTTTTTCGTCCAGCTTGACGGTTGTGAGTGGGTGTCGTCCTTGAGAGGCGGGGGAAGGTGAGGTATACACAATCGCTGGTGAGAGCAGCCAAGAGATGCCGACCAAGCTATACTCTGGATGATGGAGAGAGAATGATGGCGGCAGCAGTAGTTCGGACGATGTAGCTCCACGGGCCAAGAGGTGTCAAAACGGTCGGAAAAAGGCGTCAAGGCGAGAACCGCATAGGAAAGACGGAAACGTAGGTACTAAAGATGGTGACTAGCAGTGCTGTTATTGTTGCTGAGCGAGTGACACGATCATAGGACCGGCAAGTGATCGGGAAGACGTTGACGACGACAACGATGAGTGAGATGCGTGGTCGGGAGCGGGATCGGAATCTCTGCCGCTAGGAAACGAAGACGCAGACAGACAGACTGGCGATCCAGATTTCGTCGTGAGCTGGAGAGACGAAGAAGGAGGAAAGGAGTAGGAGGGGAAGGGTGGGAGATGAGGGAAGAAGAGGTAGAAGAGGTCTGGAAGAAGGAAAAGAGGGTCTTGGCGGATAGGTAGTGCTGCGTAGGGGAAGCAAAGGCGTACGAATAGTGCGCCGATGTGAACGGGAGGCCAGGCTAGGGCAATTAGGAGAGAGACAGGTCCCAGTTTGCAAGGACCTCGAAGACGTATTCGTGGATAGCAGCGAAGAAGAGGAGACTCCGGTACGGCGTAGAGTGATGGACGGGGGATGGTGGGAAGTTCCCAGGGTAGGCTGTCAGGGGGTGTGGGAATTGGAATGGGAGAGTGATGGAGCTAGGGAAAAGAGCAGGGGGCATGTGGATGAACCAAGTGCGCGATCCTCGAGGGTACTTGGAGGGGAAGAGAGAGACTGTGTGGCAGTATTTCGTACCTACAGATATGAAGTGTGGAAAGGGAAAAGGTGGACACTAGCAGACTAGGAATACACTGAAAGGGACGAGGGAAAAAAGAAGGAAGCAGAAAGGGCAGTCTGTTTCTGTAGGGAGCTGTGGAAGAGAGACAGGTAATCAGTCGCCCACGTCCAAGGGGAAATTTGGTACAAATACTATCATACTCTGTCAGCTACGGGATCAAGCCAGGGGGGAAAAAATCACTGTGTAGGAACGGATAGAGAAAGAAGAAGCAGGCGGGCCAGGTTTGGTTGGTGCGGCCGGGGCCTTGGATTGATGAACCGACACACTTGGGAGAAGACGTGGGAACGCGGGTGGGATGGTTGATTGGAATTAAATTGGGTGTACAGGGGTAGCCTGCCATGCTGAAGAAAGACGATGGTCCTTGCCGCCCATCGCTTCCACACATAGAAGAAGCGATGGACGGTTTCCCTCCCGTACAGGATTTATGGTAAGGTACGGAGTACGGAGGGGACGGTATGGTAAAATACCGTCCAAACAATATGTGTGTGTGCATCCGTTTGTGCGTGAACAAGGGAAATCGGGAGCAGAACAAAAAGGGAAGTAGGGGACGGGCGCTTCAACTGCCTCCAGGTCCTGCCTCGGATGAACAAGGACGGAAAGTCAACAAACCGATGTTGAATACTTGGGCCGTCTCAGCCACAATTTCCCAAGCGCCGGTTGACGACGACAACGGATAACGAGCCGCTGCCAGTGTCAACGCCGCCACCGCCACCGGCTGCCAGTGCTGACCTAAGGTAGCAGCACGGTAAGGTACCTTAGCATGTAGGTACACTACGGAGTATCCGTACCTACACAGACTCTATGACAAAAAGACCATGCTCCTGCTCCTAGACGAGCACATATGATAGGGGGGGAAGGAAGGGACAGGAATAGGAGGTACTGTGAGGCGAAAAAGAATGAGAGAGAGATTCTGCGTGCTGCAGTGACAGCCAGTGGTTACAGAGTGGGAGGCACCATTGCTGAGCAGAGGGCGGCAGGGCCAAAGGCAAGGTGCAGGGGAACCTGGGATGGTACCTTGGCGCGGAAACGGGACCTGCAGCTTGCGTCTTGCATGGGAATTTACAACCGAGTTGGAGGTTGACGAGTGCGGATGGGGGACCGAGTCGAGCTTACTCTCGATTCCACGAAACGAGTATTGAGCTTGAGGCTAACTGATTGAATCAGAACGAAAGTTGCTTTGCTGCTCGAGACAGAAACCGCGTGATCATGTCTCCAGACTCCAGTGTCTCCGTCTCCCTTTTTCTCCTGTGCGATTGCACACGTACACGCGGCAGCATGGAACACGCAGAAGCAACATGAGTCCGATCTGATGTTGCTTGCTGCAGTCGTTGCTTCTCCTCGTGGCACAAAGCGGGTGTCCTCGTCATTTCATCTCATCTTATCGCGCCCCCGATACTGATCTCAATCATCTCCGCCAGTCTTCCAGGGCTTCGCATCGTCGTAGCGGGATGGATAGGTAGGGAGAGCCCTGAGAAGCTACCGAAACCAAGACCTACGCAGTGTTGTACGTGAGTATCAGTGTCGGTGACAGTGAGTGAGCTGCGTGTTGGGTGCGGGCGGCACTGTGAGAAAGAAGGGGGCATTTGAAAATTGTTGGATCACGGCGCATGGGTCGACAACTGGGAAGGACATGGGGAGGTGGGAGAAGTCCAGCCCGCGCGACCAGGGACGGGGAAAGAATCAGAAAATTTGACTGGCCAGGACCGGCAACGCACGAGGGGGGCACTATGGGAAGGGGGGGTGTGCAGATAGGCGCAGGTGGGGGCCTAGGGTGGGGTGCGTGTCGGGATATCCAGTACGTACCTTCACAGCCTCCCCGGTGTACTGCCATGCTGCTCTAGGTACTGTACGCAGTAAGGTAATCTGCGGCCTGCCTCTAGGAGTTCCATCTCAGTGACCAGTCGCCAGTGTGCTCTGCGTTATCGCTCGCCATATCCAGCTAGCAGTCTGGCGAGATCACGGATCTACTTGCTGAATATGCATCTTGTCGACGACGTTGCGGTACCAAGACGGCAAGGGCCCAACAATCCCATCTGCTGGGCACGGCATCTGGCTGACCTGTCAACCGTGCCGAGAACGCTGGGCGCTGTATGCGGAGGCGCTATCGTGGATAAGACGGCACTGCTGCTGCTCATGATGATGATGATGATGATGATGATGATGATGATGATGATGATGATGATGATGATGATACCAACCTATGACCTTGGAAACCTGGCAGAGAAAGTAGGTGACGACGTCAGCTATCAACACACATTCGACACTTTGTCGATGGACAATCGCCTGCATAAATTTCTTTTCGGCCCCCGAGCGCGGTTACGTGGCAGAAGGCGTCAAAGAGCGTGCTAACGCCTAGGTAGGTGTCGGCCGATCTGCTCTTTGACTTTCAATTGACATTCCCGTCAAGACGGCGCTATCAACGGGCTCCTGTTCCTGACTTGCGTATCGAGCCCGGCGCCAGCTGCAAGCCACAAGCTTCCAAGCTGAGAGGAAACGCCGGCCCACCGTCCCTCTCCGCTGGGATTCAGCGCCGAGTCGCCTGTGGATGGGCGCTAATTAGTGTACAGATTGCAGACGGGACCAAGAGGCTAGAGCAAATTTGGGCGAATTCGCAAGCGGTGGGCGTTCATTAGTAAGGCCATCTGCATGATTGTTGACTTTCCCTCCCTCTGGCGTGTATATGAGTGGCAGTTGAGTATTCGGCCTTATCAGATAGTGGGCTGTTAGACAGTGTTTGAGCGTGCCCTGCATGAGCGGAGGAAAAGGCGAAATGAGTGCCAAATGCAAGTTGAGTGTGAGGAAATAGGGTACGATTGAAAAACGAAAAGCAATGACGAAATGTTCATCCGTATCAGTCTGTCAGAGTTCACCATAACTGGGGGAAGAGAGGATCCTGATTCATGTGATCCATTCCTCCTCTCACAGACCACCAGATTCGATCGCCATCTTCAAATGTTCAATCTTGCCGCTCTGCCAGGTCTGTAAACGTGCTCGAGGCAATGTCACGCGATTGGAAGGTCCGCGGTTGCACACCCCATATACAACTATCCGTACCTACGGAGTATGGAAGTAGAAAATCATAATGAGCACCGTCATGATTGGTCAAGATGCCATCTTCTATCTGTCCCTTTTCCTCAGGTCCTCAGGGGTTCCTGCTTCGTTTTGGAGGGGTGTGAAGATAGCCGGTGTCTGTTCTGAACCCTCCCTCCCTCTCCCTCCTTCCTTTCTTTCTTCCCACTGGGAGCCAAAAAAAAAAACCTAGGAAGGGACCATCTACCAAAGATGATCTAGGAAGGCGACAAAACAAGGAACTCAGATTCTACCTTCCGAGCCCACCGAAATGACCGCCCATCGCCAAGTACCGCTCCCGTACCCGCGAACAACCTGCAATCTCTCGCCTTCCCATGTGCCGAGCGACCCCAATCTTAATTATTTTCCCTCCCCCCACCCCCATCTGCAAACCATCCAAATTTCATCAATTTGCTGCTGCGAAGCCATCCAGGCCAACCCCTTCCAGTCGAGTCTATCCGTACGGATACCCGAATCGCGAATCCTCGTCTCCGTTCCAATTCATATCGCAGTGCGGCTCCCAATCGGGTCTTTCTGAAATAGACTGCTCATGGCATCATCGCGGAAGGGTTCCCAAGGGCCGGCGCAACGCGTTCGGTCCATTTTCGGATAGTGACAGATTTGACGGTCGAGGCCCTAAGAATTAAACGTCCCGTCGATTCAATACGGATACAGCAGGCAATGACTTGGCAACTTGGCCCGTGGATTTTCTCCATTTGGTGGATGGTTTTGCACGGCTCGGACAACTCTACTCGCTACTCAATCTATATACCACGCTGCTGATCATCGTCGATTCGCCTCAATCCCAGACCAGCCGTTTTCGACTTCGGTCAGCCGAAAGGGGATGATACTATCAGTGTCTCTCTTTCGGTCGATATCAAGAAACATATGGCGTCTTCCACCGACTCCCACGGAGTTGTTTCCGTGCAGCTACACCAGCTACGGATAGATGGCAGGAAAGGAACCCCTCTACAGAAACTGGATGGCCTATCATCAATTCGCGCCGAGTCGCCGCCTCTGCCACCAAACCCGTGACGCTGGTTCAGCCTGCATCGCCATCGTCATCGGCCCTCATCGGCCCTTCTGAACCCGCTCTGTTGTGCACTGTACTCTGGGCCACCTTGTTCCGTCCGCTGCAGCACGATCAACACGAGCTGGTTGGCATTGCCCTACGGGTGCAGCGTCTTTCCCGAGTCCTGACTTGGGTTTGCGTGGTTGCCACTGAGGATTTTGCACGCTTCATACGGTGTACCCGCTAATACACGAGCACAGCCTGTTCTGGTGCCACTGTTTCCTGCCATCCGCCGCCTGCGCAGTATTACTCCGAATGAAACCCTCTGTCTGCCAGAAATCAAGATACATACGACAGAAGAGTTGCTATTTTTTGCACCACGAGAAAAACGGGCCGCCTTACGCGTCGTCACTCCTAACCGGACGACCCAGTTTGCACCGTCGCCTCCACCAAAGTGGCCAATTAGCTGCGCACTTGGCTACGCTCTCTCCTTTGCCGGCTGGTCCCAGAGGCCACAAACAGCTGCTGTCTTCCAAGCTTGGTTACGCATTTGCCGCGATCCGAAAACAAAATACTTGCTTACCGCGCTTCTTCCAGAAGGTTGCCGCCCTGGGGAGGCTCAGCAGATCTTCAGCAATCGCCCTTATTGCTCCTACGTATTCGTACAACCGGCCACAGTCCCTTTCAGCGTCCTCAACGGTCATAGAACCACCTGGAGGCTGGAGCACTAAGAAGCCAGAGAGCCAATCCCATGTTCCATCCCGCTGGGATCGACGTCGACGAAAGACGGGAGGCGCTGCTTTCAAGCCAATGTCCTCTCTGGCTGGACAACTGCTTCGGGTACCCTGCGGTGCCTGCGACACCATGGTCCTAAAACGGACTGAAGGCTGGCTGAAAAGGGTCCGCCGTTCAATGGACTGTTACTCTGCAACAAATCATTTCTCGAGTCCATGCATCCTAGGGACCTAGACACCCCCAACTGACAGCGACGCTTCCCGATTCAGGGATTGTGCCGGCGCCGTTTGATTCCTTTCTGCTTCGACGAAACATGACGCGGATCCTGCTGCGAACCGCGGCCGATCAGCATTTCTCTGACAACAGACACGCATTCTTTGTTCCCCTTTCAAGCCATGGTGGCATGCACGCATGGTGGTGAAGCTCAACCGTCCAGCCACCCATCCCCAAACCACGGCGGGTGCTTGGAGCGGCAGCTGGCCCAGTCCATCAGACTTTCGGTTCGACGCCGTGAACCTTAGCCAACATACTTTCCAGCCTTCCACTGCATGCCCCGACAAGCGGGAAGCGCAGAGTCAAAAGTTGGGCAAAAGTCAATTGCGCCAGCTCTCCCCGGCCAGTCAAGACAAACATTTGGACTTGGCGATGAGCTTAATCGTCGAGAAATCGGAAATGTTTAGATGACGGCTGCACCAGCAAACCGGTCCCAACCGCGTGCGAATCGTGCAACGGACACAGAGTACACCCTGAAGCCCAGAATGAGGAAAAGAGAGAAAAATGGCGAGCATTACTGGACACGGTCGATCGACCTGCTCATCCCACCGCATCTGGAGAGCCCATTTAATGGACCCGACATGGCCTGACGGATCTGTTATCCATCAATTCAGCGCCAGTTTCCGGTGACCGTTTCCTTGGCGTGGGGATATCAGATGAAGAAGGGGTTGTGGGCAGTTGGAGTTTGGACTTTGCAGAGGCACACAGGCAAAAATAGGGGCCACTGGGGGTTCTGAACCGCCGGCGAAAGGCCGAAGCAAGCAACAAGAAGACTTAACCTCAGACGAAGGCCCAGAAAGCATTCTTGCTAAACGTCAAAAGGCGCAGAGAGACCTGCATATCCCAGGCCGTCTCATCGTCGTGGAGTCGATGACGTCCTCAGCACAACCTTGCGTACAAAATCCAGTCGTTAAGCTACTCCACCAGCTCATGGATCCGATCACCACGACTCACGAATTCCGCTCAGACTGAGAATTCTGAAATTTCGCTCAGCGAACCCGGCGACTCAGAACAGGGCATGGATCCCGCGATTCGAGCTTGCGGCTTTGGCGAGACAAGCAAAGTCTAGACAATCGTCACAAATGCGATGCACCGCCTTGCTGGTTATGGACTGGAATGTCGGAATCGATATCAAGAATAAACTGCCGGCGGGGGTAGTCTAACATACCTACCTCGAGGAATAGAGCATCTGGTACGGCGCCTAGCTCACATCTAAAAGCACCCGAGGACCAGCCATCCGTCCATTACCGCTGCTATTTTGGACCCAAGACAATCCGCACAATGAACGTCGTCTGAATTGCGTCAAAAGTTACCTGATGAACCCCTGCGGATCACCCAACTGATCCGTTTCACATCGCTTGAGGATCGCCCTGCTCGATATGGCTATTCCCTACAACAATATCCAGCCCGTTGGCCAACTTCCAACCAGTGACAAACACCATACACCATTCAGCGCTGGCGACGGCTCCGGATTGATTGTCACTGACCTAATGGATGCCATAATGCTAAACCTCTAACCACGCGGGACCGCACGGGAGCCGGCCGGCAGTTGGGCCGTGGGCCCCTGGACTACGCCGCACCATCGTCTGTCAATCGCTCTCCATACGGCCTGTCGGCTGCCATAGTGCAAGGGGTTATTTGGCGTATATCGCGATCTGCTTTCTTCCCTCCGCTTATCTCAGTGGCTCGATCAAGAACCGTATAGGGGTCGTAGCCTTGAGGCACTATTTCCGTTCGACCTCCGTTTGAATCCTTCTTGTCTGTTGTTGCGAGCGCGTCGGTGGCTCACAAGCAGAAGCTTGAAAGCATTCCTTCCAAAGTTCCAACAGATGCTGGACGTCCAAACCTACTCCTTCGAAAACTATCACTTTTCATCGACCCGACTTATTGATTGGGCCTCCATTTCTTTGCCCATCCCCGCACTTGGCCCGCCTGCATGATCTCCTGTGCTCACTGCGATGGCATGGCGGCTCTCAATCTGAGGAGGGCTCAGAACCAACCATTGCTTTTTTGCTTCCCTTGCCGGCCGCAACAGCAGCATATGTTTCTTTGCAATAGGACCATGCGTGCCCTTGGTTCGGGAAGGCCCTCCGAAGCCAACTAGGGCTAGCGTGCGGATGCAGCCAGCCAGACATGGCTTGCAATTGTGTCTAAGTACCTTGTTATTAAAGAAAGTTAATTCTTTCTAAGTTATAAATATAAGAATATAGTTTTAATAAAATAATATAGTACTTACTTAGTACTTAAATTAAGATACTTTTTTAAGCTTATTATAAGAAAAAGATAATTATATTACTAACTACTTATTATTAAAGTTTATAACTAGTACTATAGTTTTAATTATTATAATTTTAATTATTATAGTTTTAATTACTATAGTTTTAATTATAATAACTTTACTTATAATAAGTAAAAAGTCGAATTATAAATCTCTTAAAAGCCTCTTTTTAAGAGCTATAAGAGCCTCTAAATTAAGTTAAAATACTTATTAAAATATTAATAACTAAATTAACTTTATAATAACAATTTTAATAAAAAACTTAGTAAATAATATTAAAATCCTTATTAATATTAAGTACGATTTATAAAATATAATAACGTAATTATAGAATATTATTAATATATTTTATATTAAAAAGGTATTATTAATATTAATAAAATAAATAAAGCTATATTAATATAGTGCCTTAGTTTTTTTTTATAACTCGAGGATAATCGTTTTAAATAGTATTAAAAATCTATTAAAAAGCTTTTTTAAATATTTTAATATATTTATTATTATTATTATAATAATAAAACTCCTAGTATTTATATATAAAAATAAGTTATTTATTTTTAAATAGTAATATTAACTTATTAATAAGTTATTAAAACTATAATTTTAATAATTTTTTAATAAAGGAGAGGGTAAAATAAAAGAAAGGATAGGTAAGAAAAGGGTTAAGGTTAAATAGTATAAAATTCGAGGGTAGGGTAGCGTCTATATATACTGCGGTAATCCTCTAGTAATGCAAAACGATGGAGTTAAATAGTGTTGCAATTGTGTCTGTGAAGCATCCGAAGCATGTGTACTTGAATGCAAGATGAAGCCGCGTACGATGAACGACTTGGCGGAAGCCAGTCAAAGCTCTTACTTGCTTTCTCCCTACGTCCTTATCAATTTGGGGGTTGCTGTTTCGCCAAGTTACCTCCCTAATTCGCACTCCAATATCTGTTCCAAGCGATGGGCAATTGGAAGATCTCGTTTTCTTCCTAGACCAAAAGGTCAAGAGTGAATGAACAGTCTTGCTCGTAGTCTGCTTTGCTTGCCTCTTCAGGTTTGCGATCTGTCGCACTTTCAACATACAAAGGTAAGGGAAAATGTGATATATACATGGGAGCGCAGCAAGCACGCAACAAACAGTCCACGGACTTCAACAGGCAGACATGTATCCCTCGTCCCACCCTCGTCCCACCCTCGTCCTGCAGCGGCCCCGGCCGTCATCTATCTCACCTTTTCTTTTTTCTGCTCTGTATGTGTAAGTGAGTATGTGTGTGTGTTTCTCTTCCCGTGTCTGAGTCTTCTCCCTCCCGTGCGCTTGTCAACTTTTTCTCCTTTTTCCATCTGGTGTGTGTAACTCGAATGCTTACTTTGGGGCAAGCAAAATCTATCTCGACGGCTGTGTGATCCCGGAGGATGTGTGGCCGGCAAGAGGCGAGGGCAAGGCGAGGCACGCTCTTAACAAGCGTGGCAGAGCAAAAGAAGTATATCACACACTTCCCCAAAGGAGTGGCGTGCAGGGTGCGTTCGGTTTGTTTTATCGGGCGACTGCGTGGCTTTTCTTCCATTTCATTCTGGTGTTTCGAGGATGGGGAAGACTAACGATCTGTGAGGAGTTTTCTCTCCATGTTTTTGTTCTGTTCTTTCCCTTGTGGCCAGGGAAGGCGACTTAAACGTGATGATCGACGGGACGGAGGAGGTTCACGTAAGATTGAGGGGAAACGGAAGTGTCACGAATTGGTAAGTAACTATTGCAAATCTTCACTGTATGAGAAATTGATGTTGGTGGATATCTTGATCTGAATTCATCTATGCTAAGCTTAAGCATGCCAACCACTAAAAACGCCCATGGGGATATCTCTCTGGCCCTTTGCGAACACTCTTCTTTCCTATGCAAACCCATAATCATTTGCCCTTGCCACCTCTTTACTGGTAGTGGCCCTTGTGATCACCGACACCAGGCCGCGCCACACCGTCATCCACGTAACCCGGAAGCTGCTCCTCGCGGCTCAGACCACCCGAGGCGACGGGGCCACCCTGGCCGGGAGGGTGCGAACCTAGCGGGCCGCCGGCATCTTGATGGCCGTACTGCTGCTGCTGACCATAGGCCGGCTGCTGCTGGTGAGGGGGGATCGACCCGGGCGGGGCCTGCTGGCCGGGCGTCGCCTGGGGCAGGTGGACCTCGGGGAGAGCCTGCTGCTGCTCCGCGGTGCGGAGGGCCTCGTAAAGCGGGTGGGCGCCGGCGGGCCACATGCCGTTGGGACCCTGGGGCGGCACCTGGCCCTTGACGATCTGGTCCACGGTGACCTTTTGTCCGTAGAACGCGGCGTTGGCGTCCTTGCGCTCCGTGACGACGGTGCCGTCGACCTGGATGCCGGCGTAGAAGCCGCGGGACTTGACGTAGGAGAAGACGGGCTTGAGCGAGGTGCTGCTGCTCCTGCGCTTCTTGTCCTTCTCGTCGGGCTTGAGCTTGCCGTCCTCGCCGGGTTTTGCGTCCGTGACGTGGTCGTTTGCGTTCTTGTCCTTGGGGTCGGGGTTCTTGCCGCCAAAGGAGGCGCCGACGTCCATGACGCCTCCGGCGCCGTAGGGGCCCGCCACGACGGCGACGTCAGGGCCGAGACTGACGCGGGTGGACATGAAGGCGGCGAGGGCGGCGGGGCTGTTGATGACGCAGACGCAGTCGTAGATGTCGACGCCGATCATGAAGCCGGCGCCGAGGGCGTGGACCTGGATGCCCGAGGGCGGGGACCAGGAGCCGTCAGGGAGGCGGGCAATGAGGATGCCGGAGCCGGTTGCGCCAGAGAACTGGAAGCCTACGCGGGCGGTGGTGAAGATGGCGAGGCCGACGGCCTTGTTGATGACCTTTGAGGGGATCTTGACGATGGCTTTGGGTTCCTTGCGCGCCTTTTCCTTGTTGGGCGTCGTGGGGCGCGAGCCGGTCGCTTCGGCGTGCTTGCCGGGCTCGAGGTGCTCGCCCGTCTGTGGGGGTACGTCGGATGTGATTCCCTCCTCTGTGAAATTGTGTGTTACCCGAGTGCTCGATGGGGTTGTTTATAGTTGGGGGTGTGGTTTGAGGGGACTTACTGCAGAAGCTCTTGAGGATCTTGGCCGCCTTGTCGCACTCTCTATCCATGGTGGTGGGCAGAAAGCTCTGCGAGCCCATCTTATTGGCAAGGGCGTTGATGGGCACAGCGGCCTTCATGCCCATCTGGGAGAGGCGCTCACCCCATCCGCGCTTCTCCTTGTGGTTGGGATCGGTAGCGGGCGCGATGTAGGCAGCGTGTGCGGCAGCCGGGTCGGTGTAAGGACCGCTCTGAGCGTGGCTCGGTGCTGCCGTGCCCGGAGGTCCCTCGAACTGCTGTTGTGAGTAGTGGTGGCCGGCGCCGTGGTCTGCGGGGTTGTAAGGAGCTTGCTGGCTCGGCGCCTGTGCGTACGACTGCTGCTGGGGAACGGAGCTGCCGGCGGCGTATTGCTGCTGCTGCTGCTGCTGGGGGGCATGTGTGAACTGCGGCTGGTTGGCGGGGGGAGGGCCCGGGGGCGGGGGAGGGAAGTGTTGCTGCTCGTGGCCGGGGCCGGCGGCGCTCTTCTGGTCCGGGTTGTACTGCTGCTGCTCATGGCCGGAGGTGTACTGGGGAGGCTGCTGTTGGTTGTTGTCGCCGGTGGGAGGGGGAGGGTAGAGCTGCTGCTCCGGTTGGATGGGAGGCTTCTCTGGGTTGGTTCCAGACATGATAAGAGGTGTCTTCCTGTCGATGACCGATCAGATTCGAGTTGATGAAATCAAGAACGTCGAAGTAGCAATGCAAGAAGGCGATGCAATTGCTATAGCTGGTAGCTTTTGGAAATGAGGGGTATCTTGGGATGGTAGTACGAAGGAGAAAAAGTGAACCGACGAGGAGAGAATCGCCGTGCGTTTGTTCCTTTTGTAGGTCTGGTGTTTGATGGAGCTTTACGGCAAGACCGATGGAAGTTTAATGAATTCTGCTGGGCGTAATGTGGCGTATACTGTCGTCAACGTGGATATCGTAGGCGTGTGAGGCTGAGCTCCTGGTAGCTTGTGGTCCAGAAAACGGGGTCAGGTGTAGATATTCTGCAGAGAGGCCTCTCAATGCAGATAGGGGAGAGTCATGTCATCGTTTGCCAGCTCACCACCACCAAGCCAAGCAGCAACAGCTCATACCTTGCACAGCGTGGGCGCCGTATGGGAGGGGAAACTTGGAGGGGCACGGCACCAGGGACACCAGGAAACGTCATGATGTGGCTGATGCACGGGGATGGCGGGAACCGACGGCACCGCTGCGGCAGAGGCGTGTGGCTGCGCAATTGGCTAACGCAGAGCGCCGGGGCCGACATTCCGACTCCTTACCAAAGATCTTTTTGATCGTATCCGTATTACCTGATACACTCCCACTCAAGTCACCTTACCTAAGCTGATACAGAGGTAGACGACCGTAGGTACTTCCTCACCTTACGTAAGTATCATAGTGCCCACGCCGTATTACCTAAGCAGTGCTAGGGCATGGGAGGCGTGGGAGGTCTCCATCTTTCTCTCTCTCTCCCCCACCTCTTTTCCCCCAACGACCCAACCTTATTCCCCAGCGGATGCGGGTACACACCCGGACACCATTGCCACGATCGCCAAGCTGTCACCTCGGTCGAATTTGAATTCGTTTGACAGCTTCGCATTCGCGATGACGGCCAAACTTACACTTGTCGCAACCTCTGACGTATCGGCCCTGCTGTCGTCATGCTAGAGGATATGCGCAGAAGATGATTATCTGTCAGTCTGATCCGAACCAAGCCAAACGAAAAAGGAAACGGGGGTATACGAGTGACTAAATAAGCTGTCAATTGTCCGGACCTCGACGGACTTGGCCTTTTCGGCGAAAGAGATGCCCACCCACCAGTACCGTTGGATTGATTAGTCGGGAATCAACACTCGGTGATCGGACCCCGAACCACCATGGCTATTCCTGTTCCCGTCCTCGCCATGTCATTTCGTTGCAATATTGCGACAGTCGAGAAGCTTCCAGCACGAAGCTTATTAGACGACATGCTCGGTTTTTATGACATGTCGTTGCGTTTCCAGTTCGCACCGCCGGTTAATTAATCAGGCTGGTATCACCAGGGCGAGATGCGGAAATATGGTTGACTGGTCTCGGACCGGACCTCGCCAAGAGTGGGAATCCCGGACGTCTCCCAACCTGTCCGTCGACGTGGGAACTAGAAACGCGAACACAGGCACAGAGGGCAACCTGACACCGAGTCCCGTCTTACCAACGACCGAGCTATTGACACGAAAATAAGAAAGGGCTGACAATCAGCCACCAGAGAGTGATCCCGACGCCCTCCAACTCCGAATCACGCGCGTCAAATCCCCAACTACAAGCAAACTTTGGGAGGAAACAGAGCAGAGACGCCCCTGCCCTGCCTCGTCTCATCCTTTGTTTGTTCTCGCTGCCGGAATCTGATCTTCGGCACTCGCTGCAGCTGCTTGACCAAGCCGCTGGGTCTGATAGCGTTGCTTGTCGTCCTTTTGATTTTGCATTTTGCAGAAAGAAAAAAGTTTGATCAAGCTTGCGAGGCATAACACAGAGACGAACCTCTATTGCGGTAAAGCTCACGAGAATTCGCATCAACCTGACAAGGCGGCCTTTTAGCGTTTCCCGCAGACAGAAATCCGTTGGGACGAGTTATCCACTTCCCGGCGGAGTTGTCATCCACACACACCGAGACGATCCCGCCCCACGATCTTCCTATCCTTTTTCTGAGGGCGGCCCTGTCTGGACTCTCTGTACGACAGACTTCTCCCCCCCGGCTGCCCGGGGGCGGATATTTGACTCGCGCCAACGAGCGTGACCATCGACCAGAAAGGGACAAGCCTTGCTCGATCTTCAATCCCATTCCCCGTATTGTCTGCTCTCTTCGGGGTCAGTAGACTGTCAGCAATCAATCAAGCAAGTGAAGAGAGTCGGCGCCAGTGCCTGCCTGTGTGTCGGAGCTCCGGCCGGTGAGCGACGGACAAAGGAATCCATCGCCCCACATTGGCGTTCTGTTTGCTGCCCTTGCGCAAAAGGTGGGCAAGCGTCTAGGAGAGGGTGAGAGAGTCGAGAACCGTGAGCGAGCGCAAGCGCAAGGTAGAGCTGGCCAACGCTCCCTTCTTCCCTCCTCCTCCTACTTCTCCTCCTGTCTCTGATTAGAGTAAAGAAGTGGCCGACCTTTTATCATTCTCCTCGGCTCCTCGTCTCCTCTCTTCCCTCCTGCTCTCGCGTTTATCTTCGCTCTTCGCCCTCTTCTCAAGCACCCGAATCCTCACTCTTCGGTCCCGAACAACCTAGCTCTTTTCTTTACCTTGCAGCACCGAGACTTCATCAAAGGAACGACTACTACTATACCACTACTCGCATACACATACACGCCTTAAGCGCCAAACAAGCGGCCCTACGTACCTACACAATGCCAAGCGCTACATCGCCGCCGCCGGGTCCTGACCCCACCCTCCACCTCCCGCGTATCCTCTGCCTCCACGGCGGCGGCGTCAACGCCTCCGTCTTCAAGGTCCAGTGCCGCGCCCTCATCTCCCGTCTCAAGAACAGCTTCCGTCTCGTCTTCGTCGACGGACCCTTCATGTGCGCCCCTCACCACGACATCGTCTCCGTCTATGGCGACTATGGTCCCTTCCGCCGCTGGCTCCGTTGGCTTCCTGAGCACCAGGCTGTAGACGCCGAGACGGCGTCCGCCGAGATCCACTTCCAGCTACGCATGGCAATGGACGACGACGACGCCATCGGCGCGACGGGGGAGTGGGTGGGGTTACTGGGATTCAGCCAGGGGGCCAAGATCAGTGCCAGCTTGATGTACACGCAACAACAGCTGAAGAAGAAGTACGGCAAGCGCATCACGTCGGCGGGCGGCTCAGCAGACTGGAAGTTTGGCGTGCTGCTCGCGGGCAGAGCGCCGTTGATTGTACTCGACGACAGGTTAGAAGTGCCGCAGGGTGTTGGCGACGCAGCTGAGGCGAGCGTCGAGTTCCATGACTGGCCGACAGGCCCTGGAACGGACCACGTCTTGAAGCTGCCGACGATTCACGTCCACGGCATGAAGGATGCTGGGTTAGACCATCACCGGGTGTTGCTCAAGCAGTATTGCCAACCGGGTACGACACGATTGGTCGAATGGGACGGTGCTCACCGCGTGCCTATCAAGACATGGGACGTGGAAGCGGTCGCAACACAGATTCTCGATCTCGGAAGGGATCTGGGAATCGTGAGGGAGGAGATTGAGGCATAGACTTTGGCGCGCGCTGCATAGCATTTTGGCGGAATTGTTTGAGTACCCATTTACGTTTTTTCCATTGGATATCTTGATGAAAGCATACATAGATCTTTTGAGAATACCAAAATCTGTAATTTTCCTGTTCAAACATATCGCACCCGCCAGTTCATCATCATGATTAGCGATGTGAACTTTTTGGGCACTCAGTCACGCGTGGTGTATACACCGGTCGACACGGCGTGGTACCCCTTCTTGCCAACCGCATGCGTCAGCTCGCTCCTCCAATCCTCCCCCCTCGCAAGCCTCTCGACAACTTTCTCCATCGTCCACTGAGGCCTCCATCCGAGCTCCCTGACCGCCTTGGAGGAATCGTACACCCGGTCCAACCTGTCGAGGAACCTCCATCCGAGCTTCTCAAACACGGCCGCGCACCCGGGCACAACCTCCGCGACAACGGCGCCCGCGTCCGAGTCCAAGCGGCGTAGGAGCGTCGAGCGGGCGGCCTCGCCGTCGTCGTTCGTGGCAGCAGCAGTAGCAGCAACAAAGGGCGGCGGCGCAGAGATAATATACTTCCCGAATCCGATCTTCCCGGCCTGTTCCATCCCGCACACCACGGCCGAGACGACGTCGGCAATGTCCACCCGCCGGTAGGCTAGCTCACAGACTTTGAGGTTCGCGTCGTCGGGCATGGCGGTGCGGCGGTTCTCGTCGTCGTCTGGTTCCGGGAAGAAGCGGGACGTGCGGAGGACGAGGACCGGTAAGGATGTCTGGCGTTGGACTAAACTGCAGAGGTCCTCTGCCGCGCATTTTGTTACGCCGTAGATGTTTTTGGGCAAGGGCGTGACGGATTCGGTTATCCAGGCTGCGGGTTGGCCTGGTGCTGGGGCTAAGGCGCGGCCAAAGGTTGAGGTTGTCGAGATGAAGAGGAATGATTTGATGCGGTTCTTATGGGCGGCTGCTTCTTCGAGGAGGACGAGAGTGCCGGTCATGTTTGTGTCGATGAAGGCTGATTTCGGGTGGGAGTCGACGTGGGGCTTGTGGAGGGTTGCCGCGTGGACGATGTGTGTTATGGACGAGTTGTCTGCGAGGATGGAGGCTATGAGGGCGCGGTCTGTGATGGAGCCGAGTGTTGTTGTCGTTGGGGAGGGGAGGATGTCGATGCCGTGGGGGACGTGGCCTAGGGACGGGAGGGAGAGCATTAGGGCTGCGCCGAGGTGGCCGGCGGAGCCTGTTACGAGGACGGTGTAGGGTGAGGCCATTGCTTTTAGGATGTCCAGAGGTTTTGGGTGAGTTTTGGGATTCAATGGGTGATGGTTTCGTGAGGTTTTGTTGATGTGGTGGATGAAGGTATTTGAAGTCTCAGTGTTAGTCGTAGTGGAGGTGAGTCATTGGTCCCTCGTTGATTCTACGCCAAGCGGGAGGGGCGCACGACTAGCTGTTAGGGACATCTCAGTTGGCCACCCAAGACTATGCATTGACTGATTGATCCCTGCGATTCTAGGCGATTGATGTCTGCAATTGTGTCTGAATGCTGTCTATTCAACTCGTCGTAGGTATGAAGATGTCAATTGGCGATGTACATCTTAAGGTCGTAATTGATGTTGTCCTTGGAGCATACCAACCACCCCAATATTACTTATCAATTTCCATTGACCCAAGAATAGAAATGTTACTGTTCCAATCCACTGTGAGTAATCAAACATGAGTTTGGAATTAACATCACGCCAACTCCCCTTCGATAATACGGTCAGTCGAGGAACATGCTCTCGGGAAATCCTGTGAAGTCTCTTGCGACGACTTGCCAATATAATCGATGTAAGATTAGGCCGAGATCCAATCGATACATTAGTTACTGCCCACACAGAACACACATAACGGGCAGTGAAGTGACTCATTCCAAGAACGCATCCTCGACATCACCCGCCTCCAGCCGTCGCACCCTCACCTTCAAACCCCCCTTGGGCCTCAGAACAGGACTAGGATTAACAAACTCGATATCCTCAGGATCCACCGCGGCCTCAAACTTGAAATTACTCAAAATTGCCATGAAGAGCACCTTGATCTCGATCAGCGCGAACGCCTTTCCGATACACTGCCTTGGCCCGGCCAAAAACGTCGCAAAGGCGAGCGGGTTGCTCGCGGGCGTCCGCTCGAGCCGGTCCCAGCGGTCCGGGTCAAAGACATCCACGTCCTCGCCCCAGATGCGTTTGTTCCGTGTGACGAGGGCTGGGAACATGTAGAGCGGGGTGCCCTTGGGGATAAAAGTGCCGCCGACGGTGACGTCTTCGACAGGTTCGCGGGCGGCGAGGACGCCCGGTGCGTAGAAGCGGAGGATCTCGCGCGTGAGGTTGTCGATGAAGGGCAGACCCTCTTCGAGATCGAGATAGTCCGGCGTCGGGTTCTTCTTGAGGAGACGCAAAACTTCGGCCCTGGCGCGCGTTTGAATGTGCGGGTAGAGCGTGAAGATGTGCGTGCCCCAGGTGAGCGTCGTGGCGGAGGTCTCGTGGCCTGCAACCATCATGTTGAGGCAGTTTTCGAGGATTTCGTCTTCGGACCAGGGTTCGTTGATGGACCTGGATTCGAGGATCATGTGCGTTAGGAGATCGGGTCTGTCGCGGGTCTTTTCCGCGCCTTTACCATCACCACCGCTGCCACCCGGGACCTCGTCGATTTCCGCGAAGCGCTCACGAATGACTTCTCTTATGCGCGAGCGGACGCCGCCGCTGCAGGCGTTGAAGACGCGGTTCTCTTCGAAAGGGAGCGAGCGGGTTCCTGGAACGTAGGCGTTCATGACCATGAGGATGCCGCCGAAGAGGGACGGATCGAACATCCGGTGGTAGGCTTGGTGGAAGAAGGAGTGGGTTAGGGTTGCTTGGAGGTCGATGCCGAGGGTCCACCATGCTATGATGTCGACTGTGACGCGGCTGAAGGCTTGGGACACTGTTTTTACGTGAACAGGCTAGATTAGCAAGAGGAATGTCGAGGCGAGACTTGGTACCAGCCGACCGAGTCAGACTTCTTGAGGCCAGACTTACTGTCTACGGTGCCCTCTTGAGACTTAATCTCCTTATCAAAGAGTTGAACGAGCTCCTTTGCTTTGCTTTGGAAGAGTGGGATCGCCTTCTTGACCTTGGTGAGAGAAAACGAGGCTGCAAGATTGTAGTTAGTTATGGATGAGTTCATAAACAGTAGCACAAGGTCCGTGTGATGAAGTGCTGAGGGACAACTTACGCGATAGTAACTTTCTCTGGGCCTTGTGCAAGTCTCCTTCAGCAAACACCATCCCAGTCCCCGTCACTTGCACAATGATGCGGGTATTAAACTGCGCCTTGATAAACGAATAGCTCTTTGTCTGAAAGACCTCTTTGAAGACTTCTAGGTCATTGATGATGAGGCAGTCTGAGTTGCCGAAGCCGGTGAACTTGATAAGCGGCTCGTTTGGCCATTGTCGCGTCCATGAGAGATACGGCTCAATGGGGTTCCCTGACCTGGCCTGATTTATGAGGTCGCCGACAAGGAAGTGGTGGTCCTGGTCACATGCGTTAGAAATAATGTAATTCGTCTCAAAACAGGTTGTGTCGTTGTTCCTACCTTTGGTCCTGGGAGGTGGCTGAGAGGAGAGAAGAAGTACGGGTAGATGAAGAGGTAGTACACTGCCCTGATAACGTGCCGCGCCACG